>NC_142139.1:54533264-55154723 GCF_024610735.1 Ursus americanus | reverse complement strand
GTTTGTCCAACGGTTTTATGTCCTAACGCAGTTACAACATTCACGTGTGTGCGTGTGCACGTACCCATACGTCTGACTGGACACAGTATCAGCAGAATGCTCATTTTCAAGTTTAAATTCGATAAAATTATTGTCTACAGACAATAGTCCTATGTAAAAATTATAGAATAATGATACTTTTACTCCTAACTTGACCTTCCAAGTCTGACCATCTGTCTTGATGGTGGCCACCAGGAATCAAAGCATTATCTACAATCTCAGAAGCACAAAGAGTTCATACCAGGGAACCAAAATTAATGTGAATTTTGGTTGTTCATGCCTTCTAAATAAGACGGGATTAATGTACTACATATAGAAACATGACAGTTATGAATTTACTAGTGATATTTTTTCTGGCTGTGGACATTTCTTGGTCTCTAAAATATATGAATAAATGAAAGAGCCACAGAATTTACAAAAATGTCAAAATGAGCCAGAGGACATTAGTCATCTATGATATATCTCACGCACACACGCGCGCGTGCACACACACACACACACACCTTTAAAGAGCATTATGCTATCATCTTTTAAAAATTATTACCCTGTTGCCACATGGGGGGACTTCCAAAAGAGGAAAACCCTTGCCTGTATCCTCCCCTATTGGTTGGTAAGGGAGGTGCATGTGGGCAGGCCTGGATCAGCCCTTCCCTTCCTCTTCTCCTTAGGGCCTGCTGCTTGCAGGAAGAGTGCTTTCTCCTCCCTCTTGGGAGGTGGGGGCTGCTCCAGTGAACTGCAGAATGCTAGCTACCTGTGAATGGGGAGGCACACCTGCTTCACCGCAGGGTGAAGTATTAGCAATGTCACCTGGCTCAGCCACCCATCTCTTTTCTCCTCTAGTTTTCCCCAGTACAAATCTGAGGCTTGGATCTCTCTTTCTCACTCCTTAGCTTATCCCTTAAATGGTCCCAAACTTGAAAAGGAAGAACAGATAGCACCCGTCAAATATAAAGCATTCAGGCACTTCAGTGGTCTGAAGACCTGTAGACACAGGGCCTTCTCTGCTAATTAGTGTATTTTCCAACCATTAGTCATTATTGCTTCAGTGCTTACCTAGAGAGGCTAGCCCTAGCTCCGGTACAGGACAGAGAAGGTGGGGGTGACCTTAGATTGACTCAGTGCAACAAAATAAAAGCATTAAAGAGACCCACTCCCCCTGGGAAGGCAATTTGGTGGCAGGATGTCACTCCCTACCAAGGACTGTGGAAGAGCTCTTGTGCGTCGTGCTTTCCCTAAGGAATTCTGGTAATTGCAAATTTATCCATAACTGTTCCTTTCCAGTTTGACGTTTTAGTATCCCTACCTTCTCCTGATAGAAAGTCTGTCTTTATAGCCCCTTTTCATTCAGCTGATCTAATACTCAGTTTAAATTTACCCTGACAAATGGCCTGTAACATTTTTAGTTTCTTACCCATAACAAAATACTGCCATCAAGTTTTGATTATGAAATTGGTTGGAAAAACAAGGCATCAGCATAATCTTTTTAACCAACAGAATTTAACTTTTTTGGCTTAGAGAATTAAAGCACAAGGATAATTAACGGTAGCTTCTGAAAATCAGTAGAGTAGTCATAACAAAACTTTTTCTTTTTAAAATTGAACTTGTAATTATAACCAGTAACTACAGACCTTTCTATACAATATTCCTTTTTATCTCTTTTGAAATTAAATTCTTTAAAGTACACATGATAAAAATGCAAAAACAAATCCTACTTGATTTCCATATGCAAAGAAAAAAAGAACCTTGACCCACAATTCACACCTTATATAAAAAGTAACTCATAGGAATCTTCAAGTTGACTGTGAACCTGAACTATAAAATTTCAAGAAGAAAACATAGAAAATCTCTGTGACCATAAGTAAGGCAAAGATTTCTTAGGTATAACACCAAAAGTGTGTTCCATAAAAGAAAAAAAAAAACCCTGCTAAATTGGACTTCAAATTAAAAACTCATACCCTTCAAAAAGCAAAAGATACAAAAGGACACCACAAAAAGTATGTCTTCATTCTATACTTTCTTCCTCCCAATCCAATTTCCAGCCCAGCATCAACTAAATACTGATAACCATTCCTGTGTTCCCTCCCAAGCTAGGCTGTACATAAAAAACACACAGGTATATACTATATGGCAGTTACGTTGCTCTTTATAACAAGACTTTTTTAAAAACACAAAACTTTCATATTCAACACATTTATTAGATTATTTAGTTAGTCCCATACTCTTGACAACATTCACGGGTCATGCACACATAGTTGAGACCAAATTCTTTGGAAGTAATTAGTTTTGAAGTTTACTTGAGTAAATATGGAAAGGGAACAGATAAAAAAAATTTAATTTGTCTCAGTTTAAACAAACACAAAAATCTTTCCTAAATTATCAGTCTCCCTGTATTAATTTAGCCATACTTCATATTTCAGCTATGTCAGCTGTTATATCCTGGGGGAGAGATGTTGTCATCCGGGGCCTGGTCCGAAAATATTATTTGAAGTACATAGAAACCAGTTTCTTCAGTTGTTTCCATGTCTTTGGGAACTGGTGTTTTTTCAATAATGAGATTCTCTTTTAAAGAAAAATGAGAATCTCTTGAGTCACTTTGATAATTAGAGGAAGTATTTGCCTAGGCTGAACTAAAAACATTTTTCACACTACACAGACCAATTCACTTCCTAAATGACTCATATAATACCCAAGGGAGCAAGAAGAGGACTCCCACCTCGCTCTAATTCATTATCCTGTTTTATTTCTTCACAGCATTTACCACAAAATTACTGCATTCATATATCTCTTTTTATACTTTCCACCTAAATGCCCAGCCCTCCAGCCCACCCCTGCCCCAGCCCTGGGAGGTCAGTGCTTTGACGGAGGGGACTTCCCGTCCAGTTGTACATGGCTGTGGTTCAGGATCTGACGTGGGCCCCCACGCACACTAGGTTCTCAACAGATACCTCTCCACCGACTGAACTCCGTTTCTACTACCGGGATTAGCTCTTATTCCTGTCCAATGGTTTGTAAATTCATCTCCAGCTGTGAAAAGATGGAGATGACCCTTTAGAATATATTTTTTTAAGATTGTATTTATTTGTTGGACAGAGAGAGCGCGCGCACACACAAGCTGGTGGAACGACAGGCAGAGGGAGAAGCAGGCTCCGGGCTGAGCCAGGAGCCCAAGGCGGAACTCGATCCCAGGACCCTGGGATCATGACCTGAGCCAAAAGCAGACGCTTAACCAACTGAGCCACCCAGGTGTCCCGACCCTCTAGAATATTTAACACTGTATCTGCTACATTGATTTAGAGTGTAAAGGTTTGTGTATCCTAATTTGTATCCGCTAGACCTGTGCTGTCCAAATAGGGTAGCCACTAGCCACATGTGGTTACTGAACACTGGAAATGTGGCTCGTCCAAACTGAGATGTCTGTATGTTTAAAAAACAGACCAGATTTTGAAGATTTAGTTTAGGAAGAGAGTGTAAAAATGATCTCATTATCATGTTTATATTACTTATATGTTGAAACAATATTTTTAACATACTGGGTTAAATAAAATATGTTAAAATTAACTTCACTTATGTCTTCTTTCTTTTTAGTATGACTACCAATAAACTAAAACTGCATATGTGGCCTGTATCTACAGTTCATAATTGTATTGCTACTAGACAGCAGTCTCCACGGGCCTGGTTCTGAAAGTTCCTTCACTGCTTCTCACAAGAAGATTCGGAATAGGAATCATTCTGCAGAGCCTTAGAATCTAAGGCCTTGGTCTCTACGGGATCAATTATGGGAGAGTGGCGATCGATTTGTCCATGGTAGTGGCAAAAAGCTGTCCTCCAAATTCTTACTCGTTTTCTAACGCATTTACTGATTTCTCAGCTAGTGATAGCAGACATTTTTCAAAGACTGTATTTCTCAAGCTGTTCCACTCTTCTAAGACATTCATACAGGTAGGCCTGTTTGGGGCACCCTCAGTGCTACTCATCGTGACGCATGAGAGCACCCCACCATCTCTGACAGAGCGTTCTCCTCCAGGCAGTAAGAGGACTCTCTAATCCCACAGAGAGCCTTGTCCTATTCCTGTTCACACTCCAGGGCCGTGGTTACGGGGCACGGCCGGCCTGGCCGGCTGCAGTGAGCTTGCATATCGACCAAGCACAGGCAAGAAGCTGCGAGGTGAAAGGCAGAGACAGTGGGCTTTGGGGTGGAGATGAATTTGAATTTTTTCTCATACGGAATACAACGTAAGCCTTGGATCATGTAATAGGGCGAAAGCAAAGATGATATAACACGTCAACAGAAGAGGGGAATGACCAAGTTACAGAGCCAAGGTTTTATGCTTAAACAAGGCTGCAGATTTTTTCTCCAGTTTATAAAAATGTTTCAATTAAAGTCTTGATCCCCAAGGACAAAAACAGCCTACTGTCTTAAAAATCCACAGACTATGATTATATTTAGAGTAAGTATAGTAAATGGGAGGGAGTCTAGATTGCAAATGGCCAGACAGTGGACAGGACACGGCTCTCCAACAGGTATTACGTTACTTCTAAAAGACTGTAGTCACCTGCTACTGCCTCCTTGTTAAAGTGCATTCCGGAAAGTTAACAGTCTTTTCGATCATGGTATTATCATTAAGTATCTATCTTTTAACCCAAAAAACAGCATCTCACAGAAAACCTGCCAAGTTAAAGAGAGATTGCAATAGATACTGTCTTCATCCTCAAAGGAGAAGATAAAATGTCAAAGTATTATTTATGCTTGATCAAAAACTATAAAAATAAGATGCCTAGAAAAACAGCTTAGAGTACGCTGATGAGTATATAACCTAAAAAAAAAAAAAAAAAAAAGCCTTCTGGTATTACTGAGTTTGGCTAAATATAGTTAGCAGCCCTCATGCTTCGTAGCACATTTTCCCCTGGAATTCAGCTAATACAAACACAACAAACGGAGGGAACCTGGCCCCCCTCCACGAACATTACATCATTCTTCCTTATTAGGAAAACTTCTTCAAACCTGACATTTTGCTTTAAACAAGCAGTGTTTAATTCTCAATGAGCAACTCGAGATAGAGAGCTGCTCTAATCAGAGGGCTGTTACATGTCAGCAGAAATGTGGGTGACACAGAGGCTCATTTTAACAACGGTATTTTAATTCTCTGAACAGTAGCACCATTATGGAAAGCATTAAAGAGGAACATTTAATGTTCCCCGAAGAAGGTACATTTAAGAAAGCACATTTCATGTTCCTCAAATTTTTGCTGTCCATATATTTTCTGATATACGCATATGTTGCAGTGAATAGAGAGAGAAGTCAGAAATTCTTAGATTCTGGATTTATCACAATTGCAATATTGGTTCTAATCAAAGATTTTTGTATCTTTGTATTGATCTTACCAGGATGATGCCAAGTTAAGAAGCCAAGCAAGTCCCTTTCCCTCTTCTGAAACATCCCTCAGGGTAATGTTTACGATGTTACACAACTTTGGATTACCCTTCGTGCTCTGAGACACTACCATATTAACATGATAACCCAAAAACAACAGCAAAAATGAACAAGTGGGATTCTAGCAAACTAAAAAGCTTCTGTAGCAAAGGAAACTGTCAATGAGATGAAAGGACGGAACCTGTGTGATAGGAGAAAATATCTGCAAAATCATATATCTGATAAGGGATTAATATCCACACTAAAGAAAGAACTCATGCAAATCAATTTCAAAATATGAAAATAATCCAATTAAAAAATGACAGAGGAACTAAATAGACATTTTCCCAAAGAAGACATACAGATGGCCAACAGACACCTGAAAAGATGCTCAACCTGACGAATCGTGAGGTAAACGCAAATCAAAACCACAAAGAGTTATCACCTCACACCTGTCAGGATGGCTATCATCAAAAAGACAAGAGACAAGTGTTGGCCAGGATGTGGAGAAAAGGGAACTCTGGCGCCCTGTTGGTAGGAATGTAAATTGGTGCAGCCCAATGGCGCAATGGGAAACAGTATGGAGGTTCCTCAAGAAATTAAAAATAATAGTTACCATATGATCCAGAAATTTCACTTCTGGATATTTATCCACACGAAAGGAAATTGCTCTCTCAAACAAACACCCTCACGTTCATTGTAGCATTACTTACAATAGCCTAGACATGGAAACAACCTGAGCGTCCATCAGTGGATGAATGGATCAAGTAGAGGTGGTGTCTATACATTATATACAACGTATATTATTCAGCCACAAAAAAAGGAAATGGTGTTATTTGTGACAACATGGATGGACCCTGAGGGCATTATGCTAGGTGAAATGAGCCTGATAGAAAAGACAAAAACTGTATGACTTAATTTACATGTGGAATCTAAAAAAAACTGAACTCATGGAAACAGAGAGCAGACTGGTGGTTACTAAAGGTAGGAGTGGGGGATGTGTAAAGGAGGGTGCAAACTTTCAGTTAGAAGCAAATTCTAGGGATATAATGTCCAGCACAGTGACTATAGTTAACAGTATTGTATCGTATATTTGAAAGTTGCTAAGAGAATCGATCTTAAAAGTTTTCATCACAAGAAAACGTAACCATATGTGGTGATGGATGTTAACTGAACATATTGTGGCGATCATTTTGCAATACTACATATATCAATTCATTATGTTGTCTACCTTAAACTAATACAATGCTATATGTCAATTATAGCTCAGTAAAACTGGAAAAGAAATTGTATTTTGATATGTTGCATAATAAACTTGTTTGCAAAAATAAAAACCATGCCAACGGATCTAGACTTCTTGGTATGAAAGGTAAGATTTATGAAGATGTGTAAAATAAAAACCAATCAGAGCAAACCCTTTCTTAATCAATTACCTTTCCATGTACATAAATAGGATAGTTCATCAGTTTGCTGATTCTACCTGATAATTTGACCTTTCTTTCATCTTGATGTTAAGGACTATTTTTATGAGGAATAAGAGAGAGTTGAAAAAAAAAGTTCTAAATCTAAAATCCATAATGCTGCAATGGGGCTAAGAGAGCTAATATCATATAAAATGATCAATTTATATACAAACAACCCTGAGATGCAAGAGATTGTGGGGTAATGTGCTAGAGTGAATGCGAAGCCTTCTTTTATAGTGTGCTCCTCTTGGCAGCCAGTAAATCACAAACCGCTCACTTATTTTTCATTTTCACTTTGGTTCACTAACAGAATCCAATTCCTCACACATTCATGGAAATGTGGAAGGCGAGGAATGGCTTTCAGAGGAGGGCTGTAGAGAGAAGGCAGGCTGGCCTGGAATGGAAGGGAGGATGGTTCTAACACTTGCAAGTTTATACCCCTAAATCTAGTCCTATTACAGGACTTTTTTCTTTTAACTTTTATTTTTTCAAAGGAAAGAAAAACAAGTACGCCTGAATCTCTTGTGCTCTGTAAAATTTAAATTGGCCTGGGGATGGTCCTTGTTGTTTCCCAGCACTGGCAGACTGGGAAACCGATTCCATTTCGGAACTCAAAGAACTTTCCAGTCTAACAGGCCCCGCTGTCTTCTGGGAGTTTTATCCACACACTTCTTACTGATTTAGGAATTAAAGGTAGTGGTGTACTTCTCAGGAGTGTAGACTCTGGAGTTAAATTGCCGGTATTCAAGTTAGTGGCTGAGTGTCCCCGATCACTCAACCTTTCTGAGCCTGTTTTCTCTTCCTTCCATGGGGGTTATGATAGCACTTACCTCCCAGCCTATGAAGATGAAATGACTTATTACACATGAAGTGTTTCGAGCAAAGCTTGAGCAAACCCTCAATAACTGTTAGTAATTACCGTTCAGGATGACCATATAATTCAGTGTCCAAATGTGGACCCTTGACTCTCGGACAACAGGTCAACTGACAGTCCTGGGACAAATGGAACTTGTAGTCATCCCACTAATGTTATCTCATGTTAAGATCACATAATGTAGAGATAGACTAATTTATAAATTTAACAAGAATCTGTGCATCCGTGGGTACTAGAGGGTACAAGATTAGATGGAATAAGAATGCCTCGAGGGGCGCCTGGGTGGTGCAGTTGGTTAAGTGGCAGACTCTTGGTTTCGGCACAGGTCATGATCTAGGGGTTGTGAGATTGAGCCCGATGCCCCCGTCGAGGCCCATGTTGGGCTCTGAGTTCAGTGTACGATCTCCTTAAGACTCTCTTTCTTCCTCTCCCTCTGCCCCTCCTCCCTACACTCTCTAATAAATAAATAAATCTTAAAAATTTTTTTAAATTACATTTAGTGATTTTTATTAAGGCATTCTTTTTCCCCCCAAATATTTACTTATTTATTTTAGAGACAGAGTCAGTTGGGGGGAGGTAGAGAAAGAACGTGTGTGGTGAGAGGGAGAGGGGTAGAGGGAGAGAGAGAATCTCAAGAAGACCCCCCACTGAGCGTGGAGCCCGATGCAGGGCTTCATCCCAAGACCCTGGGATCATGACCTGAGCTGAAATCAAGAGTCAGACACTCAACGGACTGAGCTACCCACATGCCCCATATTCCAAATATATTATAAAGTTGAGTTTAAGTCATTTCAGCAATGTTTTCATTCTTCCTCACAGCCTCTTTTCCATAGACATTAGGGAATCTGGGAGCAGGGAAGAGAGTAACATAAAGTAAAAAGGTAAACGACAGTGTAATTGTCTTTATCATGGGTCCAGTCTGCTCAGCGCAGACAGACCCAACTGCAGTTCCACAAGTAAGTGGGTTGCTTCGCTCCTGACCTAGGGAACCGTCCCCACCCCCCCATACACTGTCATTGTAGAAACAGAGAAAACACATCTGTTAAATATGAGCTTTAGTGGAAAAAATTCAGCTGGCATTCTCTTTTCCTCTCTGTCGTCTTATTTTAATAGCACTCTTATGTAAGTTCTTTACTATATATAGTTGAGAATGGGGAGCTGTGATCTGACCTGTTCGGGGGCGGTCTGACTTGGGCCATTTCCTTCCACCTTGTGCCCGAGGGCAGCTGTTCTTGAGGTCCACCTGGAGCGGCCAGGATGCAGAAACCCAGGCGCCTATAGACTCTGCTACTGCCCTGCGGCTGTCTCTTCCTGCGGCTTCAGCCTCCCCACCTATACAACTGGCACAAGGCCTATTTCTGACCTAACTCGCCAGGGGTGCCTGTGGAACCTCAGAGAACATCTGGGAAACATTTTTTTGGCTTAGTCAACAATGTGTATTTTTTTCCTCTGTATGTCCCTCCAAGATTTATGCAAGAGCTAGAACTGTAACTTTTCAGTCTACGGGTCCTGGATCATCCTACCAACCCTACCAGGCTGTCCGAGCAAGACAACTGTTGGTTTATTTATTGTCTGTTTCTTCCACTAGGCTGCAATCTCTATAAGGGCAGGGCCCCCATTTCTTACATCCCCCAGTGTGTTTTCTAAAGCTTAGCACACAGTCCGTGAATGAACCTGTGAATCAATGAACAGGAAGAGGCAGCGGTATCTAACATTTAGTGAACACTGAAAAATGCCAGACACTGTCTGCTTTATCTGTATGCTTCCTCTGTCTCTCATATACATTTATTTTCTCTCCAGTACCTCCTAGCTGTATGATCCGGGACAACTTAATCAACCTCTCTGTACCTCAGTTTTCTCATCCGTGTAGTGGGATCGTAACAGGACCTATGTCATAAGGCTATCGTAAAGATGACAGGAGATCCGTGCTTGGCACGCAGGTGTGCTCTGTCAGTTGCCGTGGTAATCCTCCCTTCCTCCTGAGTGAAGGGCACCATCGGCGAACCAGTTTCACAAGTCAGAAGCCCAGGAGTCATCCCTTCCTGATTCTCAGCTGCCATGTCTAACCCCACCACCAGCTCCTGCCTTTCCCTCTCCCAACATGTCCCACACGGTGTTCTCGTCATGCAGCCCGGAGATTTTTTTTCAAGTTGTGCATCTAATCTACTCTTGTGACTCTCTCACTTACTGGGCCCCCAGTCAGTAGCTCCGTATGTTCTTGGGATGAATTCTAAATTCTCTAACCGGGCTCACCGGGTCTGGTCGCCTGGCTGTAGCCTCTTCTCACTGTCCCCCATTCTCGGAGTTTCCGCCCTACCCTTCCAGGTGCCATTCCTCCCACCTTGATGCCTATCCCGTCCCCCACTCATCCTTCAGATGTTCCAACATCACTTCCCAGGGAAAGGCCCCTTCCTCAGGCCTCCAAACTGGACCCAGAGCTTCGGCCTCCAGCCCTCAGAAATCTGGACACATTTTTCTCCACATCTGCCCCATGAGCACGCTCTGCACGTCTTTCATCTAGTCTCTGATGGTACCATCTGCCCAGACCCCCAGGGCCTCTCCCAGCTTCGGCAGAGTGAGAACCAGGAGGCAGCATGCTAACAGAAAGAAATGACAGCTGGTCTAGAAAACACCTGGGATCTGGTGTGGCCTTCTCCCAGTGTGGTCCTTTCGGGACTTCGTTCTGGTCATCCGTAAGATAACCTATACCAGACTTTTAAGGCGAAAATCTCTATTTAAAAAATTTCTGTCCATACATGGGGAAAGCTAGCAATGATGCTGCATAAAGGCAAAGTACTCCATGAGACGCTCACACATTACGTTCCCCAGATGCCATTACGTCAGCTCTCATCTTTCTACCATTAGTTAGCTGGCTGTGACGGTCCTCCCTCCACAAAACACTGTGGTCTTTTCTCTTTTTTTCCCCAAAAGACTGGAATTATGAAAATGGACTTTATTAATCCTAAAAAATAAACTTGACATTTTTTGCAGAATGTAACAGTGAGTGAACAGTTAATATCACCAAAAACAACTAAGGCAGAAGAAGAGGTGACTCCAGTTCCAAGTCTTACTTTGAGGACTGATATGAGTGCACCAAACATACATATTCCACACAGTACAGAACACCCAGACTCGGAAAGCACTAGGGGGACTCAGTAGAGATAGCGGCCACTTAATTCACCTAAAAGTCCACAACACACAGTCCATCGAATTATTGCGGCAAAATTTAAGGCCCCCTGGAAAATAACCCAAACCTCAAGCTTAAAGAGCAACTACAAACTTCCCGCACCTACTATTAATTTGGGGGATGGCCCTTTTATTCTTCATTCTGCCTTCTTGCCCACGAGCTCTTGCCACATGCTGGCACTAGGCTCAGCGCTGATCATCTAATAACAGACAAAAACGGGCACTGCGCTTGCTTTCATTGAAGCCACAGGAAGCCAGCGGGGCCAGTGTGGCCTGCAACAGGGGTCAGCCGTATTAAAGCAGGGTAATTCATATCGCTGGGTATAGTCTGTGTTTCCTTACTACACGAGGCGCTTAGCTTTACATTCGTGCAGCACTGTACGTCCGATGTCAGTACCAGGCAGAGGGCTTGCGGGGTGGGGCGGCTTACATCTTTGGCCCTGCATTTTACCAGCCTTGCCGGGGAGCTTCTGTATATCTAGCTCAGGAGCAGGTGATTTCCAAATCAACTCCCAGGTCAGCAGGAGCTAGACTCTGGCCATAAAGCTGCTGTCGGCTTTGCAAGACCTCGTTTACCGTGCTCCCCTTCTCTGCTCTGAAGAGCAACTTGTTGCCCCCATCTTCCAGGAGACCGGGGCACGTTTCCAGGAGACACGAGATGTCTAGAGAGGACTACCATTTAGCTTTCCATTAGTGTCACCTATGTGCTTATCTAATGCGCATAAAGGAGTCATAGCTGGCTTTTTTTTTTTTTTAAACAATATCTAGCATCAATGGCTTTTGATAAATTACTTAGTAAAGTGCTAAGGTATAGGTCTTTCAATAGAAACAGGTTCTGGAGGAAAACAAAAAAGTCCGCAGAGATCTTTCAATTCAATTCACAAGACTGCACAATTGTCCTGTTAACAAACAGTTTTACCCTGCTGCATTCTTCCATTTTATATATGCAGGGCGCTTCTGTTTTGTTTTGTTTTGTTTAAAGTAGGCTCCATGCCCAACGTGGGACTTGAACTCAACACCCTGAGATCAAGAGTCACCTACTCTACCAAATGAGCCAGGCGCCCCCGTATGCAGGCTAATTCTAATTTAGGGGAGTATGAAGGAAAGACCCATTCTGGAGATGGAGGAAGGTCAGCGGTCTCCAAGGGAGAGAACAAATGCTGGTGTGACTGGCAGGCAGGCTTGGAACCAGAGAGAGGGAGGGAAGGGAGTGTGGGACGGCCGAGACAAAGCAATGAATAAGACTGCCCGCAGTAGGAAGTGGCGTGCACACTGCTGGCCTGGCACACGGTGCCCCGCGGGCTCCTCTGCCCCTCGGTGCCCAGGCCATGCCCACTCATGCACACAGGCGCCATGCCCATTCATGGTGGCCAGGTCCTGCGATCGCATCTGGGGACATGCATTCTAAGCAGGAGTTAAAAGAGTTGGTGTGGTACAACACCTGGCTACTTTTCAGCTAGAGCCAGGACAGCCTATTACAAATGACAGAATTCGAAATTAATACCATTAGAAACCAACGTAAGTGACAAAAGAGATCGACTTTCCCCAGTGGCAGACTGGATTTCCTAGGCTTTTCAAATAGCTTTGGAATGTGAAGAACTGTCATCATTTAGAGGACTTTTATAGGGAAGTTTAATACTGTAGGCCCAGACACACCACATTAAAAACAAACCATTTTATGGTCAGGGGGAACTCTTTTGAAGTCTTGGTGGGGAGAGGGGACAGAAGGGAGAGCGTTCGTTCCCTCCAGGAGACCGGTGAAGCAGGAAGGCCTCTCACTCAGGAGCCTGGAGCACTGCACCACAAGCTACCCCTCACTCAGGTTCCAGCAAACGCTAACGTGTCAGGAACTAGGCAAATTGAGTTTCCTGGCTCTGTGGTCAGACACAACTTTTTCTGCTTGTCATCACATCCTCATTTCTTAGTATTCTTCAAGGATGAGGGAGGATTAAGGGGGTTTATTGCTTTTTAAAATTAAACAAATAGGGGTGTCTGGGTGGCTCAGTCGGTTAGGCGTCTGCCTTCAGCTCAGGTCATGATCTCCAGGTCTTGGGATCAAGCCCCACATCAGGCTCCTTGTTCAGCAGGGAGTCCGCTTCTCTCTCTCCCTCTCCCCTTCCCCCCACCCCCACCCATCCTCTCTCTCTCTTTCTCATTCTCTAATAAATAAAATCTCAAAAAAAATTTAAATTAAACAAATACACTGAACAACTGGTCAGAAGTTTATTTGTTGTGTTTTATGACACCAAATTTTAGCAAATTCACTCATAAATGTACCTAATAAAAGAGAATGAATATGCCCCAGGATCTCTTTTTTAGAGGGGAGTGTGGGGTTAAGCAGAGGGAATGGAACTGGGGGCTTGGTTCATACTGTATGCTTCTCTTACTATGTGTAGTGTAATCAGTCAGCCACATGTGCTCTGAACCTCACTACTGCCAGTTACTTAACCTCTCCCTGCTTCAGTGTTCCCTTCCTCAAGAACGGGAATGATAATACTTACTCCTGAGATTTCTTATAAAGTTTAAGTGAGGGGCACCTGGTGGCTCTGTTGGTTAAGCGTCTGACTCTTGATTTCAGCCCAGGTCACGATCTCAGGGTTGTGAGACTGAGCCCTGTCTCGGGCTCCACACTAGGCGTGGAGTCTGCTTGAGATTCTCTCTCCTCCTCTCCCTCTGCCCCTTCCCCTCAACCCTCCCAACCTCCCCAGCTCTGCACGCTCTCACTCAAAAATAAGAAAAGAAATAAAAGAAAAGAAAAGAAAAGAAAGTTTAAGTGAGGTCATGAATGTAAGAGTGTAATGCCGAACCTGATTTTCACAGAATTTTAGTTTCTTTTCACTTTCCTTCAATATTGATAAAAATATAAATATTAAGTTTGGTTTGTACAAAAATCCCTTCTCAGGTCCCAGAATCTAGTAGAGAATTCGGTTCAGACTTTTAAGAGCAGACATCACGTTGTCGGCAGGTTTGTCGATGAATTCATCGTTACTACAGAAACTGTCACCTGCCAAAATACACCTCTCCTCCTCTCTCCTTTTCCTAACACAGCTAAGGGTGCCAGGGCGGCAGAGATCACCTTAACAATCTGTACCTATTCTCTGGCTGGAGTTGATACAGTGAAGAAAATCTGATCTGGCTGCTTGCAAAGCAAACCACCACACATCCCAAACACTTAACATAACCTTGAGTCTTCAAAATAAATGCTTGCACAGCGGGCATGTCGAGGTCTGGAACCCATTACAGCTCAGTTCTCCAGGGGCAGCTTATCTCCTTCCCTGACACTATCAGTTGCCAAGGAAAGATAAAGACAAAAGTCAACTAACTGCCTTACCCAGTCGGAATGTGAATGTGTTCAGGAATATTGCAATAGGGGCTGGGCTGGGCGGGGCTGCGCCTGAGAGGCGAATGTTGCCATAGGGGAGGACTGATTCACATTCAGATGTTAGTGGCTCTCACGCTGAGGACTGAACCCTATACTCTGCTTTAAGGAAAACACTTCCTACACCCCGCAGAAGAGTTGCAAAATAACTTATCCCTTCTCTACTGAGTGTCATTAGTACTCTTACGTTGCATTTTAAGGGAAGTTCACTTGCGTCTGCAGTGACCCCAGAAGTTAATCACACTATGGAACAGTGTGGAGAACAAGGATCTTGAATTTACTTGCTTCTTTCCTGAAATAAAAGCTCCAAGAGGCGTTGACACTGATAAAGTTCAAAAATGAAACGTAGTCATAGAGTTGAATCTTCTCATTACTTTGTTAAAGACTATGAATCAGGATAACGATCAGTGCGAAACACATTTTGTGAATCTGAGCCTTTCCTTTCTACTATTGAAGGCATAGAATGAAAGCATACTCCTCACCGAAGGTTTGAATTCCACCAGTCCTTAGCGCTCAGAACTTTAATAAGCATAATTCTAAATCTGATCCAGACTTTTTGCTTTCAGTAATGTCTCTTTCATATGCTGAGTGTGCTTCCATTTTCTTCAAATCATTTCATCATCTGTAATGATATGAGAAGCCTTCTTTTGAGATGAGAGGGAGAGGGTGAGAGAGAGAAGTTGTAAGTGAGGTCCTTCTGTACGGCCTGTTTGCTGGGTTGAAAGGCAGTGAATGATGGTTCTTGCTCAGTAGCCCTGGTTTCCAGTCACTGTCCACCAAGATAATAAGTACAATTCAATCTCTGAATTACACAAATTTACAGCTTTTGTTATTAGTCTTGGAACCTATCAACCCTAAGAGGAGACAACATGGCAGGCTAAGAGGAGACAAAATGGCAGGCCCATATTCACATGAGTGACCATGAATTTCAAGCATGAAGCTTGATTTCACTTCAGTTCACTTTCCCATCTCCAGGGGGATAGGGAAGGGCCTCTACTTGCTTCTCCCTCAGCCACAATCTCAGGGGCCCCTCTCCATCACTTAGCCCCTCTGGGCTCAGTTTCCTCACAAGTCAAATTAGTAGATTAGGCTCTATTCTTGCTCTAAAATTCTGAGTAACTCTGTCTTTGGGAAGTAAAAACCAATCCTGAATAACCCTGATCAGGAAATAGGAGATCAGGGTACCAGAGTTAGTCCTACTGCTAATTAGCTGTCTCTTAATATTCCGGAGACTTCGTTTCTTCCGAATTATTTCCCCAAAAGGAATGCATATTCATTGTAGGAAATTCAAGTATAAGAAAGTAAAAGTACTTGGATAATAAAACTAAAGTGAAAATTCTTCCCCATCGTATAATCCTAATCCCCAGGGAAAGCCACTGTTAACACTTTAAAACTCTCTTTCCAGAACCTTTACTATGCAAATGTTAATACATATATAACACATATATATTTATAGTTCAGACTTTGTTCACAAAAACTGGATCACACACATGCATTTTCCCTCAGGGATCTTTTATCTTTCAACAACCTATCATGGATCTCCTTCCAGGTCCGCAGGACCGCTCTACTTCATGCTTTTCAGTGGCCTCACAGTATTCCACAGTACAGATATGCCATTCTTTATTAATGACAGACATGTTCTCTTCAAGTACTCATTAGTACAACTAGCGTAGCAATGAAGATCCTTGAACTTGCATATTTGTTTTGAGTTTTCTGTGGGAAAAATTTCTAGAAATTGTCAGGTCAAAGGGTACGTGAATTTTACATTTTAATGATTATGGCCAAATTGCCCTCAAAAAGATCTTATGACTATATCTTTATCTGAAAAAGGAGGAAAGAACAGATGATCCTTTTCCAGTCTTTTTCCCCAACTGAACTTTCAACTCAATTCAATGAAGAAACTTTTAAAACCCGAATTTCAGAAGATGGTACAGCCCCTGAGATCCAGTCTGCTTTTGGCTAGGCCCCTAATTTCAAGCTTTTTCTTCATTAGCAAGTATTAAAACTTTGTTTTGCTTTGGTCTTAGTTGCCAAACTGACATTTTTTTCCCTGCTAATACTGCTAGCCATGAATGAAGGTCCCGCTGTAGGTAAGAAATGGATGTCCTGGCATTTGATATATCATCACTCTCAAATCATACTTATTTAAGGGACAACATACTCCTTTACCGGACTGGTTTTCAAACTTCAGTAGGCATCAGAATTTCTAGGCATCTAGAAAGCTTGAAAACCCAGACAGCTGGGCTCCACTCTCAAAATTCCTGATTCAGCAGGTCTGGGATGGGGCCCAAGAATTTAAATTTCTAACAACTTCCCAGGTGATGCTGATACTGTCGGTGTGGAGACCACTTTTCCAGAATCACTTCTTTTCAGAATGCTCTTTGATTACTGGGCATAAACTTGCGATGAGAGGACCACTATCTTACTCTGAGTAGACTGTGATTTACTGGAGTTTAATGACAGTCATCTCACTTACTATAATAAATCTTTCTGTCCCACCTCACTGCCATGACATTACGGGCTCTTAAGCAGGTCACTGTGCAAGGAGCAAGCTGCAAATCCCACGGGGACTGCTCCCCAGAGTTACCTCTTCTGCCCCAGACCTACTCTCCTCACAGAACTGGTACTTCAAATTCATATAAGACAACGACAAAATAATTGCAAAATAACCTCTTTTTCCCTCTTACAGAGGAAACTATTTGCTGATCAGATGTTACTGGTATGGACACTGATGTTACTTAGGGCCTTCAGTTTAAGATAATCACCAGGTGCTTATTGCCACTTATGTTACACGCAGCGAACAGACAAAATTAGCTCTCAAGTGACCCGAGTTACAAAGGCAAACATGAGAACACGAACGGCACATGAACTTGAACCTTCCCTTTGACTGTATGCAGCGGATCTACAGAGCACTTCCAATGGAGTTTCCGTTCCAGGTCTTACATCTAAGAATGAAAACAGTCAAATGTGGAGAGGTGTCGAATGGAACAAACGTACAAGCGAAGATTTACATATTCACGACAGGAGAGTGAATGTGAATTTTGTTGGAGAGGGGAAGGAGGGAGGTTATGGGAACTACTGTTTATAGAAGAGATAGAGCCAAACTTGTCCGGGTGCATTGACAGACTAGGGGCTTTTTCACTAGTCAGTTGCGATAGACCTGGTTCATGGCGTGTTTTAAGAATGAAGTCATAGCATCAATAGTTGAATTCATGTTGGAGAGGATAATTTAGTACTGAACTAGCCGAAGGGCCCGTCGGGGAGGGAAAGAAGAAAGATGGAGCAGGAACAATGATCCTCAAACAACTAGGGGCTATCTCAACCTACAGGAAGAGGAAGCCTCACTCATTCAGACCATGTTCCTTTGGAATTCGTGATGCCTCTGAGAGTTTTTCACTGACACCTCTGAAGGGGGCTTGTTAAATAAATCAGTGGTATAAAGATTGGCAGAAGGGCTGTTTAGGGCAGACTCCTCTCAAGTCCTTCGGAAGAACACATCACTTAATATTTAAAACCATGCCTCCACTTCCCACCAACATTTGTCAAATCCTTTATATGAAGAAATCTTTATTTTAAAAAAATTTATGATTTTGAAGTCTCTTAAACTCATAACCACCTGTCTTATGGGTAAGCAAAATCAGATAACTTTATTGAAAAAAAGAACAAAGGGGTTAGTAACGGGACACCTGGGTGGCTCAGTCGGTTGAATGTCTGCCTTTGGCTTGCTTGGGTCATGATCCCAGGGTCCTGGGATCGAGTCCCGCACTGGGCTCTTTGCTCAGTGGGGAGTCTGCTTCTCCCTCTGCCTGCTCTGCCTGCCACTCCCCCTAGCTTGTGCTCGTTCACACTGAGACAAATAAATAAAATCTTATTAAAAAAAGGGGTTAGTAACAAGTGATAAGTAGATTCTAAAATTCCTTTGTAAAGTATCTAGGAAGATTTCTCCAGTTATATAGACACACAGGATATATTCTGATCAATCAGTGAACGTATCCTTTCATAGAGAAAGCGATTGGCATGTTTTCCGGGACACTTCAGTGTGACAAGCAAGGCTACTCACAGTCTGGCTGTCCATGCAGGAGCTGTCCATGCCAAGTGCCCACCACCCTCCAGACACACAACCTTCTCTCCACCTCTCAGCCTTTGGACATGGAGTGGAGCTGCCTTTTCCACCAGGCTTCAACCTCTACCACACTTGTCTGCTGGCAGGTCTCAGCTGTCTCCAGAATCTTCCCCCAGCACCCCCTGGGCAGAACGGGCACCCCTTCCTCTGAGGGCTCTGCATCTACCAAACCGCTTCAACTGCAGGCCTCGCCAATCCATCCTGTTGCTGGGATCGTCTCCCCCCTGATCTCAAAGAGGGCCTGGCCAACGTTTCCCTGCTCATTCAGGGAACCGCTGAGCACAAGACACACTGAGTCGGTGGTTTGCTGAGTGAGTAAGTACCACTGGATTTGTTTGCTAGCTTTTTAAAGCATATGGAAAGATTTTAAAGCATGTTCTACTCCAACAGTAACTTTTTAGTATTTGGTATTTGGAATTCATCCTTTATTTATTAGGCGGTTGGCAGGGAAGATTTGCTGTAGGATCTTTTAATTCAATTTCCTGTTGCACAACTTTTTTCACCTCATATATTCTACTAAATCTGAGATAAAATTAGACTCCTATGGGTTAAAGGATACCACAGCAGTCTCAGGGTCTTGTACACTGAGGGCGTGTGGTTTTGAGCAGACACGAAGACAGAGCGAGAGAAGCCCAGAGTGAGTGAGCTCTGTGTTACTTGACCATTCTGAGAAACGCCTCACCTTCTCAAGGCTTGTTTTCCCCTCTAAAACATCTGTTTTTCTATATGAAATTTTTAAAGGAGAAAAATGATTTCACAGGATTGCTGTAAGACTATAAAATGTATATAAAAACACTTTGAAAACTAGCAGTATCATTAAATATTTATTGAATAAATGAATAAAGCTATCCATTTGGATTTGGACAGAAAAGATCATTCGAAAGCAACCTTTCTTTGCTTCTGGGCACATTCAATCACGACTGTTAATTTTTAGAGGTGATCTATAGTCATTGTTTTCTGGAGGATTGTGGCCTGAAACAAAACAAAAAACAAAGCTTTTTGCCAAAGCCTTTCGATTCACACAGCCAGATACGTTACTCTCCTCGTGGGTAATAATTCACAGTAAACGCACACACGAGAAAAGCCTCGGTTTCAATGGGCAGAGGAAGCACACCCACACTGTCCTTCTCTTGTCCGCTACAATACAAGCGTTACTGATTCCTTCTTTCCTTCCACGGAAGTGCTTGGAAAGGTGCTATAAAGCTGTAATTATTCTTGAGGCAATATGAGAGGTACCCAGGCTTTGGCAAGGTGTGGTAAATCTGGCGAGGAAGTTCAATTTCCGTACCATTGTTTCCAGCCCAGGAAATGTCTCAGGTGGCTTGGTATGGGTAAGCTGCTGCCAGTTTTTCGGGCACAGGCTTGCTTCTCTCGGATGACATCATTTGACTGAATTCTTTACTCTGCCTGCCCCACAGAAGCCTTTGCATTCACTTGGTCTCCATTTTTCTCCAAGACCTCATATGATCCCCAGGATGGCTGTGTCTCCAAAAGCCTCATATGAAGACCTCTAATTCATGTGCTGACCCTGCTCGACTATTAAAATAGCAACAGCATTTACTAATGTACACTTCAAAAGCATCATATAAGGGGAAGACTTTCTGATTATAGCATTATTATTACCTAGAATCATGGGCCATGACTGCAGCCTGAGGTCAGTATAACTCACACAGTACATAAGTACTATATTAAATTTGTTTATCCTGAGGTCTAAGGACTGAGATCGCTGAAAATGAGATGTAAACTTTAAAAATGCTCTTTTTAAACTATGTAAACTTTTCTCTAACTTGAGCTAAACAGAAGAGAAACTGACCAGAGGGAACCTGTGATTTTTCCAAGCTAAACTTTCTGTTACCCTAGCTCAGGGGTTGAACTCATTAATTCTCCTCTGTTTCCCAAATTACAGTATATCCAAAGGGTATTACATCCTGAAATGTAAATTAGCATAGAAAAGTCCAAAAAGTTTGCAAGGAAGTCTTTTATTTATGCTACGTGGCCCACTAATGGTAAACCTTACTGCCTTTAGAATTCCTTCTGGCAAAGCCACAGTTGTCAGCTTAGAAGCGAGAGCAAGGTCAGATGTTACAGATTTCCCTGGTCTTTGAATACTACGATATACACACAGCAACACATTTGTTTCAACACCTCTCTCATTATCTTTTGGGTAATCGGCACTTGTGATTTTTGTGAAGCTCTGGCATCTAATACAGTTTTACTGATCACACTCGGGCTATGAGTTGAACAGGAACGTGGCATTTACTGATGTGTGAGGTACATCTTTCTCCTTCTCCAAGACTAGGGAATCGGATCCCATAAAGCCGTCAACTTCGGAAGTGTTTTAACCAAACACTCCGTGAGATCAGGAAGAGAAAACAAAGAGAAAAGCAGCAGAATTGGGCGGGCATGCCTTTCGTTTCTCTGCTTACACGGCAGGGGGACGGTAAAGCTGAGAAGCATACTGAGGCTCCTCTAGTCTCTAGATGACCAGGGGCCACAGGGGTTGTTCGGGAAAAGACAGCGGGCTGTGAAGGGCTTGAGTGAGAACTACCAGCACGTCAGAAGACAGACTTGGGATGACAGCCATTTCCTCAGCTAGTTCAGAAAATAAAAGAAGGCGGCACGAAAGCAACAGGCCTGCAAGTCACAGACACATTTCTCAACCTCACCGCACCATTAACGTAAGACGCAGATCTCTGGGTGGTCAAGGAGAACACCAGGTGTACGTTAGCCTTGCCAGAATCTGACCTACAGCTCAGTCAGATCCTGTGGTTTCATAATACTTTAACCTTTAATCCGAATGCCGAGAGCTAGAATGCCATATTTTTTCTGATTCATAATTTTAGTTGAATGCCTCTTGCCAAGAAAAGTGGTTTTTTTTTTAAAATGGAAAGTTGCAGAAGGGATATGGTATTTGAAGCCAGACCTAAAGTAGTGATGGAAGGATGAGCTGATTAGCTCAAAGTCAGAAGAGAATCCATAAAAGCCATTATGTAAAAGAGAGAATTATACTCAAGTTTCAGAGCAGAGCCAACTGTCCCAGCAAACTTTGTTTCAAGATAGTCAGTCTTCATCATATTCTTTGCTAATTCTTCTAAATGACTAAATCTTACAAATGTACTGTATTACTCTGTGAATGCTAATTATTTTGCTTATTTAAAACACAGTAAACCAATCATTGTTGTACTAGACTATGAAATCAGTCATTCTCAATATAATTCTGAATATGACCTAACTGTAGATGTAAGTAGAGCATCGCAGTAAAATGAAACAACTGGAGCTACAGTAACATTGAGCAAGTATTTAAAAGTCCAATTTGATCAACCTTCAGGTTCATGATCAGATTTGCATTTGGCTTCATAAGTAGACAAAATCAAAACGATAAGGTTAGAAAGCATAAGCACGAGGTAGGCTGAGCTCTAAGCAGAGGTGCAGAGGTCACACGGAGCCTGCCTGGGAGCTCCCGACATTACAGTGACACTTAAGGGACAAACGCACGGCGGCCAGAGCGCCTGGTACACACGGACTGCCAGTCAATGGCTGAGCTGTCTACTCAACAGCACCGCTACATTTTCTCCTCAGCTGCCGGCCGGGGCAGGTGGCCAAGCTGCAGAAAGTGCCATTGTGTGGTTCCCTGGGTAACCAGCCGGATTCCTCCACTGGGATTCCTTTCCCAAGTAAACTGGGCTTCAGTATTTTAAACATTTCGCATTTCCCCTTAAAAACTTTCCTCCTGAACTTGTCATCAGTGTTCTTTAATTTGACTTTGCCAGATTTGCCATCTGTGCTTAAGCTCTCGGAAAATTTTGCAGTTGCCCACAGTGCACATTTTCTAGTGGTAATATCACCCCGCGTCTCAGGATGCTTGGTGTGCTGAAACGAGAAACAGAGCTGGGAGGCAGGAGATGCAAGTCCTGCTACAGATGAGAATTCGGAAAGGCAACCAATTATACACTTGATACCTTTTAAGCTGTCGAGTGGAAGCAAGGACACCTGCCCTACCTAGCTCCGCTACTGGGATGCGGCAAAAGTTCTCATATTTTTAAATGAATGAAAACCTGGCCCTTAGAGATGGCAATGGATTTCAGAAGTCTCAACCTTGACGTGCTTGTGACGGGCCTGGATTTAGGCTTTTCTAAATCTCTCAACATACAAGAATTCCAAGGAACTTCCTCACGTGCACTGCCAGATTTTAGCCTTCATTTGTCCCCTGCGGCAAGGAAGACAACCTGAGAAAAGGTCTGGTAGTTTCACTGAGCATCCACCACCTTGTTGAAGAGTTCTGGAAAACTAGAAGAGGCACTGACATTAAGTGGTATGATTCCGTGTGTTTGTAAACTGACAACTCCTGCTGGTTGTGCACGAAGAAGGGCCAAGGGATGCCTGGACTTGGACAACGGCTGTCTTATCCCTAGATCATTCTTCTGCCTCTCAAAGAGAGCTGTAAGTTCTTATGGGCCACTCTCTCTTGCAAATAAAAGCTTCCCCTTGGAGAGGTGAGGTCTAGCTCCTTATCTCCTGTCCCTGGGTATCCCATAGTCTGGATGGGATCTGAGGTTGCTGATGTGGACAGTATGTGCTCCAACATTCTGTGACACAGGACAATGAGGTCATATGTAAGAAAGGTCTGGAGCACATGTGGATTCACTTTATTAATAAGTGCCTAAAATAGATTTTTAAAAAAATCCACCTATCACCTTCCATATAAATGCATCCATTTATAGTTATGAAGGCAAGTAGGAAATGAGACTTTACCAAGAAAAACTACAGATTTTTCCAACTCCGGTGTTGAATTAGTTCATTTGTGGTTTTACTGGGATATGCTCTACTTCAATATTCTGTTACTGGGCAGATTTTGCAGCCTACAGCTTTGTCAAATGACGGCATCTTTACTCCACCTTCAAATACTGAGAGTCATATTTTCTCACTTTCCACTCTCTTTTGGAGCAAAGTCATCTTCTCCCAAGGCTTTAATGAATCACTGTCCCCTCTCTGATCTCCCAGAATGTCAGATCTAGGTATCTCACTGCCTCCTGGACACCTCCACGTCGTGATATGTTCGAAACCAAACTTGCCCTTCCTTCAGAGCTGTCCCTGCTCTTGTCCCTTCCTCTCTCAATGGCAGCCCTATCCTCCCACTGCCTGGCAGGAGTCTGGGAGTAATCCTGGGTGCATTCCACTCCCTTACCTTTCACCTGCCATCAATACCAAGTATAGTCAATTTCTGTCTTCTAACCATGCCCAGATCCAATTACTTCAATCACTTGCTTTACCACTAACTTAGCTCAGACCACCAATATCTATTTCCTGTGTTATTCTAACCATTGCAATTGGTTTTCCTGTTTCCTAGCTGACTACCTATAGAGTGCCCTGGCGGTGTGCTAACCACTCACCAGTGATAAAACAGAAGTAGAAGGCATCTCTGTTGCCCTCAAGAAAGGCATAATCTGGTAGGAATGAGGTTTGATTTAGGTAGCTATTGGAGAGTAATAAAAAAAAACAAGGAAGGAAGGAAGGAAGGAAGGAAGGAAGGAAGGAAGGAAGGAAGGAAGGAAGGAAGGAAGGAGAGAGCGGGGAAGGAGGGAAGAAGGGCATACCATTAAGAGTTCTTTCAGAGTCTAAAACTCTATCTTAATGTTAGAGAGATGAGATTAACTCAGTGAAATAATTAGGAATAAACTGGTGTACAAGTGCTGTTTTAGGAACTGTAAGTGAGCATTTCAGAGTAGAGTGAGGTTAATGTGATGATTAGGATAGGAAATGTAAAGGAAATTTCTGGATACGTGGACAGGAGGTTTATTAGAGCAACTACTCAACACTGACCACCCATCTACTAAGTGTAGGGCTCTGGTCCATGGAAGTGACGGATAAAGACAAGACAGTCCTTCTCCTCATGACTGCAGAATTCTGAGGTCCAACACACCGTCGATGCTGAGTCAGAATTTGACCTTGGGCAGACCCTGCGTGTCCATTTCTGAAGCCAAATTCAGGCTCCTCCTCTCCCAGGTGTCTGTTTCACACCATCCTCTGTCCTCACACTTCCCTCAAACGCTCCCTCGTTCGGCCCTCCACTGAGGATAGCGCTTCCTAGTTCACGGAGAAAACAGGAACACCGTAGAGAACGGCCACAAGCTCCCAGGGCCCCTTCTGTGCACTCTTCTGTCCTGGCCCGCAGACTGCCTCCTTCCCAGCGCGACTGCCGCACTGTCTCTGCTCGCTCTGCTAAGGCAAGGGCTCCGCCTGGGCACAGGATCCCACTGGCCTTTGGATCCACGAGGTCAAGACCTTCATCTATTGCTCTTGGATCGCTCCCCAGTCACTTGCTGGGGTATTTACAGGGACTGATGAAGATGGCACATACTCAAACATTCCGTGTTGCAAAATAAAACGGTTTGCTGTGAGAAACAATAGCATAAGCACTCCTGGGCTCTTTTTGTCGACTCTGAGCCACTCTTCTGCTGTATTTCTGTCTCCCCGAACTGCAAGCCTCAACTGGCATTCCTTGTCCTCCTCCCTGGCTTTATTTTTCCCCATATAACTCTACCGGAAACACTGGATGTTTAGTTTATTTTGTTTATGGTTTGTCTCCTAACCACTGGACTATAAGCTTCACAAGGGCAGGGATTTTTGCATATTTGTCCACTGCTTTATTCCCAGAGTCTAGCCAGTAGCCAGGGCACCTGCTCAACAGTATCTGAATTAATGAGGTCCCAGCCCTGCCATTTCTGGTCTGTGTGCCTACAGGCAAATGACCCTCTTGAAGTCTCCCCTTCATCATTTTTAAGATGGTGGCGCTGACAGTACTTACAGCATGGGCTTGTGGTGGGGATTAAATGACAATGTGTGTTAAACATTTTTGGGGTGCCTGGTGGCTCAGTTGGTTAAGCATCTGCCTTCGGCTCAGGTCATGATCCCAAGGTCCTGGGATCGAGCCCCTGTGGAGTCTGCTTGTCCCTCTCCCACTGCCCCTCCCCCCTGCTTGTGCTTGCACGCGCATGCTCTAGACATTTTAGCACATTTTCTGTATGAAATGCCCAAAAAATGGCATTTATTATATGGTTATTTAGAATCTAATAATTATACATTAGCACTCAAGTTTACCCTGTTTATCCAGTTCCAAACAGGTACTTATTTGGGAATTTAGTGGACTGGCATCAAGAAGAAAAATAAAAGGTCTATAAATATGCTTTCCTCCTATTATTAAAGATTCCATTCAAAACCTAACCCTGACTTTAACAATAATGAACATACAAGTAGGCAGTGCTGATGTCTACATCTAGGTTCTGTGGTAAAAATTATATTTAGTAAGGAAGTAATATCAACCAATAGGCAGTCTGTACTGACTGGCCATCCAAAATAGATCCCACAGCTGACAAGTGGGGGGCCTCACTTCTGCCTTATTACCCGGGTCCTTTTCGCTGTCTTCTCTTCCCCCTCTGCTGATACAAAGCCAGCTACTGCTAGGATCCCCTCTTCCCATAGCTCTGTAGCTCCAGGGTGGGGTCTCTGTTAGCATAAGGGGAGTATGAAAGGAAATGTACCTCTCTGTACCTTTATTTTCCCTTCAGGGTTTAAATGGAAAAAGAGAAGGTGGGGTCATTTTAGCCATTGTTGCTGGTATTAAAAACCTTAAAAAAAAAATCAAGCTGGAGCGTTGAGTGCATTTTCCCACAAAAACCATGTTATATATAGTGGCTCGATTCTATGGTACTATTAATAAAGCAGAATATTTCAGCTATGATTTCTGGGCTGTCCTGGGAACCTAACCACAAAGTGAGACCTAATTTCAATGACAAAGTATGTTCAGAGTTCCCAGCAACCAATTCACACACCCACACTCAGAATCCAACCCATCTGAAAGGTGAGGGCGGCGAATTCTCAGCAAGGCTGACACTTTCACAGATAACACAAATGTCGTGCAGAGCTGGAGCAAGCTGAGGATTATGGTACTTCGTTTCTATTCGGCTGGCATTCTCGATCCCAGTTCTAGAATACCAGGAAATGTGGTGGGTCTAGCTCAGAGAATTTTGTGAGAATGAAATGTGGTGAAAGAATGCAACACATCCAGCCGTGCCTGGTTAGTGACAGCTATTCAACAAAGGTTAGTTCTCTCCTCTCCCATTGGTGAAACTTCCGTGTCTATTCTTTTTACTTGGTTTTGTGTCTCTTCCTATGAATCTATTTTTAACACTTACATAGGGGAAAAAATGCAACATTTTGCCAACAGAAACCAGAAAATGGTTATTTGCTCATTTCTTCTGGCTGACACACCTTGTCTGCGAATGGCAGCTTCTCCCTCAGGAGGAAATCTTTTCCATCAAATAAGCCTCTACACCTTCCTAAAGTCCATGCCAAGCTGCGAAAATCACCATCTTAGCTTACTACAGTGGTGAAGCTTTGGCAGTTGGGCCAGTGCACATTCAGTGGGAGACCGAGAACAGACGTTAACTAACCATCCCACATTTTCGGTTTGTTTCCTTGCAGTCGTTACCCCAAATATACTCGTCAGAGAGGCTCGCCTAACTGGGATGGCTTATGTTACCTTTCACAGTTAACCCTAACGCACGTAACTAGTAAGACAGCTAAGACTTTCTGCTCAGAAGTCCATGGCTTCGGGTTGGGCAGAGAGCTGTCGAGGCCACTCGTTTTAGAATGTTTCTCCTTCCCTGACACCTCAGGTCTTCCTTATTTCCATCTTCTCTCCAAGCCTTTCCTGCGAGCATGCGCTACTGCTCTCTGTTCGTCAAATCTCCTCGGATGAAACCTTTCTCATCTACCACTTCCAATTCTTTATCCTTTGACAAAATCTGAGACAAAACTTCCCTGTTAAAAAAAAAAAAAAATCTCTTGAATTGCAACATCACAGGGATTTTCTAGAGCCAAAAACCTGGGACACAGAACGAGGCAGAATTGAGTGCCTCAATTTTATGTTTGTATGATCCTGGACAAGATGCCTATCTTCCCCACACCTTTCTTTAAAATCTGGTAGAGTTCCATTTCTTGTTCCATGTCTCAAAAGAATATTATTTGGATGAGCCAATACATTTAATGTGTTGGAAACACCTTCAAAGAGTTTAGTGCTCTTTTAGCATATCTTTAATTTTGAAAGTGTATATTTGGTGTCTGTCTATTCCCCTCCCCATCTCCTTGAAGAGAATTATTTGGCAAGAGACTGCATAGCAGGCAGTTTTAGAAGCACAGTGAACTTTGATTACCCAATGTTCACCTGGATCATCTGAAATAAATACTGAAAAAGTACAATACGTTTTGATGCAAAATTGTGTTGAAATATACACAGAAGGGAAGACAGAGTCTAATACATTTTTACAGTTCCCAATGACTGTGAAAAAACTGTGGAAAGTGGGAGTAACAATCAAATAATTGTTCGAACAAATTAATAACTTCCTCTTGAAATAATGTCTTTAGCACCTTGAGCAGTGTGGACTCTTTGATAAGTTCCAGGAAATACTTTGTATTTCAGTAATACATAGTTGTTTCAAATATAGTAGAGTGCAAGAATTACTATAGTCTAGGGAAAATAATGTTTTGGGGGATAAAAAGCAACCATTGTCAAAGTAGTACAAACCCTACAGCTCTTCTACAGAGATGACAATACTATAAAGTATTTGAGATCAACCACAGTGCAATGTGGTAAGTGGCATTCGATTTCCAGTCTGTTATCTTAAACAGTTTTAAAAGTCAACTAAACCCTAGAGCCCACAAGGACATACTGAAGCATACCAGGGCTACCCTAACTAGGACATTTATCTATCTGTTGTTTACGCAGTCAAGGTCCTCACCTGGGACAGACGGCACACGCAGTTATTACGCCATTTAAAGCTGGCGAGCTACTTTACCATACCAGCTGTCACAATTATGACTCATGGATTCCAGCAGTCCCCCAAAATAAAGCTATGTTATTATCAACCATCTACCCATGCTCTTCACCCAGATTATCAAGTTTTCACACAGCTGAAGAGATGGTTAGACTGTTGGCATGTTTTCTTATTTGCTCGACTTGCCTAGCTCCTTATTAATGGATGTAGTGTGGGCACCTCACTCCTTATTCTAAAGACAACAAAAGTATCCAATAAATCTTATTTTATATAAAATAGAAAAATAAAGCTCAGGAATTAGTTGAAATATCTGGTGATTATGTAACTCTTGCCTACTCATCAGACATTTATTGTTCAATGTACAATAAGGTAATCACTCTAAGGCATAAGGGTGCATATACTTCATACTGTCTCTTCTATCAATCAATAGAAACAAGCCCATCAATAATTTGCTGTCTGCCAGATCTTGAAAATAATATCCCCTTTCCTTGAGGATGTAAAAATACAGTAAAAAAGCTCGTGCCTTTGTATTGTGAGCTCCAGAAGCAAACCAAACCAAAATCCCTGGACAATTAGCTGGACAATTTTTCCTCAGTGGCAGTTGTTGATACAGTTCTGACAGGAGCGTTCATAACACAACTAAGAACGTGTCCTCAAAGGCAAAACTTGGCAGTTTCCAAAGTTGGTAAGACCAATGCTGAGCCTGGAGGGTGGGGGGAGGGGCGGGAAAGGTGGTGACGGCAGCTTTTCAAATGCTCGTTAACCGAAATGTATTTTATTTTATGCCTAAAAACTTGGATCCGTCCATTTCTGCCTTTGTCATACTAGTTCTCCGTGACTGCAAATCACAATGTAGATCCAGCCAGCGCAGGGCTCTAGCGACTCCCCAGTCTGAAGAATGCACACCCATCCTGATGTTTCGCCTGCAAACTAGCAAGGGGGTTAGGCTCGTCCAGGCCTGCTACAGGAGCAAGAACCAGCTCAGCTGGGTGGAAAGATGCCTGTGCGCCCCCTTCAGTCCCCAGCAAGTGCAATAGTCCCAAGCCTCACCAGACTCCAGTGGCCAGACTCTGCATTCTGGACTCTGAACCACTTACATTCGGGACAGAACTTCCCCAAATGTTAAATAAGAGAAACAGGGGAAAAGCCCCCAGTTCCAGAATGGGGTCCGTTTCCTCCAGGATCCAGCCCCCAGCTCTGCGCCCCGGATTTCTGAACACACAGCATACCAGAGAAGGCCAGCCTGACCGTTCACACAATCCTTTCCCGTTGGCTCTGCCGTGGCGGGCGCACGCCGCTAACTCTGCAGCCACGTCCAGGGGCCCGCGCCCCGCGCTCTGGCTAACAAAGCAGCTACCGCAGGGGACGGCGGGGGCGGAGCTGCGGACCCCCCCTTCACCAGCAAGCCCTGCAAGAGGAGCCTACTGCCTGCCTACCACGGCCCCTGGTGGGGGAAAGCCCCCAAGTGACAAGCAAACTTTCTTTGAATGGCGCCTAGAGTAAATTCTCCCAAAGAAAGGAGGATGGGACTGGGGAGAGGCAAGGGCGCAATGCCCTGGTTTGGCTCCAGACGGATGGACCCTATGTACCCTCCCCACCAACTCCCCCCCCTCCGCAGCTGCTAGGGAATGAGGTCATCCCCTCATCACTTAAATCTCTCTCTGCCAGCCTCATTTTCCTGCCCTTCCACAACAGGTTTGATCCCCGTACAAGTGGGGCTCCGAATAAGTGAGGGATGGGGTCAGAAAAGGTTGTAAGAGAGGGAGGGATCATCCAAGGCAGCAGAGTATCTCCAGTCCCGACCCCCTTAAGATGAAGCAAAATTCCCATCTGGAACTGTTTTCAGTGGTTCCTGCTCTAATCCAGCAAGGGGAGGGAGGGCGCTCTGCGAAACGACCCTCCACCGGTAGAAACTGCATTTCGAAGTTGCTCGACTTCCCCGCTCCCCACCCCATCATTCTCTTCTAAAGCCCTCCCACCCCCAGCTCGCCTACCACCCCACACCCTCCGCTCCCTTTAATTCATACATTTCTATCAGCCGAGGGGCCGACTTCCCCCCGCGCCTACCTCGGATCTCAGGGCCTTGCCCCTGCTGCTAACTCCCAGTCCCGCGGGCTCAGTGGGCTGTGGCCACCGGCAGGTACCGGCAATATATACCCAGCAGCGCTGCTCCGCTCCGTGACTCAGTGAGTCTCTGAAAAGCGGCTGCCTGTGGTCCTTCAAAATAAGAGTCCTCAAAGGAGGCGTGGCGCAAGCCGCAACTAGCGGCCCCCAGGTTAGCGGAGGCTTCCCGCCCCCTCCTTCGGGCCGCGCTCCGCCCTTTGCATCCTTCTGCTGCCTCTGCTTGGGGCAGCAAGCGAGGAATCGGGCTTTCTCGGAACTTTTGGGAAGAACTGATAATGGGAACGTTTTTAACTTTTTTTTTTTCTAGGCCAGTGGAGATGTTGGCTGCAAGGCAGGATGATTTCCGCCTAGTTTTTTATTGTGTTTTTCCTTTATAGACTAAGAAGAAATGTCCAATGACTCTGACTCTAGGCCAACATTCTTGGGGCCTGGAATGGAAGCCCGTGGTGGAATGGTAGCAGCCCTGAAGGCCTGAAACTGCGGGTCTGAGGCTTGGGGTGGGGGAGGGTCCAGTTCCTGCGGGCTACTCACATTTACCTGGGGTGCTACGGATTTGCAGGTACATGCAAAGAGCGCAGCATTTAAATAAGAAAGTGCAAATAACCTTGCAGTACACTCCTATTTTAAAGTAAGAAGATAATTTCTAGATTTCCATTAATTAGCTTACTCTGTTCTGACTGTAAATGAGTGAGTAAATTTAGGAGCCCTTAGGGTAAGAAGTGTAACTCATTCTGATTTAGCAATATTTTAGCAACGTGGTCCCTATCTTGTCTTTTTCTTCTGTCATAAACTACAAGAGGCTCTGAGTCACTTGTTTTAAGCCACTACTACCTGGGGATGTCTGCAGAGTATTTTAAAGTAGGAAATGAACGTTTTGAATCCTGAATTAACTTCCAGTGTAAAAATTGTGATTTATTGTGGGCCTAACCCTAAAGCCAGACCAGCAATTCTTTCTTGCACCAGCTCAGCTAAGGACATCTTCGCTCTGTGCATAATCCTCAAATGGTTAGGTTAGCACACTACCAGTTATTTCTGTCCTGTTACTACTGGAGTGTATCGTCCTTGACCACTGAGACCAGATTTCTTTCACACACAATAAACTGTCAATAAAATCAAAGAATGAATGTTAATATCTAACATTTACTGAATATCTGTTGTGCCAAGGCCCTTTCAAGTAAATGCCAATAATGCCAACTAGATTTGAATAGCCAGTGGACCACATGTTTAAATTATCTAGTTAATTTTATCCCTATCTTCATTAATACTGAACAATAGGGTTTCTAGGTTCACAGCCCTGAGCCAGATACTCTCTCTGAAATATCTTTATTGGTAAATTTAAAATGATGTCTGTAAAATATTCAAATAAACCCAAAGTGGATGTTTCCCTGTAACTCTACCAGAGATAAACATTGTTAACAGCCTACAGTCTTTGCTTCCAGACTTTCATGTGTGTATTTAAACACATAATAAAACAGAGATTAGATCATCATTTACATATGATTCTGTAACCTACTTTTTTTTTTTTTAACCTATAATACGCTGTAGTCATCTTTCTAGGCATAACACCAGGCACTATCATCTTTTCAATTTTTGAGAGGACAAGCAGGTAAAAAACTCAGTATTTCATCATTAAATTTTGCCTTTCTTTGACTTTTTAGTTTGCTCATTCCCCTGTCAAATGGCCATTAGGGCAGCAGCAATGACATCACTTGGCGCATCATGGGATTTTCTTGCAGGCTGCAGTGTGACAGCGAAGCAAGAATTCTAAAATGAGAGTTAGGATTTAGGAACCTGTGCCCTTAACTGTGGAACTCTGGGGTTTTCTTATTTCCACAATGGGATTAATTTGATGAATTTTAAAGTTTCGGTTCTTAAATTTTGTGATTTTATGATTCTGTATTCCATTCTCAACATGAACACAGAAGGAATAAATTAGACAAGCATGGGTTCCTACCACTGTACATGTTTACCCACCGTGGGAGGGTGCGTAGGGTGGAACAGATGGCTTGATTATCTGCAAGAAAACATCCAATTCCTTCACTCTCAAGAGGGAGCAAAAGAAGGATGACCCCTTAGATCTGTCATCTGCTTTATTCCTTCTATAGAAGCCCCAAAAGCAGCATTCGCGTGGACCAGTTTTCCTTTCTCCGAGCTGGTACAAAACACTGACTACGTTAATGCTTTCAACTTTTAAGGTTTTTATGCATGAAGTGTGGGAGGCGTGGATAAATCTTAGCTATGGCTTTGGCGAGTTCCAGAATTGTGAAAACTACTATCAGTAGAAGCACTGATAGGAATTTCTGCCAAGCCTGAAAAAGAACACTTCATCCTCTTGTACTCACTGAGGATTCTGATCAACAACCTTCTCTTTAGACTGTTTCTCCCTTAGCTGAAACTTAAGAGTTTTATGGTTTTAAGGGAAGATGAAAGGGGCGGAGAACAAACATGCGATCGACTTTTACTTGACCAGGGGCTGCACTCTTGGGATCCCCTCTGGCTTCCCTGGGAGCATTTGGCATTTAGGACTTAAAGTGTTTTGTTTTAGGACTTTTGAGTCTAGCTTCACTTTTAGCATGCTTTTGGCTCACCGATCTATGGCTTCCAATGTATAAATGTAATTGGAGATGAAATAGCTTGCTCAAGGTTCGGTTGTTTGGAGAGAAATGTGGAATGGGTGAAGGCAATCCTTCAAGCCATTCCTTTACGTGTTCTTTTCATATTTTCTCAAGTGAAGAAGGTGAAACACAGGTGGTTAAAAAACTAAAAAGAACAACAAGACAACTAAAAACAAATGGTGTTCACTGAACCAACAAGATCTTGGCACTGCAGCCAAACCATAGATGATAGGAGATCTACAGATATAACTGCTGACAGGTACTACACAGCACTTACCTCACATATGCTCAGCAGAGGCAACAATACTTTGTAAATGGGTTAGCAAAGCAATATCCTCTCACCAAATGTCCATTCAAAAAACTACCACCACAACTCTAAATGATTCGATCATGCCTGTCTAACTTATAAGTTAAGGCCAAATTCTGTATTTTCATTCCTTTTATAAATATGTAGCAATAAAAGAATGTTAGTATATCTTTAGGCATTTTGCTTAAAATAACATTTTAATGAAAATTACCAAAAACTCGAGATTTTCGTAACTTTTGGGTTTGGGGTTGGCACATTTCCTATAAGGCGGCTTGTGTTATATATTCTCTCAGAGTGATCAGGGGTGTGTACAATATGTTCTGATATCAATTCAGCATAAGGGAATCCTTCCATTCATTTCTGGTGCTTTGATATGATATTAAAAACCTTGTTGGTGTAGCTCTTGCTATATATTTAAAAGGTACAAACTCTTGGCGGCTGGATGGACCACTTCTTCTCGTATAGATACTACTTTTTTGCAAGGGTTCCCAACCCCAGTCCGCCAGCAAGAACAAGACTAGGAAAATAGTAGAGCAATTACAGATTTCATCTGATGTTGGTTCCAATTAGTATTACCGGGAAAACGTTTCTGAGAGTTGAATGTTTACTATCAACTTTTTATTCTATTCATTTTTAAAATGAGCCCCTTTAAAAAATCTTGGACCACTCTGAATGTGGACCTTTCTAATTAATTGCAGCATTTTCTATGAAACACATTTGTTTCCATATCAACAACTACCAAATTATTTTAACAAAAGTAAGAAATCTTTAAAAAATGAAAATGTGTGTCTTCTCAAAAGGCTAAACACTGTGCATTATGTGATTATGAATACAGACTATTAGGGGAGGAGGTTCAGGGCAAACCTCCAAGGGCAATTCACAGTTTCAACATAAAAACAAATTAATGTATTCCACTGGCCAAGATAACTTTCTGGCTCTTTGGTTTGTACATAGTTTTTTATTAAGAGCAGAGAGAAAGGACAGGGGGAAAGAAACGGGACCGTCTGTACTTGTGTTAAATGTGACTAGAACCCAAAGGACATAAAACAGTACATGAGAGGGAACATGACAACCAGAAGGTCTGCAGTCGTGGAATGTAGAAAAGATCATGAACTTGCAAACAACAGAACAGACTGCGCTTGCGAGAGCAAAGTAAGCCTTGAGCCTCTGCGCGACTCCAGAGGAATCACGGAATCGGAGCTAGCAGGGGCCTGCGGAGATCAGCTAGTAGGACGGTATCCTGAAGAGGGCATGGGCTTTGCAGCCACACAGACGGGGTCAATCAAAGGCTGTTGTCATGACCTCAAACTCACAGAGCTTCTGTTTTCTCACCTGGAAAATGGAGGTCAAGGAATTTACCTGGGATTACCGTTGAGAAGCCGAAGTGAGAGGTGCCTGTGTAGTGCCTCGTGTGGTGTTTGTGGAGAAGGTGGAGGCTGGTTTATCCCCTTTTTAACGCGTACATTTACAGCCTTATAGTATCTCAGGAAAGTATTTTACACAATACGGTATTTAGTTAGGAACAGAGTAAAAAATAGTAATCCGAACTTTACTTTGTGCTGACACTATGCCAGTTACTTCACGTGCATTCTCACATTTTATCTTCCTCGACAACCCATGGGGAAGTATGGTTGTTACTGCCATGCCCCCCTTCATGGAGGAGGAAGACGGGCTCAGAGAGGTTAGGCGATTTATCCAAGGACACAGAGCGGGTAAGTGGAGGAACAATAACATAAATTGTTAACTCCAGAACCCAAACTCCAAAGAATATAAATTTGGACTGAAAAACATATATTTATGGTAAGTCCATTAACAATCTCAGGACACTAAGATATCCGTCAATAAATCAGTAATTTATTATTGCAAAGTTTTATTTCTACACAGTGTTTGTTTGACCTGAAATAGTTAAGGCAGTTTCTAAACATGTCCTGCTTCATCCACAGCAGAATCTGACTCATTACTGAGTATCCTTTTCCAAATCAAATGAGCTATGCTGGCTCTGATGGAATCACTCACAGATTCCACGTGGATTACTGAAAACGCAGAGTTAAAAGGAGGAATTTGCCTTTTATGCAACTCTCCTGAGTAAATGGGGAAATACTGTTATCAGTTGACTGGTTAGTTTAGCTTCGTCCCGCATAAGAAAAACCTTAAGCTGTGTCTTACAAATATAGTGACTGATAATAGATAAATATGACATCATCAGATTAGGATTGCACATTTTCAACATTTTAGATTAATCTCACTGGCAATTCATGAGGTTATGGGTGAGGTGACAGAACTTCGTCAGTGGATTCTCTTGATACTACTGCCTCTGGTGACACCAAAATAAGGAGTCTTGTGTTCCCTTCGTATAGACAGCTCTGGATGCTTCCAAAACACACAGATCGGCCATCATTCCATGTTGTGCCCAGAAATACAGGAAGTGAAACTACCTCGGTAATGGAGCTGCCATGGGTTTGCAATGCCTTTCTCAGAATGATGATTTACATGCAGAGGAAATGGCGGACTCCAACAGGATACAGACAGGAGACCGCGTCTACCAGGAAGAGGGATTTGGGCCTATTTTCCCTAATTCTGCAATCTCCCCTCTACCAAATCCTTTACATCCTAAACCTGAGCATACATTCCCTTGAATTAATAAACTAATCCTCTGGTTCAAATTAATAGGATTATGTTCTCTAAAGTACTTAATTTTCCTCATTAGGGAAATACACAGGGATTTGCTTGGTTGCAGCGATGAAAAGTTTGCTAGCAGAGATATCTACCTACTAAGAATTGTGGAGATTATTTTGTAGTATATGTCTTTGACACGATAAAATGTGCAAACCGAGACCCTAGTATGGAAAGAGAATGAGACAATATTCTAATTAAATTTTCTTTTAAAACAGAAACGTAATAGATGCATTTCACAATGGAAAATTCCCTGAATGTAGATCCTAAAACTCATAAGAGGAAATATTTGGTAACAGTAATTATAAGAATTAATTTATCTGATATACAGTTTATATGATTGACAGTTAAAACAACTGACCTAATTATATTGATACTGCCTGTGATGGGCCCATTAAATAAGTTAGATCATGTCACCATAGACACAATGAAATACTAGATTTCAAGAGATAAAAATCAAGATTTTTATGCATGAGTTCATTAGACGCGAATGAGAGTCCTATTGTCCCAAAGAATTGAGATCATTATTCTTATATCAGCATATCATATTTGTGTGTCTGTTTTTAGTAACCTAAGACAAAGTTAAATGATTTGGAGGCAATTTGGCCACTTGATTGGGATGATAATCAAGTGACTTTTCGAATTAAACTTTGGTTCAATCCGCTATATTCAGAGAAGCCAGTGCCCTATAAATGTTTTTAAATGGCCATGTCTTTCATTATATGTAATGAGTTTTAATGACACATGGCCCATGAACAAAGTTCAGAGAGAAGAGTACACTGAGGGAAATGGGAGCTTAGAGCACCAGTTTAAAAAGTGTAATTTCTGTGCAAAGCTGATAAAGTTAAGATTGAGAAAGTAAAGTCTTTAATTCAAGAAAGACAGTAATCAGAAAGACTAAATTCAGTCTTGCTTCCTGAAAACCAAACCCTCTGCAAATTGTTATCTCGATTTTGAAAAAGCTTCATTAGAGATTAATTTATTAGCAACAGGTATATACACGTTTTAGCGCCATGTTTGCGTTTAGTTCATTAGCTTATAGGTGGTAACATTATTCTGTCTGCGCTTGTGGGTGGCACAAGGAGAAGCGTGACATAACTTTGGTGTCATTGTTCCCTTGTTTGTTTGCCCAGTGTATGACACTTAACGAAACCTTGTGTCCTGGCAATGGATAAACTGGTCTGACAAAAATTATCCTCTCAAGTGGCCTCCATTTTGGAGAACAAAGGCACAGTCTTTCGGGCATCACAGAGGAATTAATTTTGCATTCAGTTACCTGCCCCAGAGTCATCACAATATGGCCAAAAGACCCTGCATGAACAGCCCTAGCAGAGCATGCGGGGGTGGTGGGGGGGGGTGCAGCCCACCCACTTTTCAAGGCCATGTGGTGTTACTTAAGGAGAAGGGGACTGCTCATCCTTGAACCATCTGTTGCTCAGAGAGAAGCAACAAGAAAAACAGAAGAAGTTAAAAGGGGGCAGCAATGTTCTTTATTACAATGAGGTTTGTAAAAATAGATGAGGCCATTTGTGATTTATGCAGCGCCCGTGTCCATAATCTCAGGAGGGGCCAATTTATCCACTAGGCACTGTAGATACAGTGGCTAGGGCTCACAACACTTTTGGCAGCCCAGAAAAAACTTTTTTATTTTAAATATTTTTATACTCAGAAGGAAAAAATGAATGTCAATATTATAATGACGACTGTATAATAATGAATCTAACCTGGATTATATTCATCTCTATGCCAATGCAGTTATAAAATATAATTCTAACTTTTTTTTAAATGGAGAATGGGACGCACAAAGGCAAAAATGCCGAGGGCCCACGAAGGTCATAATGCAGCTCTAATCTTAGGTAGCTGATGTTTGTCTGAACCTTGACACTTTCCTTTCATGAGCTATAAAGACCAACTCTACCACTTAGTCTCTATTCACAGTGTCTTCTGTGTGAACCTAAATCAGTAGGTGTCACAAGGTTTTAAAAGAAGAAAACACAGTCTCACGTTCTCAAGCTCTTTATAATCTAAGCGAGGAGACAAAATCAGCTGTTAACAACAGGTGCTTTGCAGTTGTTCATTCACTTGGACGTTTCTTTTACGAGTTAATTACTCATAACTCCCCTGTGAACCAACTGCACATCTGGGAAAATAAAACTGCCCACTGAACGTGAATTACTGGAGCGTAGGTGAAGCACAATAGTTAATTCATTTGGATACCCTTAAAAGGCTTAACAAAAATCCCTCAAGCGCTTAGAAGTCGGGCTGCGTCTGAAGAACGAGTTAGCCTCAGGTTGAAGGCTACAACACGGCAGCACGTGAGGCCAAGTCAGCAAGCAGCTCCTAATCCCTCCTGGGTTACCCCCCATTTAGACAGCCGCTTTGCCCAGAGCTTCTGTTGATCCGGTGTCACTCAGCCTCCTCTGCAAAATGCTCTACCTTTCGCTTCTTAAGTTCCTAAGGAGTTCTTTTTCAATTTCAAGTTGTTTATGGTGAGAATAAGAGTTCTCTTGCTACCGAGAAAGCTCCGCTATTTGGTTAAACAACGGCTAAATTCAGTTCAGCGTTATCGCGTATCTATTCAGACTTACTTTCTGAAAACTGATTTTGTTCCCCCCAGCTTCACTGACCTATGATTTATAAATAATTGCATATATTTAAGGTATACAACATGGTGATTTAAAACTTTTTTAAAATTTGAGTTGTATAGTTGACACACATTAGTTTCAGCTGTACAACATAGTGATTCAACTTCTCTATACATTATGCTGTGCTCCCTACAAGTGTGGCTACCATCTGTCACCATACAGTGCTATTAAAATATCACTGACTATATTCCCTATGCTGTGCCTTTTATTCCTGTGACTTATTCATTCCATAATGGGAAGCCTGTATCTCACACTCCCCTTCACCCATTTTGCCCAGCCCCCATCCCCTTCCCCTCTGGAAACCATCAGTTTGTTCTCTGTATTTATGAGTCTGTTTCTGCTTTTTATTTGTTTTTGTTTTTTTAGATTCCACATATAAGCGAAATCGTATGGTATTTGTCTTTCTTTGCTGACTTAGTTCACTTAGCATAATACCGTCTAGGTCCATCCACGTGGTCACAAATGGCACAATTTCATCCTTTTTTATGGCAATATAATATTCCAGTGTGTGTGTGTGTGTGTGTGTGTGTGTGTGTGTGTGTGTACATTTGTTTTCCCTATCCAGTCCTTACCCATTTGTCTATTAAGGGGCACTTTGGTTGGTTCCTTATCTTGGCTATTATAAATAATATTGTAATAAACATATGGGGTGCATATATCTTTTTGAATTAGTGTTTTTGTTTCCCTGGGTAAAGACCCAGTAGTAGAATTATTGGATCATATGGTATTTCTATTTTTACTTTTTGAGGAGCCTCCATACTGTTTTCCACAGTGGCTGCTCCAATTTACATTTTCACCAACAGTGCATAAGGGATCCTTTTTCTCCACATCCTCACCACTTGTTATTTCTTGCCTTTTTGATTTGGGCCATTCTGACAGGCATAGGTGATATGTCACTATGGTTTTGATTTGCATTTCTCTCACTGAACATCTTGTCATGTGTCCATGGGCCCTGTGTCTTCCTTGGAAAAATTCAGGTCTTCTGCCTATGTTTTAATTGGATTGTTTATTTTGGTGCTGAGTTGTACACACTCTTTATGTATTTTGGATATTAGCCCCTTATTGGATTACAATACAGTGTTTTGGTTTTTTTTTTTAAAGATTTTATTTATTTATTCGACAGAGATAGAGATAGCCAGCGAGAGAGGGAACACAAGCAGGGGGAGTGGGAGAGGAAGAAGCAGGCTCATAGCGGAGGAGCCTGATGTGGGGCTCGATCCCATAATGCCAGGATCATGCCCTGAGCCGAAGGCAGACGCTTAACCGCTGTGCCACCCAGGTGCCCCCCTTGAACACTATTTATTTATTTTTTTAAAAAAGATTTTATTTATTTATTTGACAGAGAGAGACAGCCAGCGAGAGAGGGAACACAAGCAGGGGGAGTGGGAGAGGAAGAAGCAGGCTCATAGCGGAAGAGCCTGATGTGAGGCTCGATTCCGTAACGCCGGGATCACGCCCTGAGCCGAAGGCAGACGCTTAACCACTGTGCCACCCAGGCGCCCCTACAATACAGTGTTTTGACGTAAGCATACCTTGTATAATGATTACCACACTCAAACTAACGAACATATCCATCACTTCAGTTACTGTTTGTGTGTATGTGTGTGTGTGGGGGGGGGTGAGACCACTTAAGATCTATCATTTTAACAAACATCAAGTATACCAGACTTTTAATAGAACAAATTAACTCATCAGGTCCTAAGTCCTCGGAAATGAGGCATTTAGGCAAAAGTCCCTTAGTCTCATGTTTTCTTCATCTGTTCACTGAAGAGGCTGAACTGCATGACCACTAATGTTCTCTTCAGCCAGATGGTTCTAAGATCAGGCCTAAGTTCAACCCACCCTGACCTGGTGGTGTAGGACTTTTGTGGCAACTCTTCAAATGGGTATTGGGGTATCACACAGAGCAGTGGTTTTCAATGATAATCCACTGAGAAGTGAGAAAAAATACTAAAACCTCTCTTTATATTTATATTCATCTTATCCTTTAAACTTTTCTATCTTTGTGTATATTTTATGTCATAACGCATGTACAAAGTTTATGTTTGTATATGTAAAATATAGATATATGCACATATTTGTATATATATATGTAACACATACACTCACACATATACACGTATACAAAATATCTTTCTAACAAGGATAAACGACCAAAAAAACATGGTATCTCATGGTTTTAAGCTAAGATAGAAAGGGATGGAGAACAAATTAGGTAATCAACTCAGTTCACCAGATGATGTCTGGCTGAGGGTCTGCTTTAGGACTTCCATTTACAGCTTTACCTTTAGCACCATATGGTTCATCGATATATGGCTTCAAATATGCAAATTTAATTTAAGATGAAGCCTTCTGGTCCATTTTACACTAATTTGGGGAGAGGTATAGAATGAGTCATAGTAATTCCTTCAAATATTCCTTCTATAACAGATTCAACTAAATATTCCAGGCAATTGAAGACTTGAGAAAGCCACAGCAGAGGACTGGAGCTCGCCGCACCTGGGCCCCACTCCCATTCTGTAAGTTACAGAACAGATTATTCCGGGTGTAGCTTTACGTCTGCTATTCTTGGAGTTTGGATGTTGTACATAAGCAGAGCATTTGACCTGCCAAATCTTTTTTCCTATTGATGTGGCAGGACCCATAACCCAAGAAATTGCAGAGACATTCAGTTCTGTTTAACAATTTAAACTGAGATCCTCAATATATAAGAACAGTATCATTAGATTCCTTCATTGATTTCCATTTCAAATTTTATATGTCTACTTCCTAAATTTTATTCATGCAGGTAATTTTTGGAGCTCTGTAATTATCATATTCAAACTGACAGATTGCCAAAGTTTGGAAGCCCAAAGTTTTATTTTCCGAATTAAAGTGGAAGTTCTTTCTCATACCTTTGAATATTTTTAAAAAATATTTCATTTCTTTATTTGAGAGAGAGAGAGAGAGCACGCGTGTAAGCATGACCGGGGAGGTGGGGGAGGCAAAGGGAGAAGCAGACTCCCCAGTGAGCAGGGAGCCTGATGCAGGGCTCGATCCCAGGACTCGGAGATCATGACCCCAGCCAAAGGCAGCCACTAAACCAACTGAACCACCAGGCGCCCCTTACCTTTGGATATTTTGAAGAGAGCTGTCACCTGCTGTGGCACTTTAAGTGTATACTCAAAAAGATTTCACTGAAGTCATATGATTTCATATTTAAGAGCTCAGGCTTTGGGTCTGAATCCCCACTTTGTCACTTGCTAGGTGGATATTTTTGGATAACTTATTCAATCTCTCTGTGCCTCAGTTTCATCCTCTGTAAAATGGAAATAATGCTACATACCTCATGGAGTTGCTGTGAGGGTTCACTGACCTGTTGTAAATTATGTGGCCCACTGCACGTGATATTGTTGCCAAGAGTTTAGCAATTTCTATTGTCATTACCGAGCAACATGGCCGCGTGTCCCCATCAAGGAGTTTATATTCCAAATAAGTAACTAGATGAAGCAAACTGTTAAGGTACCACCTTGACTAAGTCAAGAATATAGATTAAAGCTCTTTTAAACTCTTAGTCTATCAAAACAAGACTGATGGAAGTGCCACTTAAACTCACCACAGGAAAAGAGCAAGAACGGAAGGGCAATAAATAGAGACTTGATGGAAAACCAGCCATTAGGGACTTAAATACTATATTCCACAAACAAGTTGGCTCCACCATTGACTCACTCAGATCTTGCACAATTCACTTCGAGTCCTGTGTCTCAATCTTCAAATCTGCACTATAGGGAGTTGGATGAGTTTACAGCTAACATCTATAATTATTATACAGTTATTATAAATCATCACAGGAAATTCTATAAAGACAGATTACTTTGCTTCTCTGCTTTTTGACGCCTGGGTATATAAATAATTTGTGCATTGCTCTAAGTCTCAATTAATTTTTTCCTGTAAATAATTCAAATGAGCTGTTTTATGCAAAGTGCTTCCTAAACACTTGAAAGTCTTTATAATTATTTTCAGTAGCAGAGGGATCAAAAGTGAAGCACTGAAAGATGAAATGAACTGCTCTGAGGGCAGAGATTAGAATTTGGAGCTCTCAATGCCAAGGCACTACCAGGTGCCATCAGGCGCTTTGAAAAGGAGATCCCTGTGTGGGAGGAACAGTGTCTTTTCCTCTTTCAAATGGAGCCCTGCTGGTGACACTTTTGAATCCTGGACTAACTCTGACAGCTTCTGATTACTTCGCATTAATCCGAGCTATTCTGGAGAGATCCCAGAGAAATGGCCCAGGAGCCTCTGCAGTTATACTGTATCTGCTTCTCTGACAGCTACAGCTGGCTTTGCTATGTTGCAAATAATTGACATTATCAAGTCAGTAAATAAAGCAGTTCTCCAAATCACCAACTTTGGTACAATATCATTATGCAAACTGAACTCTGATTTATATCTGGTATAGATAAACTCTGAAGCCTCAGTTCTTTCTTACCCTGGAAACTGCCTCTTAGTTTTTTTATCATTTTTTTAAAAGTGTTTATTATGAAAAGATACAACTAGTAAAAGCAACAAAAAAATGTATCCATAATCATAATACACTAGCATTCTTATTTTCTCCACAGTCTTTTCCAGTCTTCAAAGCATAGCTACACCAGGAGTGTATAATTTTATAAGCTAAATTTTTAGCATCATTATATTATCATTAATGTTTTTGTCTTCACAGCCTTACCATTACTAGTTTTAGAGGCTGCATAATATTTCATTAATTAAGACAAGGGGACCAACATTCTGTGTTCTTTGGCTCTTAAGTTTCTTTCTTTCTTTTGAAACTGTAAAGAATGCTGCAGTGGGGCACCCGGGTGGCTCAGCTGAGTGTCCGACTCCTAGTTTCAGCTCAGGTCATGATCTCAGGGCTGTGAGATCCAGCCCCGCGTGGGGCTCTGTGTTCAGAGAGGATCTGCTTGAGATTCTCTCTCTCTCTCTCTCTCTCTCCCCCTCTCCTTCTGCTCCTCCCCACCATGCTCTCTCTCTAAAATAAATAAATCTTTTAAAAAATGCTACAGCCAACATTTTCAGGCTTATATGTTTTTCCTCTGTTGAATTATTTCCCTAGGGCAAATACTGAAAAGTATAACTTTGGGGTCAAAGGCTGATTGTATAACTCCTGACATTTATTGCTGAATTGCTTCTTTTTCTTCTTCTTCTTCTCCTTCTTCTTCTTCTTTTTTTTTTAAGGAGCCCAATTCTTTGTTAGTGATGATAAACATTTTCTCCTGACGATAACATCTTCCTGAAGAGGGTTATTAAACGGGGTTTATATCTAAATTTAAAAGGAGTGGCTATTTTTGGAACCAGGTTGTACTGCACTCTAAGATCACCTTGATACAGTGGTCAATCTGTGTGCTGTGTTCTTCCCCATTTCTGCCCTCCAGTCAGCTCTATATGCAAACTCTTCTATTTCCTATTAATCGGTGTTCTGACACTTTCTGATTCAACTGAGGGCTGGCCAGTTATATATTTGGGGAGCAGAAGGGTAGGTTCATTCATTCACTTGCCTCCCTTAAAGTTGCCAACAGTTCCAAGTCAGTGACGATTTAATCAAATTCCGATACGAGATTAATGCCCTATACCTATTTCTGGCTAGGATAAATAGATTTCTTCGTTAATAGGAACAACTTCCCTCTATTGGTTTTGTAGCACAAAAAGGTGTTTCTAACTATGTTTAGGAATGTCCTGAAATAATTCTTCCAAATCTCAGTTCTTCTCCACCCACACTACGCAAGTGTCAAAATAAAATCACTGTCAATTCATATTATTGGTAACAAATATTATTTGCCACTATGGAGAGTTTGGGAGATGAGACTGAGAAGATTAAAATAGGCACTGAGACAGTCTCTCTGCATAATTGCCTCCTCTGACATCTTCAGTAACTGTCAACATATTTAATTAGACAATGTGCCTACTGGGTATTTAACTCGTGAAGAGCTAAGCTTCTTCTCAATGGATACAATTGTAACTCAGCATTCAGGGCATGTCGAAAATGGGATTCAAAATATTTTTTGTGTCTTCTTGGAAACTTTCATCATCTTTGGCTCAAAGTGTCATCAACCATACATAAAAGGAATACTACAGTGCTTCTAATGTACAATTTACATTTTTTTCATGTTTAACAAGAAATGCTTATTATTTCAGCTGCTCAAAGAGTTTCTAAACATCTCTTCAGACACATGTCTACAAAAAGCCACCAGAAGGGGAAAGATACACTTTGTGTTTCTCTCTGCTTAAAGAGGAGATACTATTTTCCCTCTATATCTTGTGTAAGTGAAACAAAAATCCTTTGACATTTTTCTTTGCTTATTTTTACTCTCCCAGATTGCCTTGAGTCTCTGACACACTTCTATTCTGAAATCCTTCAGCGCTGACTTCCTTATTTGGTTGCTGGAACTGCTCTTTGTCTTGTTCAAACATTCTGCTAAGCTTGCAGCCTCCCTTCACCGCCCCTTGCCCACTGCTCCCCCTTTCCTACACACACACACACACACACACACACACACACACACACACACACACAAGAGGCTGGCTTCAGCAGGTCACTGTGACTCAGCCTTCTCTGTTGTTCACTCGCCAATCACCCATCGGTTATGCCCATTTAAGGAGTACCTTTTGGAAATCATAAGAGACCAGAGAGCTTTTAGCTGTTTGGAAAGACTGCTCTGTTGCATACACTCGAAGTCAACGCAAAGCCTGTATTTCACACAACTGCCCTCCTCATATGGCAGGGTATGTGTTTAAAAAGAAACAAAAACCCAAAAAAACTCCAGGCTGCCTAATTTGTGATTATATTATTCCTCCATATTCTGGCTTTTAAATTTGGCTGATAGAGTGGTTCTGTTTTGTTTTTCACTTTCTCGAATCTCTATATAGTACATGCCAAATACTCCAATCTAATACTTTAAGAAATATAGAACATAGGCCCAAATGGATATGCTAATAACACGTAGAAAAGCTCTGGGTTCCTAAGTGAAGAACACACCCGTTTTTCAGTCACTGTTAATTCACTTTGCTCTCTGGAGTTGAAAACAGCCAGGCATTTGGAGTGTGGAAGGGGGTATTTTCTGGTTTCTCTGCTCAGATGTGTGTGGGGGGAATAGAGCTCTCTGCATTCCCTATTTAAGAAAGAAGTTGCAAAGGCCCCATCCAATAAAACAGAGCAGTGTTTCCTTACATATAAACAACCAAGAAATTCCTTGGGCAAGCACATAGCCTTTTGGTTCCTGGAACAAAGCGGATGGTGGTATTTATTATGTGAAATAAACACATCATCCACACTCCAAAGGGAAACCTGAAACAATAAGCTGAACAAAGCAGTTTTCAAGGTTTTAATCCTTTTGCAATTAGCTCTTGTCTAACTTGACTGAGAAATTAAGAATGAGCTATTTTCCCAGAAGTACCCTTAAGTGATTCAATAGCCAGTGTGTTCCCAACACTTGCCCTGAAAAAGAATCGGAGCTTGTTTCCAAAGGTAAGTAATATAAACATACAGGATATCCTATCGCTGAATATTATTTCTCATTTAGCCACTGAAAATAGTACTTTTCCCTGGTCCATTGTGCTCATTACTGAAGCTCTGTTATTTATCAGGCATTGGACTAGATGCTGCGACCAGGCTTTAGAGTCCCCACTGATCATTACAAGGAACAGATCACATTCTATAGAAAGCACATTTTCTTCCTGCCTTGTTGCCATTCCGTCAATTGTGCTTATTTGTGTTCACCATGGTGACCAATGTGGAAATAACATTCAGCTTACCAAATTCCCAAAGTGTATTACCCTCTTATTTAGAACAGTTTCAGACTGACTTGGATGAATTCCTGTTGATAGAAGTCCTAAATCCTTCTTGGATATAGGCAGGGTATAAGTTATAAACCTCCTTTCAATCGTTCCCATTGGTTGTAACCTTAAGGAATCTGAAGGTGCCTGACAACATAGCTTGTGAGTTCAGACTGGCTCAGGTTTGACAGCACATGGAAGCTGTGACATTCTGCACACTCTTGTATTTAATAGGAACACCTGGCAATTCTGCAAAAAGGAAAAGGACTCTGCATGCCTGCCATACTGAAGCACGGTCACAGCATATGTCCGTGGAAAAGAAATCTATGAAAGTCTGTTTATGAGTTTCTTAAATTACTGTTTACGTTAGCACACTCATCTTGTTGTCATTAAGAAGAAAAGTGGTAGCAGTCCCTAAAACATCAAAAAATTCATTGTTTTATGGGAGAAAAATTTTTAATTGAGAACATTCAGCCACAATTCGGAAAAAAAAAACATTGCTGCTCTCTTTCAGCCTCGTGTTCTGCGAAGCATCATGGAGAACCACTGGCATCCAGAAACTAGCCCAAGACTGCTTAGAGACCTGCGTTCTCTTGCCAGTTTTGTTGCAAAGCAGCTGTATTACTTTTGAGTAAATCATTTCATCCCTATGAATCTTACTTTCCACATCTTTAAAATACAGACAACATTTTATTTTATTTTTTTATTTTTTAAAGTAGGCTCCTTGCCCAGCACAGAGCCCAGAGTGGGGCTTGAACTCATGACCCTGAGATCAAGACGTGAGCTGAGATCAAGAGTCAGACACTTAACCAACTGAGCTACCCAGGTGCCCCTAAAATGCAGACATCGTTTTAAATCACAATTCCCAATGTGACGAGAGTTCAACCATCCCCAAAAGCCTAGCATAAATTGCATAATTGCTCAAGACAGACCATTTAAAGTATTATTTAATCAATTTCCACTTGTATTGCCCCTCTTTGCTGGGCGACACATTTGATACATTAGTTGAGATATCTGAAATGTGAGTTCTTAAGTGGAAAAAAAAATCAGGAATTACTAGATTAAAATAATTTCAAATAATTTCTAAACTCCAAACTCTTAGAAGGAGAAAGCTTATTGGTTCTTATATTTTTGGTTTGTGGTCTGCACATTAGTGATTCCCAAATTCAGCCATAAATTTAGGCTGACTTAGACTGACCTTTCTCTTCGTGTTCTTGGGATCATGTATTTTCTGAGACTGGTTTGGAACGTCTAAAAAATGCTGGCAAAACCTATTATTGACAGGCTGTAAATACATTTTTTTGTTGTTGCTTCATCCCACACGTTCCCTACTGGATTGATTCAGAGTTCACTTTAGCTTGGTTCTTTCTATACCCCACCTCTCATCTTACCGCTGGGCTCAGGGGCCGCCATGAGGGGGAGCTCAGAGGTGGGAGAGAAGGTTTCTGATGCACTCATTATTTGATCATACTAATTAGCTTTTAAGAAGCCGAAAGTGATTTTTTTTGTGTGTGTGTGTGTGTATAGGGGAGTCAAAATATTATATACATCAAGTTTAACATTTAAAATATATCTGACTGGGGCACCTGGGTGGCCCAGTCAGTTGAGCAGCCACCTCTTGGTTTCGGGCCAGGTCGTGATCTCAGGCTTATGAGGTCGAGCCCCACATCGGGCTCTGTGTTGAGCACAGTCTGCTTGGGATTCTCTCCCCCGCCTTCCTCTGCCCCTCCCACTCATGCTGTCTCTCTCTCCCTCAAATAAATAAAGATTTATTTTTTTTAAAGGATTTTATTTATTTATTTGAGAGAGAGAGAGAAAGCACAAGCAGGGAGGGAGGCAGAGGGAGAAGCAGGCTCCCCACTGAACAGGGAGCCCAATGTGGGGCTTGATCCCAGGACTCTGGGATCATGACCTGAGCCGAAGGCAGACACTTAACCGACTGAGCCACCCAGGCGCCCTTCCTGCTCTTCATCCTAAATTGATTGTAACCACCTTGCTCTAAAGCAGGGGAGGATTCGCAGAACATGTCCTTCTTTTCTGTTCCCTGTGCATCATGGTGGCAAGATGTAGCCAGAGGAGCACTAATCTGAAAGGGAGAAAACAATTATAGGATTCTAATAAAATCAATAATATCTGCATCATACCATCCTCTCTGTAACTCCCACAGCCTTGAATCTTTTCTTGGAGTCATTGTTTTGAAGGAAAAAAAATGCATCATTTGGACCTTCAACCATGAGGCAAGAAATAGACTACCATTTAGGTTTCTTCAAAATGATTACCTCTCACTAAAGAAAAGAAATCCACACTGAAAGTGCTCCAGAGACAATGAGTCTTTCCACACTAGCATTCCAACCATCTATTTGCCTTTAGGGAGGTCCCTCCCTGCGAGGCCCAGCTTTCTCCCAGAGAGCCTGGCACTCAAGCCCACAAGTAGATGTGGGGGGTTGGAAATCAGTGCAGTTTTTAGGCCTGCTCTAATTTCCACACCCATATTTATACTCCAGATTTTGATGGGGGAAGAAGGAAAATGGTTGCCATATGCTTCCCCAAATTTGTCTCAAATTCAAAAAGAAACACACGCATAACTCTTCATTATAAACTTCAAGCAAATGAGTATAATTGGAAGCTGATTCCTCAGATTTGACTTTGAACCTAAATACTCATCAAGGAGGCCTAACTGTGAATATAACATGCTCATAACATGATGTCTTCTCATTAAACTACTATTAGGAAGAGCTGCAGAGATCTCTCCTGAATTGAAAAATCTTTGCAAACTAGCAGGCAGGACACAGAGTGTAACTTAAATTATTACCAGCAGTGCGTTGGAAATGTAGTCTCCCCTTACATCTGGCCATGACTCACATTGCCATCCTGGATGCTTCCTTGTTGAAATTTCTGCCAAACTCTGTTCCACAAACCCTGACCTCCTTGTCTGTCCATGCAAATCAGCTCTCTATCTGACACGCTCTGGGATCAACCACGAGAGGCCCAGGAGAGGGATTCTTATGGACACAGTGCCCTGACAAATGAACTTAAGCTAACCACCTTCATGAAATGGCCGAGAGCAGGGAATCTCAGCACGTGCTGGATACCCCTTACTAATGGTCTGCGCTAACTTATGTCTGAGGAGGTGAGATTTGGACAAAGAGGGTCAAGAGTAATCCTTGCTTGGCTCTTAATTGGTTTCAAGCCACAGTTTGAGGTTAGTGTTCTGTGAACCCAAGTCTGGTCTTTGTCTCACCAATCTAACAGAACAAGGAGAGTTTCAGGAAGTCATTCACAGACATGTATCTCATCTGTCATCATAACCATGTTCACTTCATGCTCTTCCATTTACTGAAATACACTTTCCCACTCTTTGATGTCCCACTTCATGCCTTTGGCCTTTTCCATGTTGTTTAACAAACTTCCTGAAACTGCTCTATTGCAACCACCTTTCTTATCTCATTCAACAGATCTTTAGCAAGTAGATTAGCGTAGGACTGTCACCTTCATCCCCTCTATTTGGTTTTCATACTTCTGTTCCAAACCCCTAACACCCAAGCTGAAATACCCCTTTTCCCCTTGAAATCTTTAAAAAGATATTCTTAATTCTAATACTCTGAATTTCTGTTTCTCTTCAATAAACATTTTTTTTTTAAAGATTTTATTTATTTATTCGACAGAGAGAGAGACAGCCAGACAGAGAGGGAACACAAGCAGGGGGAATGGGAGACGAAGAAGCAGGCTCACAGCGGAAGAGCCTGATGTGGGGCTCGATCCCAGATCGCCGGGATCACGCCCTGAGCCGAAGGCAGACGCTTAACCGCTATGCCACCCAGGCGCCCCCAATAAACATTTTTTGAATACCTATTGGTTAAACAATATTTCCCTATCTACTGATGACAAGAGTGGATCAAGATATTTATCTTCCCTTCCAAGTAAACACGTACACAATTCCACTCAGATGAGTGCTAACCTAGAAGAGAAGGGATGAGAATGTGTTGAACCCAGCACAGCTGCCACGGGTATAGTGGAAAAAGACCACGCAGGAAGATCCAAAAGGCATCCTGGAGAATATGGGTGGGAAGTGACATTACATTTTGTTAGCTGAACCATGAATCCAACCCATTCTGTCTCTTTCAGTTGCTCACAATCTTTTACTTTTCTTGGTACAAAGATGATTCCTTAAAAGATTCACTGTCATACTGTAATATACCTTGTTCTCCTCTCCCATTCTCCTCAAGTCACCGAATCTCTCCCAGTCTCTCAACATCTGTTCCATCTAGGAGATCACTTAATTATCCCCTCCTCAACCTCTAACTTTGGAGGGCAAGTGCTGCCACTTCCTTGAAATACTATCCAAGCCCCAAATGGCATTCAAAGTTCCATTCCTTCCAGTCTCCAGGGCCCACATCCAGCTACCATACGTAAACTTTCATTCTTCAAATCTCTTCCTGTTGTCAATGGGCTCCTTACAAAAGTTTTCTTATCCTAAGACCACCTTCCAATGACCTTTGTGGATCACTGAGATGCCTTTTTTTTTTCCTCTTTCAGTCCATCACCTAATGTTTTAAAAGCACAATCTCTATACTTGCTGTCTTCACACACCCCCCCTTTTTTCATTTTCTTCTCAACCTCTACAATCTTCCTTCTTCCCTTTGCATTGTACTCAAAATGGCCTTTTAAGGAGGTCCTCAGTAGTGCAAATCCAATGGCCTCTGCCTAGGGTCCCTGCTTAATCTTTAGCCCCTTAGGAATGAGCCCCACCCTCCTCAGAGGCTGACTCTGACCACAACTGTTTGCTACAACACCCTGTTTTCCCAGTTCTCTTTTTCTACTTCTCTGACCACTCCCTCTTAGTTTTGGTCACCAACTTCACTTTTTCCTGCCTCTGATCCTTAAATGTATTCTCAAGTGTCTGTCTCAGCCTTCCTCTTCTCTACTTTACAGACTCTGACAGGGTATTTGTCCCGTTCCAGAAACTTAAATCACTCTGTCTAGGTGGATGACTAAAATATGTCTTTAGTCTCAACCTCTCTTCTGAGTTCCAGAAACATCTTTCCAACCACAAATTAGATATGCCCACCAAGATGCCCACCAGCACCTCAGACACAAATCCAAAACTAAACTTATCATCCCTTGATTCTACTTCAAGTGCCTTGGTTCAGATCCCATTGTCATTTGTATTATTATTATCTCCTAATTTCCCCCATATATCCTCTACATAGCTAATTTACTAAAATGAAAATCTTATTTTAGAATTTGTTTCATATAATACGGCTGGCTAGGTATCTTGACCCTTCATTGCAAACAATAACAAAATACATGATAAATCACAAAAATCATTTTCTTAAAACACTGAAACACTATCAAGAAGAATTTACAAGGGAAAATTTAAATAAAGGTGGGAACACAGAGTGGTAAACAGAGTACTTAAAGCTGCTTTACCCTGGGGGAAAATGAAGCTAGAAAATGAGCTTCAGTTTTCATGGCCTCATAAAAACAAGAGACAGAAGGAAAAAACCCAAGTCCATCCTAATAACCATAGACTCTTTCACATAAAGTTGAAACCTCTCACCAAAAGGCCCTCAGTCGAAGGGTATACCAGAAGTTAAAATGACCTGCCCACACAGGTAAGGCCAGGGCATTACAAAGGAAGCTACCTTGGTATTCAGAAGCACAGGGGAGAAAAACAGTTCGAGAAAGTGAAATTACAAGTGGCCATTTTTTTTTCTTGAAGATTTACAACCCAGATTGCCATCATCAGGATGATTTAAAAAAAAGGAAAAAAACAAAAAACCACCACCCTCAGGCCTTGGATTTAGTGTAAAACAGTCCCAGAGTGGTGATTTCTTTAGACACCTGGCAGAACAAATTCTTTCTGGAAGAAGACACCTTCATCACAGGCCTCCAGGAATTCTCACAATTTCCTAAGGGACACCAGAGGCTTACAGTAAAAACATATACATAATTTTATATATATGTATTTATGTAATCACTAAGAACACATGGAAATACAGTACCATGAGCAAGAACCAGCAGAAATAATAGAAGTAACAGACACACAAACACTTCCAGTTTTGGACTCATCAGATATAGTGTATATAAAAATACTATGTGTAAAGAAATGAAACAAATCTTTCCATTTCCTCACTCGAAAGCCCTTTTTGTTGGCGAACTGAACATAAAAAAAAAAAAAAAAAAAGCCCTTTAGTTGCTCTCCATTGCAAATGCTTAAAATACTCAGCGTGCTTACATGCTCTATGTTAAGCTTCCCTGGACATGCTTTCTTCTAGGCATCTACTGAGTTTTCAACCCCTAGTTCAGAATCCCACCTCTTCCCATGTAGTCTTCTCAGATTTTCTGCGAAGGAATTCCCCTGATATTCTCATGGGCTAACTGAAGTACACAGTAGCCTTATTACAGATATGTTCTGCTCTTCTCCATGGGCTATAAGCTCTTGAAAATCTACTCAAAAAGTTTTTTTAAGAAAGATTTTATTTATTTTGAGAGCGAGAGAGTGAGAGCACAAGAGGCAGAGGCAGCGGGGGAGAGGGGGAAAGAGAATTTCAACCAGACTCCACACTGAGCACAGAGTTAATGGGGGCTCAATCTCATGACCCTGAGATCATGACCTGAGCCAAAATCAAGAGTTCAATGCTTAACCAACTGAGCCACCCAGGTGCCCCCAATTTTTTTCTGAATGTGTCACAGAAAGTACGTGCACGGTACTTTCTATACAGTCAGAAATCAACACATGTTTGCTGAATTAGGCTCAATTCAATATCATTCACCTTGCTAAACAGTCCCTCATGGCTCTCAAATTCTTGCAGCACAAAGTAAAATTGTGCTATTTACAGCTTTTTATTGGCCCTCAAATCTCTCTATAAAACCTTTGATCTTATCAGATTCCTCACTACCCTTTGTAAATTCCATGCTCATTTTTTAACTTGTAAGGTTTACGTTGTTTTCCCCTCTTGTGAAGCTCCTCCCCTTCTGTCTGTTTAGCAAAGCGTAGTTATTTATTTTGTTTCTGGATCCCACTGTGCACTGCACTGGTGTTCGACTGCTGAGGTCAGGCCCTACGGCGTGTGCCTGTGGATCTCCAGCGCCAGGCACAGTGCCAGGCACATGGTTAGCACTCAACAGGCCCTTGCTGAAAAAGTGAAACTGAATATATATGTGTGTATGTACGTCCGCACACACCACATATACACACATACACATCTTGCCAACTTAAATAAGATGTAAGCTCCGGGAAAATTACAACTATTTTACTTTCTTTCTTGTTCCTCAAATCTAACTGCTTGCTTCTTGATAAAAATTATCCATGTTTAATGACCAGTTCTCCCAGTTGGAAGGAGACCATTTACAGTGTATTTTTACTCGGTTAGGAGCAAGCGATAATCCGTGACTAGCAGCCTGATCCTGTATTCAAAAATGAGAGGTGATTGGATCTCAAAGGACTACACAACATTTATTGAGTATCTATTATGTTGTGTTAGACACTGGGCCAGATACAAGAGGTACAAATACAATAAAGGAGATAAAATCCCTGCCTTCAAAGACCTCACATTCTAATAGGGAAACAGAGATAAACTGTGACCTGTAATTATAAGGTGCTAAATGCTCTAACTCACCAGGAGGTAAAACAGATAAGGTCAAAGCAATTGCCTCTGTAGGGGAAGCGGGGGTGGGAGGGGGCTCCCAGCTCCCAAAGGTCTCTTTTGAGCTACCCCAAAAGGATGAGTAAGTAGGAGTTTCAGGGGGTGGATGGGGCAAGGGCATTCCAACTTGTGGAAGAAATATGCACAGAGGCATGATGTTGTGCAAGAGCCCTGCGTGCTTGGAACTGTGAAAATCAGTTTGAACATAACCCTAAAGGAAACGTGGGCAAGTTTAAGCATTGCACTGGACAGAGGAAAGGAAGGAGTGCTTCAGGCCTAAAATGGGAGGAAAATATTCCCTAAATATTTTTATTTTTCTTACTCTCATCTTTGTGTTTCCTTCTAAACAGTGTCCGTGCTCAAGCCCCCCCTTCCCTTCATGCAAAGCTGTACTCCAATCTCACATTCTTTCGGAGAGAGAGTACTTGCTACCCATCCCATCAGAGACTCCGCCTACAGCCTAGGAAAGGCTTGGTGACCTGAACACTAGCCTTTAAAATGCACAGCAGAACGATGCTGGCCTCTTACTTCAAACTGTCGGCTAATATTCTCGTTTTGGAACCGAACAACTCCTGGTCCTTTTTCTTCACAGATAAAACATGCATTTACTCACATTTATTCTGACTATGTAACTCTTGCAATGAAAACACAACTCATCCTAAGACATCAACAAAGATTTGATATTGTGGACCAATATAAAATAACATTTACCTAAATTCTATAAATGTAATATTTACCTAATTACAACCAGCAGAAAAACTAACTTATGTGCTTATTTATTAGTAAGGGACGTGTGGGTATGTGTCTCTAAAAACAGGTATTTGTGACTGTGTAGCCACTGCTGCCCAGGAATGCCGCCCCAATTTAAGTTCAAGTGGGGATAGTTGGTGATGTGGCCCTGCACCCACCTCTGTCATCAGCATGAACCAGACAGCTCACCTGCACCCGGTGCCACAGAATCTTACAGTGAGAAGGGACTTTAATGATGACTGTAGAGATTTTTAAAGCTACTACGTACTGAAAGATAAGGGTTTTGAAATTCTGAAGACTGTCCTGAAACACAACTGTTGACCCTCGGCTCGCTTCTAGATATTACCAGATCTGTGATAAACCAACAGGTTTCTGGTTTATAGCAACTTCTGGATAAATATGTGGGCAACTATCCCAGGAACCTCACTGCTGAGCTGTCAGGTACAGCACGCTAGTCTCTGAGTTAATGTATTCCCAGTTGGCTTTGCTAAGAAGTGACACGCTTCCTCCTTTACTTCGATCAGAAGATCTGCGAGGAGAAATTTTCTCCCTGGTGCTGTTTTCGGCAATCCTCACCAGAGCAATATGTATGTCATTAACATATATTGTTCCCACACACAGTGAGTAATAATTCAAAAAGCCGAGGCTGTTTACAACTGTAAGAGCTACATACTGTAAATGGAAAAGAAAAAGATGACAGGACATCACCAGCAGAGACATGCCTGAACAGCATTCCCAGGAATCCTTCAGGCACGGGAAAAACAACTCCAAACAAGCAGGCCTCAGTCCCGCGCGGGGTGTAAATTAGCTTCCGCGGACAGCACACGCTGTACGCCCCTCCGCGCCAAAGCCCTCACCGAGCCAAGGTCAGCAGAGCGCTCGCTCGCTCGCTCGTACGGGCCTTGAAGCTGGTCTTTAAACCCTCACCGCGACAGCCCAGGAGGCCTCCAAAAGAAAATGTAAACATTTTAAAAATGCCCGAGACAATTCTCCACTGGTGTAAAGAAATCCATGCGACCTGGTGAGCCAGAAAGCAGTCTCTTTTTATAGATCCCGACTGTCGAGTCGTGTTTGTTGGTTTGTGTTGCTGGAACAATGAACTCTTGTTAGGTGAGAATCTGGAATTGAGACACTGGGATATTCACTCCACAGAGAAGTGAAGCAGTTTTCCCATTCGTGGAGAATTCCTGACAGGTGACTGCCCACCGCTGCAGGCTACCCAGCACTTCCTAGACGGGGACTGGCCAGAGGGGAATGAAGGAACTGTACTGAGCTTGCGGGCTGGGCGCCAAAACCCAAGTTTCCTCCCTCTTCATGGGCACAGAGCTGGATGACTTTCCCCAGCCTCTCCTACAGTTACAATCTTACAAATCCATAAAGGCTGTGCCAGGCATTCTCTAGATATTGGCCGTGCTGCTCATACTTGCACAAGAAGGTCTTCATTTGCTCCAATGGACCCATTCACAGCCGGGTGTTATTGGCGTAGTGATGGGAGCGGCAACAGAGGGTTCGCCAGCCAGCCAGCCTCTGCGAGCACAGCTGGGAGTTCCTAGGGCATCTACAATCCTGACTTGCAAGATTTTCCTTACACTTGATTTTCTTTATAGTTTCACTATTCCATGTACGCGTCTCTAAACAATATACTTTGTCTCTCCCCCTTTTGTGCTTTATTTAAGTGGAGTCATACTGTATGCATCGTCTTGCTTCTTTTGTTCTATATTATGTTGGTAAGATTGATCCATGTTGTTTTGTTTAGCTATAGTCCATTTATTTGAATCACTGAATAATATTGAACTGAATGACTCTACCACAATTTCCTTATTTGTTCTGCTGATGGACGTCTGGGACATTGCCAGCTTCTGACTATTATGAACACGGCTGCTCTGAGCATTTTGCTACAAGTCCCTGGGTGCACACATGTGAGTATTTCTTGGAGGAATATACTTAACAGAACTGCTAGGTCATAGGGTTTGTATAACGCTGGGTTAATCAAATGATGCCAAACTCTTTTCCGATGTGGTTTTGACCAATTTATACTCCCACTGTCAGTGTATGAAATATCCTGTTACTTCACATCCTTGCCAGAACTTGGTATTGTCAGACTTTTTAATTTTTTGCCAATCAGGTGGGAGTGTAATGATATATCATTGTTGTTTTAATTCATATTTTCCTTATTACGAATGAGGTTGAACATCTTTTCATGTTTATTGGTAATTTGAGTTCCCATTCCCTCTTTGGGGAAGTGGTTGTTCACATCTTTTGCCTTTTGTTTGTTTAATTGACTGACTGCCTCTTCCTTTTGTAGGAGTTCTTTATTTGCAGGAATTCTTTATTTTGTAATCTACACATTGTGGTAGAGGTCCAGTATTGTCTACAGGAGCTGGAAATATTTTCCACTCCGTGGCTTGTCTTTTTACTCTCTTTATGATGTCTTTCGATGATCAGAAGTTTATTATTTAAATGTATTTGAATTTATCAAACTTTTCCTTTTAGGTCTTGTTTAATCATTCTAGAATTAATTTCTGTATATGATACAAGGAAGAAATTCATCTTAAAAATAGCACAAAAGTTAGCAGCTAATATTTATAAAAAGAGGAACTTTTAAAGCAAATGCTTTATATTTTCTTCCTTTATCACAGACACGCAACCTGCCTCTGATAAGAGGCAAAGAGATCATATACCTTGTTTAGGGACAACAAAGGGTCGATCTGCTAATATCCTTAAGAAGTAGGTACATATATGTGTCCTAGGCTCCATGTAGGGAATGTACCCAAGGGTACTCTGTAGAAATGCATTAGTACACACACGTACACACTACATAAATGCTTCTAAATTCACAAATTTTGGAAAGAAGCACGGGAAATAGTAATATTAGCTACCTTTGGGGGATGTATTTTTCCCCCCCACTGGTAGAAGGAATGAATTTTATTTTTTTTAATGTTTTTTTATTATATTATGTTAGTCACCATACAGTACCTCCCTGGTTTTTTATGTAAAGTTCGATGATTCATTAGTTGCGCATAACACCCAGTGCACCATGCAATACGTGCCCTCCTTACTACCCATCACCGGCCTATCCCATTCCCCCACCCCCCTCCCCTCTGAAGCCCGCAGTTTGTTTCTCAGAGTCCATAGTTGGGGGATGTCTTTTTAAATCCTGTGCTTGGGGGAAAATAATATGATGTTTAAGGTAAATTTCCTGGGTAATTTAGTAGGAAAATAGCATCAGGTATACCAGAATTTATTTACATATGTTCTTTCAGGAATTCATCTATCAAACGGACATGTTGATTTTCAATTATTTCACATGTGCTTTTCCCACACACACAAAATACTGCTTACTTAACAAGTACAGAACTACACTGAAGTATATGGTACTCGCTCTTCCTTAAGAGACAGAACTTTAAAAAGTAGGCTAGTGCAAATGACAAGGAAATTTGCCTATACGTTCAAGGTGAGTAGGAATACTGTAGTTTAAAGAATTTGTGAGAATTTTTTAAGGTTAAGGGACCATGATTATCTTTCAATCAACTGATTACTCTGGATGAAGCAAAGAAGAGTTTTCTCTTTTTCTTCTGTCTACATTTTCTGAACTAAAATTTAGCTGTACCAGGAATTATGATTTTTCATCCTTTAAGAAATGAACCCATTTATTTCAAGTTTGATAAACGATAGAAAGCATTGAGTTACTTTAAGTATTTTATATTGTAGTAAATAAGTCAAAATATATATACTTTTTAAAAGCTTTCAACATTTCAGCAGATATTTACTACATGACTTAGTAAGATAAAATCAGTATATATAATATATTCCCATTAAAAATATGTGAAATTATGCATTTGAAAACGTAACAGTGATTATGTCTAGGTTACAGGAAGTTTATAATTTTCTGGGTTTTTTTTTTTTGTACTTTTCAGTTTTTGCAAATTTATACCTATATTCTATTGATAGATATTATGATAGAATATAAAAATTTTAAGAAATGCCTTATAGTCAAAAGCTCTTGTTTCTAATATTTTTATAAGATATGAATGAATTTTATTGTATTTTGGCAATTTAGAAGATGGCATTGCAAATTTGTAAGTGCTAAACCAACTTTTCAAAAAAAAAAAAACCCTTCATTTTTAACCTTTCATTCCTTTAATACTTTACATTTCTTCTAATGGCATTTTTATTCAGAGGAGTTTACCAAATAGTATCCTTATCTTTTAGCTATCAATAAAAGGTTTTGGATTTTTAGATCAATAAAAAGTTCTCTGCCTGAGGAAGGACAGATTTCATATTCTGGAATGTACCCCACATTGCCTTAAACTTCAAATCCTTCACCTTTGACCCTATAAAGGGTAGTGACACAGTAGGTGACTGGGTGCCCTTTTCATAAAAATAAGGTAGAGTTTTTTTGTGTAAATTTTTTGGTCTAAATTTGACACCCTTAAAGAAAGTCTTCAGTTCTGATGTTATGATATCAGAACTAAAGAAAAATAGCTAGACTGGGATCAGAAGATAAGTTCCCTAACTCGTTAGGTTGCAAAATCCCATGAGAGATTTACTGAAGGTGTGATTAATATGTATGGGGAATATGCTCTGTAATTAGGAGGGTGCAGCTGTGTGAGGGGGTGGGGGGAGAAGGGTGTTAAATACAGTTCTCAGTAAAACGACAAAACAAAAATCTGATTGCAGCTAAATCTGGAATTTGATTGTGTGTTCACTTGTTAATACGGTCTCCGATTTTCTTTTAAATTAATCTTTTCTGGGGGAACTAACGTGAAGAGTAGTTTTTACCTCACCATGGGAATCGGCAACTCTATCTGTATTATTGCCATTTCTTCCGCCTCCTCAGTGTGAAGCTGGGAACATACATTTGAAGCGCTGACCCAATTCTCACAAACATTCTTTTCTTTCCTTAAGGTACCCACTCTAACTCAAGGTAAAAATGCATAGAATGTTCTTGGTTAGGAAGTTATCCCCAAAAAACAGAATTCGGGGTGGATCTGATAAACTCCTTTATAAGGAATCAAACAATTTCTTGGAAAGAATGACAACGACAGGCAGAGGAGCAGTTCTGTTTATCCTGCCAGATCGGCCAGGCGGTCTAAATATACTAGATTTTGGGGTGAGTCACAAACAATCTTGCTACACAGCATTTGGTAAAGAAGATTATAACTCAAAGACAGGATTGGTACGGTACAGACACAGGGATTTCAAGCAAACATACGCTTATTCCGAAGTACGTATGTGAGAGTCATCTAATGATTTCTTTTTTCCTTGCTCATTCACCAATGTCTTTTTCAATATATGTGATTTTTTTCAGAGAGATCAAAATGCTCAAAATATTCTCAGTCAAAATCACAAGCAAACTGACATTACTACTGTACTTAGCTACATTTTTGTAAGAAATGTGAAGACAACCCAAACTTATTTTAGTGAGTTTTTTGGGATGTAAAGTTTTCTCCCTTAAAGTGATATCCTTTGATTTTGCAGAATAGGCCAGGTATTTGTAATTCAGTCCAGGTTAACTGTACTTATTCACTAGATACACCTCATGTAGGACAAAACGTACTTTGTTCTCTGTAGCTCAGCTTCATATGACCTTGAATTATAAGACAGGGAAAGTAAAATGTATTTTCTACAGTAAATTTACTATTACTACCAAACGGTGAATGGGTGTCCCCTCAACTTGGTCAAACTGCATTTTTATGAGAAATTCTGTGACCTCATTCCTGGCCTATGAATGTTTTGAACTTCAAGTACCACATTGTATTAAAATTATTTAAAATTTACAGAAGATACACCATTTGAAAACTTATCAGACACCAGTGGTTTTCATCTCAAAGATGGAATCTCTACTCACTCTACAAATATGTATTGAACAGAGCCTATGGTTCTAACCTGGGGTATCTTAGTGACTGTTAATAGCACAAATCACATATGCTGAAGCAGCAAAATAAGTTAACTCCTTCAAAAACTACCAGAGGACAGGGGCGCCTGGGTGGCACAGCAGTTAAGCGTCTGCCTTCGGCTTAGGGCGTGATCCCGGCATCATGGGATCGAGCCCCACATCAGGCTCCTCCGCTATGAGCCTGCTTCTTCCTCTCCCACTCCCCCTGCTTGTGTTCCCTCTCTCACTGACTGTCTCTATCTCTGTTGAATAAATAAATAAAATCTTTAAAAAAAAAAACAACTACCAGAGGACAAATAAAATAGCCAAACTGAATGTCAGACATTAGTCAACACTGACTGATGTTCTCCTTTGCTGGGCCCTGTGAGGCCTCCATCAGAAATATAAAACATGTCCTTGCTTCTCTTGTTTTGGGGGATACAACGCTTGGTCTTAAAGAAGCAATTGGAACAATAAAATGATTCAGTATTATCTACAGATTAACTATACTCACTACATAGACCTGTGAGGACAAAATGCTCTATATTCCTTAGAGTTCATCAACACACACACTTGTTTGAGTAAGACCGCGTTACTCATGTTAAATATTGTGGAGGAAAACTTCAGATGCTGTCTTACAGCCTGATGGCTCTCAAACATTTCTAATGGACACCTATAACAAATACATCTGTAATCACAATATATATATATATGAATATGTATATATATACACACACAAACATATGGATAAAACACATTTGTTGATTTAAAAACAAGAATTTCACAAAATTATGCCTGTTTGGACAAATGTAGTCTTGATTTTTCTGTTCTTTCTTCTACTTTTTTATTTCATTTAAAATTTGCCATTTAAGAACACTTAAATTGATTTCACAACAGTGGTTATATAAAACACTGCCACAGACTATACTTCTCGAACTATGGTAAACCCATATATACAGACAGATTTAACAAGACCAAAAGAGAAACGTTCTACTACTGCTAATAATAATGACAGCTAACAGTTATGGAGTATTTACTATATATCAAACCCTGGGGGTTAAGTGCCTTCCCGTTTATTACAGGATGTTAAATGGCAAATCTGTGAGCCTCACTTCTGACTGAGGCCTCACGGGTTCTGAACAACAGATGCCAGATAGATGCCCTGCGCCCTGAAGGAAAGTGCTAAACCACCAACTAAGAAACCAAAAGCCTGAGTGTAGAATATGTCTGGAGACTGAGAAACCAGTTTTGCCACCCTTAGCCATTGATTGCCCCCTCAGCCAATGAAAGACTGGGATCAAGGCTGCGAAAGCACAGTGTGTGTGGGGAGGGGGGGTATCTTCAGCTCCTGTCCTAAGAGAGGGGAGGATCACACTCCCCTCACCTTTGGGTAAATGAGAGGGGCCTCAAGAGTCCTCTAGAAGGGCTTGAGTAAATCCCTTGGAATTGCAGACTGTGGTGGGGGAGGGTGGCACTCCCACTGACTGCTGCACCCGCATGTCTGAGTGCCCCTTGGTCCAAGTGAGCCTGGGAGGGAGCCTGCCTAAATCATTATAAAAAGAACCCCCTTCAAGAGGACTGTCGGGCAGAGTGAAGGAACCTAACTGAGAAGGCAGCTGGGTGGAGTGGGCCTCTGGAGGCCCAGAGAATGAGGCCTGGAGAAGAGGAGCTCCTGTGTTTGAAGGAGCAGCAGCAGCTAGAAAGTTAGGGAGCAGGTAAAGGAGGGAGACCCAGAGAGGGGAGACCAACCCTGAACCTCCCTGACTGCAGGTGCCCCAGGTGGAGCTGGGCCTTTCTTGGGACAGAATGGGGGCAGGAGACATTATGTAGGCCTCGACCCAGCCTTGGATTATTGTAACAGACAAGAATTAATAACTAATTACTATAATGAGAACATTCTAGTTCATGATGAGAAAACTTGTATCTAAAAGCTACTATAAAGCTATGGGATCTTCTGGGATTCCATCCAGTGCAGGGGAAGAACAGAAAACAGGGCTTACAACTGAGGAGGGGAAAGATTAGTTATGTCCTTATTGAACAGACCCTCCTGTGCTCTACACGTTCAATGCTTATCAAGCACATTATACTTTTAATCCTTCCAACAACGCCATGATATAAGTACTCTGCTACCCACTATCTGTGAGTAGGGAAACCGATGCTCAGAAAGAGAAGTAATCTCTAGCCGTAGTTTCTGACTAATGAGTAGCAGGCTCATTCCTCTGCCAGGATTCAAACCTAGGCAGTGCCACTTAAATATTCCCTGACCCTTCTTTCTGCAGCAATATGGGTGGGGTGTGGTGGGGTGGGAAGGAGCAGGAAAGGAAAGTTGAAAATTTTAATTAGTATACAGTAAAAGTACTAGTGCCCATTCAATATATTTTTTACTTATAAATTATATATATACATATATACTGCACTATTATGTACATTAAAAAATATGCCCTTCCCCATTATAAAGTTTACAATAATAAGATCAAATATTTACTTTTTTCTGCTGGATACACACACTTGATGTCCTCGGATAGATCTTGGAGTAGAATTCCTTGATTGTGGCAAACCACTTTAAACTCTGTCCCCAGTCCTGGGGTATAAGGGCTTACACCCCTCCCCTCTGTTTGGGTTACTTTTCTGGGAAAATGTGATAACCAAGAAGTTTAAATTAAAGGATGTAGGAAAGTTTCTTGGAGCGGAGAGAACATAGGTGTACCTTAAGAATACCAAAATTTGGGGGGAGGTGAGGGGAAGAAGAAGGACCACAAGAAAGTCTGAGAAACTGGCAGGGGGGGAGAGGGAGCTATCAACTGAAAATAAATTTCTTTCACTTGGAAATATTCCTTAGTTCTAAGAGTTTTCCTTAATTCATTAAATATCATGTAAAATTATTCTTACAATTTTTTTAGCAACCCTGTTCTGAAGAAATTTTTCCTTTTCTTTTTTTTTTTTTTTAGATTTTATTTATTTATTTGTCAGAGAGAGAGAGAGCACAAGCAGGGGGGAGTGGCAGGCAGAGGGAGAAGCAGGCTCTATGCTGAGCAAGGAGACTGATGTGGGACTCGATCCCAGGACTCTGGGATCATGACCTGAGCTGAAGGCATCCTGCTTAACTGACTGAGCCACCCAGGCATCCCAGAGGGAGTTAGAGTTAATGGGGAGAGAGTCATCTTCATGGATGATAAGATTCAGTGGCCTAAAGATGTCAGTTCTCCACAAAAGTCAATTTTAAATTTTAAGTCAATACCTCAGAATCATAATGGAATTCTTTTCAGAAACTGACACGTGTGTGTGAAAGTTTATCTGAGAATAAAGAGGAGAGAGAGAGGAGTACTCGGTGTATGCGTGTGTATGCATGTTGATATATTCATACTAACAGATGCAAACAGATTTTAAAGGCACAGTAATGAAAACAGTGTGATACTGGCTCAAGTGTAGACAGAGGTCAGTGGAATGGAAGAGAAAACCAGAAACACCCACAAGCACGCAGAATTTAGAGAATGATAAAGCTGCCGTTTCAAATCAGTGAGAAAGTATGGATTATTCAATAAACCACAGGAAATAATAAATTTCAATCTGTACCTCACACTATATGACAACATGAATTCCAGATGGTTTAAATTCTTAAGTTAAAAAAAATTTGACCACAAAATCTCAGTTTAGCGCAGCAGCATAATTTTGAGGCTTTCACATTCCTGGTCCTCACAAAACTGGAGAGAGCCAGGCCTTGGGTTATTTTCCAAAAATCTTTTTATATCCTTAGCCAGAAGCTACCCATCAATAATATGATAATTAAATATTTAAATTTATCAATCAAATTTACATATTTCAAAAATCACACCTCTTCAAGGCTAGATAGCATTTACTTAAGAGGAGGCAGTGCGTTTTACATAACAATTAAAAAATTATGCAAGTTGATTTTTTTTTTAAAGATCTTATTTATTTATTTGACAGAGATAGAGACAGCCAGCGAGAGAGGGAACACAAGCAGGGGGAGTGGGAGAGGAAGAAGCAGGCTCATAGCGGAGGAGCCTGATGTGGGGCTCGATCCCATAACGCCGGGATCACACCCTGAGCCGAAGGCAGACGCCTAACCACTGTGCCACCCAGGCGCCTCATCAAGTTGATTTTTTAAACCCTCAAAAGGAAAAGAAAAACCACGAGCAATGAAGAAAGTTCCTGCTAATCCATACTCTCTCCAGCATTTGGTGTTGGTCATTCTCATAGGTGTGTAGTCTGTGTGTCCTTATTGTATAATCTGCAAATCCTAATGACCCATGATGTTGAGCATCTTTTCCTATACTTATCTGCCATCTGTATATCTTTTTTTTTTTTAAAGATTTTATTTATTTATTTGACAGAGATAGAGACAGCCATTGACAGAGGGAACACAAGCAGGGGGAGTGGGAGTGGCAGAAGCAGGCTCATAGTGGAGGAGCCTGATGTGGGGCTCGATCCCAGGACCCTGGGATCAGGCCCTGAGCCGAAGGCAGACGCTTAACCGCTGTGCCACCCAGGCGCCCCTGTATATCTTCTTTGGTAAGGTAATCATGCCTTTTTAATTTCTGTATTTTTGAAGCTTTGACATCTAGACCTTGCTGACTCTGGAGAGACTTCCCCCACCCCCCCCGCCCCCAGGCTAGACAATTTCTAGAGATACTAGATGACTCTCCTTTTGGCACACATTTCATACCAAGTCCAGTCCAGAGCCACACTGACACCACCTTCTGGATTGGGCTTTCATACTCAGGGCACTATTCCCCTGCTCTAACTACCCCAGAGCCAGGTGGCAAATAGCAACGTACGCTCCAAAGCTTGCTGAAATTATTCAGACTGGACAACCCTAAATCGGCTGACCCTGCTTCATCCATTCCTTCATGTGGAAACCATGATGAAGGCTCTTGCCCCCGCTTCCCCCTGACCAACCCTGGTGCTGCCCACTGTGGCCCTGCACGGGGTGGCATGTCCCCCCTTGGGAATGGAGTGTAACAAACTCCCTTTCCAGTGGCCGTCATCTCCTGATCTCCTGATCTGTTGGCCTCACTACACCCGGATAATAACAACACCTATATTTAAAAAAACGCCATGGGTCTTCACTTTATAATGACTCATTAAACTGAACATTTAGGTTTCTTGCACTCTGCAGACATGATTTTTTCAATGAAAATAAGTAAACAAATTTTCTACTTAAAAAAGTCATGCTCTGTTGATGCACAAAGAATATGCTACATTTAAGCACAAAGTACTGACTGTCATATATTCTGCTCTTCTAGACATTTTCCTAGGAAAGACCCAGTTCGATGTAATCATAAGGAACTTGTGAAAATTCCTGGGGTGTTATTTAATCTTTAAGCTACTACTCAAATTAAAAGTAGGAATTAGGTCATTTCATCTTCTATCTCTAGGAGTGAGCAATATTTCTTGCAAGTCAGTGAAATTTTTAAAAATTGTGGGATGCCTGGGTGATTCAGTCGGTTGAGCGTCTGCCTTCGGCTCGGGTGGTGATCTCCGGGTCCTGGGATCAAGTCCCGCATCGGGCTCCTTGCTCAGTGGGGACCCTCCTTCTCTCTCTGCCTGACACTACCCCTGCTTGTGTGCACGCTCTCTCTCTGACAAATAATAATAAAAAAAAATTGTTTGCTACATAGCAAAACCCAGTGAAAGCTAGCTACTTAACAAAGATGCCAGGTTACAGCTGAACAGTGTTAACATTACTAAACATGTCTTAAAGTTATACAGACTTTTCTGTTGTTGTTCTTTCAAGCCTCTAATGTCATTTACAATCATTTCAAGTTAATATTTAATCCAAAGTATATCCACACACATGTGTGTAAATGGAGCGACTTGGCTTTTGATGCCTGCTCTTGGAACAAGTGCTAACAAACGCCCAAATTCTCAAAGTCTTATTGCTTAGGGAGCTTAGAGCAAGAGTACAGAGAAAAAAGGTATAAACAAAAGTAGCTAACTACAAGTAAACACCTGCATTCTTAATAAATGAAGAGAAAAATGGTGAAAAATGCCTGCATATACGCAAGGGTCTCATCAATTTAGACCAGCGCTGTCGGAGAGAACTTCTGAGATGGTGTGCCTGTTTTATGTTTGTCCTATTCAATATGGCAGCCACTCTTCATTATGTGGCTATTCTGCATTTGCAATGTGGCTAGCCTGGCTGAAGAACTGAATTTCTAACTTAATTTAATTTAATTTAATTTAATTTAATTTAGATTTAAATAGCCTCATGTATTTAGTTGCTCCTGTGTTTTAGACAGCACAGGTGTGCTCTTCCCCTACTGAAAAAATACTACATTTTAAAATGACTTCTATAATAATTCTGGAGAAACCGCAAGTATCATAAATCAAGATTCTAGGTAGTTTCTCTTGACATCTTGTACTCAAGAGGAACACGAAAAAGATGATCCCAGACAGAAGACTTGACAATGAAAAGTATTCTAGCAGTTTCATCTTAGGATTATTACCATGTGGTATAATAGTAAGTTCTTAATGAGTCTTTGTGAGAAAATGAGTAAGTTAGTTCATGAGTGAATTGGCAGGCAACTTACTTCACTCCTTGACTGGGGAAGGGGAAAGCTTATGGCCAAGGGTAAGCATTTCTTTGAAATTTAGAGTCATTATCTCTCATCTTTTTAAAAATGAGTTCAATGGTAATAGAGTTGGATGGATGGAAAGTTAGCTAGATAGATTGATAGTTAATTAGTTTGATATATGGACCTTAGTAAATGATTTTTAAATGTACAAACTCCCACTGGGATATCTCCATCTTGCTTTCAGACCTGATTAAAGACTGCAAGCCAAGCTTTTTCATGTTCTTTCAACCCCTAAGTTATTTTTTCTGCTTCAGGAAAAGGAGTTCATTTTATATATCAATTTTAAAATTACACAAGTTAATTTTCAAAACCCTCAAAAGGAAAATAAAACCACCTGCAATATCAGGACCCAGAGATAACAGTGGTTATAATTTGTTATCTATCCTTTTTTTTCTTTGCTGACTATACATACATGTAATATTCTAAAATAAAAACTGGACTGTACTTAATAGTATATTTAACTTGTTTTTCAAATGTTCTAATACTGGTGAACATATTTCTATGCCAGTCAGTATACTATTTTAATCAATTTCATTGTCTGTACGGTATTCCACTGCCAAAATCTTAATGTGAATTTTTCTACGTATTTTTTTCTGATGTTACTCCAACAACTTTGTCTATCCAAACTGGTTTTAAAACTCTACATAATTCTCTACAATTTATTGGAATTGATCTACCCTTTCCCCCTAGATTTCCCAGTTAGGTTACCATGTTCCTGTGAGATGACAGGACTTCAGACTTGAGACTGAAATTGCTAACAGGGTTTTCCTCCCTACCATTGGGGGGGGAGGGAATAAGCAAGATCTAGAACATCAGCTGTCAGATTTCCCACCCTAAAGGTGGGATTTGGAAATGAGGAGGAAAACAGTTTCATCCCTGGAGCATATATGGGAACTTTGGTAAGAGTCCTATAGAATTTCCAAGGAGTTACTGCTTCCCAGGGTATGAGGAATCTCTGAATCAAAGAGTAAATGTTCAAAATGCTCACTATCGTTCATGGTGAATTTTTTTGATCTGACTTTGAAAGTCTTTTGAGTTCATCAGCATGAAAAATGAGTTTCTACTGGATTTACTCAGTAGCCCACCCATATTTGCATAGAAGATAAGGGTTTGATGATATACAATTTGTTCCAGCCAAGTCACCAACTTGGAACCAGAAGGCAGGAGCAAGGACTTTCACTTTCATCTTTTGGACAAACAACAAAGCTCCTTGTCCTGCACGTTCACACACATAGCAAGCATTTGGAAAACCTACAGTACCCCCCTTGTTAAAATGGAATCCCACTGGCTACCTAATTGATTCACAAGTCTGCTAACTAATTCCATACTAACAGCTTAAATTAAAAGTTAATGAAACACAGTCAGGACTCCATTATATTTCACTTGTAACAACCTTTCTTAAAAAAAAAAAATACCAAGAGGGAGAAAAGCGCTGGTTCTTCATTAAAAGGAAGCCGTCTGGGACATGCTTCTGAGCGGAACGCGCCCACAGCCAGAAGCATTCCTCGGACCCGCCTCCCTGCCAAGTGGTGGGGAAGCCGCTTCTCTGAGGCAGGAAAGAAATCCCCACAGGTGGGGCGCCTGGGTGGCTCAGTCGTTAAGCGTCTGCCTTCAGCTCAGGGCGTGACCCTCGCATTCCGGGATCGAGCCCCACATCAGGCTCCTCCGCTGGGAGCCTGCTTCTTCCTCTCCCACTGCCCCTGCTTGTGTTCCCTCTCTCACTGGCTGTATCTCTGTCAAATACATAAAAAATAAAATCTTAAAAAAAAAAAAAAAAAGAAATTCCCACAGGTACCCCGTGACCAGACTCCCCAGAGCTTCTAAGGCCGCGTTGTCTGCGGCGCTGCAGGGTCTGCTCGCGATGGGAAAAACCTGTTCACATAGACTACTGTGCACTTTACAACTTCACAGCCCGTCCTACTATGAGGCTCACATTTGACTCACACTTACGAAGTCCAGGGGAAGCAGCGAGTGCTGTCTCCTCTCGTGACCCCACAAATCTGTGTAAACAGCAGCCGTTTATTTCTTCCACATAAATGAAGGTGTGTGTCAGTTCAAGGGTCAATGCCCTGATCTTCCCTTTGATCTGATTTCCTTGTCTCAAGACCTCGGTGGTAACCTGAGGCTGATGGTTCCCGGGGCTCCGCCTCCAGCCCCAATTTTGGTAACCCACTGCCGCCAGGCTGTCGCCGCTTGGGTGTTTCCACCAGCACTTCTAATACAACATGTGCAAAATCATTCCCCATTTTCTCCCATGAAGCAAGCCTCCTGCTTGGCTTCCTTCCAACTTCAGTGGCACTGGAGACTGGAAGCCGAGAGTTACCCTTCACATCCCTCGCTTACTCATGGTTATTTGGGATCAGAGAACAATCACAGATGCCCAGTGGAGGGGCTTGGGCATGTCCGGAAAGTAGTGGACACCGCAGATGCTTGCCTGTGTGACTGCATGATGAATGTCTTTTTGGAAAATTATTCTGTTTTCGATCATACTGCACCTTACCATACCTTATTAACCAATCATCAGCTCTAGTATTTGTTTATTGGACAAGTACTCCTGTAACATTTACTCTTCACATCTGAAATCTTCCTGGCAGCCCTATTAGGAACCTACGGCTGTTATCCCTCTCTTATGGATGAAGGTTAAAAAGCACAGAAAGCACAATCACCTTGCCTTGGCTAGCCTGGCTACCTGGCTTTACTTTAGATATCATTTTTTTTCTAAACACATAGCCTTTGTTCATGCTCTTCCTGGTCTCCTCACCTCTTCCCCAAAACGCTCTTCTCTTCCCACGTTGTATAAATATATCTGGCCTCCACGACTCATCAAGGGCCACATCTCCTCGTGAAGACCCAACTGTTCCAGTTCACATTAGTACTCTCCCCTCTGATGGTCTCCTCCACTTATTCTCTGTACCATGTCTGTGCTGCTGCTTCGCAAAACTACCTGTCTCATTTCCAAGCACACTAAAAGCTCCTGGAGGTCAGAGGTCATCAAGATATTCTTTTATTTTCCTCTAGTGCTGAGTAAAAATATAACTGGTACTCAGTATTTATTATTTAACTAAATCGAAATGGTACCTATTGCCACTATGATAAATGTTGCCAAAATGATAAATATTGCAAAAGGTGCCTTTTGCTTTTTGTAGCTACTACAAAATATACATTCTTCACTGTTCAATGAAAATAGTATATTACACACATGTGTGGGTAGAAATACTGTTTCCTTGTTTTTATTAGAACACAGGTCAACAAATTATGGCCCAATGTCCAAATCTGTTGCACTGCCTATTTCTATAGACAAAGTGTTAGTGGCACAATGCCACGCCCTTTACGGACTGTCTGTTGCTACTTTGACAGCTCAAGGACGTAACTGAATACTTTGCCATAGAGGCCATATGGACTATGAAATCCCAAATATTTACTATTTGGCCCTTTACCAAAAAAGTTTGCTGGTCCTTGTTTTAGACAAAAACTAAACAAAGCATCTGAACAGGAAACACTTCTGCTCACTGTTTTTATTTGAATTTACTTTTCCCTATTAATTTTCTTGACACTATCTGTATACTTTTCAAATTAAGCATCTACCTATGGTTTGGGATCAAAGTCAGAGTAAGCATAATTTGAACTGCATCACAATACCATTGCAAGTACATTAAAAAAGGAGTTTGCCAAGGTAGTGTGCCTGAAAAGTTTCTTCCCCTTTCCAAAGTTTCTCTTGACCCTCAGCATTCTGCTGTAATCCACGCCTTTGAATGTTTCACATGGCTGTAGATAGGAAAACATTAAATCTCAGTGATTCTTAGCAGTCTGGTCAAGTTTGCTTGTTGTTACCTAGGTTTTCCACACCGGCAGAGGCAAAAAGAGACGTAATAAAATCAGATAATCCCCAAGCACCTTTACCCAGTTTCAGAAGGCAGGTAGAGACAGACAGCATTCAGCTCTAATGGATGCCAGGGGTTTTTGTTTGTTGGTTTGTGTTTTGTTTTTTTTTAAATTTCATTTTAATGTTTTTTTATTATATTATGTTAGTCACCATACAGTACATCCCTGGTTTCTGATGTAAAGTTCGATGATTCATCAGTTGCGTGTAACACCCAGTGCACCATGCAATACGTGCCCTCCTTACTACCCATCACCAGCCTATCAAACAAAGCAATGACAGGAAGAGTGGGCCTTCGCACTATTCATAAACAATAATGCAAAGCAGTCAGCTGATGAATTAAAATCACATATTGTCAATCTAGTGATGGATGACTTTAAGTTTTGAATTTCTTTCGGTCTAGCCTCATTCTTGGCCTCTGGGAACTCTGCTGGTGGGACTGAGCTGTCTGTCTGGCACCTCATTTCTGAATCTCTCTCCTAGGAACTTGCCTGGCTACACTGCTCCTTTGACTGTGTGATTCTTACAGTCCTTGGGAGTTCTGACTCTGACCAGTGGCCCAGTGGCTGGGTCTCTACTGCCTGCTGACAGGTTTCTTCAATGTTGACAGCCTGCTCAACTCCCTCAAACCTCCAAGCAGCATCTGCTGCCACACTTCCTGTCATCATGTCACCACAGTGCGCTGTGATGGGCCACCTGGCCTCTGCCTTTGGCCCTGCACCATGCTGTGCTTATCCTGACTACCGCACCAGCCACGCTCAGCCTGCGACTGTCTCTGCCCAGCGCACAGCAGGGCTCTCCCCCTGGACGCTCCCCATCTGCCTGGCCCTCTGCACTCGACTGCGTTCCACCCAGTGTTGACTGGAGACTGGACGAGACGAAGGGAAGGAAGATAGTTCCAAACCCTCCTAAGTCTTCTCAAATACCACACTATCCGACAGTCACAAACCTGCTGCATATCTAGCCAGAGTCCAGTCATTTTCCTAATTTTCACTCTGCATTGGAATTACTAAAGACCCTAAGGGCAAACTTACCACTCAGAACTCACATTCAACAACCTTCTTATCACAAAAGCTACAAATAAGCCAATAAATATGTGTGGCTCTTTTTTTCTGGGTAAATATCATTATGTTGGCATCTTAAAGCATTTTTTTTTAAAGATTTTATTTATTTATTTGAGAGAGAGAGGGGGAGAGAGAGAGCACACACAGAGGGAGAGGGATAAGCACACTTCCCACTGAGCAGAGAGCCCAAATCAGGGCTCCATCCCAGGACCCTGAGATCACAACCTGAGCCAAAGGCAGACGCTTAGCCAACTGAGCCACCCAGGCGCCCCTATGTTGGCATCTTTAAAATGTTCATTTTGAATGTTTTCATATACAGACTCTTGTCTCTGGTTCTTTTTAAAACAATATATACATACGTGTGTACAGCATATCATACATATAATCTTTGGCATTAGCCTGAGGTTGATTCTTACAGTGAACCACTGGGTTTATCCATTGGCCGATTCTTGCTTAAGAACTAGTTTCAGAAAGGAAAAGGATGAGGTAGGGTAAGAGAGAATACTGTACAATTTTGTGTGGAAGGAAAAAATCCCAGAGTAATGAAACAGGTTAACTATGAGTACTATAAACCTTAACAAGAAACAGCAAGTATTTATCTAGTTCCTAATAAAGGTACATAAGGAATAAGAAAATTGGGTTAAGAGCTTCAGAGTGAAACTACTAGTCAGGGACTGCAGCTCTTCAGTGATAACTTGGTGGATCAGGGGAGACGGTTAGTATGAAAAGGTTCTGCTCTGACAGATCAACTAATAAAACCATATTGAGAATTTACAGTTCATTAGAAATGATGAAAAGGACGCATAGTAAAATAAAGAATTACAGAAGAAATGTGAAGATAAAGTGATAAGGGTAGTAAAAGAGAAAACAAATCTACTCGTGGTCAAGTCATTGCATGCAGAATATTATGGGGAGCTACTGGAATTGAGTTCTTGGTGAGGAATGTTGCAACGGCTCTGTTAAGTGGATAGGACCTAGAAAAATGCGACAGAACAGCAAGAGTTTTCCTGTGTGGTGCATTAAAATCCAAAAAAAGCACACATTCTAATAATGTGTGTTCACGGCTATCCCAGAATCCATAAGTTAGATGACATGAAGTGTGGTATGAGATACTCAAGCGTTTACACCTGCAAACTTTAAAACCAGACGATATTCTACTACAAAAATAGGAGAATATTTTCTCCAACATTCTTTACATAGGAGAGTTCAAAATTAACAGTTTCTGAAGAAAAATGAGTGATTTCAGATCCATAATGAAATATACAAAGAGTGAAAAGATAAAATGGCTATAGGATTCTTTTACTTCCATAGAGTAAGAAAAGCAACGATGGTCTTTTAACTCAAAAGGTAATTTGGAGTAAGGGCTACATGGCAATAAACATACAACTACTATGGATCAATCCAAATGGAACCAACCAATAGTCAGCAGGTAATTTTGGAAGAGAAGATATATTCTGACATCTGGTGTTTAATTCTTTTAGATCAATGAAAACTTCATACAATCCTCATTTTTCATGCTGAATCATATTACAATCTCATAAGCATCAAAAATACTAAATACTTAAAAATTCAGTATCAATATATTCTTAGCAAGTGTTAAGAGCCAGTCTGCTTGGGATCAAATGCTAGCTCCTCCCTTCACTAGCTGGGTGACCTCAAACTGTCCCATCTCTCTGAATGCCATTTTCTCATCTGTAAAACGAAGGTAATAATGGCATCTTTCTTATGAGTGAGGAACAAAGGAACTTATATTTTTGAGATATTTAGAGCAGTGTTTAGTATATCATCAGTACGATGGGAAGGCTTATTATGTTAACACTTACTGAGTATCTACTGCTCTAAAAGGATCCAACAACAACTCGTAGTCACACAAAGATAAGTTTAAATGTCTACTTTGATTTTTAAAATTTATATTCTAGTTCCCATAAATGTGCCATATACGTTGAATACAGTGGTTATATAAGGTACTTTGTCTATCTTAAATCATAAGTATATAAACAATTTGGATCACTTCTTAGAGACTGGGTTGTTCTTTAGGAGATGGCTCGGTGATGCATGTCTGCTAAAATGTGTCCAGCCTCCCACTGTCTTCCAATGCTAAGATTCTGTGAGTTAGAAACAAAAAGATCCTACTAATCGTTTTTTCAAACAGCAGAGACCAGAGCATTTATAGACTTCTTTAGAGAAAAAAAAATACAAAAGAGCTAAGAGGAAGGAAGAGTTCTCTTGACTATGGCCTTCCTATTCATTTCCTTTTCCTCGTTCATCCCTCCCCGTGCCCTCCCTCAAACAGATGAAGTTCATCCAGGAGGGAGAAAAATGGATACAAAAGGATAGTCTTGGGTTGAGGTGAATCTGGTACCCCCCCTCTGGGTTCTTTGGGGCTGATTATAAAATGGTCCGAGATTATTATGAGCTGTTGGCAGACATGCCTTGTTTCCTCAAGCCAGCTGGCCCCCCGACTGATGGTGCAGGACTGCTCATTCAAAGGACAAGTGAGGGCAAATTAGTGTTGAATGAACAAGGTGGTGGAAGTCCAAGGAAGTGCAAAGTGCCACTGCACGTACTAACCTAAGTCCTGAACAAGTGTGATGAGGTTATTGTTTTCCAAGGAAATAAATTTTTGCTAAACTTGGGTGGGAGGGAGTATTTTCTGATCATATCAAGAAAAGAAAAGCAAAGGATGTTCTTAGATTAACAATCTCATCTGTGAACTGAGCGGGGTACCCTTGAAGGTCTCCATAGTCCTTGCTCCCACAAGTACTCTCTGAATCTATGCATAAAACCTATTGGAACCCACTGAGTTTGTCTCCTACTGGTCTTATTTTCACCTTCCAACATCTACTGTCACATAGATATCGTGTCATCACTTACCACTTCCTACTTAAATCTACAAACCTTGAGTCTAGTTCCCCCACGGTCAGAGCCTAAGTCATATTGAAATACACTGATGTTTGTTGATATGCTAAAGAAGGCATCCAGAGGGCATCCCTCAGGCCAAGGTAGCATTTGTACGTTTTTGTGAAGCCCTGTCTCCCCCACCGCATTTATCTTGGGACAGGAATTCTATTTCAGTCCAAGGCAGCAGGAAGCCTTGTGTCAAGGCTGACCAATGGAGCAATAAAGTGGATAGTGTAGTATTTACAGTGCTCCCCCAAAATACATAGCATTTGCAGTGCTCCCCCAAATACTTACAGCTTCTCATCCATACCCAGGTCCCGTAGGCCACACTGAGACTTATTCAATAGGCTTACTCTTATGTTAATTTTACTCAGGAAAGTTGAAAAGACCCTTGGCCTATCTCGTTTCTCTCCTACTATTTTCTTAGTGAAACTCAATCAGACCTTCTATGTGAGACTGCAGAAACTATGTGAATGTATGTGTGTGGTGGTCTCCTTGATTTTCAATGGTCCTCAGTCAAAAGCACATAAATATTTAAAGTGGAAGAAAAAACTGTTACTTATGTCAGTAAATAAGCTCTGGCTGGCTTAGCTGGTGTTTAGTGCACAGAGACTAAATCTAACAAGCCAGATGGGGGCCCCAAATTATCAGTATATGAGAATATTTAAAACATAAAGAAACTAAGCAAAATTTTTAGCAAATCAAATCCAATCATATGTATAAAGGATTATATATCACTATGAAGTGGGGTGTTTCAACATTTGAAAATCAATATAATTCATTGTATTTTAGAAAACTATATGATCATCTCAGGAGAGGCAGAGAAACTAATTTACAAAATCCAACATCCTGATAAAAATTCTCAGTAAACTAGGAAAAGGAAGTAACTTCTTTAACCTGATAAAGGATATTTATGAAAAACCACAGCTAACATCATACTTAACAGTGAAAGACTGAAGAGCTTCTCCTTAACATCAAGAACAAGGCAAAAAATGTCCATTCTCACCACTTCTATTCAACATTTTATTAAAAGCTTTGCCACTGCAAATATGGCAAGAAAAAAAATAGTAGGCATCTAGTTTGTAAGAAGTAAAACTGTCTTTTTTTGGAAAACACTAGAATCCATGTAGAAAAACTTACGAAATTTACAAAAGAGCTCCTAGAATAAGTTTAGCAAGGTTGCAGCTTATAAGATCAATATACAGAAGTCAATTTTATTTCTATAGATCAAAAATGAACAATCAGAAATTGAAATTTAAAAACAATTTATAATAAAAATATAAACTACTTAGGAATAAATCTAACAAGAGATGCACAAGACCTATCTACTGAAAACTATAAACACAGCTCAGAGAAATTAAAGAAGACCTAGTAAATGGACAGATAACACTTTGCTTATCAGTCAGAAGACTCAATGTTTCTTAAAGATGCCAATTCTCTGAACTTGATCTATTGATTCAACACAATCTCAAGTCAAATCCCAGCAGGCTTTTTGATAGAAAGGACAAGCTGATTCTAAAATTCATATAGAAATGCAAAGGACCTAGAATAGACAAAACAACAGTGAAACAACAAAAGTAAAGGACTAATATGATCTGGTTGCAAGATGTACTATAAAGCTACAGTAGTCAGAACAGTGTAGTACTGGCATAAAGGTAGGTAAATAGACCGACAGAACAGAATAAAGAGTTCAGAAAGAGACCTATTAATATACAGACAATCAATTTTTGACAAAGTTACATAGGCAATTTAGTGGAGGAAGGATAAACTTTTTAACAAATGGTGCTGAAACACCTGGATATCCATATGCAAGAAAGAGAAAGAAAAGAAAGGAGGGAGGGAGGAAGAAAAGAAGGAAGGAAGAAGGAAGGAAGGAAACGAAAGGAAGAAAGAAAGGAAGAAAGAAAAACTCAATCTATATCTTACACCACATATAAAAATTAATTCAAAATAGGTCATAAGGGAGTGCCTGGCTGGCTCAGTAGAGCATGCGACTTTTTTTTTTTTTTTTGAGAGAGAGAGAGAGAGAGAGAGAGAGAGAGAGAGAATGCGGATGCATGAGTGGGAGGGAGGGGCAGAGGGAGAGGGAGAAGCAGACTTCCCACTGAGCAGGGAATCTGACAAGGGGCTCAATCCCAAAGCCCCGAGATCATGACCTGAACTGAAGGTGGACCCTTAACCGACTGAGACATCCAGGTGCCCCAGAGCATGCAACTCTTGATCTGAGGGTCATGGGTTTGAGTCCCATGTTGGGCACAGAAGTTACTTAATAAAAATAATAATAAAATCTTTAAAAAAAGACAAAAAAAAAACCACCCCAAAATAGATAATAAGTCTGAACCCATAACATAAAACTATAACATATATGCCTAGAAGAAAACAGGAGAAAATCTTTGTGAGCTTGAATTAGGCAAGAATTCCTTACATATAACATCAAAATTATGATCCATTAAAGAAGCTGATAGATTTGACTTCATGAAAATTAAAAACTTCATCTGTCACTGTTGACAGAATTAAAAGACAGTCCACAGATAAGGAGACAATGTTTGCAAAGCATATATCTGATAAAGTTCTTGTATCTAGAATATATAAATAATATAATAAACTCAATAAGAAAACAATCCAATTTAAAAAATGGCCAAAGATTTTAACAGAGAGTTCATTAAGGAAGATATACAGATGGCAAATAAGTGCATGAAAGATGCTGACTCATCAGTCATTAGGGGAATGCAAATTAAAATCATAATAAATACCACTACACACCTTTTTAAATGGTTAAAATTAAGAAAAACTGGTGATACCAAATACTGGCTAGGATGCTGAAGTACCAGAACCCTCGTACACTGATGGTGGGAAAGTAAAATGACATATCACTTTGGAAAGCAGTTTGGTAGTTTCTTTAAAAGCTAAACATTCATCTATCATATGACCTAGTCATTCCATTCCTAGTTTTTTATTTAAGAGAAAAGTATAAATCCATCCAAAGATTTGTACATAAGCAGCTTTGTAACAATAAAAAATTAGAAACAATTTAAATATCTACTGAATTCATAAACAAATTGTGATATATATCACATGTATAGATATGCCATATATAGTACACATATCTATAGATATGTGTCATGTGTGTATATGTGTCCATATGTATACACATATGTATGTAATGGAATCCTATTCATCAATAAAAAGAAATAAACAATTATTCATGCAATGCAACATGGATATGTTTTTAATAATGATGAGTGAAAGAAGCCAGGTCAAAAAAAAAAAAGTACATACTGTATGATTCTATTTACACAAATCTCTAGAAAATGCCAATAAATGCATAGTGACAGGAAGCCGATCAGTAGTTACCTCAAAGGAGTGAGTAGCAGGGAGCGAGGTTCCAAGGGGGTAGCAAGAAACTTTTGAGAATGATGGCTATAGTCATTATATTTGTTTTATGGATATACAGACATATGCCAAAACATCAAATTTTACCCATTCATTATGTGCTATTTATTGTAATTAAGCCTAAAAAATGTTAAAAATTATATGGAATGAAAAAAGTCAACTGGAAATGTGAATACCGTAAGACTAGAGCAATAACTTTGTGGAGTGGTGGGGGACTGGAGATCACAGCAGAGGGGGTTCCTGGGCAAGTGGCAAAGCTCTATTTCTTGACCTGGGTGGTGATACCAGGGTGCCTACCTTATAGATATTATATATGAATTCATTACATATACAAGTTGTATAATAAACTCTTTTTCTAAATAATTACTAAGCCACATATTTGTTTTTAATGTGCCATATATTCTGTATCTGTTCTATTTTACAATAAAAAAATTTTTTAATCCTAAAAAAAAAGTTAAGGAAATAGTGACTTGAGAGGAAGAGACACATAAAATATGACTCAGCTGATGATAGGCACATTTCCAACTCTTATTCCCAGGGCTATACAATACTGAGGAAAAGGAAATTGAAATGATACGTAGTTAAATTGAAAATGAAGTTAAATAGACTTGTTAAATGGCTGGAGCATTTAACGAACATTTCCTAAATGTTAGAGGGGAAGCCAGCTAAATGCTATCTGAAGTTGGGTGTGTACCTGTGACCTTTCAGACCTGAGTGGGAGAACAGGCAGGGAGGTGGGCAGGGCGGCAGGGTGGGGCTCAGCAGATGCTGTGGAAGCTAAGGAACAGACTTTAGTAAGAAAGAAAGGCAAAGGGCAAGAGACCAGTAGGTCTTGGCGTATTCCAGATGAAATTCATCATGGGGCAGTACAGGACCAAGGTTCATAGTGCAGGCCCTAGAGTGAGACTGCTTGGGTTCCTATTTTCATTCTACCACCAAGACCAGTAACTTGCCTGCTGTCTGCCTCACTTTCCTCATTTATAAAGTAGTGACAAGGGTGTGAAATGTGGGGAAATTTAAATGAGATAATCCCTGTACAGCACTTAGAAATAGTGTCTGACGTGCAGTAAGCATGTTACCTATTGTTACAACTGAATTTTTAAACTTATCCATGTCAAATCTTAGTAGTTAAGTAAAGGAACATGATTTTAAGAAGACCTGACTGTATTCAGGCTATTTCTAGGGCTTGCCATGATAAAAACCTGTGAGAAGCTCCTGCCAGGAAATCCATTTAAAGTATGTTTCATTTTGGGCTTCCTCAGACACTGGGACTTTGAGAGACAGTAGGCAGGCTGAGGTGTCCAAATCACATATGGCTTTATAAACAGCTCTTCGCTTCAAGGCAATAATTTCCAGTACTTGGATCCTAAACGAAACTAATTTCATTTGTTACTGCCATATTTTCAGATAATACTCTTATACTCTAAATTCTTAGGAAAATGTCAGCCAAGCCGGCATGGAGTCCTCAGAGACAGGATGCCTCATTTTGAAACAATGACTGTTCAGGAATACTGTAAGCCCATCCCATGTGCAGCCAGTGACAGACTCCAATGAAGGAGACTCGCCCTCTATCCCACCTTTCCTCCCTCTCCCCCCTTTATTTTTCTCATCTTTTTTTTTATGGGGGTCTGACACCTATTGGTCTTTTGTTAGTTCTTTAATTCATTCACTCAGTATATTTATTGAGCACCTTCTAAGGCTAAGCCCTGGAAAGACAAAGATAAATGGGATGCACATTTCCTGCTTTTAAGAAGCCTGCCATCATTGGGGTGTCAAGCCTATTTATACAATGAGGACACAGACAGGCTGCGGAGAATACAATCTGAACCATGTGCGTGTATCATTCACAGAATACAGGAACCCTCTATTTATATACTTTCAACTTAAAAGCTTCTAGAGATAAGATCCAAGCCCAGCCCCCACACTCTTTGAATGTGGTCCTTCGGTCTCAAGCATCATCAGTCTACTACTGTTTGTGTTTTGAGGATGTTTCATAATTATCAGCTCCATTTCGCAAAGTGAGAGACTTGAAAAAGACACGTAGGAAGAGGTGTACTATAAAGATGAAAGTAAGAGCAGAGATAAGAAGAAAATGGGAAGAGGGAGAAAGTGGTGAGTGTCATTTGTGGGGGATGACTTCGGTGCTGACCCAGCAGCTACGTGCCGTTAGGAGCCTCGACTCGGGAGCGCAACAGCCTGTGCTCAAATCCCAGCTCTGTCACTTGCTAACTCTGTACCCTTAAGTATGGTATTACCCTGTGTCTCTGTTTCCTTGCCTGTAAAATGGGTAGAAAAATACGCCTGACTCCCAGGGCTTCTGTGAGGGCTGAATGCTAGGCACACACTATGGTTAGTAACACAGTTCAGAAGAAGAGACTCTACATGCCAATCAACCACAAACTGACAGAGTATGTCTGTGCCAATATTTTTGCTATCAGCAGAATGGTTTATAAAATGGGAAATAGGTTTCTATTTATAAAAATATATACTGTCTCCACCCTGCCCACCCCCCAACAAATCCTAAATACCACTTTTCAGAGGGTTGCTCTTTTTTTTTTTAAGATTTATTTATTTATTTATTTGAAAGACAGTGAGAACATGGGGGGGGGAGGGGCAGAGAAAGGGAGAGAGAATCTGAAGCAGACTCCGCACAGAGCGCAGAGCCTGACATGGGCTCCATCCCAGGACCCTGAGATCACGACCTGAGCTAAAACCAAGAGTTAGATGCTTAACCAACTGCACCACCCAGGTGCCCCTAGAGGGTTGCTCTTGATCAGCAAGTGACAATGGCAGGCTGCCGCCTTCCCTAGATTCCAGGGGACACTGAGTGGATACCAGATATTGGATGACAGATGAAACTTCAAAGCGTCCAGAGACGTGCCTCTGGGCAGAGGCCACCGAACGTACAACCACGGGGAATGAGCAGAGGGAAGGGGGGTAGGCCTGATGGCACCGAATGGTTGAGAATCCCAGTTGCCGGGGGGGGGGTGTGGGACGCTGGTGACGGCTAAGGCAAGTGCACCCAGAGCTAGGAACAATCCCGCCGCAAAGAACTGGACTGCGCTATACTGACTCACAGGAGGCCAATGCTGGGCCTGGTGCTCTTTGAAGAATGGGGTGGTATTTGTTGGGTGTGAACGTATGGGTGCACGCTGTTTACCTGTCCTGGAACAGACACTGCTGAGCAACAATCAGGTAAGCAGGACCACACAGTGGCAAGGCTGGTTGAGCCCAGCTCCTGAAGGTCTCTTCCAGGCTCTGGGCAACCGTAAGTTTTGGAAGTTCAGGCAAGAGACTATGTGTCTTCATGTCCTAATTCTGCCTTTAAAATATGTCATGATATTGAATGTGTCATGCTTTGAATATTAGGCTTAACTACCTCTGCGGGAGGGGGTACTCAGACATTTTTCTATTTATTGTAATACACATGCTTTTGTCTAGAGATTCATACAAATGCATGCCAAAGGGATATGCAAATCATGTGTTTGAAATAAACCATGTATTTTTGAGGTAAGAATTCTGACACCCTTTGAGGAATATCTATTTGCACTATTGATTTCAGAGACTAAGTTTTGATTCTTAGGTGCTTGTTAATCGGTTCCTGACGCTCTGGCTAGATCTGAGTTTATACAAATGGGGCTTCTATAGCACTTCGGAGATGTTTATCTAAAGTCATGGAGAACCACCTGATTTAGGGAACAATACAAAGATCGGCTTCAACGGACAGAGAAGGTATAAAAGCATAGAAATGACTTAGTGCTCTATGAAAACTGGAGATACTTTCTTCTCAGAGGCCAAGCTGAACACTTGGTCTTAAGTGGATTAGCTCTGGGGATCCACACAGCACATCGATCCTGGCCCATTTCTGTAAGGACTTGTCAAGTCAGTAGGCAGTGCTGGAAAGCTGCTGGGGGGGATTACTGATTGCGAGCCCGCTACAGCTCAGCCATCAGGGCTGAGGAATGCTCACAGGAAGCACAGGGCACGGCCCCCACCGAAGGGATACAGACTTCTCCGTTCTAACCAGCAGTCAAACGTCTGAAATCATACCAAATCCTTGAGCTGAGTTTGTGGGTAATCCAAGTCTGAATATTGCCAGAAAGGGCCTAACTTTAAACAACCCGTCTAGGAGTCTACGCTCTTAGTGATAGAAAGGAACCACTGTGATTGGTTTGCCAATGTATTAATGTCTCCCTCTCCCCGGACTCATCCTTGACCTTCTTTTAGGACCCCTCCTCCCTGACCCCCACCCTCTCCCACAGAGATAGTGCCATTTAACTTCAAATAGAGCAAGAGTAGATTTTGGATGCCTGCCTGTGCTTTGTATGGATGTTGCTGAAAGCTTTGCACATAGAAGGAAGTTTGTGCAGGGCCTCATTTGGGAGAGATGAAATATTTTAATAGCAGTGTTTATGTTCTCAGTCTGTAGATAACCAAAAACCAGCAAGATTTTACATCAGGCTTTGAAATGAAAAATATCACCCACTCAATGGAAACACAAATTTCATCCCTTTTGCCCTCTGGCCCTCTCAACACTATTAGTGTTTCTCTAGATTTTCCTGCTCTCCTTGAGATTTCTGAGTCACCACAGAGGGAGTCCCAACGCGATGTCTGGCCAAGTTTTGCAGGTCTCGCATTCTCAAGAAAAGCAGACTTGAAAGGTTTCCTCTCAGAGTTCCCTAGGCTCCTCAGACAGTCTGGAGCAGAAACTGTCTTGGGACCCATGATAGAGTAGACACCAGAATTGCAGCAGGCAGGGGGAGTTCAAAAGGGCAACGCCAGCCCACAGTTAAATTCTAGGCAGCAGCTTTGAGACCAGTCGGCCCTGCCTCTCACAGACGGAGGGAGAGTTCCCAGACTCCACACTCAATCTTCACCTTACAAGTTTTGGCCTTTGAGGGATTCCAGCCTGTGATTCCCAATCATTCTTCCTCTCCCTAAAGATGGGAACTTACACAGACAAAGCAAGTTTTTTAATGTCACCGTGAGGACAGTTTTAACGAATGTCTCTGGATTCATGCTCGTGGGCAGACGTGTGCACATGCACACTCTTCTAAGATTAAGTGTGCTTGAAAATCTGATTTATATAAGCAAGGAGAACAGCTCGTTTTTAATTGACTGGGTTAAAATAGATGTTCCTCACTGGAAAAGTCACCAATGCACACTCAAACAAAACACATACCATTCAAATTAGCTGCCTTGGCTGAACTTATTTTTATATTAATTTAGTCTGTGCTCTCCAAAAATAGAGTCTATGTTACACATTCCTGATGAAAACAGTTTTAATAAACAGACTGTATGCACGTAACTCATAAACGTACAAGAGTATAAACGTTTGTAAGAAGCAATTTTTTGAAACCCATTGTCTTGAGTCTATTACATAGAACATCTTTTTCTCTCTTTCCTCTAATTTTAACCTTGACCTTTATTCCGATATCCACTCTGCCACGTGTTAGGGCAAAGTATCCCAGGGACAGGGTCATTAATGTGAACATCGAAAGAGCAGCCATCATAGGCAGAGGAGCTGTCTTAGCCCTTCCTCTTTTGACATAGTTTTCAGACACTATGGTTTGGACAATTTATATGTGGCTCCCAGGGTAGACATGATCTCAGTCAGGGATATCCAACTACACACTCTCATGTGTTGTGAAAGGGTTCTGTCAAAGATCAACAGAGATACAGATAAGGGAACAGTGAGTTCTCACAGAATGGGGATGGGAGAGGAAGTCAGGTAAACTTCACGGAGGAGGTAATATTTGACCTATGTCTTAAGGATGAATAGGCATTTTTCAAAAGGACAAAATAGGTGGGGGAGGGGATGGGAAAGATTCTAGGAGATTACAGTGCGTATGAAAGTCTGAACCATGGTAGGGATGGGTGACAGCTGAGCAATGGCTGGAGACAAGGCTAGAAAGATACAACAGTAGGGTAAAAACGAGCTTTAGATTGCGGTCTATTGCTCATTGGGATACGGGAATATTCAGAAGCAGAATGATATGACAAAATCAGACACAAGGAGTGATATAAACATCAGCATGTAAGGAAAACCCTAAATGCTGACATTTTTGTAAAAAATAATTTATATATATTAACATAAGAAAAGTTAACAAAGTTATCTGAGTATTGCAATTTCGGAGGCTATTTCTCATTTTTTAAACATTCCTAGGAGTATATATTATGTGCATAATAAAAAGGAGAAAAATCATTCAATGTGCTTGTGCAGAATAGGGGAGAAGAACTGGCTGAGAGGCAGCTCATGTGGGAAGAACCCAGTGGCTTTCTTTAGCTGACAACACACACAGTCTGTGCGAGGGAATGGCTCTGGTGGCTCAAACACCTGTGTTAAATGCAAACTTAACTAAAAGAAGCATAGGGTCTAGATTAAGGACACAGATGAGGTGGTTGTTATAATCCTAACACTTCCTGTGTTTATTAGAACAGTTCTGAAATGTTACCACCAGTTCTGGGGACCACAATTTAGAGAGCTGAAACTGAGTTCATCCGGAAGAGGACTGTCAGAATGAGGGGTATGTCTGAAAGCCAAGTCATAAAAGAAAGATTTATGATATCTTGAGATGTTTATACTGAAGAAGGGATAACTAATGGGGGTCACTCCCGCCATCTTCAAATACTTGATGACCTGCCATGTCAATGAGAGATAAAACATCCTCTAGAGTTCTCAAAACCAGAACTAATACCAATAGCTGGAAGCTACAGGGAGGCCAGTTTTGACTGGACATAGAAACAACAATTTTCAATCGCAGTGTTATGACTAGAAGCGACTGAGATCTATCCAACAGCCTCATAGTTGACACAAGTGACTCATTTTGAGGCGCAGTGACTTATCCCCAAGACCCTTCAGCTGGTCAGTGGAAGAACAAGGGCCAGACTAATTCTCATGCCTCCAAGTCCAATACTCTTCCCCCACCCCCACCCCTCACCCCCGCCATCATGCTGCCTCCCAGCCACAGCAGATGCCCAGAAATGGTTTGGCTTTCCCAGGAAGTGGGATCCCAGTCTCTAGATGTATCTGAGCACAGGCTGGATGACCACCTGTTTAGGCTGTTCCCAGGGAATGCCTGTGATAGGCAGGACGTTGGAATGGATAATCTCTAAGACTGCTCTCCAGTATAAGCTACTATAATTTCAATTTGGGGGAAAAGCCTGAAGATGAGGGTTGTGTGAAAAGGGGCTCTAATATTCAGTAAAGAGAAGTCAAGTAATTTTGGAAAAGCAGCTAGAAAATGAAGGTGAAAGAAACTTCTTAGTAATTTTCCAGTTTCTTAGCAGGGCCCACCATGGTTATTATTACTCTCATTACATTGGTACATCACTCCCACACCCCACATTTGGCAGGAACCAGGGGTGTGTTGAGTGGGGAGAAAACCATCTTTTTGCTTTGGTCCCTACCCTGCCAACTAGAAAGTGTGATATCCCTACAGAAAGGGATTGAGTCCATATGGGTGTGCCCTGAGTAATGGCAGAATGCCACCTGGAAATCGTCACAGAACAGACTATAAAAACACTCAAAGCATTTTCATTCATTTTGACCTATGCCAAGAAAAGACTCACCCTCTTCTGCTCCCCACCTCCACCCACCACACTTAAAACAAATCCACATACCCATTAGTAACTCAGCCATTTATTTGGCTCACAATCATAGGAAAAGGGCTGAATTGCTTACCTCACTAGTTGCATATCCAGATCCTGAATCTATACTTAAAAGAATGTTCGGTACAGGATTTCCCTCATTACCAGTGAACTGTAGACGACAAATTCATTAATTAAAAGCTATTTGCTGGCTCCTGGTATGTCTGTTCTTTGGGAAAGAGATTAAGATCTGTGGCGCACAGTAAGTTGGCCTACAAAACCGGAACCCACTTCTGCAGTGTAAGCTGGCTCCAAATGTAATGTCCATAAGCATGTGACCAAATTAACCTAAGACGAAATTGTTAAATAGATGCTATGGCGATAAGACATCCTCTTCACTCTGAGTTCACTCTGCGCCCTGGAGTAATTATTCATACTTGCATCACCTTGAGCCCTTTTTGGAGACGACTTCCAGTACATTCCCTTTCTCTACTAAGATGTAGACATTCCTAATCTCACATCATCAGGGCCATGCCCTAGGCCTCCCACGGTGGCTACCAGTGACTGAAATCAACGTTCTCCTCCATCTTCATCTTCATCACCACCACCATCAGCTGCTTCTATCTACTGAACACCCTCTAGTTGTCAAAGATTGTGCTATATATTTTACGTGCACCATCTCATTAATTTATTACTTTTTAAAATTCTCATCTTTCAGATCACTGAAATAACTCAACCAAGTCAAAACTATTAAGTGCTAGAGGTGGGATTCGAGCATGCCTTTTCTGACTCCCAAGGCTGTTAACCCCCACACTACACGAGAGGACATGGAGAGAAGCCTGCCAACCGTGACAAATAGTCTTTTCTCTGATTTCTATTGGAAACTGTACATTAGACATTCTATAAACCCCTGTTCCAATGAGGAAAAGTGAAGCTCGATGCAAAGATGAGGATTGAAAGGAAGTAATCTTGGAGCCTGCTCTGACTAGGAGGAGGGCAAGGGGAAGACAAGACAGAAGGTGGTGTTTATTAATAGTGGAGGACAGGAGAGATGTGGGGACCCCAGAAGCACATGAGAGAGAAAGGGGAACTTGTTTAGAGATGGTATGGTTTTACTCAGGCCACATGGGATGGTCTGGAAGGAGTGTTTTTGCCCGACACATGGAGGTCAGTTAGAAACGGTCTAACATTCTGAGGGGGAATTTTTTGAGCCAGAAAAAAAAAAAAAAGGCACAAAATGTTCCTAAGGGCCAAGGTATAGAAAGAGGTTTCTAGCCTAGCCTAGAGATGATCTATTTATGAAATATATTTTATATTAAATATCACGTATACTATAGAAATAAATTACCTATGGAAAAATGACACAGAAAAAAATTGGTCCTATTAAAAACCATGTTCTGGGTCAAGTAACAAGAATTAGTCACTCACTCCTCTATTAATTTATTGACAAGTATTTATTGAATACTATCTTACTATTTATAAAGTGCTCTATCTATAAGAAGATATCTAGTAAATGTATTCTTTAAACGGAAAATGTGCTGCATCTCCTTCCTTCCTCCAGTAGGACAGCTGTCACCTGAGGTATATAGCGTCACAGAGAGGTGAATCTGATAAAGAGTTCTGAGGCTCCGCCGCTAGCCTTCAGGGAAAGGGGAAAGGCAAAGAGCTTCGAAAACCTGACCGTGCCCTGACCTGAAGGAACCTGAGCTGAGATGACTTCTCTCTGGTTCTGCATTTCTGTAACTGGTGCTGACCTAAAACAAAACTTTTGCGCAGGCTATAAGGACTCCCTGTGCCAGCAGTCATTCTAATCTGAGTAGTTCTCAGGGTCTTGACTCCCTGGAGAGCACGGCCTGTCCCAACGCTTACTGATGCAGTACCCATACAGCTCTCCTAGGTAAACAAGATCTTCAGCTCATCTACCAACATTTCTCTGTAAGCATGTGATTGGTGAAAGAAAAACTAAAGTCCATCATCTACTGCACGAGTATTCAAATATTTTATACATAGTGAGGCTTAGGTGAGCCCCCATCCTGTGTGTGTGACCTGGGGCCATGTGATGACTCTGACCCTGAGTCTCCTCATATGTGGAAAGGAGAGAATGTGTCCAGTTTGCAAGGTTCTTGGGAGAATTTGACTGAAGAAGGATACCACGTACAGTATATGACACACATAATAGGAATTCACGGTGTCTAAGAGACTGGGTCTAAATTCCTGGAAAGACCATGAAATAATTAATTTTATATATTAAAACAAGGTAGCTATGGATTTCAAGCTCCAAGATTAAAAACAGATCAAAATCTTTGTGTGAAGAATGGCATTTTTATGTGTTTTAAATTCAATTGTGTTTAAGTGCTCAATAAATATTAGTGATTATATTAAGAAGCAATTTTAAATCATCAAAATTTGTAAGTACATGTATTTGAGTCTTACCTCAGTGCTTGCAATGATTATAAAATGAAAATTTTACTGAATCCTTAAAATAGACTTGTCTTTCTATCTCCCTCTCTCTCCTTCCCTCTAAATAAAAACCATGGGGAAAACAAGACTTTTAGTTTAGAGAATGGATTAAGAGAGCATTACAAAGCAATAAAGCCTAAACATGGTTCATTAAGAAAGAATGACTAGAATTCTAATCCTTTGCAGGTTCAGCATGATGAGAGAAACAAAAAGAATACCATATTCCTCTCCTGACACTAGGGCAGAATATTTCCTTAGGCTATTTACTAGCTATCTTACAAAGAAAGGTGCCTGGTATGATACTGTAATTCATGTAAATGAAGTGAATGTGATTTTAACTGGAGAGAAAGATTCTCCAAGTTTTATGTGAGGATAAAGTGGAGACTCAAGAGTGTCCCTACAGAGAAGCATAGGAACCCGGGGGACTCATTGGTAAAACTTCCAGTTGGAGAAATGCTGTTGCTTGAAAGCCAAAGACAAAGTCTTTGGAAAACACTGTGGGAAAAACATATTCCATGGAAATGTGTGTCCTAAAACTTTTCCGTATGAAAAAGGAAAAGTATTCCTTCTTACCCAGCAATGATCTAATGTATAAATAGCTTAAGAATGAGAAAAAAGAACTTCAGAGAGATTTTATGTTTAGGTCCAAGCTTGACTTTTGTGAGCCCTTGGACTTCTAATCTGTTCTTTGGTCAAAAGAGTGTCTGAGAATTAAAAATGCATTAGATATTATTCTGAAGATCACGTGGCACATTTTCCCTCCTTGGTAATTCCTATTGCCTTATTGAGGTTGAATCACGGACACTTCTCAAGAAAGGCAGGACTCAGTGGATGACAAGAAATGCTCAGCTCCGACTTTCGAGATTTTTAAAGTTACAAGAAAAACAACAGGCATGAGTGTTCTGGATTTCAGGTTCAAGAACCAAGGCACCTGAGGGAGAAAAGAAAAGTCTTTTCTTGGTCTCCCATAGGTAGGCAATGAATACCCAGACTCAATCTTGGGACACTGAGGACTGAGAACTTTCCAGTATGCTCATGAGTGAGGCAGATGTTAGGCCTGGAGTAAGGAGTAGCTTCTCTCCTCAGAGGGCGGTGGGTAAAAGTCCCTCCTGGGCAGGGGGAATATTTTTCCCAAGAAATTTCGAGGGGATCAGACTAAGGGACTTGGGTCCCTTTTCACATACTCCATACCCCGTGCTTCCCTGGGCCTCAAGTGAGAGGGGAGGAAGAGCAGGAAAGAGATATAAAAATCTCAGGTTGAGGGGAAATCCAAACTCAGAAAGGCCCCACATTGCAATTTGGTACTTGGAAGTAGGTCACCCAGCCTCAAGCCAAAAGGAATTAGTCACAGTTGAGTAGCAAAAGGGATGGGTGTGTTTAGGCTCTCCCCCTGTTCCCCCAATGCCCAGAGCCAGAGGAGCATGAGGGAGAGTCAGAATCTGGTTCCAGATGCTCCAGTGGATGTGAGATGAGAGGGCCTAAGATCCCAAAGATCCTGGAGTCAAGATGAGGAGGGCAAAGGATGTGCAGAGTTTGAGGCTAGAAGGCAGAGTAGGTTTCCAACAGGGACAGAGGCTAACACCCAGAGAACAAACACAGAGGGGAAAGCCATCTCAGTGAGGGCCAGGTCAGACCAGAAGGGCCCTCCCCTGCACCACAGTACTGTACAGCTCTCCTCTCGTCACAGGTTCCTCCTGCCTCACAGAAAAGAGGACAGGATGGATGGGTGGGGTCCTTTGAGATGGAGTATTTACACCAGAGAGATGGAGCTAACCTGGAAAAGACTACATCTGAAACAGGAAGTGACTCTTTGAATAGGTGAGCTCTGGTCGAAGTCCCTTTTCATCAAGCAGAGCAAGTTGAGTTCATTCGTACGTTATAAATAAACATGCTTTTCTACCAGTGGATGGTTGTAGATTTTAAAAACCTACTACATATGATTATTTAGTGGGTTACTGAACTGGAGAATTGGAGAAAGGGTAAGATTGGTGGGGTCAGTATAACCAGCACACATTGTTTTTAGATTTTTAATCTACGAAATCCCTTTGCACGGGCCTAGCTCATTGATCTGCAGTCTAGCATTTATTTTTTGGGGAGAGAAACTAGGGATTTAAACTATGCACAAGTGGGGTATGTGGGAGGAAAAAAAAACATTTTAAAACCTTTTAAATTTACTGTTCGTGGTTACAAGTTTCCTTAGGAGACATAATATTTTTTTTCTCCGTCTAAAAAAATAATTTGGACCAACCTCAAAAAAGCTGGGTTTAATGTTTCTCCGACTGTTTCCAAGCAGACTAAAATACCAACAAATTCATATCCACAGGGAGAGGTTTACGGTTCACCAAGTTTGCATGATTCATGCTGAAGAGCTTCCACGCCTGAGACGCACGATGTACCTTCTGAACGCAACGCATGGAGCACAGACCGCAGCCCAGGATTCTCCACAAAGGCTGCCTGACAGGAGGGGCGTCACTGCTGAGAAAGCGGAGTCGCTTTTGAAAGGGAGACAAGAGCTAGAGAACCGGCAATATTTCACATTCACTTTTGATCTGCACGAGAAAAGCATTCTGGTGGCAGCTTCAGGAATTTGAGAGTGAGCTCAGTCTCAGGGCCAACAATGTCAGATGCTTATTCACATCCTTTCGGAAGCAACAGTTCTTGAGGCAGAAAACATGAGTTGCGACCCTGTTTTCCAATAAGGTAAAATCAGGAAAAAGTCATCAGGATAGCGGAGCCATGCTCAAATCTGTCAGAGTTACAGAATATAATGCATGTGGAAGAGCATTTTAAATGTCCCGTATGATTGCACAAGTAATTTTGTGAAAATTATTTCACAAAGTGGTATGATATTATCAGTTACTATTGCTAATATTTTCACTTTCAGTCATCAGCAGCTACAAGAGGCCAGAGATCACTGGTCACACATCCACCTGCTGGGGTCCCTCTGGCCATGGGGGAAATGCAGAGGCTTTGAGGTCTAATTACTAATACATGGCTGTGCTCTCAGACTAACTTCTTCTTTTTCCCTTTTCTTCATGTAAACTAAAAACATATTTATATGGCTTTACAGTTTTCCAAAATCACCAGATCTTCCAAATACACATTTGGTCCTCATATACAGTTGGAGCTCAGCCAAAACAAAAAAGGGGGGGTAGTTTCCTCAACTCTCCCATTGTTCCCCTTTATCCCTAGCTGGATAGAACATAAGATCTTACCTTAGCCAATGGACCTATAATTCTCCTTCAAACTTCCATGGGGATCACTGACTTCTTTCTTTCAGAAAATGGCAAGATAATTACTTGAAGCAGAGAAATGGCTGTAAGTAAGGTAATGGATGTAAGTTGTTCTCCTAATAGAACATGCAAATCATGTCTTTTGTTTCTTTTTTGTTTAGAGAGAGAGAGAGAGAACCTGTGCATGAGCATGGGAGAGGGGCAAAGGAAAAGGGAGAGAGAATCCCAAGCAGACTCCAAGCTCAGCTCAGAGCCCAACGCGGGGCTCGATCTCATGACCCTGAGATCATGACCTGAGCCGAAATCAAGAGTCATCTGACTCTTAACTGAAGGAGTCACCCAGGTGCCCCTCAAGTCATCTCTTAAGGTTTGTATTATTATTGCAAATCATTACATGGGCATCTGATGCAAATGAAGCTGACGTGACCCCCTGGCAATGCTGATGCCCCTGAATCCAGGCCACAGATTCAGTAAAGAACTCGGTAAACTGAAGGGCCATTTAAGCCTTTCAGGTTTTTATTCCAAGATATTTCTCTAACTTGGAAACACAGTGCTTTGGAGTTTAAAGGTCTCACCTTGCAGATAAGAAATCTGAGGAACTCAACCTTTGCAGCTAGGTATTACATTATCTTCCTGTGTGTCTTCACAGCCCATCCTGTGAGACTTGTTTAGGCTTGCTGTGTCCAGCTCTTACCTTCCCTTTTCTTTCCTCAACACACTTCACTCAGGTTTTTATCTCCACTCTCCTTGGAAGTTTCAGTTGCCAATGTCAATAAAGACCTCCATCTTGCCAAATCCAAAAGATAATTCTCAGTCCTCTGTTTTGTTTTGCTTTGTTTTTAAGCCACTTAGTGCTGTATTGACAGAGTTGATCATCCATTTCTTCTCTCCTTGAAACACTTTCCTCATGTGACACCCCCTCTCCTGGGTTTCTCCTGTCTTACCGGGTGTTTCTTCACATTTCTTTCCAGACCTCTACATGTTGGGGTGTGTCAAGCTCAGTTCTCCCACCTCCTCTCTCCTCTCCATACACATTCACTCCCTTATAAGACAACATGTGGTCTCATCGCCTTAAATGCTACCTTTCTGGTGGTATCTCTCAGATTTTTAGCTCTAGTTCCACATCTTTGTGATTTTTATTTCCAACCGTCTACTTCACATTTCTATGTGAAAATGTATAATAATGCCCCAAACTTAACACAGCCAAAACAGAACTCTTGACTCCCTCCCACCTTCCAAACTGTTATCCCTTTACTGTTTACCATATCCATAAATACCACTTTTCACCCAGTTCTTAGAACCAAACTCAGGAGTCATCCTTGATTCTTTGCTTTCCCTTCCACACCAAATGCTATCCCTCAGAAAATCCTACTGCCTAGCTCCTGAATGCCCATCATGTCTACGCCCTCCACTGACTACCAACACCCCCACAAGCCAGCATCAGTGTTTGCCCCAACTACAATAATCTATCAAGTGGTCTTGCTTTCTTCCTTGCTATGTCCAACCTACTCTCCATGCAGCTGCCAGAAAGAGATTTTAAAAATTAAATTAGATCATATAACTTCCTTGCTTAAAATTTTCCTATAGCTTCCCATCCTACTTTGAATAAACACCCGACTCCTTACCCGGGCCCACCAGTCTCCTGCTCATTTTTCCAATTTCATCTTCCACCTCTATCCCTCTTTCCTGACATACTCTACCCATTCTGATGGCCTTTCTGTCATCTCTCTTACTCTCAGCTCCCACACATCAAGCTCCTTTACACTGCAGAGCTTTTAAACTTGGTCTTTGTCTGCTGCTAATGTTCTTCCCTGAGATCCTCGCATGGCCTGCTCTTTTCGCATCACCCAAGTCTTAGCTCAGTGTTTACTTCCCTGACCCTCCACCTAAAATAAATCCCCCTGTGTCATTCTCTCTATATCCCTCTACTCTGCCTTTTTTTCCTTAGTACTCATCAATACTCAAAAGTATATTGTTTAGTGGTTATCTATTGTCTCTCCAACTAAAATGGAAGTTTTGTTAGGGCGAAGGCTTTGTCTTGTGCATGGTTCTACCCTCCATGCCCAGAATAGTGCTTAGTGCAGCCAAGCAGTGACCCGTGCACACCGGGTCCTCACCGAACATATGTACAGTGTATGGATGAATGACTTTGAGCCATACGTTGTTTAGGATGATGGCAGTGAGTCAGTGAGGTGGGTATAACACATTTTACTCCAAGGTATTCTATGATATTTTGGTTGAATCCTGATTTTTGATCCTGCCTAAAATCATACAACTGTTGTTCTTCAGAATGTTCTCATATCAAAACCATCATCATGTAATAAAGCTTAAGAAGCACCAGAATGGAAAATAACAGTCAGCATAATTTAGCAGTATTTGGAAAGCAATACTTGGAAAACCACAATTAGGATCTTATCTCAGATTTGTTCTGGAAGACATTAATAGTCATTTTACTTCAGAGCACAGAGGAATTTGCATTCAGATCAACTCATCTGAATAAACATAAATGCAATCATTACTTAGGCACATGAAATAAGCAATATGACAAAAGGAAGTACACTAAACAGTGTACTCATAATAATCTTAACTAAGTAAGGATGACTAAAACTGTAAAAACCCAGAAGAGATCAGCACTGATAACTTGCCAAAAAAAAAGTTAGTAGTGGAGAGCCTTCTCAGATACAGATGAGCTGTGATTTCTTAATAAGGTTTGTATACATTTCAGCTTCCTCTAACCATCAAAGAAGAAAAACACTGATGCTGTCTTATTAAATTTATACAAAGACAATTACTATAGGCTCCAAACATTCAAGGGAGATAAAATTCTTGTCAAACAAAAAAAGCTTTGGACTTTTTAATCCTTAAGTTTCCTTTGAAGTATCTTTATTACTGCTTATTTGAGTATACATGTCGTATAATATGTATTTGTTGTATAACATGTCCCCAGAATGGATTTGCTTAAAACAATAATAAGCATTTATTGCCTCATTGTTTCTGTGGGGCAGGAATTTGGTGGTGTTCTAGCTGGTTGGTTCTGGCTCAGCTTCTCTTACAAGGTTGCAGTTCACGCACATGGCTGGCCAGTTGGTGCTGGTTGTGGGTGGGAGGCCCCATCCCTATCCATGTGGGCCCCTCCAACCCGGCTGCCGAGTGTTCTCACAAAATGGAGGCTGACAAGGAGGTGCAAAGCAGGAGGCTATAACGCCTTTTCATGAGCCAGGTGTGGAAGCGATGCATTGTCACCTCCACCACACGCTATTGGTCACACAGACCGACTCTGAATCAACGTGAGAGGAGATGACAGAAAAGTAAGAAAACAACAGGCAAAATTGATAGGGGGTTCATCTAGAATGCTGGCTATAACAGAGTTCATTTGAGCTCATTTCTCACAGATTCCTTCCAACTGGAAAGTAAGTAAGTAATATAGGAACAGAGAGAGCTCTTCCTCTGGTGGGTGGAGGGAAGGACAAGGTTAGTGGCAGAAATGTTGAAGGATCTGAATTTGGGACCAAAATGGACTTTCAAATGCTAAAAGAACTAACTACATGCATACTCCATACTTTCTCCTTCCACTTAAAATGGCTTGATAAATTAAGGATTAAGTTATTAATAGTAAGAGAAGAAGTCAGAAGACTCTATCTAACATTAGCTGCTTTTTAATAGTCAAGTGGTTGCTATATAGCCTCCAGAAATACCCGATAAAAATATTCTTAATTTCAACTGAGATTTGTCAAAACTCTCTCTTGCTTGCTCACTTTTCCCACTGTTACATAACTGCACTATTAATATACTTCAGGGTTTTTATCCTCACAACAAAAGCTTGGGTCACAAGTCTAGGCCACTTCCTCTTTCTCCTTCTCCACTTCCTTCTCTTCTCACTCTCTAAATTATCCTGTAATTATTTACACTGTAAGTCTTGGAACATTTTAGATACTGGAAGCAAAGACAGTCAATATACATTGGGAATTTAAGTAAGTTCTGTAGTCAATAAAAAGTACTTCTGTGTTATGGAGGCCACCAGTAGATACAAATGACAAAAAAAATTTATATATATATGATAAACTTACATATATATGTGCATGATAAATTTATGTGTGTGTGTGTGTGTATGTGTATCCCTATTTTCAAACCATACAGATGCTGATGCCAATATATTTACTGAATAGTTAGCAGGTATCATTTATAAGGGTCTAAACAGCCCTGTCATGTGAAAACAGAAAAAAAAAAAATGGGGGAGTGGTGGCGAGCACGATCTCACCAACCTACGAGCACAGAACAGTACAACAGACCTTTAAAAGGTACAAATTCAGGGGCACCTGGGTGGCTCAGTCATTAAGCGTCTCTCAGGGCATGATCCCAGCGTCCTGGGATCAAGCCCCACATCGGGGTCCCTGCTCCGCTGGGAGCCTGCTTTTTCCTCTCCCACTCCCCCTGCTTGTGTTCCCTCTCTTGCTGGCTGTCTCTCTCTCTGCCAAATAAAAAAAAATCCTTAAAAAATAAATAAATAAAATATAAATAAAAGGTACACCTTCAGAGTCCTTTTAGTACCCACACCCTCACATATATCATTTGGCCAAGAAAACAATTGCTCCATTCTAGCGAAAAGCACACTGACCTTCGCCTTTCCATTGAGAAAGTTACAGAAACTGATCAGATTACCGCAAAGAATGAAAATGACTTCAGCATGATCCTCAAGCAAAGGGCTGTTAAGTCTGAGCCTGACCTTATGAATTCCTGCATTTGGCAAGGCTGCTGGGTAAGGCAGTGGGACTTAGCGTTCAACAGAGCACTGATCTGTCGAACATTCCAGCCCTGACTCACTGGAAGCGGCTGCTAATGTTCTGTGTAATCCTCAGAGCACCATTTAGGAAAAAGCGCTTATTTCATCTCCCTCAGTTCTGTGAACAGGACAAGCCTTCCCATGCTACTGACTGAAACAGAGTTCCTATGTCCTGTCACACCACCCACTCTCTTCTCTAACCACAAAAATCACTACCAAAGATGGAGAATATTTATAAATAACCATAGGAATGATACAATGTCTATTTAGTCTGTTGTCAAAAAGTCACTATCCTCTCAAATGAACATGACACGTGTGCGTGCTATCCTTCCAGAGCTGAGCGGAAATTCTAGAGTCCTTGCCCTTGCGTGAACTGTGCTGGTATTGTCAAGAAATTTTAAGGCCTCCAACTAGATATTAGTAATGGCTTGATATTTATTAAATAATGACTTACTATATTAAGGAAAGTGAGGTTTAGAAACATTCAGTGTCATGCCAAAGGCCACACACAGCCATTAACTGGAGACGCCAGGAATGGAGCTTGGGTATTTGATTCCAAAGCTGCTATTACATATTATTATACTATATCTGTAATGTAGTAATTTACACTGAATAGATTTTAGTAAGTCAAAACACCTAAAATTAATTATCTGCTTTTCTAATTCAACAAACCCTAATAGTAGCATATATTATGCTGCTTGAGGAGTTCCAAAGACATAAAATATAACCTCGTTAATTAACATCTATTTGGTGACTTTCCCTTATGCCCACTCACTGAGTGAGGCTTCAATGACACAGAAAACAAAGAGACAAATCACCTACCCAACTAACTATGCAGTCAGCCAAAGAAGTACAGTAAAATGGTGGGGATTAAAATGAAGAAGAGTTCCAGTTAGGAGCATCAGGAAAGGCTTTATGAAGAGAAGATATTTGAGTGGGGCCCTGAAGAACAACCAGGAGATGGGAATAGGAGAAGAGGGGGAAGAGTATTTATATTAAAGCCAGTTAAGTAGGATGATTTTTTTTAACCACATTAAATTTTTCTTGTAGTTGGAAGAGTATCAATCTTTGACCTCAACCTGTTAAAACTGTAGTGAGTTATGAGATTATTTTTTTTAAAAGATACTTTTTCAAATGTGCTTTATTTTAAATAAAAGTACACCAAAAAGTGGCACTCAATTTTGTAAAAAAAAAAAAAAAAATATATATATATATATATATATATATATATATATATATATATATATACACACATATATATATATAATTTCTACAGGTGGTGAATATACCCTAAGGTCAACCACAAATCACACGCCTCTGCCGTTGAGTGTAGGCAGAACCTGTAACTTGTTTCTAACCAACAGAATACGGAAACAGTGATAGGAAGTCACCCACTTGATTAGGTTAGCGTTTATGGCAAAGGTGATGGGCTATCACTCCCATGATTATGTTTCCTTATATATGACTCCGTCTTAGCAAACTAGATAGAGACTCCACTGCTGGCCTTGAAGACTTTGAAGAAGCAAACTGTCATACCGTGAAGTGCTTTTGAGGACGTCCACATGGCAGAAATCTCAGGCAACCTCCACTCAATGGTAAGAAATTAGATTCCTCAGTCCTACTACTGAAAAGAAATGAACTTTGGCAATAACCTGAGAGTTTGGTAACAAATTCTTCCCCAGGTGAGCCTTCAGATGAGAATTCTGCCCAGCTGCCACCTTGATTACCGCCTTGGGAGACCCCAAGCAGGTGACCCAGTTGACCTATACTTGGAGCCTGACCTACGGAAACAATGAGCTAATAAATACGTGCTTTTAAGCCACTAAGTTTGTGATAATTTGTTACACAGCAATAGAAAACTAATAAGCTGTAGAAATCCACAAAAGAAAAATTTTTTGAAGGATTTGATGTATTCACTCCAGTCTCCCTTAGAACTATCTTCTAAATCAACTGTGCTTGTCTGAATGATTCATCTATACTAGTCGTTAAAATCATTGGATAAGCTTGTTAAATTATAGACCGCTTGCTTCCTCCCCACTCTCTGCCCACCCCCCCAACCATAGGAGATTTGGAGCCTCAGAATTTGCATTTCCCACAAGTTCCTAGCTGATACTGATGTTGCTGGTTTGGGGGACCACATTTTCAAATTTCACATTTTCATCTATACCAATTTATTTTTTAAACACTTTTGTGTCAAATTACACCTCTAAAGCAAAATGACTACAATATGTACTTTCTAAATATAATCTAAAATAGTGAAATCTTTGTGTCAACATTACGTTAACATTTTCTCCCGTCCCTCCACCCATCATCCCTATTTCTCTTCTAAAGTAACAATTACAAGTAAATTCAGAAAACAAAACACAATGGGAGCACAAAATGGAAATTGATAAGAAAAGGGATCCAACTTTTCCCAACATTTGAGTTGTGACTTGGTAGTAAAGATCCCAGACTACGACTAAAGTAGGGGCAAAATATCTGGCAAAAATAGTTATTCTCATTCTAGCAGTTATAATCTGTCAAAATGTTGGAATTCCTTTGATGATATTTATAGTATCTCAACTGCAAGATGTCAATATTCTCTAGAAAGCTAATGGCAAGCTAAAATTTAGCTTGGGAAAGTTGCTTGGCCTCTCTAAAACTAGGGGAACAGACAGGATGACCTGCAGGCCTTTGCAACTCTTTATCCCTTGGCTTACACTTTGGACTCTTTGTCTACGCACAATTAAATTTCCCCGTCTTTTCTACATATGGTGACCATATAACCTCAATTTCCTCAGATAGTTATAGTTTCAAATATGCTATCTCACTGTCATAGCATGTGTCTGAATTTTTAACTTGCAAATATGGCCATCCATCATCTGTAAACTTTTTCACTGTGAAGAATAATAACTACAGTTGAAACTAGGCTGCATATCCTCTGCCTTTACGGTCCTTTTTCAATTTCCATGCCTTTGCTGAGCATTGGTCATGCTCTTACACAGGAATGGGAACTGACCCTCAAACTGAAAGTGAAGAATCCTCATCCAAAGCCTCAACCTCAGGTTAGGGTCCTAACACGTCCTCTCCCATGGGCCTCTGACCACTTGTTCATTTGTTATTTATTCATTTGTCTGGCTAGAGTGGAACACCTGTACTACTATACAGGAAAGTATGAGAAACCTCAGGATACAAAAGATAAATAGTAACAGCTTTCTGTTAATGAGTATCTACTGCGTGCCTCTCTCTACTTATATGTTTATGCAATTTATAGTAAATGGAGTTCAAGTTGATCAACAATCTGATTCATTTCAGTCTTAGCTCCAAGGTCTCTACTTATCAGATAAACTCTACTTTAGTCTTGGTACTTGATGGCTGGCTTCCAGATGTAAATTGTTTCCTCTGGAGACATCTCCAACTTGAGTATGGTTACTTGACCATGCAGATTTCTTACCAAAATGGCAAGTACCTTTTCGTAGACCCTACCCTACATTACTTTCATTACTGGCTTCCCTGGTATTCAATTATTACCTCTACGTCTTTTGGTTGTTTTCCTCGTCTAGGTATGATCTTTTTAATATTTTCCAGTTGTTATCATTCATATTGTTTGGCCTCTTGACATATCAACTAAGTTGTTGTTTTTTAATGAACTCTATTTTTTTTAGCATAGGCTTAAGTTCATAGGAAAATATTGCAGCAGGCACAGAGATGTCCCATATACCTACTACCCCAAAACATGCATAGCTTCTTCCACTGTCATCATCTTTCACCAGAGTGCTACATTTGTTACAACTGATGAACCTACATTAATGCATCATTATCACCCAGAGTCCATAATTTACACTAGTGTTCACTCTTGGTGGTGTACGTCCTGTAAGTTTGGTAAATGTATAATGATGTGTATCTACCACATAGTATTATTCAGAGCAGCTTCACTGCCCTAAAAATCCTGTTTCATCTCTCTTCCTTCTCCAAATCCTGGCTGCCACTGTTCTTTTTACCTTCTCCATAGTTTTGCCTTTTCTAGAATGTCATATAAGTGGAATCATGGGGTATATAGACTCTTCAGACTGTCTTCTTTCACTTAGTAATATGCATTTAATGTTCTTGTATGTCTTTTCATGGCTTGATGGCTCATTTCTTCTTAGTGCTGAGTCGATTGCCTGGATGCGCCATAATTTATTAATTCTGGGAGTTAATGTATAAGCCATTAAAAATTTTAAAAATTCTCATAAAACTCTGTGGCAAAAAATCAAACTGATTAAAAAATGTGCAGAGGAACTGAATAGGCACTTTTTCAAAGAAAACACACAAATAACCAACAGGGACATGAAAAGGTGCTCAGCATCACTAATCACCAGGGAAATGCAAATCAAACCACAATGAGATATCACCTCACACCTATTAGAATGGCTATTATCAAAAACACAAGACTTAAGAAGTGTTGGTGAGGATGTGGAGAAAAGGGGTCCTCATGCACTGCTGGTGGGAATGCACACTGCAGCAGCCACAGTGGAAAACAGTATGGAAGTTCCTCAAAAAATTAAAAATAGAACCACCATATGATCCAGCAATTCCACTTCTGGGTATTTTTTTTTTTAAGATTTTATTTATTTATTTGACAGAGAGACAGCCAGCGAGAGAGGGAACACAAGCAGGGGGAGTGGGAGAAGAAGAAGCAGGCTCCCCGCGGAGGAGCCTGATGTGGGGCTCGATCCCAGGACCCTGGGATCAGGCCCTGAGCCGAAGGCAGATGCTTAACGACTGAGCCACCCAGGCGCCCCCACTGAGCCACCCAGGCACCCTCACTTCTGGGTATTTATTCAAAGGAATTGAAAATACTAATTCAAAAATATATCTGCACCCCTATATTCATTGCAGCATTACTTACAATAGCCAAGAATGGAAGCAACCTAAAGAGTCCATCGATGGATGAATGAATAAACAATGTGATATATATATACACAATGGATTATTTTTCAGCCATATGAATGAATGAAATCTTGCCATTTGCAACGACATGGATGAAACTTGAGGGCACTATGCTAAGTGAAATAAGTCAGACAGAGAAAGACAAATACCACGTATCACTGTGAAATTTAAAAAAACCCAAAAAACAAAAAACACTGAATTTCTAGAAACAGAGAACAGACTGATGGTTGCCAGAGGTGGGAGGTGGGGGGTGTGTGTGAAATGGAGGAGAGGGGTCAAAAGGACAAACTACCAGTTACAAAATAAATAAGTCATGGGGATGTAATGTACAGCATGGTGACTACAGGTAATGATACGAGAATGCATCTTAGAAGTTCTCATCACTAGAAAAATTTTGTAACTACACACAGTGATGATGGTAGGTAGGCTTACTGTGGTGGTCATTTTGCAGAATATATAACTATTGAATGATTATGCTATGCATCCAAAATAGGTCAATTCTCCCTCAATAAAAAAAATAACAACTTTCACAAGATCCACAGATTCATGACTTTTTTTCTGTCCTGGGAAGAGAATTGCTACAACTCATAAACTGACTGGAAATCAGGAAAGGCTTGTTATTCATTCAAATACTTATTGAAATGTATTATGTGCCAAGCACTGTGCTAGTGCTGGAAACACGTCAATAAATAAAACACTGCTCTTGCCCTTAAAGCTTTACATTTGATGTCACAGGGGTTCTCCTGCTCAGGTTTTACTGCCAATGCCAGAGTTTCAAGTCTTTCCTCTTGATGAAGGGAATGGTTTGATTAGGGTAATCCGAAAATCCAAGCAGGCTTTTTAGAATTCACATATGCATACATTATACTTAAAGGGAGAGGAAAGAAAGAAAAAAAAGTGTCAGACTGGGGGACTCAATCCAAGCTGGTGAAAGAGGAGAGAAAATGGATAAAAGCAGGGACATGTAAAAGAGGCCAGAATAAGGTGGGACTCCAATCTGATTTTACTTGGCTGTAGTCAAGATTTCCTGACCTTAGTGTCATTATGAGGAAGCAAAACTTCATGAACAAATCTGAGGGCAAAGACTGAACATTCCTGAGCACATGTGCCAGTAAAAACTGTACAGCTGGAAAGGCTTCATTCAACCGTCCTTCTCTCTCCCGCACAGTCCTTAGCATTTCCCCAAAAGTCACCAGTTTCTCGGGATTGTTTAAATCACATGCAGAACAGCATGGGTAGTTAGTTCCTACACTGCTGATGCTTTCACTACTAAAACAATCGCCTGGAATTTGGTTAGTGGAATGTATTCCATTTTAGAAGTTTACTGTGACAACGCTGGAATGAGAAAGGAATGAAAACGAGTGGGACAGAACTCTTTTGAATACATTAGAAAACGTGTTTTTAAAAGGAAACGTTATTAAAATATAATGAGAACACAATATAGAAATATAACTCAAAACTGGGATATTACATTATCCCAATTCTCTAAGTGCTACATCTTTTTTTTTTTTTAAGAATTATATCATTATTTGCTCAGCATTTCAGAGTCTTTAAACTAATGATATCACCACTATTTGTGCTTCAACCAATAAAGACTGGCGTCATCCAATACAGTACTAACAATATAGGAAGACGATTCAAAGACACGTAGTAACAGAAATGGTGAACCAGGGAACTTGGGTCCTGGGCTCTGGGTCTGATGCTGATAATGATGGTAACGACAATGATAAATGGTTGCTTCCAACCTGTAGTCACTGACTGAGTGCTAGGACTTACACTAAGTGTTTTACATGACTTTTCTCCAATGTAATCTCAACAATCCTATAAAAGCAATTATCATATCATTTTATAGATGATAAACCTGAAACTTAACACGTGTCAGTGATTTATTGAAGGTCATAGCCAGGCTAATGAGGTAGAGCCAGGATCCATGCTCATGTCCAACCTCGAAGTCTATACTATCTTTTCTTACCACCACTAGATTACATCTGTCAAGTCACTGAAATTCAGTGGTCTCCTTTTGTTTCCTAGAAAAATGGAGGGGTTGGACCAAGTGACCTCTGGGGTTCTCTTTGGCTTTACAATGTTATGAATCCTTTGATTCATTGTTGTGAGACAATGAGATCAGAGCTCTGTACTTCCCAAGGCCTCATCTTGCTTCTGTTTTGCCCTGTTCTATACCCTGGAGAAACTGGGGCAGTAGGTCTTACCTTTAAGGTCATGGCCATTGTGCTGGTGCTATAGACTGACGGAGGAACAGAAAAGAGAACTGGCATGGCGGGGATACTTCAGTCTCACTGATTCGTACTCCTACATAAGCTGACCCAAGAAGGAAGCAGAAGCAGAAAGGAAAGACGACCTTCAGGAGTCATTCCACAGCTGCACTCTCTCCCTGGATATGAAGGATTCTCAAGCTTTCATTAGACACCATTCTCACCTGAGAAGTTAGTGTTTCTCCTTGGTTTTCTGAAGAGGGAAGTGCTGATTTCATAGGGAAACATCCTGTGACTGAGGTTGCTGCCCCAGAGTTGTATTCTCTGAGTTGAGAGCTATCAGGATGGAGAGGTCTTTGCTGGCTTCTGACATCTGGTGGCTCCCCACACCCCCTTAGCGATGGAAAGCAAAGGCAGAGAACCCTGTGGAGCTTTCAGACTTATGTTTTCCTCTGGGATTCCCCTCTATCTGGAGCAAATACTTCTCAGACAAAGAAAGCAAGTTCCCATCTGTTACAATTTGGAAATTTCCAAATTCCCCCCATTTATGTTGTGTTTGTTTTGGAAAACCCAGGAGATGTCCACAGATATATGGAGGTCTCCTGAAGGGTGTTTTGAAAAGATTGCAAAACTGAATCACAGCGAAAGTCAAACTGCAAGCAAGCTTTTATTTTTAGGCTTCATGCCAGACCTGAACAAACAAAACAAGCAGAAAATAAACAAGACCAGCAAGTTGAAAGGTCCAGTCAGCAATCTCATTCAAACTCTTTATCTACAGCAGATTGGTGGAACCATCTCCAATCAAAATTCTAAGTTTAACTTTGAGCTACTTATAGATCTAAAACCGTGGTACTACTCACTTACTAGAAATTAAAACCAGAGAATCTTTCATTACCAGTTGAGTGGAATTTTGAGCAAAGGATTTCCTTTTCATAGGAATGCCTAATGGTAAGACAAGAAACATGATCATTAACATCTTTACCAAAATCTACACTGTCCCCATTTTTAAAATTCTAAACTTTAGCTGAATTAAATCTCTGTCCTAGAGACAGTGTTAGTTTCTGGGGATTAAAAAATGACTGATACCTCCACAGATATCATATTCTTGCAGAATATGATTGCTTAGTGATGCATTCAGTCAAGCATACAAATAGATAATTGCCACTCAGTTTGACAATGAATATAATCTATCCACTAAACCCACAAATACTTATTAAGTGTTTATTACGTGCCAGGCACTGGGGCAGGAGCTAGGGCAAGGTGAAGAACAAGAGAGATATGAGCCTGATGTAAGAGATCCTATCCTCTTGGGGGAGACAACCCCTAGAGAGTAATTATATGAGGGTCATCATGGGGGAAGTCCTCAATGCCAGGGGAGGACACACAGGGTGACCTAATGCAGTGCCTCCTGAAAGGCAAAGCATGGTGTTGGCATGAAAGGAGATGGTCAGGCAAATGAAGAACAGAGGAGACAGCTGCAGGTGGCAAGGTGGGAACCCAGAAAAAGAAAACAAATCACTGAAAATAGAAAGGAGGGAATGAAATTGGCAAGCATTCTTTAGAGTTCAAAGGAAGTCCAATTACTTTCAGTAGATTACTCGTTTTCTCATTTACTGCTAAACAGAGACTGTACAACTACCAATCAGAGCTTATGATCAGCATATGTTGGGTTACCATAACTAATTAATATGAGTACAGCTAAACAGAAATAAAGCAGCCATTTCAGTTGATCTGTGCAACCTACCAGATGTCCTGAAATACTGAAAACTATTTAAAAACCACTATCACCGATTTTTTGAAACCACAGTTGGGAAACACTGTCCTGACAAGTTAGTGCCTGGAGCAACAGAATGATGGGTCAGGTACGTTCAGTGAGCAGAAAGTGTTCTCGTCCTTAAAACGCCACGCATGCGGCCTTCTTGCCAAATGAATTATTTTTAAGATATTAAGGGAACATCTCAATACTACCAAAATACATTAAACAAACCTTTCTTTAAAACACACTGTTGGGGCGCCTGGGTGGCTAAGTCGTTAAGCATCTGCCTTCGGCTCAGGTCATGATCCCAGGGTCCTGGGATCCAGCCCCGCATCAGGCTCCCTGCTCAGCAGGAAAGCCTGCTTCTCCCTCTCCCTCTCCCCCTGCTTGTGTTGCCTCTCTCACTGTGTCTCTCTCTGTCAAATAAAATCTTTAAAAAATAAATAAATAAAAATAAAACACACTGTCTTCTCCTCCAAGTGACTTCTTTTGAATTTACTTTTTCCTTCTCCAAGACAAATTTGGCCTCAGTACTGAGCCAGAGGTCAGAGAGCTAAGAAACCCTCACCTCATTTGAGGGTTAAGTAGCAGCTGGGGGAGTGGAACCAGTCTAGGTCAGACTGATACAGAAGACAGATTTGTTCAAGTGACACTGGGTATGGAACTCGAGGAGGATGAAGGAATGGGCAACACTTGTTGGGCTGAAGCAGAGAAGCCATGTAAAAAGTGGCTAATGAAAGCCCATTAATTCCTCTGAATTAGAAGAGAAAATCACGTGTAGCACACCCACATTGCTTTCTCGGAAACTACTTAGAACAGCTCAGCACGTTGGCCTGTGAGATAATAAGAGTAAAGGCAGCTGATTTGCCAGCTTCTGTCCACTTTGGGAAGCCAGAAACCCAGGAGGCTTTCTCTAGTGAGCCAGGACATGTTGAAATGCAGCCATTTCCTTTTGTGTCCTGATCTCAGGGCACTGGGCTTTTGTGTGCTCTGGCCAACAGAAAAATACGGTCAGCAGTCGATGCAGTTTGGTTCTCTCCATTCTTCTGCTGGTCCACAATGTTCCTGTTCGCCCTCTATGACATGGCCAATATGAGCTTTCTAGGACCACTGAACTTCAGCAAAAGAGGCACTCATGTTCCAGGTTTTTACAGGATGTACTGATCTTTTTGTCCCTCCTTTCTCTCAAAAGACAACTATTCTTATCAAAAAGATCACACACACACACCATCACAAGGAAGGAATCTTTTTCAGAACTTGACTCCCTCACTAGCTCAGAAGCCAGAGATGTAGACAAGAATAGTTTCTTTTTTTGTTTGTTTGTTTTCTATTATTATATCTTCCAATTTTTTATAATAATTTTTTATTATGTTATGTTAGTCACCATACAGTACATCCCTAGTTTTTGATGTAAAGTTCCATGATTCATTACTTGCGTATAACACTCAGTGCACCATGCAATACGTGCCCTCCTTAATACCCATCACCGGCCTGTCCCAATCCCCCACACTCCTCCCCTCTGAAGCCCTCAGTTTGTTTCCCAGAGTCCATAGTCTCTCATGGTTCATTCCCTCTTCTTTTTACCCCCCCTTTCTTCTTCCCTTTCTTCTCCTACCGATCTTCCTATTTCTTATGTTCCATAAATGAGTGAAACCATATGATAATTTTCTTTCTCTGCTTGACTAATTTTGCTTAGCGTTATCTCCTGCAGTCCTGTCTATGTTGCAATAAATGTTGAGAAATCGTTCTTTTTGATGACTGAGTAATATTCCATTTTATATATGGACCACATCTTTTTAATTCAGTCATCTGTTGAAGGGCATCTTGGCTCCTTCCATGATTTAGCTATTGTGGACAATGCTGCTATGAACATTGGGGTGCATATGGCCCTTCTCTTCACTACGTCCGTATCTTTGGGGTAAATACCCAGTAGTGCAATGGCTGGGTCATAGGGTAGCTCAATTTTTAACTTTCTAAGGGACAAGAATAGTTTCTGAACTGTCCCTCTTCTTTTTACAATTTCTTCCATTTTTGCTATCTTAGAAATAGAACACTGGCACCAATCAGATCAGAGCTATCCACCACCTAAAGTCTGACTGGATTGTACAGACATGAGCCATATAGGGGAAGAGATCTTGAAGCCAATGGGAAAAATGTGAAACTTGGGATGAAGTTAATCAGGCCCATATTATACTTAACATTCTTCTGTATTAAATAAAGGTCACTTCCTTCAAGATACTATTTTGAGCAAAAAAGATTTCTGCAATTCTGCAAGACTGAAGTTAATTAAACAGCATAGCAAAAATGGAAAACAGATGTCACAGAACATTTTAAAAAGATTTTAATGACATTCAGCCTGTTTTCTTAAACTCATTCGCAGTTGCTATCATTCCCTGTACTTAAGTTCATGAGTTGTTGGAATGGGAGGATTCATATCAGTTTCATATAAATGGCAGTAGAGAAGCGATTCAAAGAGAGTACGGCTGGGGGAGTCTTGCAGAGGGTTCCCCCCTGCCCAACACACACACACAACCTAACCAGCTCTTTTGGCTTAAACTCTTGAACTCTTTTAAATTAATGTTTTCCATCTTTCAAAAGAACTTTCCCCACCACTTCTAACTCTAGCATTTTTTTTAATGGTCTTTCTGGTAGTCTCATGTTCAATGATCTTGAAAGCACCTGCAAGGTTAACTAAGAAACTTAGTATCTGTCAATTCCAGCTCGGGGAAAAACCATAGCATGGTGAAATTTTTTGAGATGAAAGTCATAGTTAACTCAAGTACAGACATCCATGATTAGACTTCCAACATATCTTCAGATTACGACATCCAAAACTCAAAATTACAAAGTTTTCTTGAAATAACCAAGATTTCAAATTAGGATGAAGAAATGAAGCAGGTTTATGATCCTAGAAAGTGCATTCATCAAGGGAAATGTAGAACTGTAAGAGTGACCAAATAGGGGTTCTTGCTTGAGAGTCCTGTCACTGTTTTTCTTCTAATTTCTCTTTTAAAACTTCTTTTGGGATGTTTCCCAGGATTTGAGACCATCCGATGATTACTGACATATGTCCACAGTAGAATGACAAAATTAGTAAATACTTTTTATACAGTAAGCCCCATCAATTGTAAATGGCACGCGCCATTTTTTAAGTTCTACAGACATGGTAATTATAAGGAAGCAATGAATTACTGTGCTGTCTTGCTGTTTATATAAGCATCTTCGTGCAACTGCAAACGAGCAGTTGTTTTAAACTGAAACAATGCTCTCTGCTAAATCAGGGAAGAGATGACATTAATAAATGCTACAAATCTGAAGCCAAAGGACAGGGAAGAATTCTAATGACTGCAGGAATAATGAAGATCTGAAACAAAAATTCACACAGTAGGTGGGGACGCTTATCTTGCACTTGCTTCTGGTGATGCCTTTCACATGTGTGGTGGGGAGGCTTGCAACTTCTGTATTCATTATCTTCAAAATGGGCCATTTTTCCTGCCTGGACTTTATGCTTGAAGGCCTTCTACTTGTTTTCTAAGAAAGCTTTGTAATTCAAGCTATTTGTTCAATAAACAATATACTCATTACTGTTGCCATTAGTAACTTGCAATATTCTAAGTATTATTTACAAAAATATAAGAGTAAATAGTGAAAGCTAAAGTAACTGCAGAGCAATTAGCTGGGGTAGGTGCAAGCATGTGGCATTAAGAAGCGTCCACGGGGGGAGAGATTAGAGGCAGAAAGATCAGTTTGGATGTTGTGGGACTACTTGGAAGTGAGATGTGGGGGCAGCAGACATGGAATGGCTGGAAACATAAAGAAGCAAAATTAGAACGACCAAACACTGTGGACTGTTCATGATACTTGTCACCTACAAGTCGCATGAATGCCCTCTGTCCTCCACAGAGTCTCCCTAGGTCATCCTGCATTCCTGAGGTAGCCGCCCCCAGCCATCCCCCATGGTCATGTCATTGTTCTGTGTGTCGTTTGAGAATGAGATCTTAGTTATAGAAAGGGACTCTTGGAACATACTTAATTCCAAACCCTCACTAATAGCAAGTTCTAAGTTTTCCTCTTCCTAATCCGTTTCTGGCCACAAATCAATGAAAAATGCAAAGTGAAATGGCCTTGAAAGTTGAGAAACAGGACAAAGGTAATGTGGTTTAAAAATGAGAAAGAATGGTCAGATTCTTTCCATGCCTGGAATTCACTGATGCTATTACTCCTCTGAGCAGACTTCACGGTCAGGAAATGCATTGGGAAACAGAGGAGCCACACAGCTGTTGCTGTCTCTGGTCAGCATGCTCTGCGTGTTTTGCTCAGCCCCAGACCACTGCCACAGCATCTCAGAAAATCATGCTGTCCTTGGTCTTTGAAGTGAGACTAATAAACTTCCAATAAGCTATGCTCTTTTGAAGGCTTAGTCGTATGGGCTGAATCATTCCTTCTTTCTCTTACTTGGTCTTGGTCTCTGTTTCATGACCAAGGGAGGGTCACTGTAGACAAGGGAACAAAAAGTTCTACCAAACAGGTTCTTTGTAAAGCTAGGCACATATCTAGAGATTGACAGAACTGCCCCACGTGAGTGGAAATAACCAGAATCTCACTGAGGAATGGAGAAAGAAAGTCAGGGAAAACAAAGTAGTGTGCTTTTGTTTTACCACAGAGCACCTTGTTAGTAAAGAAAATTCTTAGAAAAAAAAATTGGCATCTGCCATTTGTGTGATCCATCAAGTAAAGTGAACCTTCTGCATGTAGAGAAAATATTTTCCAAACTCCTCATTACTAACAGAGCCAACGATTTTCTTCTAATGTGCCTTAATCTTGCAAGTGTGTTTTCTTTAGTTCTCACTCTACAGATGTCTTCTCCATCTGGCACTCAAAAATATTGTTACTTGCATACAATTTTATTTTTAAAAAATCCCCAAATGTTTTATATCAACAATCTTTGAATTATCTTAGAGATCTGAGCATCTGGTTCATTAGCCTCCATTCCACTGTTTGAGGACTATTGATTGATAAGTACACTCAATGGTTAACCCCATTCATTTTGTAGGTCAGATTAAGTGTTCAAAAGAAAAGGGCATAAGAGCTGGTATCCTATTTTGCATGCATAGTATCTTATATAAAAAACAGGAAACTTGGTCATCAATTTGCATATTCCATTTGTGCTCCCAAAGGCACATAAAGCTGCCTTCTGAAAGAATGAAGTTTACAACAACACAACACATACAAATGCTCTTTACTCCCCTGAACACAGATTAAACTCCTTGTTTCCTACCTTTGAATGTTTCACACTTCGTGTTACTAACCATTCCATTCCCCCCACCACTATTTCTTCTAATGGTCTGCTCTTCCCTCTCGTCTCTTCACAACTGGCAGCACATTGTTGATTCCAAGGTCACTGGCAAACGGAAGCATGAACTTGAGGGCAAGCTTAGTGAGTGTTCTTAAACATGTTGTGGCAGATGATGTTCCCCTGTTAGCTCCCTAATGGCCATCCTGTTCCACCCAAGTTGAATTCCGATGTTTTCAGACAGGACATGGAGAATCCTCTGAATATTGGGCCCTCCGCAAGCCCAAAGAATGGCTTGGTCTTAGCCAGTCATGGTGATTCCATTTCCCTTTGCCATATACCCACTTTCCCATCCTTTCTTGGAACCAAAAGTGGACCCAAGACATAGTTGTGGTCAATGACGCTCAAGGGAAAGTCAGCTGGAAAGGATTTTCTGCAGAATAAAATAAACAGAGATGCACAAAACTTCTTGCCTCTGCCCCATACTTCCCAGTCTGGAGAATGGTGTGAGGACATGGCATGTGGGCAGCTACAGACATCCTACAACTGTGAGGGAAAGGCCCAGCATCCAAATGCACTCTGACAACTCAGAGCTCCTAAAATGGGCCTTTGCTGCCAATATGTATACACTCTGTGCGTGTGTGTGTGTCTGTAATGTATGCCCATGTATGTATAAATAGCAAAATTAAGGCAGAATTTTATGTTCACAAAATGATACTATTTTTGAGGATGATGAAAAGAAAGAAAAATTGCAGCAATAAATAGAGCCAAATTAAAAAGGAGTCAGAGGCAAACTTTTCACAGCAGAGCTCATCCTCTGATACCAAATCGCTGGAGAGTTTGCGGGTCATTCTCTGCTGTTTCCTTTCAGTAAAGTTTATGTTAACCTACGGGATATTAGTCAAATGAACAGCTATTAGTAGGAATAACTCTCTTTTTACATAGTAGCAATAAAACTAATCACAAATATGGGTGATAAAGGTGAAGGGAAAGAAAATCAGAGTCAAAAATGATAACATTGAGCCCCTGCTTTTCTAAAAGATACTTCCAGCAACCACCAGGAAAAAAGACTTGAAGCTGAAACTTACTGCTTCTAGCCCTCCCAAAAAATATTTTCATCACATGACTCTTGATTGTGTATACAGTGAGGCAGTCTACTAGAAGCATCCCAAAACAATAATACCCGATGGAAAGAAGGGACAGAGAATTTTTTTAAATTAGGGAAAAGGAGTTTTAAAGTATAAATGGAGGGGCACCTGGGTGGCTCCGGCAGTGAAGCATCCGACTCTTGATTTTGGCTCAGGTCATGACCTCAGGGTCATGAGATTTAGCCCTGCGTCGGGCTCCATGCTGGACATGGAGTCTGCTTGGAATTCTCTCCCTCCCCCCTCTGCCCCTCCCTCCACTTGCACATTCTCTAAGAAAAAAGAACAAAAAATTTAAAAAATAATAAAGTATAAATGGGTTTTTGCCCTGATCCCGCATCTGACACCCTAACTCGGGTCAGAACATGATAGAAATGGAATGGTTAGATGAAAAAAGTCAGATTCAGTCAGCATACTAACATACTTTAATTTTACTATAATAGGTGGTTAGTATGAGTAAGAGAGGTCTTGTTTTCTTTGGTTGTTTTCAGAGAAAAGTGAGTGACCTCTTCCAAATACCTTCTTTACCTCTCACTGGCAGCCTGGGGGGAAACACTAAATGGAATTGATGAAGTGAGATCCAGGAGCCTGGAGAGAAGGGCATGGGAGCAGGACAGTAAGGGAGGGACAAGAGGGCTTCCTGTTGTGAAATGGATGGTTTGTCTGTTAATGAGAGAAGCACACAACTGTTTCGACCCGTCTTTTGAACTTGGTATGCTGATTGTGTAAGAGTAACATATTGTTTAGGGGCCAACAGACCTAAATATTATATTGTCAGAGCTCTTCAACAGATAACAGGATTAATCTTTGATATTCATGAAAATGACCCCGAGCCTCCAAGAAAAGTTTCAGTTACATAGAAAGGTAGACATTTCAGAACTTTTCATTACTTTTTAAGATTTATTTAGTTTAGTGAGAGCAAGAGTGAGCGAGCATGAATGGGGAGAGGGGCAGAGGGAGAGGGACAAGGAGAGAATCTCAGGCAGGCTCTGCACCCAGCGCAGAGCCCGACGTGGGGCTCTATCTCATGACCACAAGATTGTGACCTGAGCCAGAATCACAAGTCAGACTCTTAACTGACTGAGCCACTCAGGTGCTCCAGAACTTTTCTATTATTATTACACTATTACTTTCTACTGCCTCCTGCCCACTTCTTTCCTCTTCTATTTAATTTTGGCACTTAAAGGAACAGGGTCAGTTTTCTGGCAAGCTCACTTTTGTAGAACATTATACTTTGTGAGGCTGGTTTTTAAAAACCTTCACAGTAACTTATTCATAATAAAGGCTAATGAGCTTGAAGACAGAGATGAAATAATATGAGAAAGTGGTTCCTTTGAGCTGAAAGAAGGTCAAACTAGTAATATGCTCTAACTAGAAAAAAAGAAAATTGGCAACTATGTACAATCTAAAACTGTACCATCCCTCCTTCATCCCCCCAAACCTTAAAAAAAATGCAGAAGACACACAGATTATGACCTCTAAACACTCTGTGTTGGATGTTTGATTGGGGCTGTCAAGCTACTGATTAGCTTTGTGTAAGCAGGATGTCCAGCTGGTTCCCTCCACCTATTGAACACAGATAACTTTCTCAGCTAAAAAATAAATCAAATACCAGGACCTATACAACTGTTTAATATTTAACCTTTAAATAGTAAATACTGTTTTTAGAAATAAACGAGTGGCTATAGTTCATGCTGGTCTTCCTCATTAAGATTTGCATTCAAAGCCTAGCTATAATTTTGAAAAATGTTTCCAGAGCTCAAGATTTTCTAAGCATAAAACCAGCATCTCAGAGAATGAGGATTTAAGATTTTGCTAACAACAATAGTATCACTGACTGAAACATTTCACTTTTGCTTAATTGCTAATGACTGAAGAACACTAATATTTTATATTTAAAATTATGACTAAATGTACTCCTCTCATTGGTTGAATTTTTCAGCAAATCTCAAAAATTTTTAAAAATGAATTAGTCAAATAGTTAATTAAAGCCAGCTAATATTCAGCACTAGCCTACTTAAAAGGAACAGAAAATATATAGTGATCATCCATAAATAGTAAATTTAAAGTTTTAGGATCAGGAATAAAAATATTTTGTATTTGAGTTAAATAATTTAACAGGTTAAATTAACAGTTCAAGATGATGATACAGGAAGATCCTGAACTTACATCCTGCATGGACACACTGAATGTACTGCTACATATGGAACAATTTCCTCTGAGAAAAACCCAAAAACTAGCTGAGCAACACCTACACATCAGACAAATGAGAAAAACCCCACACTGAAGCAGGTAGGAGAGGATGAGACACAATTTCACCATAAAGCCCAGCCCCAAGTGCAGTGACTGTGATTGGGAAGGAACTCAAAACCAGGAGCTTCTCCCTAAGGAGCCAAGAGCTTCAACCTCATGTCAGGCACCCCAACTTTAAGACTTGCACCTGAGAGAACGAGTCCCCAAAAAAGTAGTTTTGAAAACCAGTGGGATTCACCTCCCTGAGATCTACAAGGCTATAGCGAACTGAGAAACAACACTAAAAGGGCTCTCTCAAGGACACAGCTCTAGGGGCCTGTTACCATATTCTCCAGAGATGGGGGCTGGTGGGTGCCATCTTTAAAGTCTCCCTCTGTTTCACTCCAGCTTGCTAGGATCTCCCCAAAAGGAGCCTGTACCCTCTGGTGCTTCATTTTTTATGGCTACCACCAGGGGAGATCCTTTGATCACCCAGTCTGGTGGCCAGTGAAACTTATGTTCCAGTTCCCAGAGAACTGTTACCAATGGAAAGAGAGTTCTTAACTGGCCACCACCCCGAAGGCACAACAGGCAGCCGACAGTCTGACTTATCTTCATAGCTGCAGCTTGAGGGGCAGGCTTCTAATTAAACACACAACTAAGGGCCTACTATAATCCTCTATAGAGACTTCAGAGGGCAGCTGCTATCTTGGCATTCTCCCTCTGCCATGCTCCAAAGTGTCAGTATCTCCCAGAGGGGAACTTTTATATGTGTCTGGTGCCCTAGTTTCTGTGGCTGCCAACCAGGAAATGCATCTTGACTGCCTAGTTCTGGTGGCCAACAGAGTTTGTGATCCTTAACCCCACAGAACTGTAACAAATGGAGAGACAGTTCTTGGCTAGTTGCCACTCCCAGGCTACCACACACACAGTAGACTAAAAAACAACCCTAGTCTTTCTGTGAAAGAAATCTATCTGCTTGTCTCGGGAGCTTTGGCCTGAGGGGTGGGCTTATGGTTTAGGACACATCTAAGGCTACTGAGATACACTCCGGAGACAGAGGCTGGTGAGTGCTTCTTTGTGTTCTCTCCCTGCCTTATGCCAGGTTACTGGAATCTCCTGGAAAGGAGCTTATGCACTTATGTGGCATCCTGAGTCTTTTGTGACTGCTGCCCAGAAGACAGTCTAGAACACCTGGCTATCATGGCCAGTGTGACCTACAGCCCCACAGTACTGTACATATATTTCCATACTTTAAAAGTTGCTGCCTGAGGTTCTGGCTTCTCATCAGCCTGAATCTAGGTGCTGACAAATATCCAGCCTTTTGGGACACCGACAGGTCTTGGATACTCTCAACTACTGGGGGCTACTAAAATAAAATAGGCTTGGACAAAAACAAAGGCTTAAGAAACAACCAAGAGCTAGGGTAGAGTTAATAATAAGGTTCATCTGCATGAGGCCACTCCTTCAAGAATGGGAGTGGTGGCTATTTTGTCTAATGAACAAAAGCCCACAGAGAGACAAAGAAAATGAAGAAACAGAAGAAAACTTCTAAACAAAAGAACAAGATAAAACCTCAGAAAAAGTCCTTAATGAAATGGAGAGAAATGATTTACCTGATAAAGAGTTCAAAATAAATGTCATAAAGATGCTCACCAAACTCAGGAGAGGAATGGATGACTGCAGGGAGAACTTCAACAGAGAAAATATAAGAAAGTAACACCTAGCAGTCAGAGCTGAAGGCTACAATAACTGAACTGAAAAACACACTAAAGGGGTTCAACAGCACGCTAGATGAAGCAGAAGACAGGATCAGTGAACTCAAAAATAGGGCAGTGGAACTCAACCAATCAGCAAAAATTATGAAAAAGAGTGAAAATAGCTTAGGGGACCAATGGAACAACATCAAGTGGACCAACAGTCACATTATAGGGATTCCAGAAGGAGAAGAAAATTTATTTGAGGAAATAATGGCTAAAAACTTCCCTAACCTGGGAAAGGAAACAGATACTCAAATCCAAGAAACCCAGAGAGTTCCAAAAAAGAAGAATCCAAAGAAACCCACCAAGACACATTATAATTAACTATCAAAACTTAAAGATAAGTACAGAATCTTACAAACAGCAAGAGAAAAACAACTTGTTGCATGCTGTATATACAGTAAAACTCAGATAATCTAATGTTGCAGAGGTGATGGATTAATCACTTACAAAGCTAGTACGAAGATTCAAAGACAAAATTAGTGAAAATAACTATAACTACAATAATTAGTTAAGGGATACACAAGAGATGTAAAAACAAAACAAAAACATAAAACATGGGGTAGTAAAAATGTGGAGCTTTGAAATACATTCAAATTTATCAACTTAAAATAGACTATTATAAATATCAATTATTTTATGTAAGCCTCATGGTAATCATAAAACAAAATCCTATAGTAGATATACAAAAGATAAAAAGAATGGGATCTAGGCATACTACTACAGAAAATCATGAAATAATAAAGGAGCAGAATAAGAAAGGAACTGAGAACTATGAAACAGCCAGAAAACAAGCAACAAAATGGCAATATGTACATATCTATCAATAATTAATTAAATGTAAATGTGCTAAGTTGTCCAAACAAAAGATACAGAGTAGCTAAAAATATAAGACCTATCTATATGCTGCCTACAAGAGATTAACTTCAGGTGCAAGGATGCACACAGACTCAAAGTGAAAGAATGGAAAAAGATACTGAAAGTGAAAAACATGGAAAATGGAAACCAAAAGATACCTGGAAAGGCTATACTTATATAAGAAAAAATAGGCTTTAAAAGAAAGACTGTAGTAAGAGACACAGAAGGGCATTACATAATAATAAAGGGGCCAATCCAACAAGAAGATGTAACATCTGTAAGTATTTATGTATCCAACATAGGAGAAACCAATATATAAAACAGTACTAACGGACCGGAAGGGAGAAATAAACAGCAATACAATAATAGTAGGGGACTTTAATACCTCACATCAATGGATAGGTCTGGACAGAAATGGAATAAGCAAACATCAACCTCAAGTGACATGTTAGACCAGATAGACTTAATAGACACATACAGAATATTTCACTCAAAAGCAACAGAAAAACATTTTTCTAAAGCAAAAGTGGAACATTCTCCTCAACTGATGTTAGGCAACAAAACGAGTTTTAATAAATTTAAGAAGACTGAAATCGAGCATCTTTTCCAATCTTAATTGTATAAAACTAGAAATAAATTACAAGGAAATTTGAAAATTCACAAATACGTGGAGATTAAATATAATGCTAGTGAAAAACCACTGTGTCACAGAAGAAATCAAAAGAGAAATAAAAAAATACCTAGAGACAACTGAAAAAAAAAACAACAACCCCACACCAAAACGTATAGGATGCAGCAAAAGCAGTTCTGAAAGAGTTCATAGAGATAAATACCTAATTAAGAAACAAACAGCCTCAAACTGCCTAAATTTACATCTCAAGGAACTTAAAAAAAAAAAAATGAAGCCACAGTTAGTGAAGGAAGGAAATAACAAAGAAACAAGAGGAAATAAATGATATAGAGACTACAATGAGAGTAAAAAATATCTATGAAACTATGAGCGGATTCTTTGAAAATAAAAAGAGACAGGGGCACCTGGGGGGCTCAGTCAGTTAAGTGTCTGCCTTCCGCTCAGGTCATGATGCCAGGGTTCTGGGATCAAGTCCCACATTGGGCTCTTTGCTCAGCAGGGGGCCTGCTTCTCCCTCCCCCTCTGTCTGCCACTCCCCCTGCTTGTGGTATCTCTGTCAAATAAATAAATAAAATCTTTAAAAAAAATAAAATAAAAAGAGATAAATTTTTAGCTAGACTCACCAGGAACAAAAAGAGAAGACTCAAATAGGATATAAATGAGGAGACATTAAAACTGATACCACAAAAAATACAAAGGATAAGAGACTATTATGACCAACAAAATTTGACAATCTAGAAGAAACAGATAAAGTCCTAGAAACATACAATCTACCAAGAATGAATCAGGAAGAAATAGAAAATCTGAATAGACCAATTACTAATAAGGAAACTGAATCAGTAATCAGAAACCTCCCAACAGGGGTGCCTGCGTGGCTCAGATGGTTAACGTCTGCCTTCGGCTCAGGTCATGATCCCAGGGTCCTGGGATCAAGCCCCACATCCGGCTCCTGGCTCAGCGGGGAGCCTGCCTCTCCCTCTCCCTCTGCCTCTCCCCCTGCTCATGCTCTCTCTCTCTCTCTCTGTATCTCTGTGTCTCAAATGAATAAATAAAAAATCCTAAAACAACAACAACAAAATAAAAACCCTCCCAACAACCAAAAGTTCAGAACCAGATGGCTTCGCTAGTGAATTCTATCAAACACTTAAAGGAATTAATACCAATCCTTTGTAAACTTTTCCAAAAAACAGAAAGGAGGGAAGACTTCCAAACTTATTTTATGAGGCCAGCATTACCCTCATACTGAAACCAGACAATGACACTCCAAGAAAAGAATTTCACAGGCCAACATCCCTGAAGAACATAAATGCGAAAATCCTCAACAAAATTAGCAAACCAAATTCAACAATACCTTAGAAGGAATATACACAATGATCAAGTGGAATTCATTCCAGGGCTGCAAGAAAATTTAACATCCACAAATCAATGTGATATGCCATATTAACAAAATAAAGAATAAAACTCATGTGATCATCTCAACAGATGCAGAAAAAGCATTTGATAAAATTCAACATCCATTTATGCTAAAAATTCTCAAAGTGATAGAAAAGAATGTACCTCAACACAATAAAGGTCAAAAATGCCAAGCCCACAGCTAACATCATAATTCCAGGTGAACGATCAGGATCAAGGCAAGATTCCCACTTTTGCCGCTTTTATTCAACATAGTATTAGAATTCCTAGCTAGAACAATTAGGCAAGAAAAACAGAAAAAGGCATCCAAATTCAGAAAGAAAAACTAAAACTGTCACTATTTGCGGAAGGCATGCTATTATATGCAGAAAACCCTAAAGACTCCAAAAAGTATCAGAACTAATAAATTCATTAAAGCTGCAGGATACAAAATCAACATGCAAAAAATCTGTTACATTTCTATACACCAATAGCAAACTGTCAGAAAGAAAAATTAAGAAAGCAGTCCCATTTACAAGTGCATCAAAAAGACTAAAATATCTAGGAATAAATTTCCAAGGAGGTGAAAGGCTTATACACTGAAAACTACAAGACACTGACAAAAAAATTGAAGAGACAAATAAATGGAAAGATATACTATCTCATGAATGCGAAGAACAAATATTGTTAAAACGTCCATGTTACTCAGAGCAATCTACTGATTCAATGCAATCACTGTCAAAATTCCAATGGCATTCTTCACAGAATTAGAACAAATAACCCTAAAATGCTCTATAGAACTGAAAAGATCCCAAAGAGCCAAAGCAATCTTGAAAAAGAAGAACAAAGCTGGAGGAACAATACTGCCTGATTTCAAATTGTATTACAAAGCTATTATAATCAAAGCAGTATGGTATTGGAATAAAAAAGACACACAGACTAATGGCACAGAACAGAGACCCCAGAAACAAACCCATACATATATGGACAATTAATTTATGACAAAGAAGCGAGGAATATACAATGGAGGAAAGACAGTCTCTTCAATTAAGTGGTGTTGGGAAAACTGGACAGTCACATGCAAAAGAATGAAATTAGACCACTATCTTACACCATACACAAAAATTAACTCAGGATTAAAGATGTGATCATATGACCTAGAACCATAAAGCTCTGAGAAGAACATATAGGTGGGAAGCTCTTTGACATCTTGGCAATGATTTATTTGGATTTGACACCAAAAGTTAAGGCTGTTGCAAAAACTAAAATACACAAGTGGGACCACATCAAACTAAAAAGCTTCTGCACAGTAAAGGAAACCACCAACAAACGAAAAGGCAATCTACTGAATGGGATTAAATGTTTTCAAATCTTATATCTGACAAGAGGTTAATATCCAAAACATAAAGAACTTACACAACTCAATAGCAAAAAACCAATCTGATAAAAAAAAAAAAAACAGGCAGAGGATCTAAACAGACATTTTTCAAAGATGATATAAAGACAGCCAATAGGTACCTGAAAAAGAGCTCATTAACATTAATCATCAGGCAAATGTAAATCGAAACCACAATGAGTAGCACCTCACATCTGTTAGAATGGTCATTATCAAAAAGGCAAGATGTAACAAGTGTTGGTGAGGGTGTGGAGAAAAGAGAATACTTGGACAATGTTGGTGGGAATGTAAATTGCTGCAGCCACCATGGGAAACAATATGGAGGTTCCTCCCCAAAATTAAAAATAGAATGACCACATGATCCAGCAATTCCACTGCTGGGTGTTTATCTGGGGAAAAAAAAAAAGTAGCACCAACTCAAAAAGATATATGCACACTCACATTCATTGTAGCATTATTTACAATAGCCAAGATGCGTAAACAATTTAAGTGTCCACCAGTCAATGAATGGATAAAGAAAATGTGATATATATACACACTGGACTATTTTTTTAGCCATAAAGAAGGAAATCCTGCCATTTGCGACAACATGGATGGACCGTGACATCATCATTGTAAATGAAATATATCAAAGAAAGACAAATACCACATGATCCCAGTTACATATGGAATCTAAACCAAGCAAGAAAAAACAAAATCCAAAACTGAGTTTATAGAAAGAACAAGTTGGTAGTTGCCAGAGGCAGGGTCTAGATGGACACAATGGGTGAAGGTAGTCAAAAGATGCAAACTTTCAGTTATAAAATAAGTACATGAGGATGTAATATATAGCATTGTGACTATAGCTAATAATACTATTGCATATTTAAAATTTTCTAAAACAATAAGACTTAGAAGCTCTTGCCACAAGAAAAACATTTTTTTTGTTTTAACTATGTATGGTGACAGACGTTAACTAGATTTATTGTGGTGATCATTTTGCAACATAAATATTGAAGAATTATGTTGCACATCTGAAATTAATTTAATGTTAAATGTCAATTATACCTCAATTTAAAAAAGAGTTAAACTAAGGATACCAAGAACCTATCTCTATATGAGGTTCTAAAGATTTCTTTTAACCATACTTTCTATTTTACATGTTTTATGTACACAAAATCCATTTTCTCTAAGACTGAGGAATGTCTATATAAGCCTTCTAACCTATTCCACCACTGAGATCAGAGTGCCTAGTTACATGACAATGTTCCAGTCAGAACTTTTCTTTTGTGAAAAATAGCTTAAAAAAGCAAACAATGAGTTGTGAAGAATATATGGTACACCTTGTTTTATTATGTTTTGGTTTCTTGCACTTTGCAGATATTGCATTTTTCACAACTTGAAGGTCTGTGGTAACCCCGTGTCAAGCAAGTCTATTGGTGCCATTTTTATCAACAGCATCTGTTCACTTCATGTCTCTGTGTGACATTTTGGTAATTCTTGCAATATTTCAAACTTGTTCATCAGATATTCAAATATTTTCATATTTTTTATGGTGATCTGTGACCAACGATCTTTGAGGTTACTACTGTAACTTTTAGGGTGCCATGAACCACACTCATGAAGACAGTGAACTTAATCTATAAATGTGTGTGTTTTGACTGCTTCACTCACCAGCCATTTCTCCATCTCTTTCCCTCTCTTTAGGCCTCCCTATTCCCTGAGACACAACAATATTGAAATTAGACCAATAAACAACCCTACAATGGTCTCTAAATGTTCAAGGGAAAGGTAGAGTCACATATCTCTCCTTTTAAATCAAAAGCTAGAAATGAAGTAGGAAGGCATGTCAAAAGCTGAGACAGGCTGAAAACTAGGTCACTTGCACCAAATAGTTAAGCTAAACTGTCAAGGCAAAGGAAAAGTCCTTGAAGGAAATTAAAAGTGCTACTCCAGTGAGCATACCAATAATAGAAGTAAAACACTCTTATTGCTGATGTGGAGAAGTTTGAGTGGTCTCGAAAAGAAGATCAAACATTTCTGAAGCCACAACATTTTCTGAAGCCAAAACCTAATCCAGAGCAAGGCCCTAACTTTCTTCAATTCTGGGAAGGCTGGGACAGGTGAGGAGGCTGCAGAAGAAAAGTTGGAAGCCTGCAGATGTTGGTTTATAAGGCTTAAGGAAAGAAACCATTTCCTTAACATCAAAGTGCAAGGTGAAGCAGCAAGTGCTGATGCAGAAGCAAGTTTTCCAGAAGCTCCAGCTCAGATACTTCATGAAGGTGGCTACACTGAACAACAGATTTTCAGTGTAGATGAAACAGTCTTCTATTGGAAGAAGATGCCATCTAGGACTTTCATAGCTGGAGAGGAGAAGTCAATGCCTGGCTTCGAAAGACAGGTTGACTTTCTTGTTAAGGGCTAATGCAGCTGGTGATTTTAAGTTGAAGCCAATGCTCATTACCATTCAGAAAATCCTGGGTTCTCAAGAATGATGGGAAATCTATTCTGCCTGTGCTCTAGACATGGAACAACAAGGCCTAGATGACGACACACCTGTTTACAACACAGATTACTAAATATTTTAAGCCCGTTGTTGGTATCTATTTTGAGACCTGCTCAGAAAAAAAGAGCCTTTCAAATATGACCACCTTTCAAAACATGACTGCTCATTAACAATGCACCTGGTCACCCAAGAACTCTGACAGAGATGGGCAATGAGACTAATGTTGTTTTCACGCCGGCTCACAACCGTTCTGCAGTTTACAGATCAAGAAGTATTTTTTACTCTCAAGTCATGTTATTCAAGAAGTACTCCTCACAAATAGTTGCCATAGATAAGGATTCCTCTGATGGATTTGGGCAAAGCAAACTGAAAACCTCCTGGAAAGGATTCACCATTCTAGACGCCATTAAGAACATTCTTGATTCAAGGGAAGAGGTCAGAATATCAACATTAGTAGGAGTTTGGAAGAAGTTGATTCCCACCCTCACAGAGGACTCTGAGGTGTTCAAGACTTCAGTGGAGGAAGTCACTGCAGCTGTGGTGGGAATAGCAAGAGAACTGAGTTAGAAGTGGAGCCTGAAGATGAGACTGAATTGCTGCGATCTCATGATCAAACCTGAATGGATGACAAGTTGCTTTTTATGGCTGAGCAAAGAAAGTGGTTCATGAGATGGAATCTACTCCTGGTGAAGATGCTGTGAAGGTTGTTGAAATGATAACGAAGAATTTAGAATATTACATAAACTTAATAAAGCAGTGGCAAGGTTTAAGAGGATTAATTCCAATTTTGAAAAAAGTCTACTGTGGGTAAACATGCTATCAAACAGCATTACATGCTACAGAGATATCCCTCCTGAAAGGAACAGTCAATTCATGAGGCAAACTTCATTGTTATCTTTTCTGAAGAAATGGCCGCAGCCACCCCAAACTACAACAACTGCCACCCTGATCAGTCAGCAGCCATCAACATCAAAGCAAGACCCTCTACGAGCAAAAGGATTATGACTCTGAAAGCTCACATGATGGTTAGCATTTTTTAGCAATAAGGTATTTTTTAATTAAGGTATATACGTTGGTTTTTTTAGACATAATGCTATTTCACTATTAATAGACAATAGTGTAAACGTAACTTTTATATGCACTGGGAAACCAAAAAATTAATTTGAGTTGTTTTACTTGTGGTATTTGCCTTATTGCAGTGGTTTGGAACCGAACCCACAATATTTCCAGGATGTGCCTGTACTGTTGGATTATGATAAACAGATCTACAGAAGATGCATTTAATGTTCTGATGAATCACATTCTAAATCCATCTAACACTTTGATTTGCCTTTAGATATTTTCTGATTAAGAACTGAATTCGTTTAAGATTAACAGAAGGGAAGAATTGCATTTTGTGCTTGTGTTTACTTTTAGAAACTTTCTTAAACACCTTGTGCTTTTTTTGAATTTTCTGGTCATGTTCCCTGGCCTTAAGTAACCTTTCTAATAGACCCTGCATGATTCTGAACTTCCAGTGATATTGTTTGGCTTAGGAGCAGAGAAGAATGGAGGAGTGCTTGACTTTTTCCTAGAAAAGGCTACTGGATTCCTTCATTGCCAACTCAGGTTGTTCTGGGCTTATCCCAAACAATACATATTCATTTTCTTTTTGCATATGATGATTCAAGTCTCCTCTAGACCATCTCTAGATTTGATTGTCAAGTTATTGACTAGTTAACTCTAACTCTGAGTTAGTCAATTACATGATGACAGAGGGGAAAAGGAAAAGTGGGAAATTTAAGAGAACGGGGAAGAAAAGTGTCAGAAGTTCTTGGGAAATTTTGTACACATGATATTGCAGAACAGGGATTTCTTGGATGACAGAGACTTGGATGGAAGTTCTAGGTATATTTTATTTTGCACAGTTCTTTGTCATAGGAGAAGATGTCTCCAGGACTCGGCAAATTTAGAAACATCTCCCTAATGACATCTCAGTTGGTTATTAAAATACAATGTTTTGAAGGCTCCAACATTTCAAAGCAGAAAGCATGGTGAGTATGAATTTTCAGCCTTTAGCCAGGGCTGTGTATAATGTTGCACAAAGTATTCTGTCAACACTGTTTTCTGCATGACTATGTGTCTACGCTTCTACTAAAGAACAAGATGTCTATCGACATTTTGTAGCCCAACATCTGTAGCCTGCCATCAACGCTACCCCCATTTCTGATAATCAGCCCACTGTGGAATATATGTATACCTATATACACATATATAATATGTGTAATTTATAGGAACCCTAGGGTGATTCGAGTGAAAACAAAAACTTCTAATTGGTCAGTGATTTTCTATTAATATATTTTTTTTCCTTACCAACTTTTCAAGGTAGAGGAAGAAAAAAGGAACATAACAAAGAATTCACTTGTAGTTTTTTTTTTAACAAGTTTTGCAAGTTGCTTATTTCAGAAACTTTCTGTATGTATAGTTAAGTAACAAAGGACTCATTGTTAACTTTCTCTTATAATAACAAACAATCACAGAAAATACCAGCTGAGTACTAGTCCTGTAGCGTGTTCTTGACAACACATTATTTCATGGGACCACAATCCTGCGGTACTGATTAGGTACTATCATAATTCCCTTTTACTGAAAAAGAAACTTAGACTTAAGGGCAGTGGGATGCTTATGCAAGGTCACCTAGTTTGTCAGTGGTGGAAATTCTGTCTCTGTCTTCTACTGCCTTCTTTTGGCTGGAAAAAAAAATCTTCCTTTAAAAAGAGGGTCCATTCTGCACAGCAAAGGAAACAATCAACAAAACTAAAAGGTGACCTATGGAATGGGAGAAGATATTTGCAAATGACATATCCCATAAAGGGTTACTATCCAAAATATATAAAGAACTTCTAGAACTCAGCACCCAAAAATCAAATAACCCAGTTTAAAAATGGGCAGAAGACATGAACAGATATTTCTCCAAAGAAGACATAATGTATGGATGACTAACAGACACGTGAAAAGATGCTCAACATCACTTAACATCAGGGAAATGAAAATCAAAACTACAAAGAGATATCACCTTATACCTGTCAGAATGGCTAAAATTAACAACACAGAAACAATAGGTGCTGGCAAGGATGCAGAGAAAGGGGACCCCTCTTGCACTGTTAGTGGGAATGCAAACTGGTACAGTTGCTCTGGAAATAGTGTGGAGGTTCCTCAAAAAGTTAAAAAAAAATTAGGGGCACCTGGATGGCTCTGTTGGTTAAGTGTCCATCTTTTTTTTTTTTTTAAGATTTTATTTATTTATTTGACAGAGAGAGACAGCCAGCGAGAGAGGGAACACAAGCAGAGGGAGTGGGAGAGGAAGAAACAGGCTCCTAGTGGAGGAGCCTGATGCGGGGCTTGATCCCAGAATGCCAGGATCACGCCCTGAGCTGAAGGCAGACACTTAACGACTATGCCACCCAGGCGCCCCAAGTGTCCAACTTTTGATTTTGGCTCAGGTGATGATCTCATAAGATCAAGCCCCGCGTCAGGCTCCAAGCTCAGCAAGGAGTCTGCTTAAGTTTCTCTCTTCCTCTCCCTCTGCCCACCCCCATGCTCACACTCTCTCTCTTAAAAAAACAAAAAAAAAATAAAAATAAAACTACCTTATGATCCAGCAATCACACTACTGGGTATTTACCCAAAGATTACAAAAACTCTAATTCAAAGGGATACATGCACCCCTATGTTTATAGCAGCATTATTCAGCTATAAAAAAGAATGAAATCTTGCCATCTGCAATGACGTGGATGAGGTTAGAGAGTATAATGTTAAGCAAAATAAGTCACAGAAAGACAAATACCATATGATTTCACTCATATGTGGAATTTAAGAAACAAATAAGGGAAAAGAGAGAGGGCAAGTGAGAGAGATAGACAAACCAAACAACACACTCTTAACTAGAGAGGTGGGATGGGTGAAACAGGTGATGGGGATTAAGGAGTGTGCACTTATCATGATGAGCACTGAGTGATATACGGAACTGTTGAATCACTATATTGTACACCTGAACCTAATATAACACTGTGTGTTAACTATACTAGAATGAAAATAATAAAAAAGAAGGTCCAAAGCCATAAATTGGCATTTATTTAAGCAGAGTGGATTGAATGGATACATTTATTTTTGCTCCTTCCCTTAAATCCTGAAAAAAGGGAGAAAGGGAGGGGGAAAGAGAGAGGGAAGAGGCCAAGGAGAGGAGGAGGGAGGTGAAGAGAGAGAAAAGAAGTAAAAAATTTTAAGTTCTTTAGAATAAAAAGTAAACGGATGAGATGTCACTGAGTTAGCTGGACAGGAAAGTGGAAATCTAAGTGTTACAAGGTGGAGCAAAGAAAAAGGAAGCTAATTTGAGCAGCAGAAAACCTGACCACTAGAATCCTCGGAAGGTAGGAGAGAGGGATGGGGCTATAAGAGGATCAGTTGGAAGTCTGTAGGAGACCAGCCATCCCCACTCTGCTGCTCTTGTAGCTAGTCAACCGTCCCTCCTCCACCATATCAGAAGACAAGAGGCTTCCATTACGGAGACACAGAATCAATATGAAACAAATCCAGAAACATCTGGAACAGCAGAATGAAGGAGCAAGAGATGAAGATGGGGATATGGAATTAAATGAACGTATCTACTAAATGATGAAAGGCGTTCCCTTTCCCCTGGTCGGCTCCCAAATGCTGTCTGCCAAGCAAATACGAGTCCTGTCCACCCTTGCCCCGAGAAGGAAACTGAGTACCTTTCTTTCTGGAGAAACTGATTAACCTGTGAGAAAAGACCTGTAGATATTGGCATCTGGGGTCCTTGCTCAATCTTAGCGTAATGTTGACCAGCTGACAAATCCCAACCATAGTTCCCAGTCAACTTTTTGGTGCCAAAGAGACATCTAACAAAACCCTCAAACATGAAATTCAGTCCAAATAAACACGGAGAAGAAAAGGAACTCGAAGGAATAGAGAAAATGCAGGGAAGCTAAATTATAACAACAGTCACCCTACCCCCAAAAAAGGAAACCCCAATGATGAATATCTCTAAAGAGATAGAGGACATTGTGGCATCCATGAAACAGAATTGGATGCTATAAAAAATTAGAGAATGGGGAAAAAAAAGTCTTGGGAAGTAAAGATATGATAGAAGTAAGTTCAGCAGAACATTTAGAAGACAAAGGAGAAGAGATGTACAGAAAGTTCAATGAGAATTGGCAAGAAAATTAGAACATCAGTTTAGGAGTTCTAACATCGTGATAATACACGTTTCAGAAAGAGAGCAGAGAAAGTGAAGAGGACACAAAAATAATACAGAAATATTTTCCAGAACGTGTACCCATGAGTTTTAAGACTCATGCTGGTGAATATCCTTGATAGTGTCTGAAAAATACTGTCATCAAAGAAGATTCAGAGTACTAGGAATAAAGAGAAGATTCTATGTATTCTAGAATGAAAAAAAAAGTCACACACAAAGGACCAGAAGGCAGATTCTCATTGGATCCCTCTACACTAACGCAAGAAACTAGAAGGATCTGAAGCACTTCCTTCAAAAATCTTAGGCAAAGTCTACAATTCTAAACCCAAACTACCAATTCAGTGTGAACATATCAGAGAAGTAGGGTCTAGAAACAATTCGCCCTACACTCTTTCTTTGAAAGCTGCTAGAGGGTGTGCTTCTGGTAAATAAGAGAATAAAATAAAAAAATAAAACAGAGAGCCTTTAGGAATCGAGGGAGCCAGCGTGGGAAAAAAGTGAAAAGTACTTCCAGGATGATGTTGAAGAAGTTTTAGGGGAACGGCTGTGTGTTAGGCCTTGAGAGTGAGTCAAGAATAGAGCAGAAGATGGAAAATTCCAGGAGGGAGGTCTTCTCCATTTCAGGGGCACTACTTTTGCAGTAGAAAGATGTCATGAGAAAAACAATGTTTGAGAAGATGCTGACTAGCTGCACTGATGGTCCCAATGAGACCTGACCAAAAAAAAAAAAAATAGTTCAGTGTAAAAAAAAAAAAAAATCCATGACCAAGACTAGAAAAATAAAGTACAAATGTACCATAGGGACATTTTCCAAATATCTCAATAATTAATACTGATTGCTCATATTTGTACAAAGTCTCTGAAATAATTTTTTGTGGTAGAATAATCCTTTATTTTGAAATGTACTATCAATATGAAACATGTCCAGGTTATATGACTAGTAGCAAGAAGAGTTTCCAGAGGAAAAAATGTCTACTTGTTCTATGTACAGGATGACAACAATGGCTTCTATCAGAATAAATGTCCAAACTATTACTTGCCTTTATTAGGGGTGGAGTGCCTCATGCGAGGTGGAAGTCTCTTGGCCTATGACTGTATCTACTGGTTTTTCAATTTTTATAAATTCCATGATAATCCTGTTTTACCTTTACGCAGTAAACTGCAGTACAGGCTAAATTCGCCATGAACCCAGAAATGAATAAGAAGGGTTGATGTTTATAAGTTTCACATGAAACTGGATCACAGAGGAAATCTGACACGAGGAGGAAAAAGACCTACCGACCTGGGATTGTATCTGACAGATTGCTCATAACCAAGTGGAGAGCATGCAGTTAGCAAGAGGACCATGGTTATTTTCTCATATCATCCAAAACTAGTGTATTCTAGTCTACTCGGAGTGTACAACTCTGACTGATCTGGGAGAAGGACATGAATTCAAAACTTTCATTTATACATCTACAGACATCAACAAACTTGGGGTAACTTCTGGCCACTTTTCAGAGGTTATGCTCCTACGAAAATGTCAACTTAACTCAAACCAACTTCCCACTCAGCCCCATGACACAGATGTAGGGTCACCGGACGTGCTCCCTAAAACACTCCAAATTGGCAGATGTCTTAGATGCCTCCTGTGAGTATGGACCCTTTGCATTCTTCTCATTCCATCCAAGTCCAGATTTCTATGTTTGGGGCCTGAGCGGGATCCAGGTTCAAGTCTGCATATTTGCCTGCCTGCATTTCTTCTACTCCAAGATCTTCCGGTCTGAGAAGACAGCAGATTAGACACAAAACCAGATACAAAGCAAAAGTACAGCACCAGGCAGAACTTCAGAGTCAACAAAGCAGCTTTTGTTCATTGGTTATAATGCAAAACAACAAAATGCAAATTTCTCTCTAGCTGCTATCGTGGTGAAATGGGGACAAGGGTCCTCAGTGTAAATCAACTTCTTAAGTAAAAGGACGTTCTGGAGCCATGTAATTGCTTTTAGAAACCTCCCTCTGCCAATTTTTGGTAAAAACAAAAAATTCTTTATTATATTTCTCTCTAGTAAGGCAGCTGTTTAGTATCAGAAAGTTTTAATAATGACACAACCAAATATAATTCTGCTTTTTAATGGTAGGATAATTCGAACAAAAACATGCAGTGGGACTCTTGGTGTTATTCTAGAATGCTTCATCATGAATAATCTTCTCCTCTCCGTGTAAAATTGCTTTGTGATAGAATACAAATAATTGTGAACATTTCCCATTTGTTTTAAAGGATGCCCTTTGAGGAAAGCAAGAGCTACGAAGGAGGGGAGAGCACAAGTCATGAAAACACAATCATCTAGAGCAAGGATTTACCCCGTGGCTAGAACTGTTCGGAAGTCCAAACTATAAACTCAATTTTAGGAAGTAGAGAGAACAAAAGACATTTTTACTTTGCACTGCATTGTACTCAGGCCATCTTTCATGGCTTTTTTTTTTTTTTTTTTGCTACAAACACTGCATATAATGATACATTCCTGAAACCAGATGGCATATGAACTATTTCAACAAAGAAAGAAATGAGGACAAGAAAATATTTTGTGGTCTTTCCAGAAATCTTTCACAACCTTCACATTTAATGCCAATTACTAGGAAAGCAGCAAGTTTAAAATTATAGCCGAGCCATATAATTACCCATATTTGACCTATTTATAAACTCTTCTGAGGAAAAAGAATAGCAGAAAGCTGCACCTAACTCTTTTTGGTTCCTCACGTGCATCGTAAAGTAAAAATATTTGGAGAGCATGTTAGTGATCCCATGGTTTTACTGGCTTCCTATCAAGAGGCTCGCAGCCGGAGTCCCCCAAATGCTACCTACCGTAGCCACCGACATCATTCCACTTAAATAAAAAAACAGACCTAAAGAACACCATGAAATGGAGCAGGGCGCAGAGGAAATACATTTTCGAGGTTTCTAAGTTGAGATGGGGTAGAGCAAACCCAGTGGGAATGTGGGTGTAGAAATGAAGTAGATGGATAGATTTACCGGGGCATTTCCTCTGAGCAGCATTAAAAACCTTTACAATCAATGATCAATGTGCATGCTACCAGAAGCCTTCAGAAACAGAGCAGGCGGTATTATACCAGGGGGAACCTTCACATCCTGAGGGCAGAAGACACGAACCTAGTACAGCAAAGTTTGAGACTCTGCAATTAATTTACAGTTCCCTTTTGAATAATGAAGCAAATTTATGTGCTCAACTTCTGTGTGATTTATCCAGCCAACTTGTTTCATGAAAATCTGCATAGTTTATCAAATTAGCTTAATAGATGAATTATTCTTAAAATCGAATGAAAGAATATCTAATTCCTTTTCACATATGGAAAAGGTTTTCAAAAATCTACGTCAATTCCAGTGTTATCCACAAGTTTTGTATAATCATAACTTTAGTCAAGAAAGGAAGCAGTCATTCTTAGGTTTATTGAGAAAATGAACCGTCTGCTTTTACACATGTAATAGAAACCAACTAAAATAAACCTCCCTGTTACTAATGTTCTCACCATTAGGTGATGTATTAGTTTGAATGAAAAACTTAAACATTTGCAGAAAAAATAAGTCAATGGTAAAAAATTGGCAACCTCATGTATTTTAGCCCGAAGTATACAGAAATAAAGTCTCCAGTAGTAAAAGTTGAAGACACAAAGTGAAATTCAATATATATGGATGAGAGACTCGTTAATTGAGAACAATTGTTTCAAAATATCCAAATATAGGCAATAGGCTTGTTCAATAAAAACCCAACTCAAGGTCTGCCATGGATAGAAAAGGTTAGGAACCATAAAATGGATCATGGTGCTGAAATGTAACTGACACAGGGCACTTAAAAGAAGTATGAATTATACTGGAAATGGCTCTATCAGCTTCCAACTTACAAATAATCTTCTTGAAATAATAGCAAGTGATCCCCCAGGATGTTCTTGTTCTCTTATTCTCTCACCTTACCTTCTCGGATGCAAACCTCTTCCCTATAGCTGTCCCCTTGTTCTTCATTCTCTAGTTGTCCCCCAGATCCTTCTCCAGATTCCTTCTATTGTCTACGAGATTCTCTGACTATTTCTAACCAACATCCCTACTTTCCATTCTCATCAGAAATGCTTTTGTCTTAACTGAAATCTGTTTCCTTGATGATGTTACTAACTTCATCATGATCTTCCTTGAGCATGGAGGGCCCTGTATGCTCCCTGTTTCCCAACACTATTCTATTATTATTATTATTATTATTATTATTATTAAAGATTTATATTTATTTGACAGAGAGACAAAGCACACACAAGCAGCGGGACAGCAGGCAGAGGGAGAGGGAGAAGGAGGCTCCCTACTAACCAGGCAGACTGACGTGGGACTCGATCCCAGGACCCTGGGATCATGACCTGAGCCGAAGACAGATGCCTAATGGACTGAGCAACCCAGGTGCTCCCCCCCCAATGCTATTCTTATAACAGTTTTGCCATCGTCACCCAACATCTGCTTCTCTTTTGAAGTCTGTGCTCCACCTATAATCACTCTCTCTTCCTTGCTTGTCACCAACGGCCTCAGCCATTTCCTCACTTTTCTCAAGGACTTTACTATTTAGACTTCCATTTCCCGCCATCACCTTTGGCCATCATCCAGTTCCTTCAGTTCCTTCTAACATCTTGACTTCATGGTTCCTTGACCACTTTCTCTACTGCTGTGACGTTAACTTCCACTTCAACTAGCCACTCAAACAGATAATCTCTGAAATTCCTTCATCACTTGGACGTTCGTTCTTCAAGATTTTGAACTTTCAGGCTCTTCTGATCACAATGACTGTTCCCTTTTCCTATCTTCCCATCTCACCCTCCCTTTGAGTCATTTTCCCTCTTGCCATTACTTCCATTTTCTTGAGTCGTATCTCTTCCCCTCTTATGTCCTGATCTGGCTTACTCTTTCCTTTCTGATGCCACACACTGCTTAAATGAGGATTTCAATGACACTTCTCAAGGATCATCACTTTAAATATTATGGCATCCCCATCTTGCCAGTTCCTCCCTTCAGAGTGCAGATTATGACTGAAATAAAGTCACAAAACATGCTCACTGAGTCTAATATAGGTTCTCACTCTCGCTAGGAAACATGTGACCCCTTTCTCGGTACTCCTGATCACTGCTCAGAGCTCTCTTCAGCCTTTTTCACTGTTCTTAATTTCATGCTTACCACAATTGTCCTTCCTGTCTCAGCAAATGCCTTCATCACCTATGTTACTGGTAATAGTATTATTTGACTTGGAACCTCAGTTTTCCATTCCCACATCTTTTCCCCTTCTCCGCTACTTCTGAGGGAAATATTTTCATCCTCCTTTCTGTGGAAGGCCTTGTATGGATTATATGTTAAATATCAGTCTTCAAAACAGTTGGCTTATTTTTGGCTTTAAGGTGAAAAATGATCTTATTCCTGTCACTATTGAGATGTACAGTTGAAAGAACGGGAGTTTTGGTTGGTGTGGGAGTGTTAGAGTGTTAATGGAGAAGCGAAGTCATTTTGGAGTTTAGGACATTTTCTGGGGAAGACTTCCTAAGGTGGGTTCTAGAAACCCAGATGGAATCCCGAAGCCCCTGCCTTCTAGAAGAGAGGAGCTCCAAGAGGGGAAAGTGAGAGCATTCAGTACCAGCACATTCTGCTTCCAACTGTGCTCAACATTGAACTTGGTTATTCTTACTGAGCAGGGAGCATTATGATGAAGAGAAGAATGAGCTGAGATTAAATGCAGAAGGGAGGATGCAGGAGACAGAATTGGAAGTGTTTATTTCCTTCAAAAGAATACTCTGTAATTACAAATGTAATAAACGTTATTGTTGAAAAGCTGGAGCATCTGGGGCACCTGGGTGGCTAGGTCGGTTAAACATCTGCCTTCAGCTCAGATCATGATCTCAGGGTCCTGGGATGAAGCCCCGCGTTGGGCTCCCTGCTCAGCGGGGAGCTGCTTCTCTCTCTCCTCCCCGCTCTTGCCCTCTCTCGCTCTGTCTCTCTCTCTCTCAAATAAATAAATAAAATCTTTTTTTAAAAAGTTGGAAAATCATGACTAATTAACAAGAAAAGATAATCTGCTCAAAACCCCACTGAAGAACCAATGGTATTATTTTAATGTATTACCTTCTAATAAAAATACATATTTTTGTTGGTTTAAGTGTTTTATCTTTCATAAAATTAATATTATGCTGCATACATAACTGCTTCTAGTTTGGGGGGCTTAACACTACATTATTTTGACATGAGATCCAAGGCGCCGTTCTGAGCGTACTGTTCATATGTAGCTCCGTCTGATCTCCCTTCAAAAAGGCCCCTACCCAGCAGGGACGTTTTCCAACTTACTTTGCAATCACTAAAGGAGTTCTCATAAATACTGAGTCAAGATGAGATGGAAATGTTGAAGAGATACTGCACTGGCATGTTACTCTTTCTCAGAAAGCATCTAATATTTGAGCTGTACATGTAGTATTTCTTATGGATGGTTGAGTACCGCTTTGAATGTACACAGGGTATCTGTAAGTATTTCCAACTATATTTTAGACACCAAAAAAGACTACTAGCCATAAAAATAAGGACTCAACCTCCTTTTGGGAATGTAATTAAAACATGACATTCACCCAAACACTAGCATGGCAAAGAACTGTTATTCTAACATCTAAGAATGTGACACTGTGTCAGAGCCAATTTTTACATGAAAAAAATCATGAGGAAGAATACATCAAAATGTTATTCCTTAGTTCAAAGTTTCACACTTCAGGAAGTTCCTTGATTGAATTTTCCATTTTAGGGAGGGGCTATTTTTAAAGTGATCCAACACCAACACTGTTCATGCAAAGTCATCGTCATATTGCATTTATGAAGGGGCCATATCTGTGTGCATAGCCAGGTGCTACAGGACTGGGGCCATGATCTTGCCTACATTCCTTATTCACCATTCTCCACTGTGCCTGGTGAGTGTGTGTGTGTGCGTGTGTGCATGTGTGTGCGCGCACGTGCGCACATGTGATTTTACAACAAATTAAAAACACTATTTTCTGCCCTATTTTCTTTTGCCCTAATATTATTTTGAAGGCCCTGCTGGTCCATAGTTTGCACTTGCACTGCTATTCAACTGCTTTGTTATTTGACTAGACTCAGCAGATAACAAAAAACATTTACCCAGAAATGAAAGCTGGTGCCTATTAAGTTTTTAGGATCAAAGGCAGAATGGCTTATCTTCCAAACATCAAATTGGGAAGAGAACGCAATTACACAGCACTGAAATTAATTTAGAATCAGTCATCTGTCTACAACATTTACATAATGTTAAAAGATACACAGAATTCTTGTGTGTGTTCTTGCCAATATGATCTTCGAGATCACTAAATTATAGATCATTCAAAGGCAATGCTTTCGTCTTTCTCATCTTTGTGTCCTCGGCACACAGGATCACCCAACACTTTGCAAAGGCTCAATTAACAGTGAGAGAATGCAAAGTGCTAGATTCTTAAATACACTGATGTACATGTAAGGACCTCTTCACAAATGCTTGAGAATTGCATCTCTTTGACCTTTGTTGCTTATTTTGCCCCAAATTATTGTGTTTATCTTCTCCTTGCCTGTGTGTGTACATGTGTGTGTGTTAAACCCATAAGGTAAGACTGATGAACCAGAACACAGAAAACCATTTTTATTCTAATGTCAGTGATATAGTGAGTTCTTGCATCCTAATTAGTAGAGGTTAAAGGATGGAAAAATGTTCAACTTTCTAAGTTATACTGAGGAAGCCACACGTTGGAGTCTGAGCAGCAGTCCAACATCAACAGGACAGGAAGGGAGTAGCACAGAAGCTCTCAGCCTTTCGTCAAAAGTCTGGCGTCTGATGGGTGTGTTAACATGTCAAGTACACACACCTTGAACTAGCAGTTTGATTGTATTGTGGCCAACTGACACTGTAAGTCTGTACTAGAGAAGGAAAAGGTCTTCTTAGACCTTCCAAATGTCTCACTTTCTCCAGGATGTTTTAAAGTAAGACGTTAATGAAATGAGAACACAGGAGAAAAGGAGGAGGAGTTGAAAGGGTCCCCAAATTGAGTAACTTGGCTGGACAAGCTTTTCCAAAGTCATTCTATTCCAGAGGATTCTTATTTAGTTCTTCATATCATTCAGTGTATAAGGTGAATGAGGTCAGCTGGAAAAGCATGATTAAGTGGAAAAACTCTGGAACTGCTGAGGTTTGAAAACAAAAGTCTCACAGCACATCTAGGTGTGAAGTTAAATAGAACAAACAGGCCTGCTCTAATCATGGGAGACCCTGCTCTTCCTTTTTGTGGATCTCCTCTTGCTTCATTCATTCAAAAATGTTTTTGAGCATGCCGGGCCCTGATCTAGGTCCTGGTGAAGAATGGTCAAGGTTCCCATTCTCAAAAAGCTTACATTATAATAATGGGGCAAAAGCAGTACACACGCTAACAAGAAGCCAACAGGAAGCTATCAGAATGAGTTACATGCTATGCGGTCTTAAAGAGGATGATTTATTGGAGAATAGCTGGGTTGAACAGCTGGAGAATTCGCTTTAGGTTGGGTGGTCAGGGGAGGTGGTGACATTAAGCTGGGAGTCGAAAGCAAGAAGGAGCCAGCTATTAGTAGAACATTCTGGGGAGTAGAACATTCCAGGCAAGGGAACAACTTGTGCTTGAAGTGTGGAGGAAACCTTAAGGAACTTCCAAATATAGCAAGCCGGGCATAGTTCAATCACTGATAAACAGAGGGATACAGGCTGCTATTTCCTCCTCTTCCATCTCTCCAACACACCATCCTCATCCACGCACATGCTGTGAAAGGATGGGTCTCTGATTACACCCACTGCTTATTATTGCTTATTGTCATGAAGATGCGGCTTTGCTTTGTCAGTCCGCAACTGCACTGCCATGACGCACAAAATCCCCAGGACCTTAGAACGAAGGAGTTTATAGGACACGCCCCCCTCTCTTGAGACAAGAACTGCAGGAGCAAGTAGATGTCTAAGGGTGGGACTGAGAGAAAGGAGAAAGACTGAAACAAAGGTAGTGAAATGCCACTATTTCAAAAAGCCTGAGTCAGCCCGAAATCATTTCACCCTTTTCAGATAGGAAACGACGATGCTGTTTTCTCTTTAGAGGCCAGGGGAAGAGAAAGCTGTAAGAACAGGAGCAAGCAGAGTTGGATCCACATCTAGCTTAGCTGTTGATTAAGCGCGTTAAAAATTCTGGAAACATTTCATTATCAGTCTTCCAGTCAAAGGGCACGCATGGACTTTGCGGCTAAGGTGGATGTTACCGGCACTAGGGGGGCAAACAGGCATCAGCTCACCTGCTGAGTTGCCCTGTTCCTGGGTGCAAGTGCCTGCCTGTTGATTCATCCTTCAGAAATCTCCCTTTGGACTTCTCATTTTGCTTCCTCCACAGGTTTATATTCCAGCTCCCTCCCACAAGGCAGGAAGAATATTAAAAACAAAGAAGTAAATGAGATTTGAAAACAGCATGTTATTTAGATATTGTTTGGTCTAATTCAGGAGGTGAGCTCAGTGGAAAAACATGGCCATGCTTTCCTATATGCTTTGCAAATCACCTACTAAATTTGGCATTCCCGAGTTTCCCTCCAGAGTTTATTCCCGGGGATCCCATGCATATCCGTGCCTTTGAAGGACTGTGTTTTGGCAGGAATAAAGAGAAGCAGGGATTTTGTTTCCTATTAACAAACTGAGCCCTATGTTTATTTTGAATCTTCAGACATAATTTGCAGAGAGTGGGAGGCAACAGACTTATCTGGTGCACTCTGAAGAAGGAAAATAATGTAACAAATAGTTCATAAGTTAGGTTTCTATTTACTCCTTTCTCTTCTTGATAAGAAATATGACTTAAGCACCATGTTGCTTCCTTTCTTCACACTGTGACAGAAGACTGTGAGTATCAGACACTAAGCCACATAAGTAACTCGCATTATGAATTTCTTCCTGGGTAGCGTTCTAAGTGCACTACTGTTCCCGCGGCAAGTGGTAAAGAGTGACCCCTGACCACCCAACCTAAAGCTAATTCTCCATGACCTGAGCCCCAAATCCAGTGTGCCTAGCATCCGGCGCTTACGAACGGCCTGCATGGAATCGTGTTAAGCTTCTACTTGGGGGACAGTATCTGAGACAAAGACACTGAGAGATGCAGAAACCGAAGTGGATGTCAACCGGACACTAGGCCAGTAAACTCGCCCTCAGGCAGGTAGGGCAGACTCAGCTGGAGGTCTGGGAGGGTTGCAAAGCTATTTGTGAGGACTTCAGTTGGGTTAGAAGGGATCAGGGCTGGACTTCGCTAAAGAAAAGAATTCATGACATTTCTATCTTTCCACTTTAGTCTTTGATTTTTTTTTTCTTCTCATGATCAGTATTGGAACTATTGAGAGAAAAAAACACAGAGATTTTCTTTTTGAAAATGATCTTTCCTCAGGAATCTGACAAGTCAAATGCAATTTTTGGGTTAATTTATTCCAAGGGTAAATGTTTTTGGTTTTGTTGTTGTTGTTGTTTTTAAAGATTTTATTTATTTATTCGACAGAGACAGCAAGAGAGGGAACACAAGCAGGGGGAGTGGGAGAGGAAGAAGCAGGCTCATAGTAGAGGAGCCTGATGTGGGGCTCGATCCCATAACGCCGGGATCACGCCCTGAGCCGAAGGCAGATGCTTAACCGCTGTGCCACCCAGGCGCCCCAAGGGTAAATGTTTTAATTCCTGTTATTTGCCCCCTCCTAATTGTTTCCAATTTGTTTGATTAAAAATGATTCAGAAAAATGAAATGCCATAAAGCCCCAAAACATAAGTCTCTTCTTTCATGAAAGGGAATAAAATCACAGGCCAGTGGAAAAAGATTAGAGCAATGCATACTTTCTCACCACCAACGATAACAGGCAAAATTTCATTTTCTCCCCAACATCCAAAAAGAAATGGACACGTGTAAGAATTGTACTTGGCAGTTGCCTGTGGTCCCGCCCCGTGATTTCAATGCCATTCTGAATTATTGCAGATGTCATTCCAGCGAATGATAGAGCACTCCTCTATCAATGCATACCACTTCTAAAACAGTGAGAAACCTTTTCAGAAAAGACCATGAGACTAGAGAAAGGAGTGGAAGACCAGACTGAACCAGTAACACTCATAACTTCGAAAAGGCAGGACGGAAGAGGGAAAAGCAAATAGTGGTCACTTTTTCTTTAATTACGCCCATATTATTGGAATGGGCACATCGAGCATGCATTTACTTTGGAATTAAAACAAATCCAAAAAGGATTATAGCTCATAAGAAAACTTTAAAATCTGTATTTTGAAAGTGTCATCACATATTTTATTTTCTACCTAAACGGCAAGTAATAGCACAACATAAACAAAATTCAGTGATGCTCTAAGGATATATTTAAGCACGTGAAGATTGGGGGGAAAAAAACTGGTAAAACTTGGTACAAGTAATGTTATTTCTAAGCTACCAGGTTTTGCGATTAGGTGCTCTGCCTTTCCCTAAATTTCCTCATGAAGCAGGGAGTAACCCCTTTACATGGATATTAAACACCAAAGTCCATTTTTCCTCTACCTTATGTTGTATTGAAAACCTGACTAATAAGCAAATCACGGTGTCACTATTTAAACTTGTACTTAAGTTAGTCATCTTTTTTTTTTTAAAGATTAATTTATTTGAGAGAGAGAGTGCGTGTGCACACGCACACAAGTGGGGGTACGGGCAAAGGGAGGAGAAAGAATCTCAAGCAGACTCCCTGCTGAGCGAAGAGCCCAACACGGGGCTCTGTTTCGCAACCCTGAGATCATGACCTGAGCCGAAATCAAGTCAAAAGCTCAACCGGCTGAGCCACCCAGGTGCCCCTAAGCTACTCCTCTTCTCATTAAACACACAACAGTTCTCTTTTGCAGGCACGCCTGCCCCCATCACACACACTAGCATCTCTGTAAAGCACAGCCATGAGCTGACGGGCTGCTGAAAGTCCTGAGATAAGAAGGGCTGTAAATGCCTGTTCACAGCTCCTCATGTTTGCTCTCCTGTGATTTATGTCCAATTTATGACAGCCATTATGGTAGACACACTTCATTTAATCAAGAGCACAGTCAAGTCCTCATCATTAAAAGTCTTCCCCCGGAGAGCAGGTCCCTCATTTCATTAAAAACACTACAAATACATATTCAAAACACAAAGATAAGAGGAGTCAGCAGTAGCAATTAATTTTACGGGTTGGAGCTACCAGGGTATAATTCTCTTTTAAGGCTGCCCCTTCTCAGCTCATTTCACCTGCTCAGCGTCTCCGTGGAGCTGGGGCACAGGTATTCAGTGTTCACCTGGTATCTCTCACCCCACTGTATACACACCTAGAAGCCCCGCTGCCTAAAAAATGAGCTTGGCCAAAATGCAAAATTAAGTGCAGGAGAGTAAGAGATAGATTTCTGAAACTGCATCACAAGACTGTCCAGAAATTTATTCTTCTAAAACTGTCTGCCCATTTGCTAACTTAAGACATTCGTGTGGCTGATCAATTTGACTAGTCTAACAAGGCTCATGAAATCACTTAGGAAACAAAGTGATGTACAAACGTAAGATATTCTAATTGAAATATCTTATACATGCTAACATTTCTAACAAATGAGCGGATGAAAGAGAGACAAGAGTAGGCTGTTCAATCCTAGGGAAACAATAACTCCTAGATTCTGGCAAATTCATTCTCATGGAAATGTGACCTCGTAGAGTATGTATACATTTTATAGGACTCTGACATCTCTACGGACCTTTATCAGGGCAGTAATTCAAGGTCTGTCACGCTATGATAGAACCTACTGACTTAATTGATTTCTGCCTCCCTCTGACATTGTAATGGCTCCATTCATAACAACTCTCTGCTGTGTGGTGCCAACGGGAACAGCTCATGTAAGGTTTATCATCCTAAGAAAATAATGGATGTCAAATATGAAGGTGGTATTCATGGAAATAAGCAGTTCTGTGGAATTCCAAAGCCAAGCAGGCTGTGTGGTGAGGGGCGCTCTTCTTCCCGAGGAGCCTGGTTACCTCTGGTTTCACTCCCCTCTTCAAGTTCTGCACCCTGAATTTCCATCCTCAGCTTTCAGTCCTCCCAGGATTATCTCTATCAGATTTCCTTTCTTATTCTTAAGTTTAAAACACTTGGAAATGTTTTTAATAGCAAGCTCAAAGTAGGTCTCGTTTCCCATCACCTCTGGGGAGTGGCTACATCCTTGCTATACATTGGAAGGCCACGCCATGAACAGAAACTTCTACAGCTGAAACCAGTTAGAGCTTTTAGCAAAGGGTAGATTGAACCAAGCTTCTCATTTACCTTCTCTATTTTTAGGCATCTTTTATATTTTTGAAGGACCCCCCCCCCCCCCACCAACACACACACACACACCTTGTTAGCAAAGCCACATCAGCCAGGGATGACTTGCCTGCAGAAAAGGCAACTTGCCATATAGTTGAGTCCAGGCAAAAGGTTTTCCCTGGCCAGAAAGGCAATTGAGCAGGGGTATGGAAAGTATTATAAAACCATGCAGAAATACTCACAGTTTGGGTTTGGCAAGCAGAGGTGGTGGCTCCTTAGTGGGTGAAAGCAGGACAGCTGGTGTTGGAAGAGATTTATTACTGTTAGCTTTGCCGTTAATCAGTCCGTTTACTCCATGGCTGGGATGGACTCCGTTTGTTTCCCGCTCGGCAGAACTGAACTGCATTTGAAGGGCTGCCATGCTCAGTCCTAACTCAGGGCTGTTCACCTGCTGGATCTCAGATGGGTTCTTTGAAGCCAACTCAAAGGAACTCGCCTCCAAGATTGGAGGGGGAGGTGGAAAGTGTTGGAAGTGATCATTGTTGGATTCTCCCACTGAGTCATAGTTACAGTTTTCAGTGTTGGCTACAGAAGGGGGGGAGAGAGGAAAAAATAATAAGATGCTATAGTTCAACAGTTATTTTTATGCTGTCAGAGACCACCTGAGAAACCCTTGTGCCCCACTAAGTTGTTAAAGAAGAGGTAGCCCCCCTGCTCTCATTCGACGTACAAGCAAAGCCAGCTGGAGAGGTTGGTTCTCCCAACTGGTTTTCAGGGACTGATACCTGTTTCATTTCCTGATTGGATCCACAAGTGGGGAGGCCAGCTACCAATTTATTAACAAATTTCAAATAAGATCTAAACACAGAAGTCGGTTAAAAAAAATGACAACACAATATCAACTAATAATACTTTGTTGGCTCACATTGCAGCCTGTGGATCGGAATGAACATCCTACCTGTGCCTCCCTTCCATTAGCTCAAAGGATACAGGCTTTATGTGGGAGGCAAAGGATATTCATTCTATTTAAATCTAAGGAAAGTAAAATTCTGAGTTTAAGTAAAATGTCTTAGGTCTCATACATAATGTTTTCCCAATTCAGATACCAGTCATGGCTATAATTCAGTACAAGAGAAACTGACTCATTAGCTCTCAACAAACTGGAAGCATCTTGAGATAAGAGCACGTCATCCTTGGATTCCTCACCTTGCCCAGAGCCCAGCAGAGCTCCTGGAATGTACTCAAAAATACTTATTGAGGTCAACTGAAAGCTCAAAAAATATTTGTTGACTGTGTTTGGCCTACAGCACATCTACCCCCGATGAAAATGGGAAATACTGCATGCCAGCCTTTGCCATCTCGATGTCTAGAGCACGGAGCTGTGGCTATGTTGTCAGAGCACCACGCTACTACAATGCCCATCTGCGGGAACCGTCTCAAGCCACCTCGGAATCAAACGCCGGGATCCTCCCTGCTCTGCAGCTCCAATCACGGCACCAGTGTGGCTGTTTCCCATTTAAAGTACTGATCGTATCAGCTCCATCACCAAGCCAGTGAACTTTACCTCTCTTTTCTTAATTAAGACGAAAAACCATTTACAATTTCTATTCTAATACCCTCAAGCCAGTCTTGTTTGTGCCTCTGCTGCCACCTAGCACCAACTTCTCACTCTTTCAGGGAGATCAAAGTGCAGTTCGACTGTTCTCCCCAAGTCTGTCTCACGTAGCCACGGTCCATTTCTTGGTTCCCTACTGTATGTACTACGTGCCAGGCTTGGTTGAAGCACTATTTTAAAAACTACTATAAAGTAAATAACAGTGATGAGTCAATAAAAGTAAGCTAAAGTCAAGCTAATTAGTAATAGCAGAAAGTAGTCAACTAAAGTTTTAAGAGAATAAAGGAAAAAGCTGTTTCAGGTTGCCCTTGTTAGTGGTACATTTCTGAGTTAAAAAAAATATATCCAAGGGCGCCTGGGTGGCTTAGTCAGTTAAGCATCTGACTCTTGATTTCGGCTCAGGTCATGATCTTGGGGTCGTGAGGCCAGGCTCTCTGCTCAGCGGGGAGTCTGCTTGAGATCCTCTCCCTCTGCCTTACCCCCTACCCTCCCCGGCTCATGCTCTGGCTTTCTCTCTCAAACAGATAATTTTTTTTAAAAAAAATCCAGACAGTTTTGAATATTGGCTTTAACAGTATAGTATACTGCTTTCGTCTTTCGTATGAGTTACATCTCATTTTCCAAGAAATTTGATTTCTAAGGTCTTTACGGCTCCTCCAAGTTACTTTAGGTTTATCTTGTATTACTCTTTCAAAGGTTTCAATCGTGGCTCAAACAATGCTTTGTTGGTACGAGGCCCAGCTCTTCAGTTGGCACTGCTGAGAACAGCGACCGCACCTCTGATTCAGAGGTGGCTTTCTGTTGTCAGCAGGATTCTGGGTTAGCACGAGGATGTTAGGAAACCGGATCCATTGTTTCCAAGACCGAGGTGCATGACTTAGAAAACAGCCCCATGTGTGTTCAGTTGCTACACTGTCATTATCTTTTGTTTTTCATCTCTACTTCCATCCCCCTCCCCCAAGGCCTGTGTTTCCTGATGAGACACTGGTTGTTAGGCTAACTCCCGGAGGGGCAGCAAGCATTCCTAAGGGCTGAGCTCTCCTCCGGGGTAGTTCTTTCTGCTGTGGTGAACCACACACTAAATGCTAGGGGACAGAACCCAGTCAATTTTTTACTCCTCACATACCTGAGGTGACAATCAGCTGGGCAGTGCTGGTTACTGAGCCGTAATCATTTCTTGCCGAGCACGTAAAGATCCCTGCATCTTCGGGGAAAGTCTCAGCGATAACTAGGGTACAGATCTCCTCTGGAAGGGAAGAGAACAGAATAACTCATCAGAGTGAAACCACGAGGTCACCTCGAGGAGGTCAGAGCCTCTGCCTCTCTAAAACAAGCAAATTAGGTAACAATTACTACACAATCTCTTTACAAAGTATTCACAATAGAATTTCTTTACACTGAATTGTGCGGTTCAGGATAGTGGCCAAAGCTGGGGAGTCAGACTCATCCTTTGTGCCTTTAGACGAGATCAGCCTTGGTTTCCTCATCTGTAACATGAGGACAATGTATACCTAACGGGGTACTTGTGAAGATGAAACGAGATGTTTGCCAAGTGTGTGTGTCTGCACGTGGCACGTGAAAGACGTTCAGGACACCAGCTCCGTTCTCCTCCTGCTTACTTCGGTTGAGTCTATGTGGAAGTTCCCTCAACTACAGTGCGGCTGCCTTTTACGTTTGCTCAACTGAAAAGCGATGAGCAGGGAAAATGAACCTTCTCTGAAATGCTGACAATGGGGGAAAAAAGAACAAAATATGTCAATGCTGGGTCTGCAGACAACCACTCTGGAAGCTACTGTGACAGTGTGGCGGTGTTGAGCTGTGAAGCATGAACAGCCCAGACGCTGGAACCAGCTGCTAGGGCTTGAGTAAGGGTCCCACCGTATCTTGCCTCTGTGACTTTAGTCAAGCTCCCCGGACCTCAATGTTCTTATCTGTAAAATGGAGAAAATAACAGAACCTACCTACAGGGTTTGTATTAATCATGCCTCTTCTTGTGACAGGCTAGACACTGTGTTCGGGACACTGCCCAGCACATGGTAAATGCTTTGTTGCCAGTAAATATAACCCGTTAGCATTAAAAAGCTAGATCTAGAGCATATTAACTATTTTTAAATAGAATAATTATCGATATTTTACCAGTCAAATAAATTACATTAGCAAATGTTAAGAGAAGGATAGATTTCTGATTCCCACAAAAAAGAGACTCTATTAATTATTCCCATATTGTGTGGGCAGTGTAAGACTTTGTATTACACTTTTTGCAAAAATGGCTGTGCTTCTTCTCCTCTCTGCATCCATGCAGAGTGTGGATGTGTGTAATGTGACCCTGCAACTCCTTCCATCAAGTGGCACGGTCTATTTCCCCAACCCCTGAATTTCGGCGGGCAGGCCTTGTAAGTTGCTTTAACCTAGAATGCCGTAGAAGTGATGCTGGTCAGGGGTCTTCAAGGGACCTTGCTTACTTCTATCTATGGACCTGCTGAATTCCAAAGTGAGTAAGGCTGTGCTGATCACTGAAAGAAGAGCTACATACAGCAGAGATCAGCCATTCCAACAGAGAGCGACCTAGACTAACTCATTCCCAGCCAACCTCGAGGCTGACCACAGCCACTTTGTTAGTCCAGCTGAGGCTGGCCAAGCCTGACAGAGACCATAGAACTGCCCAGCTGAGGCCAAGCCAAACGGCTGCTGCTTAAGCCACTCATTTAGGGGATGCTGTATTATGCAGCAATAACAGATACATGTGGAGAAGAGAAAATGCTTCTCTACCATCCTCCCTCCCTGACAACCCGCTAAGGGCAAACTTTTCAGACTTGTGGAATAATGCGTCTTCCTTCAATTCAACTATCAGTAATAAAAATTACTAAATTTGTCTCAAAGCATATTTTATGTTTTAAACACTGGAAGAAAAAGTACCAGCTGAGGGTTAAAAGTGCTACCTTATAAAATAAGAACATTTTTATCTATTAAAAGGATCTTTAAATATCTCATTTTTAAAATACAAACAAAAGTAATAAATGTAAAGATAAACAAACCACAAAGCATAAAATGAAAAGTCTTCCTTTATATTCCATTCATGAATTCCATTCATTGGCATTTATTTAATTACAAGTTATTTTAAGTTCTTAATAATGTTGTTGCTTTGTTTAAAATAACATTATTTTCTCTTTTTGAGATGATGGCATCCCTGAAGACTTTCTGTGTTAGAACTTGTGGAAAATATTGGCTAATATTTGACTCTAGCTTTTCCATAATTTACTGGAATACTTTTGAGGGCAATATAATGTGATCACACTGGGTTATATCATAACAGGTGGTTTTATAGATAATGACATTGGGCCTCATAGGACTTAAGACAAGCTGACTTTGATGGCTCACTTCATGTCTCACCACTGAGTAACATATGTTTTTGAAATTTTGCAATCAAAACAGATCTTTAGAGGCGCCTTGGTGGCTCAGTCGTTAAGCGTCTGCCTTTGGCCCAGGGCATGATCCCAGGGTCCTGGGATCGAGCCCCGCATCAGGCTCCTCCACTGGGAGCCTGCTTCTTCCTCTCCCACTCCCCCTGCTTGTGTTCTCACTGGCTGTCTCTCTCTCTGTCAAATAAATAAATAAAATCTTTAAAAAAAAAAAAACCCAACAGATCTTTAAAAGACACATTTGGTACACCCAGTGCAAATGTAGATTTATCCAGATAACACTACAGAAATTTCTGGCTTTCTCAGTTTTTACCCAGGTGAAAACAAAGCCAATTGGGTTCAATGTCAGCAGAATATTTACTTACAATGCTACAGTGTTGATAATAGCACAAAGAAAAATTTATTCAAATTCTGAACCTAGGTTTTATACTATGTTTTATAATTTCAATAATGTATTTCTATAAATCATGCTCAAATTATGACTACATCCTATAAAACAAGCTGTGGTGTAATGGGGTAGGAAGGTATAAACTCAGACATGCTCACCTCTGCTCACCTTTGTCTCAAACAATAAAGGTTTGAGAGACACGGATACACTTGAAGTACACAATTATTATGAAAAATAATAGGATAAGAGAGAGCATGAGGTAATTCTGTGTGTACACAGTTCTTGGCCTTCCAATTGAAGAGGAAGATAAAAAGTGTGGAAATAATAATAATTCAAGTTGGAGCTTTACATAAGATCAACCGTTTGGAAAGCAAGGTATATCTGGAAAGGGAGAAGGGACTGGAAATTTTTTAACTGAATACATATGGTTACAGAAGGAGTTAAAAGTGTATTTAACCAGAGAAGGGTAAAACTTAGAATATCATTGCTCTAAGGGATTTTAGAGACTGACTACCCTAAATCTCTCATTTCTTCAGGTGAGGTCCAAAGTGATTCTGTCAAGGTCATGGTTAATTAATGATAAAGTCAAAATGCTGAAACAGTCATCCTGCCTCCCACGAGCAAGCTTCCCCCCACCCCCACCCCCCAGGACAAAGCCTCTCTCGTTGTTCTGCATTTTTTTCTAGTTTAGGGCACAAGGAACTCAGTATAAAATGGGGTAAGGAAAGATTTAAGATGGGAAACAAGGAGTTTCTCGAATCTGAAAATTTTAATTATTCTCACTATCCAATTTATTTATTTATTTATTTAAAGATTTTATTTATTTATTTGACAGAGAGAGAGACAGCCGGCGAGAGAGGGAACACAAGCAGGGGGAGTAGGAGAGGAAAAAGCAGGCTCCCAGCAGAGGAGCCTGATGTGGGGCTCGATCCCAGAACGCAGGGATCACGCCCTGAGCCAAAGTCAGACGCTTAACGACTGAGCCACCCAGGTGTCCCTATCCGAGTAATTTAATAGGAAATTCATCTGCAGAAGGAGATGTGCTGCGTGTCCTCATAGATACAAGATAGATTGGAATAGGGCCTGAAATGTGGATATGCTGGTATCAGAAGGAATGAACAGCCTAATCTTTTGAGATTTGGGGAAAAAGACCCTCACAAACTGGCAGAGGGAGGTCACCTCTGTTCCCTGTAGCAGATGCTGCTGGGAGCCAGGCAGCCTTCCCGGCTTTCAGCAGCACCTAGGTGCTTCCTGCCTAGGGAATCACTCCCTGAGTCCCTGCATTATCTCCCCAGTGTTTGGTGCTCTCTGGAAAGGTCTTCTCTCAACCTCGGATTATTCATACCTGAAAAGATGGAGTTTCTGGAGACACCTGGAGAAATACCCATCACCACGAGTTCAGTACCTGAAAATGCCTTAACTGTAAACACAGACCTAATTCTGTGCCTTGAAACCTACATTCAGAAGCAGAATAAACTCTTCTCTAGCAGGAATGACATAAAGTGGTTTTGGAGGGATGATCTTGACAATTTTGAAGTTCCTTCTTATGTTATCTATGATTTTGTGATTTTTAGTTATGCCTTTTTAAAAACCCTAAGCTTATGTATATAGTTGCCCCTTCTAAACCAGAGGGCCCTTTTGAGAATGAAAGTTTACCATCACCACATCCTTCCATGACTTTGAGGATAGATTACAAATCCTCAATGTAGTCACAGAACCCTAAATGGTCAGGCAACTACTACTCTCCAGGTTCCTTTTGTGCCTCTCCCCTTCTTTCATTCTGAGCTTTGGGCACTCTGGCTCTTGGGCTGCTCCTTGCAAAGCCATAGATCTTTACATCTCTAAGCCTTCAGCCTGACATGACTTTCTCAGAGAAGCCTTTTTTGATTAGCCTGGATCAGATCCACCTTCTGTATTGCAATCTTAGGATGGCAGACTTTCCTTGGAGACAGCGCTCACACCTATGAATAATTTATTGTGTAATGTCTGTTCACTTCTGGTCCCTTGACTCTGCCCCTGTGAAAGCAGAAAGCATTCACTCTGTTCACAGGTATGTTGCCTGTGTCTCTTACACTGAAAGCTCTCCATAAATATTCTTGACTAAATGTATCGATGAAATTTAGATTGCAGGAAAAAAGTAAACATTTGCTTTACAAAAAAAAGTTTCAAATCTGAGCAAAACTCATTTTATATGAGTTTTCAGGAATACTTCTGTTGCATAAAAGTAATGTCATGTACAAAGTCGATGGCCGACGAAATATCTAGAAAAGGTTAGAAACCGATGGAACAACAAACAACTAAAGAAAAGAATCGGGATGGTCTTCTAATGATCTTCACGCATTGCTATGTCTCAATGTCTTTCACAAGATAAAATTTTAGTCGAATGCCCCAAAGGTTGTTCAGCTTTTCTTCTCTTGGAAAATTTCATCACAAACTCACAATAGGCTCCTATTTTGTTGAGAGAAAGGAGCATTATGGCTCATATGGTTCTGACATTATAAAAATGAAGAAAGCCATGAGGAAATGAGATGAGCTAGGTTGTAATATTGCATTTTCATCCGGTAGCATCTTATTTGAACAAAGTCCTTTAACACATCTGTAAAATACATTCTTGTGAGAAATGGAAATCAAGGAACGATTGCTTATGTCAAGTAAGGGCAGTTAGAGGCTTACTTATCTATATTAAAAAATTGTCCATTTTAGAAAATGGAAATTTTTAAAGTTTCCAATAACTCTAATTGTAATACATCTTAATCCATTTTCCCTAAGTGAAAGTTTTGATGGCATATAATTACTAAATTAGAAACTACTTTTGCTGATAAATTTTTTATAGTTACCTAAAAATTACTTGATCACGTAAATCTCTCTCAGAAGTCAACCCTGAGTTTCATTCAGATTTTTGATGTACTTAACACTTGGTCAAATACAAATAATTTCATTTGCCAAATCTCATAAAATGATGAGGCAGCAAGGATAATATTACTAGGTCCTTTGGGTACTAAGGGGACATTTTTCTAAATGCTTTCCTTCACAGCCTTTATTTTTTTTCCTCTTTGGGGTCCAGCCTAACTCAAAAGAAATCCAGCTTTTACCTCTCAAACCACATGATTTGTGTAACACAACTGATAAAAAGAATCTGGACTAAATTCAGCAAAATGAGATTCAGTGTGGGTACATAAAAACGTTTGCATAAATTTTCATAAAGGATTTTTTTTTACAGTTCCAAACTGTATCTTATATAGAGGATATTTTTATTTTTTTAGAGGCTATTTTAAACGCACAGTTTAAGGAGTACAATAAAACGAACCCCTGTGCACCCATCATTAAGTCTAAGAAATAAAATATTACCAATACTTTGGAAATGCCCTCTATGTGCCCCCCAATTTAATATTTCTTCCTCTCCTTTTGAGATAATTAGTCCTCTGATTTTCATTATGTTTATTACATACGTGTCCTTCAAAAAATGTGTTTAGTTTTAAAAAAATTGAGTCGTAAGCGTAAAGAAAAGACAAACTTGTCACCGTTCGAGAAAGTTCACAGGAACTACCTTGGCGTATAAAGCAGCTTCAACTTCCCTGTGCGTTTACAAAAGCCCCCACAGGAGTCATCAGCAGACAAGGTCATGAGTGAGTCCTGGGAAACCTACAGCTCACCTCGGTGGGGAAGTCTGGCGGGGTTGAGCGTGGGCAGGAACTGGACAGCCGGCATGAATAGTTGGTGGAGTGGGTGTCCCAACGCTTTCTGTTTTTAAGTTCAAGGTGGCCGACTTCCAAATCTCAGCACCAGATCGAGTAGGAATGGTGAGGGTGGGGGCAGGGGCATGAAATGAATGTTCTTAGCTGAGCCAGGAGGCAGGGCAGGGAGGGAAGAGCACGAAAGGTCAAGCGAAAAGAGAATTTGGGTCAGGCTTACTACCCTGCCATTCTGTCACCGGGGTAAAGGACGAAAGCAGTGGCAATGAGCTCTCAGTGATGCAAACGTCCACGTGTCTGTCTCTTGCATCACACCACTCCAATCTGGGCTTGGCCTCCATTCCTGGCGCACAGCTGTTACCCTCCTTTGGGCTCCCTTCGGCTCCTGCCTGCATTTGATCTCCCGCTTTCTGTACACCGCATCTTCCCCTTTCTAAGTGAATTCTCTTGCTGCGGTGGAGCACGTGCTGTATAAAGCGTTGTGGAGGAGAACTTGCAAGTCCGGAAACTCTTGACGACATCTTCACGTGGAATCGAAGGTTTGGCAGGGTATAGCACTCCAAGTTGGAGGTAATTTTACTTCAGAATTTTGAAGGCTTTACTTCATTGTCTCTGTGTCCAGCCTGACTACTGAGAAGTCCTAACTCATTCTGATCCTGTTAGTTTTATGTGATGCTGTTTTCTCCTTGGACGCTGGCAGAATCATCTCCTTGTCCTGGATATTCTGAATGTCACGATGCACACTGCTGTGAATTTATCTCATCCATTGTGCACGCAGTGAATCCTTTCGATCTGGAAACTAGTATCTTTCAGTTTGGGGAATTAAAAAAGTTATTTCATTGATAATCTCTCCCCCTCCTTTGTTTTCTCTCCTGGAATCCCAATTATACCTGTGTAGTCTACTTATGCAAGTTCTCCAGTGTATTCCAATTTTTTTTTTTTTTTACCTTTGTTCTCTTACATTCCTTTCTGTCTTTCTGCCCTACTTTGTGGGACATTTCCTCAACTTTTATTTCTTCTACCAACTTTTCATTACAAGAACTTTTTGTTTTTCAAACATTCCTCCCCTCTCCTAAAAGCTTTTTAAATTTTTACTTCTTGGATGCACTGATTCTCTTATCTGAGAGGAGTGTTGTTTTGTTTTTACATTTTCTTCTCTCTGCAAGTCTGTTTTATCCAAGTTGCTTTTCAGGGGAGTTGCTTCTTTTCTTCTGTATCATCCATGATAGGTATTTCTTCAGAGGTCTTTTCTCTCTTCTTGTCTGACATGGTTCTGAGTTAATTAGAAGCTCAGAGCAAGACAGAGGAGCTTGCCAACTTTGGCCTTCCCACTACGGTAATGTGGATGGCCTCTTTGTTGGAGAAATTCCCGTATCACATGTATCGATTTTTCTTTCTCATGGGGTGTTCAGATTTCCCAGAAAGGAGTCCTTCAGGCTCTGCCAGGAAAGGAAAGGCTCCGAGGCCAGCATTCTAGAAGGTCAGTTCAGAAGACGACTGGGAGTAGGAGCATTGAGAATTTAGAATTCTAAGAATCACTCCATTTTCTTTTTGGTGCACTCTCACATGTGCCTCAAGGTGTTCCCTGTCTCCCCAGAGACTGAACCAAAGTTTCTGGGTCCATGGGACCCTAAGTGTCTCGGTAAGAGTTTATGATGCTCCTAAGCCAAAAGATACACCCACAGCTTCACTTATTTAGTTATCTTGAAAGAACATGTGAGTATTCAGGTCTTAACAAATTAGTTATTGTTTGGAAAAATATATGTATAAATTGAGAGAAAAGTATTATTTTATTCTTAAATAACCACAATTACTAACTAATGAATGCACGCATCTGTTGTGGACTGCAGAACTCTTGAGATCACATGGGGCGCCTCCAGCCTCATTTCACGTTCCACACTGGTTTTCATGTGGCACTTGCTTTTTATCAACACTTACACATCAAAAACTCAGTTTCAAAAAGATAGGATGCCATAGAGAAGAACGTGGAGTGCTCTAATGTTGAAACTCTGAACCATGTCAAGCTAGAAGTGGTACCTATCTATGTCGAGTATCATTGTGTTTGCATCAAAAATGTCAAACACGACAGCACCTCTGTCAGTTTGGTGTGGTGCCCCAGGTTCGAGAACCACAGGCCTCACACAACCCACTTCTGTTTAACCTACCATCTGAACCTGGACTTGCACTAAGCGTTGAACTCTGGACAGTCTACTGGGATCTCAAACATCCTTACCATCGCTCTCCTACAACTTGGCACCTTAGCACGTTTAACAAGTATAATTAACTTCACATTCTGAATCACAGAATCAGAACACGGACTCTATGATCTAAGATCTAAGATGATGGGTGGCACTGGTTAGCGGAGATTCATATTGAAAGTACAAGGCATCGTATTTTTATATGTATAATTTCCCAGCCAGCAGGACACAGTATTTTTAATTTTGCATGCCATTAGACAATGCTATAAAAGTAACTCAATACAGTTTGTGGCTGCTTCCAGACAGCTGAGTAAGGGCCTGAGTATTAACAGCTGTCAAATGAGTGTTCTGTGCCCTCCACACCACCCCCGCCCCAGACTAGTCTTTGAAGGATTCAATCAATATAAAGTCAGAATGTCAAAGAAAGAGGCCAGAGCAGGTAATATGACAAACGGATGTTGGTCTTAAGTAAGCTGACTAGCTATTAATTCACAAAACAGTCTGAAAAGATTTGTGATGCAAGCTGACTTCTGTCTAGACAGAGAAGGGAGTGTAAAACACATTAGACAGATACAACACAGTAGTGACAAGAAAAACCTGTTTCAGTTTCTCAAATGCATTAGGAGAGAATCTGCTAGCTCCTTCTTTATCTAAATATCTAATCCCTAATGGGGCTATAGCTAGCTAAGTACTAGTGAATTTCAATTTTATTTCTAGAGCTTTAACACATCTTACACATGATGTGAAAAAGGAAGAAGAGTAAAAAAAATGAAGGAGGGAAAAGGGGAGATGAAAAGAGAGATTAAGTGAGAGAGGAAGAAGAGGGAGGGGGAGAGAGCAAGTGAGCACCAGCCAGTGAGTGAGAACAAGAGTGAATATGTCAGAGGACTGGAAGAGTGTAGGAAGAGAGGGTAATAAAATCTGAATGCTTAAATATGTTTCTGAATTTCAAAGGCTATTTATGTTTTAGCATTTGGAAAACATCACTTGGTCCAGTCCTATAAAATTTATCTCTTTCCTCAGATGTATTATGGTCATGTCTGCTTTTCTCCTTTCCACTTAACGGTGGCTAAAAAACAGCTATCAAGGAAGCCAGTTCCCACATCCATTTTATATGGTTGGATAAGTTCAATGGCCTAATGAATAAAATAGTCAATCAGGTCACTTAAGGAGAGTACACAGTTCAATATATATTTTGTTTTTTTCCCCAACCATGTCAACAGTCAACTTCAAGGTCAATGGAAGGAAAACATTTGGCTACTAATAAAAGAATCATAATCATACCTAGTATAATAATAATCAGGCATGCCAAAACACTGTTTAAATACAAATATGTTCTAACTTTTGCTTGTTCTGAAGTTCTCATAACAGCTCACATAAGCAGTCACTGGAATAGCCATTCATGTGTTTAAAGTTTTGTTGTTTTAAAAAATATGATCAAGAATTTTATTTAACACTACATGACAACTGTAGATTTCCTGAAGGAGAGAATTTTGATGCTCCGCTATAAAAGACAAAGGAATAATTCCAGTCCTATAGTAAATATAATTACGTAGAAATTATCAAAGATCAGAGAAAACTAGTATGTGCTCCTGCCCGTATACAAGGTTTTCCCCCCTGTATTGACAGATTTGGCTGACATAGTTCTGTACCAAGAAATATTTGTTTTCAGCAAATTCTATTATTATGGTTGGAATGGAGGAGTCTGTTTTCTTAAATGCTTTCAGATCGAACTGAAGGGGAGAAAATAAGAAAATTCAGTGAACACAGGGAGGAGAAACTTTTATATTGCTAGGATATGCAGTTTAAAAGGAAGGCCTCCCACATCTTCCTCTTCTCTTCATGATTTTGCCTGTTAAAAATCGTTCTAGAGGTCATTTTATTCCAGGAAGCTGCCGAGAACTAGTTTTATTAAATAATCATGATCAAAACTATATTCCAGAATCAAAACAGCAAATCATAATTGAAAAAGAGTGTGTGGTATGAGGGGTAAAGGGGAAGAGGATGGAAGAGGGGGGTGGTAGATGTTTCTATTCTCCTTCCTCACCCAAATTGATTCCTTCTTGGCCAATATACTGAGCATTTTCAATTTTCAAACATGCGTATACTCAGAAACTAAACGACGCAGCTTCTAACAAGCGTTGTGAATTTTCGGATGATGGTTAGTTTATGATTTTCCAACACAGATCATCAGAGATATTTCCTAAATCATCATCATCTCTGTAGGGGATGACAATGGGTAACAACATGATAAAAAAGAGTTGCATGAATTTGCACAGAATCCAAAACACAACATCAAAAGCAGTCTTAATCTGTTCCAGTAGTAATACGTTTAGAATTTGTGGCCCAAAACGTTCGTTTTATTTGTATATACAGTATCAAAAGGCATGAACTGCCCACAGGTTTTTCACATAAACTTTTTTGTAGATAAAGAGGTATGTGGCTCCTACTTTTATATCTATCGAGAAGTCTGTTTAGAATAGTAAACACAAAAGATGTATCCGAACATCTTAGCTCATGCAGTAGACCGAGTTTCAGATGTTCCACGTATCAGGGAACCTGCATGACGCAATTCGATATAAAGACCTGACACAGACAAAATATGAAGTTGTGTATTTCCACATTTTGGAAAGTGACTACAGTATTTGATGCGGTGACTGATGCATTAGGTGGGACAACATGTTCTAGCTGTAATCACGACAAGAAGGCAGTAACTCAATCCCCATTGTTCTCCGAGGATGCTACTCAGCATCTTTTAACCTTGGGATCCTAAAAGGATTACACCCTGCTTTTAATGGCCCAATGCTCAGCTGTGAAATGTTCAGGACGAAGCACGGTAATCTGACCTGCAGTAGCCCACAGAGAACCTTCAAGTTCCCCAAGAAGGGACAGAGCAAAGCCTTGGCTCCTAAGGGACATAATGGTAGCGTCTGCTCGGTGCTGAAGCAGAGGCACAAAGCAGTTTTTCTACCTTTTGCCAAGGAGTCAGCAAAACTGGTAATTCTGCTGATGGGAGAAACGCAACAGAAAGCAGTCTCGAGGAGGATATCCTATGAAATGCACAGACAAAAATTTTTGTTTCTTTTGCAAACATTGTTGTAGTTCACGGGGAATCATAAATATACAAGAAGTCTGGAGCAGGGGAACAGCCGGACCTGGCGCTTCTGGATAACATGGCGCTCTGATGAGGTCAAATGACCTGGTAATTGAGAGAGATCCTAGGGCAAGATGACTTTCTTCATGCTTGTAGAATAGTAAAAGTTTACGGCTCGGGGGCCATAAATGAGAAATGCCGGTGGTCAGCTTTGCTTACATCTTTGGGCTGCTCTCATGTGAGACTCATTTCTGAGCTGGAGAGTTGAGCCATTAGTAGGTTTTGGTCAGCAGAAGTACGTAGCAGATGGTTCTTTTCTACTGGAATTTTAGGAGGACGTTTTTTCATCATGAGCTTGGTTTGCTTTCCAAATATAAAAGTCTATATTTAAAAAAGCCTTAAGTCACTGAGCTTGACCTTCTTGTCTGAATGGAACTTAATGTTTTACTAATAAAGAAGCTGATGTAAAATGCAGTGGACAGACCCCATGATAAAGAAGATACTGTCTCTAAGGGGGTTTCATATTTCCAGGGAACTGCAAAAGCATTGTTCTGCTTATGGCTTTAAAACTGAAACAAAGAACTATTGAAACCCAAAAGATACATTATCAAAGGAAAAAAAAAAAAAAGAAAGAGCTTCTTACCAGGTTCAGCTGTAGATCTAGGTTCTGTTTGGCACATGAGAAAAAAAATAAATCAAAATGGAGTATTAGAATGGGGTTCTGTTAATAAGAAACCTACCTATCTTTCTCTATTGCTTTGTCCAGGACATGTCTGCAGGATATAGGGAACTCCATAATACAAAAGATAAAGTGATAATAGATCGATTTATACTTCTATAAATACAGAAACCCAAATTCAGTTACAGATTATGCTAGGAAGCTTTTTAATTCATAGAAGGGCTTATAGGAAGCTTATAAACCTCCTAAAATTATTTGGCCAACTTTGAGTTCAAATGCATGTAACATTTTTTTTCTCTGAAGAAAGAACATACAACTTTTATCAGACTTTCAGAGGGGTACACAAGTGACCACCATTGCTGTAATTTACTGGACCCCACATATCTATAGATCTGGTCTCATTACTCTTTGAAAATAGAAATCAGTTCATGTTGAATGAGTAAACCCTTCTTGGTGTTCCTGACGCTTGAGAGAAAAAAACGGCTGGATGTGGGAGAATGGGCAGCTCTCCTTACTTTTCTGTAGAATTCTGAAATCTGGAGAGTCTTGAATTTCACTCCCTTGTCGGAACCACTTGACCTGCAAAGGGGGTGCTCCTCGGACCCGGCACTCCAGAACCACCACCTGACCCTCGGATGCTGCTATGTTTTGCAGTTCCTAAAAATTGAAGGAAGACACCCCGCATTAGACTTTGGTGCACTCTTACACAATTTCACAACAGAAAATAGCGCTTCCAAATCTTGGGGGAAAAAATGCAAAACTTGCATCATAAAATAATTACCACTAACGCAGGTAAAAATAAACACCTTGAAATCCATCGATTGTTAGCTTTCCATAATCTCTGTGTAATGAGATTAGTAAGGTCTACCACTGGGACTGTGGACATTTTGGGCCTGTCTGCAGATTTACTGACACTTTTGTATTTATGGAATTTTACGGCAACGCCTGTTATCTTTCTCTATCTACACTGAAGAGTTAGCTGGTGGAATGCAGACTTCCTAAAACAATTATATTCCATATGAACGTAGATTCCTGGGAAAACCAGACAGGAAGAAAAAAAAAGGCATAATTTGTTTTTACATGCTCCAACCTTTTCATGTACTCCCCACCCCCCACCTCTGCCAATGAGCTTCCTATGTCAGGTTTATTAAGATAAGGGGCTTGGGGATTTTCTCATTTTGAAGTTCTGAGTAAAATAATAAAACTTGCAGTACTTCTCCCTTCGTGACCTTCATTTCCTCTTCCCTTGCAATTACCCTTGTTGCCCCTGACCCCACTCCAAGTCCAGACCAGTAAATTTTTACAGTGCAACAGATGAGAAATTAATTTGGCTGCACAGATGCAAAGAGGTAAAGCTTTTATACTTGTTATTAAATATCAAAAGATTAATAGTCCCCTCACAGACATCCTCCCCCTACCTTCCTCCTCCAGGATTAGTTAGCAATGCGGCCTACTTCAACTTTTTGATTTTTTCAACTTCTGACTAGAGAGTATGAGATCTTACAAGGGTGATGTAGAACTCTTAAAGTAATTCAGATACGACAGAGTAATTCACCTACACGTCAACCAAAAGCAAACAAATCCACATTAAGAAGTGTGTGGTCTTTTCTGGGTTTGTTTATTTATTTAAGATTATCTGAAGGGACAACAAATGGTGTGCTGGGAAAAAAACAAATGTTGCAGCAAATGGGCTGCAGTGAGTGTGGAAGAGCCCCAAGGAAATTCTCAGAGTCCACGCTGTTGGCAGAAAAACTATAAAAGGCTAATATCAAGTCTGAGAAGGCATTTGATAATAATCTGGGTACTTAACAAGAATGCCTTTTTTTTTTATGTGAAAAGGTTAAGATTATTAACTACTTCTGATTGCATTCTGTCTCCTTATTTTTAAATGCAGGAAATCTCTGGTTCTAAATGGACTTTTTTACTCTGTGACGGGTCCAGAGAAGAGCTAACTTAGTGGATCACAGCAGGAAAAGTGTCACGCAGGGGGCCCAGGTTGTGTGGATTAATTATTAACCACTTCCTGGCTTGTCCAGGAAGTTGCTCATGGTAGATTTCAAATGGTACACAAATATTTTTAATATCTGAGCTTTCAGGCACCAAAGGAGACTCTGATTTATTCCTAGGATTATGTGTTTTGTTCAAACGCTGGAAAGTCAGAGATAGAGAAAACGGGTAGATGACAAGGACCCAGAGCAGTCAAAACTCCACAGAATTACAATATGACTCCAGGTGGAGCAAACTTGGTCATCTTGAAAAAAGCCACAGCTAAGTGGAGTGAGCCATTAGGAGAATCTTCAGGAACACAAGTTGCAGCCCTGAAGGAGACTAAGAGCCAACCTTCAGAGGTTACGCTTGGCAATCTACATCATCCACTCAGGGTAGAACTGGGGACCCCTAAGTGTTTTGGGGTCCATATAAGGGTACCTCCTGTCATATATCAAGCCCACCTGCTATTGTGGTTCCTTGAAGGGGTCGAACTATTTAGAAAGAAATGCCACATAAGGCTAGTTGCTCTCCTGGTCTCCCATGTGTCCCTCCCTACTGCCCACAGTCCCATAGCAGCTCTGCCCCAGCTAAGCCCGTTGGCCCGCAGGAGGAAGGGTGAGCTCTGCCTCTGACCAGCTGTGAAACCTGGAAACCTTTACCAGAGTAGAATGAGGAAATAGATGGGGGCTCCAAGTAGACCAGCAATGCCCACCTGATATTCACTGCCCCCATCATGCCCAAGAGAAAGACCAAAAAAAAAAAAAAAAAAAAAATGCTAAGGATGACAAAGTGAAGGCTACTTTGAATTAGAAAGGAGATGAGCAGATTTATCTTCTAAACCTACCCCTACAAAACCAAAGCCCAAGCTCAACAGGACCCAGCAAAGCAAGGAGAGAAGATGCCCAAAGGGACAAAGGGGAAAGCAAATGCAAGGAAGGAAGGAAGGAAGGAAGGAAGGAAGGAAGGAAGGAAGGAAGGAAGGAAGGAATTGTGCACAGAAGAGAGACAGTCTATGGTCTAGACATAGAAGGTAGAAGGCACTGGAGATCCCCAGTGAGGTGTGCTCTGTGCTGCCAGTCACTCTACGGTTTGTGATTTCTTTTTTAATCGACCTTTATAAAAATATAGAATTATGTTTCACTTTTCTTTTTACTAAGCTGTGTGGTTAGCACACAGTCTGCTTCAGGGTTTTCTTCTGGGGGAAGGGGATATACCACTAATATAATGTCAATGTCTCAAGGGCTGGAATGCAATGGAGAAACAAAGTTTTGTGTCTAGCTTTTGAGGCTTTCTCTTGGTCCCAGGAGGAGTTCCGTAATATCGCCATATGCCAGGCCACTGTGGGGAAGCCCTGGGGGGGGGGGGAAGCAAAATCTCACATCCTCCCTATTTGCTTAAATCAAGAGGTGCGTTGGGACCCCTCAAATCAACATCAGGTAACACAGACTTCTCGGTGATGATTTGGTGAATCTGCTTTGAAAAGTTCTAAACCACAAAGCAGCTGAATTACCCACACCGTGGGAACATCTGCTGTTCTCAGCATTAAAGGACAACTTCATGGACGACTACAGTGGCACTGCTTTCAGTCAGGTTTTACTGTTTTGTTTTGTTTTTTTGGTACTTTCAAAGTTGTTGTCAAATGTTACCATTTGTTGCCAGTGTCTTACACTAAATACCCTACTTAGGAAGTGACTTTAATAATGCTGGCTCCAGGCTGGCTTGGAAGGAAAAAACATCATTTCTTACAAGAAGACAAGCAAGATGCTCTTCCCTACTGCTGTGCACAGGTTTTATGGATTTGTTTTTTCACATTTGTCTTTCGTTTGCTTGGTCTAGGTTTTTGTAAAAAGTGTGACATAGGAGTCCATTTTTTTTTTATCTCTACTGAAAATTCATTCTTTACCCAGCAATCTGTAGGTTTCTGTATATATTGGAGTGTCTGTGGGCTCTGATCACCTGCCAATTTGTCTGGTCTTATTCAGCACCATACTATCCCAACTACTCCACCTTTACAAAGTCCTGACATCTCCAAGGACAAATCCTGTGCCTCCCTTACCAGCAACCCATTTTCCTTCTTCAGGAGTACCCTGGCTATCTTTAGACCTTTTTGTCTTAGAATCAAATTGCCAAGTTCTATGTCAAACAAATAAAACAAGGAACCTATTAGAATTACAGCTAGATCTGCATTAAATTTATAGATTAATCTGGGAGTCATGACTTCTTTACCATTTTCCAGTCCACAGACATGGAATCTCTCCCCACTTATTTGGGCCTTTGTAGATGTCTTTCAATCAAGGTTTATAATTTTCTCAAAAAAAAAAAAAAAAGATATGCCACGTGGAGCCATTTCTGAGTTGAGCAGTTGACTAATGAAATGGATGTCATTCAGTTTGGCAATGCAAAACACAAACTTAGAGAACAAATTGAATATTCGTCTTTTTTTTTTTTTTCCCCTACAAAACTTGCTGGTTCTCCCAAGCAATTTCCTACAGAGCTCTTTGTCTCATTTTTTTCCACCCATCTTGGCTTTCCCACTCTATTGTAAGCTCTAGCGGGTCACTGACCACGCCCACGTCGCTCAGACCCCTGACGAGATGATACTCACACAACAGTTGTTCCCTAAATAACTGTTCAGCCGCAAAGGTAACCATGAGAGCCTACGAATCTGTACGTTTTTAACTTTTAAAGACTGCTACACGAAGCCCCATGTGAAGGGAATTTAAGGACCAAAGCAAACACAGAGAACGAAACTTGCAGGGGTCAGACCTTTGTAAAAACAGGAGGAAAGCAGGCAGGAGTAGTTCCATCGGGTCGGCAGAGATACGAGGTTGGGCTGTGAACCTGAAAACGCAGAGACACATGGATCAAATTCTCAATATATAAATTGTTGAAAAGATGGGCTAAAGAAAGCTCTCCTTACTGGGATGGCTCCACATGAATGGAACGAGGGAACGCAAATATCGCCATCTATCATTTTGCTGGTCTACGCTCACACACAGTAGAGACATTGTTCCACGTCCTCATTTCACAGCTGTTATTCTTCTCTATTCAAAAGGATATTCAAGGTAAAAGTTCCTTGGTTCCTTAGGGATCCATGAGCTTGTAAATGCTATTACCAAATGGATTTCTGTGTGGGGGACTTCCACAGGGGTCTTTTCAAAAGTTCTCACAGACATTATATTTTATTTTTAAATACAGTCTGGATTCATGAAATTAAAAGCACAAGTTACTGGCAGGGGAGGATAAATTATCAAACATCTACCTTATATTTAACCTGCACTCTTTTTTCGATACAAGGGATTACAGGAAACAAGTTGAAAAGGAATATACTGTTTTTTCTTGATGTGCAAAAAACAAAGGTGCTAAAATACTTACTGAATGGCACTCATTTCTGGGGAAATACAAAGATTCCAGAGTACTGAACAGAAATATGTCTCTTTCTACAATCATTTATTTTCAAACACTTTGGTTAAGAAGCTAACAACTGCTTACACAGAAGTAAGCAATTGTTAGCTTCTTAACCCCAGATGATGGTGATCTGCTATTATGTGTCTAAATATGTCACAAGTTATCATCAAGAATGTTGGCAGAGTTGTAGAGATGCTAGGATAATAAAGGGCCTTATTCATTATTATTGTAAGACTTCTCATTAGCTTGTGATTCAGGACTGGGTTTCACTTTTCATTGTCTTTATATGTCCAAAGACTATTTGAACACTTACACAGTATTTAGTCTGTGCCAGGCACTGTCCTAAGTGTTATATGGAGATTCACTCACTCACCGAATCCTCGGGGTAGTCCTGTGAGATAGATGGTATTATCTTCATTTTACAGATGAAGAAACGTGGCATAGAGAGGCTACATCAAGTGGTAGAGCTGGGATTTGCACCCTGGCCATCTGGCTCCAGGGTGATCAACTTTACGTGATGTTGCTTATAATAATAAAGCAAAGGAGTTTCTGTGAGCCCCTCATCCTCCTACCTATACAACTGGAATGTGTGACCTTCCATTCAGTGTTCTTGGAGAATGTAAACCATTTAAAATGTACCGTTTACATTATTATGGTGCCTACATGTTTAAATATTTTCTGCTCTTAGGCTTTTGTGCTACACTTTAACATATTCTACCACATTCAAGAATGTTTCATGTGTGTATTTCCTGTTTCCCATGGATAGTTCTATAAACTGTTTGGGAATGAAGCTGGTAATGTATTTTTTTTTTCCTCCAATGAAATGCCTAGCATGGTGCTAATAAGCATTTGTCACTCGTCAATATTTAAATATCAAACACCAAAAAAAAATCCACTGATTTCATCAGAAATATTTTTACAAGTTCCACTCTGATTGAGGGGTTTATAGGAAATCTCTATGCCATCTTTGAATGAATTACACTGGTTGGTTCTTTTCAAGTTTATAAACTCGAAAGTCTTTTCTCTACTGTTTCCATAGTCCACATATCCAAGTGTATATGGCACATACTACAATTACTAAACCCTGAGCGCTCAATAGATCGAGGGCCTGCTGATGCTCACAAAACATACTTATTAGTTAGGAATTAGTTTACATTTCAAAGGCAGGGGTGGGGAAGCCTTCTGTTGTGGGTTGTATTTAAATATACACATCATAGCACAAGGGCAAAGTAACCTACATCTGATTAAAACATTCAGTTCTAATTTTCTTCACTGTTTTTTTTTAAAAATCTCCTGTTGTGCTTGCAAAGTAAACTCACTATTACTTTCCAGTAGTTTGTTTTGTTGTTCTTTCTTGGATATGGCAGTCTAACAATGAAATAAAAGCAGGATAAAAATGCTTGGTTAAGTCAAGGAATTTGAATTTTTTATTATCTGTTTATCTCGTGGAAAATCTTTTGTTGGTATGTGGACTTTTCTGGCTTCTAATTTGTTTTAAATGAGCTAATAAGTTTGGCTAAACAGAAGAGGACACATAGATAGAAGAAAAATCAAATAGTCATAGCTAAAAGAGATACCATTTTATCAGGTTATTGGCCGTTAGAGACATTCTTGATGGAAATGCAGATGTTGACTAATTGGTGATGTGTTTTTGATTAAAGATGATTTTTAGTGGATTAAAAGGAAGGACTTTACCTACCATATTCTTTCCTCCCAGTTGTGTTTCCACTTAAAAAATACTGCAGGGAGTGTACTCCTTGGAATCAAAGCTGCAATCTTTAAACCAAGAAGTTTGCTAATGAGTTTGACTCACTGTGGACTCTGGTCCAAGGCACACTTACCTGTTGAACAGGGACAGACAATGGTTGAATCACAGCTGTGGTCACTCCTGTCTTTGGAGATGATGATCCTATTGTCAAGGAGACAGAAGTTGTTTTCTTTTGAGCTCTGGAAAATAAGGAGGCAAGTGTGTTCAATCAATTTTTTTAAAGCAGGAGTTACCCTCTAAAAGATCTCCCCACAAGAGCTCAGTTTCTTTTTGTGCATTCAATCCACTTCACTTATAAGCGCTTCAGAAATGGGACACCATAACCTACAGTTAGAATAGCTGTGGTCAACATATGCATAGAACAGACCTTATAGATATTAGCAAAATAAACACACGGATAAAATAAAAATAACTATATATAACTCAGCTATTATCAGAGAACCTAGAGTACTGAACTTGGAAATCCTAAGAGAAAAGAAAATACCTGGAAAAGGTCCAATCTTTAGCAATAAGCAAACACCTGAAATCTTTAGGGTTAGGGTTCTGTACTTAATTCAAAGTTGTAGTGCTCTATTTTAAGTCTAGCAGCTGTTCTTTGTCCTGGTTTCTAATTTTGTTGAGACGGTCTTGGCACTTTTGTCTTTTCTTATTGCATAAAAGTTAGTGAGGTGTAGAGAAAGATTAAGAAGAGTTGGTTTCTAGGCCCAATTTTGCTAAAAGGTTGGCTGTGCAATCTCAAGCGAGTCAAGTAACTTCATGAAACTTGAGATCCTTATCTGAAATCAGGAGTGGCAGAGTATATGATCTCATAAGGTTCCTCTAACATCAATACTCAGGGATTATTTGATGTTGAATAGACATAATCGTTATGTATCTGCTAGCAGATCAAAGGAATTTATGAGCACAGTCTCAATACTCATGGAGTTTTCTACAAAATTTTAGTAGGTTCGATTTTATTTTTGCAAAAAACCAATTATTACCATAGATTTACGTAATAATTATTTTGGAAAATAATCCATTTGTCTTCATAAGAAGAGCTACATTTTACAATTTTCATGATAAGATCTAACTAGTAATAGACTTCATCCACGTAGAAACCCATTTCTGGCCTAATTAGACACTTTCCAATTGTATAAATAGACCGGTCCTCATTTACATTTTGGTAATGATTTGACTAATTTCCTCTCAATGTCACAGTTGTTTTTGTATATTTATAACCAGTTAGTTGTCTTTGAAACTTAAGATTGTCTATGGTTTGATTTTGGCATCTCAATGATGAAATGCAGACTTTGCAGTCGAAATTCCTAAGTGAAAAATTGTGTTGCACATTCAAATATTTGATCTTCGAATGACATCAGCTGACCTCTTCCTTCACAGCACAAGGTGTCCTCTTACCCCAATGATTCCGTCCACATTCTTTGTTATACAGATAACTGATGGGATCACAGGCACTTACTGTGGCATGGCTCCAAGGCTGGATTTGAAAGCTAAATTTTCACTCTCAGAATCTGTTGAACTGGCACCTGAGAAAGTGAAAAATAATGATAAATGTAAGATTTGAGTCATATCTATAACTGCTTCAAAGAGTAAAATTTTTCATTTTTACATAATAACATACAAAGTCTTATGTTGAAATAGGGAATGGTTCAGACCATTTTTACTTGAACTTTTTTTTCGGAAAACTACTTAAAGCAAAGATCTCCTATAAAAAGCTTTCTTCAAAGCAGTATGTTTTTCATGCGAGATTTACTATTAGTTTCAGTTTTCACTTTCGTCATCACGACCATATTTTTAAATGGCTTATAAGCTATGAAATAAATGCATGTGTGTGTGTCTGTGTGTGTGTGCAAAGCATTCATGATTTTAAACTTTAACCCTTTCCCAAGAGATCACATTGTGTGGATTATTAAAGTCTTCATTACTCATTAATTAGGAGATGCTTTCTGACTCTGATAAATTAGAACAAAATAGTGGCTTTATTCTTGAATAAGAAGGTCTCTGATTTTGGATCATGCTTTCCCAAATTCATTCGTTTCATTACTGTTTTTGAATTAAGGGTCACCTTATCAGGTTTTTAGGCAAAATGCAAGCTATACTTACATTTTAATGCTCACATGTTTTGTCACAAGAGATTTTAAATGATAGATTTAAAATAATTGTGATAAGAAGTACACTCTTGACATTTCTTTTATGAGACGTAAAGTGAGTTAAATTATGTAGATACTTTAATATAAAATAATACATGCTTATAGAAAAGTAACCAAATGGCACGGAATTGTGTGACATAATACTAAAGACCCGTGTGGGTACCTTCCTTAATGCCATTCTGCACATGTTAATAGTTTGATGTCTATTTGTCAGATAAATTTAATGTATTAACATACATACATTTATGTACATATCTCTACAAATGGAATCACACTACCTGTACTCTTTGCAATTATTGTTGCTTATAAATACATTTAGAATATATGTATTTCCTCAACTTCTTGGATAACTGCCCAGTGTTCCTTTCCATGACTCTATTTCTCCTGTCCTTTATTAATGTTTTAACAGTCAGGTTTAGGTGACTCTGCTGGAATGTCTGCTATCCCTTCCTATTTACTTCTCTAACTACCACTAAGTATAGGCTTTCTTATTAGTTAGTTCCTGGACTACCACAATAGATTCCTATCTTGTCTTCGTCTGTCTCTCTGTCAATCTTCAACCTATATCATTTTTTACCAAAGCACACCTTTCCTGTTTAAAAAAAAAAAAACAAAAAACCTAAGGTAAGGAGTTTCAACTCAGTAAATTTAAAAACCTAAAACCTTGCTATTTAGTTGCTTTCGTAATTTCCAACCAGATTTTCTAGCTCCATCAGCCAGAACTTCCATGTCCTATAACCCCAAGCCAGAGAGTTGAAGATACTCACCGGTGTACATTCCACTAGGTAATGGGAATGCAGCAGTGAAGAAGTATACATGTACACCCCACACACCCCTGCCCTTGTGGAGTTCACGTTCTTTTGAAGACACAGACCACAGACTAAATATATACATGACATGGAGGTGAGTGAAATGGGAAAGCAAATCAGAGCAGGGGTATAGGGAAGAACGGGAATGGTGTGGGATGCAATGTTAAGTGGGGTGGCAAGGAAGGCTCCATCAAGATGGGAACTCTGCATAAAGACCCAAAGGAGGTGAGGGCTTTCCTTTCTTGGTCGTTTCCCATGTTCGTCCATTTAGTTACATTATTCACTCCCATAGGAAACTCTTAGCTAGTCTTCTCTTGATATTCTTTTAAGATAAGCCTAATAGTTTTTTCAGTGCTCTGTCTTCTCTGAACCCCCTGTGTTCTCGCTTACACTACTCAGGTCACTTATAACATCATATCTGCTAGAAAATTATAAGTTCTTTGAAGAATTGGGGTGGCGTTAGGAGGGGAACTACCAATTTTTGAGTACTTGCTATTTTGCCTGGTAATCTGCTAGGCATTGTATGACATTTAATTATTATAATAACTCATCTCACTAAGAGGTGAATTATGTCCAATTACACATTAGAAAATTGAGGAACCAAGAGATTAAGTAATTTGCATAAGATCACATAACTAGAAAGCAGGGGGGAGAGAATTTCTGAACTTGCGGTTGGTCTATGACGTCCCCCCCTGCCATATGACCTCCATGTGCTGTGGACTCTATTCCTCTGAGGGCTCAGCTTCATGCCTTGCTAATGGCAGGCCTTCAACTGCTGGTAGGATGAAGGAATGGAACCTTGGGAACTGCAAACGCTTGTCTGGGGACAGAAAGTGAACTGAGCAACCACAGAAGAGCACATGCTGGGAGGCAGCTGTGGGAGGAAGTCAGGAAAGGCTCAGGATGCAGAATACGAGGGCCAAAGTGTTTGGACTTTCTGTGTAGGCATTGAGACTGGTGGTTGGGAAAATTAACCATGCAGGATGAACTGGGGGAGTAGCAAAATAAAAGCAGCAGAACCAGCAAAACATCAAAAATAGGTGATAGAGATGGAGAAAGTTTTAACTGTGATGAGGAGGTATGGGACGTGAGCAGGGGAAACAGGAGGAAAAATCAGTAGACTTGGTTACCAGAAAATCATGGATAACCTGAGACAGATCCGTTTTACTGGAATCACGGGAGCATTAAAGAGAAAAGGAAGGGGAGCAAAAGTCCTACAGAAGTTATCACAGATGCTCTCAAAGCAGCCAGAAACTGGAGACATATAGCTGTTTTTCATCCGATTCCAAACATTTTAACTTAAAAATAAAATCCTCTCTGATTATCTAGTTAGAAAACCTTTCCTTTTTCTGAAAATTCTTTTTTTCCCAATTTTTTTCCAGCTGATTTTCAGAGAAAGGTAAAGGGCCAAAAAGGTTTGTAACCTCTGAATGAGAATATATTTGCTAGTTTTTGCACACCTATCCAACCCTTGTGAAATCTCAATGTCACCTTCTGTCTCAGGTGTCAGAGAAGCTCTTGCAGATGGTGGCAGATCAAATCTCCCTATCTGTGCCAGCAAGCTCCCTCCCCCCTCAAGATGACTCTCCCCTCCTTCTCTCCTTCTGTCTCCTCCCTTTGGTCATCTGCTCTGCACCTGCTGGTCAGGAAAGGACATTCCTGTCTCTGGTTAACATTTTTGTATTTATCAAAACATCACTTTCAGTTTTTGATGGAGGCTCCAGTCTGGAGAGACATGTTCCAGAACTTGCAATTACTATCCATCTATCTGTTCACCTAATGTTCACCTGCCTAAATGATATTTCTGTATCGCTCCCCACACAGACGGTGAAGGAATCAAATGCCCGTGATCTCTGTTCTACTCTGGAAATGCAGTGCCAGTGGAAATGTCACAAAAATGCGCTTGCTATCTTGCCTTTAAAAGGCGTTCACTTTTCATTTAAAAAACATACCCACTTTAATACTTCCTTATAGGAAAAGACCCAGAAAATGCTCAATAGCAAAAATTAAAGAAAAAAAAAATCATTTGGAATACCACCACTCAGATACTTTGGAGCATATCCTTCCAAAGTTTATCCCTGTGTATATATTTTAAGAAGACGATGCTATGCATATTGTTAAATTGCTTTTTCCCCTACTCAATATATTGTGAAATGCCTTCCCATGACATCAGACATGTACTTTATGATTTTCTAATGGCTCATTCAAATACATGTATGTGGCTTTCCCATAATCTTATCATTCCACTAGGAATGGATATAGTATTTCCATTTTTAAATATTTCCCCAGGAGGGGGTATAAAATAGCAAATCATTAAAATGCCCATTTCCCTCACACTCATAAAAACAATATGTTTTTATTATTTTTGTCAATCTGTTATCTTCCTTAATAAAAGAAAAAAAGTGGTATTTCTTTTTTTTTTTTTTTAAGATTTTAATTATTTATTTGACACGAGAGAGCCAGCCAGCGAGAGAGGGAACACCAGCAGAGGAGTGGGAGAGGAAGAAGCAGGCTCCCAGCGGAGCAGGGAGCCCAATGAGGGGCTTGATCCCAGGACCCTGGGATCACGCCCTGAGCCGAAGGCAGACACTTAACGACTGAGCCACCCAGGCGCCCCAAAAGTGGTATTTCTGAGTAGAACAAGTTGGAAGTAAATCATACAACTTCAACTTCGAGATATACCAAGTCTTCGTGAGAGCAAATATCAACCATTTAAAAATATATGTATGTATTAAACATATATTTGAGAACTTGAGGGACTTTAGTGAAACTAGTCATGGAGTTCATCCTTTGTGCATACTTTGCTTTTCAAAATTTAAGGAGTAAATATATTCCGCCCCCATTTGAGTTACTCATCCTCTCCCTCCCTTCTTTCCAGTTGCTATACCCACCAGTGCAGCAATAATCATTTAAGGCTTGGATAAGACTAATGAAGCAATGCCTATGATTTAAAATTTTATAGACGATGAATGACTATAAAGACATTAAAATGAGTTTTAAGGAATGTTTAACATGGGGCACCTCGGTGGCTCAGTCGGTTAAGCGTCTGACTCTTGGTTTTGGCTCAGGTCATGATCTTGGGGTTGTGGGATCCAGCCCTGCATTGGACTCCACACTAGGCATGGAGCCTGCTTGAGATTCTCTTTCTCCCTCTTCCTCTGCCCCTTCCCCCCATTTGCTCTCTTTCTTGAAAAAAAAAAAAAATTTAATGACATGGGTAGTTGTGACAGGTTAAATCTTAAAGTACAGAAGAGTATGCAGAGTAAAAGGGACACACACAGGATAAAGACTGCAAAGACCAAAACACGAAGCGTAACTGTCACAGAGTTGTGGCATTACACATGATTTTTATAGCTTCCTTCTATCTGTATGTTTTAAGTTTCTTTAAAAAAATTCCTATTTTTATAACAGTAATCATAGCTCACACTATGTGTCAGGCACTGCTCTCAATCCTTACAATAATGTAATTTTCTCTATGCGGAGATGGAGAAAAGGAAGCACAGAGCCACTGGATAACTGTTCAAGGTCATGGAGCTAAGAACTAAGCCAGAAGATAGTATAAAAGTTATTTAAGCTAAGGAATGCCTAAAGCTGTGTTTTGACTCCTTCAGCTTCTCATCATGTATCTTTAAAACCTATAGAAAAAAACCGTATACTCGGAGAGGCTTTACACTGGTGGGGGTACTCTACAACATCCCTGCAGGCTTCTAAATGTCCCTTAGAAGGGGACCATATTTTGTCTGATTATTCAAAGCACTGAGAACTTACAAATAAATGTCACACTGGGTCTGCCAACGTGAATTATGCTCAAGTATTCCTGCCCCTTCCCCACATTTTTCATGCTGCCCTGCCCTCCTCTCCATCCGATTCCTACAAGGTCAGGTTTAATGCCACTTCCTTCATCCCACATTTCAGGATCACCATCCTGCCCTGCCCTCTTGGGAACTCCTAAAGTTGTGAAAACCTGTGTAATCCATTTTACAATCAGGGGAGGGGGGCCGTGATGGAAACTTGAGATGTCTGTATTTATTTTCACATGCTTACATATACCTTTCCTATTTCTAATATGAATTTAAGATGATCTCTTTGCCATGTAGTCCTGGAAGGTAGCGCCCTCTCCATCTAGCACACGTGTGGGCCAGATTCCACCCCTTTTCTCCCTTTCCAAGACTTTGGTCTCATTCTTACTCTCCCCCCCTGCATGATCTAGGTTTTCTCTCTTGGATTATTTGTATTAGTACAGAAATATACTCTAGTAATTCCGTTATGAAAACAAAAAAGCAAACAAAGTGCAAAAAAAACATCTTTCTTGACCCCACACTCCTTCCCAGATACCAGCCCCTATCTCTGCTGGTGGGTGAACAAAACTTCCCCGACACCATCTATTATTTGTTGCTTCTCCTCCCGTATTTTGCAAACTTCTCTCAACTCATGCCATTTGATTGTTGGTGCTCTCCGGATTCCCCGAACCCTTCTTGTTAAAACCACCAACAATATCCACAGTGGCTGAACCCAGTGGTTTCCTCCTTGTCCACATCTGACTGGACTCTGAAGTGGCCGTGGACAGAGCTGGCATCACATCCTTCCTGAAACACTGTCTCCTGCCCCCTCTTACACCACTCTGACGGTTTCTCTCCCATCCCAGGGGCTCCTCCTTCTTACTCTCCTTTGCTGGCATCTCCTCCTCCTGGAAGTTCAACGTGCAGGAAGGATTATCCCTGGCTCAGACTCGGTCCCCTTACTCTTCCTCATCACATCTTTCTCCCTGTAATACGCCCAGTCCCGTAGCTTTCATTGCCACCTACATCCTGATGCTCCCAAAAATATTTTTCTCATCCTGTGTGCTAGACTATATTCTTATGTCCACTTACTGACTTATCCAAATAGGGATTTCAAACTGGGCACGTTCAAAACAAGGCCCTTATTTCCCTCTGCCCCAATCCTGTTCCTCCCCGGTCCTCCCCATTTCAGAGACTGGCAACACAATCCACACAAATGGTAAAGCTGAAGTCCACCGAGTTGTCCCTGATCCCTTTCACCCTCACCCCCACATCTAGTCCACCACATGGCTTCTGGAGTCTATGCCTGAGCTCATAACTGGAGTCAGACTCTCCCCCTCCCTTTATGCCTACCCTCCTGAAGTCCCATCGCTTCTCCTCCGTACTGCTGCAGAAGGCTTCTAGCTGGTCTCCGATTATACGCCAGAGCAACAGTTTAAAAGGACAGATCAGATAACGTGACCTTTCAGTTTAAACTCTTCATAGTTAGTGATTTTATTTAGCATTAAGGCCAAACTGCTAACAGTGACCACAGGGCTGTATGTATCACATGTGCTGGCCACGGCCCAACCCTCCAAGCTGCCACCTCCCTGGACTTCGTTCTGCTCCTTGAACAGGGGTTCCTAGCTGCCCCCATCATAATCAGTTCATTTGCATTTTATCTGTGGTTAAGAGGGCAGACTCAGGAGTCAGGCTATCCGGCTTTCAATCCTCAAATCCCGGGTGTGTGTGAGAGAGATCATGGACATTAGTTAGCCTCTCTGAGTTTCAGCTTCCTCAACCAGAAAATGGAGGTGATTTTTTATAAGGATTAAATGACATGATCTATGTAAAAATGAAGAAGAGTGCTTGGCTCCTACCTAATGCTAAATAAACACTGGCTACTGTTCTTAAGCTATAATTTATTTTGTATCCTTCAAAAACCTGATGCATAAGACAGTAAAATTTAGTTTTCAATCAGTAGGTTAAATTTTTAGCTAAGGTTTTGTTGAGATTTTGAAGTTCTATAAAAAAAACTTCCTACCCTGGAGAGACCCCACAAATGACTGCATGCTGACACAGTAACAACAACATGGTTTAGGATACAATTCAGTAGGGATATATCTGAGTCTAATTCAGTGCTGGGATGAGTAAACAAAAAAATTTCTGGGTGGCTCAGTCAGTTACGGGTCTGACTCTTGATTTCTACTCAGGTCATGATCTCAGGGTCATGAGATGGAGCCCTGTGTTAGGCTCTGCTCTGAGTGTAGAGTCTCTCTCTCCCTCTGCCCCTCCCCCCACATGCACACACTTTCTAAAAATAATAAAAATTAAAATAAAAATTTCTTATTTTGGTTATAACATGAGCCTAAGAATTTGTGAAATTCTCTCCCATTACATGTAATTGTTCTTTGGGATAAAAATACACAAAATCTGTTTGTTTTTTCTTTTGAAATTATGATCCATATTTTACAAGGCTAATGAGCCAGTTTTCTAAAGCACCTTATATTAGGTTTAGGAGACTGTCTCTTTATTCTTTCTCTGCCCACTTCCCTCAGCCTCCCTTCAAACACAATCGATCTGAACTCACAAATACCCAATGGCTGGTTGGCTAAGTAAGTCCAGTGTTATGTGGAAACCTGTACACTGGAAAAAATCCATTATTTTTGTTGAAGTTCTGGCACGAAATGTGCATGGTATATAGAACCAGTGATTTAAACAAAAAGATTTATTTATTTATGAGAGTGTGCAAGAGCACGAGCAGAGGGAGGGGGAGAGGGAAAGAGAGAATCCCTGAGCAGACTCCCCACTGAGTGCAGAGCCCAACATGGGGCTCAATCCCAGGACCCCAAGATCAGGACCTGAGCCTAAATCAAGAATCAGGCACTTAAGCAGCTAAGCCATCCAGGTACCCCAAGAACCAGTGATTACTTTTTGCCTGCTGATAACTCATTTGGATGATTTCAAAGGCAGAAGAGGACTGGCAGTTCAGGAACTTCTATACAGAAGAACCAAATTTACTGAAATAAAATTAAAGACCATGGTGTGAATGTTTTGGCTCTACCAGAGTTAGGTACCAAAACTGGTTTCAGGAGGAAGAGAAATATTTTCTTTTATTCTATGAAAAACTGGTATAGCTCATATATATATATTCCAGTTAACCTTTTAAGTTCATTTGTATCCTTGTAACACTTTATATATAATTTCTATTATATCACTTATCATAATGTCGCTTACATTCCGGTTTTTTTTTTTTTTCCTACGTGTCCATCTCTGCATTTAGACCGGGAAATCCTAAATACCAGGGAATGGGTCTTAATCATATTTGTGCCTGCATTATCTGGCACACAGTAGGGCCTTAATAAACACAGCTGAAATCAGCTGGTAGGCTACTAAATTGACTGTGAACTCACATAACATCCGTAGTATAAAAGCAAAGCACACTAAAATTCACCACATTTCCAGCAATGCTGAAAGCAAATAAAAAAGCATTTAATTTTAAGAAGCTCTATCTGAACTTGGATTTCAGAGATATATCTGATCATTATTAGCAAACAGTTTTCTTATGCAAATTTAAGATTCTTTCATTGTATTCTAAAATGCTTTAAGAAGTTTGCCACACAGCCCCCCACCCATGACTAATACTGCTAACTTAAATTTTAAAGGTCTTTTTGTCATTCATTTAGCACTCTGAAATGTGGGACATGGTAGTTAAGAATATGGGCCTTGGAGCAAGACTGCCTGGGTTCAAATTCCAGGGGTGACTTTGAAAGAGTTGCTTTAACCTGAGTCTCAGGTTACCCACATATAGAAAAGAGATACTATTAATACCTCATAGGCTTACAGGGAAGTTTAAATCATTACGCATGAGTATATGCACATTTGTAAGTGCCATGTAAGTGTTACTTGTTCTATACAAAATGTTTGCTTTCATTAACAGGACAAGGTCCCTTGAGAGGCTCACAGATGGTTACATTCAAAGACAATGCAGACGATCCTTTAATTAAAAGTAAAAGTACATACTTTCAGTCAGCGGTAATAATTTCACTAAAACTACATTTTTTGTCAATTCTTGAAAGAGCTTTCAATTATGATTCATATCTTGCTTTCTTCTACCTTAAATAATAAAGAAATCTGGTGGACTTAAACAGTAAAAAAAAAAAAAAAAAAAAAAAGAAGATGAAGAATAAGGTAGTGGAGACCTCAAGGATTTTAGTCTTTTTTTGTACTTTACTAGTTTGAAAACCAACAAATTAATAGAGTATTCACCAATTTATGGATTTAGAACCAAATGTACACTTTGGCACTTAAAACATTTCCGACTTAAATTATTGGTATTGATCAAAATGCAATAATAATTTAAAACTATATACTTTCACATCAAGTTTCCTAATTTCCCACAGGCTGAGTCTTGTCAAGAACAAAAGAAATATTCTACTCTCTGCCTATCCCTTTTTAATACAACACTGATTCTTGAGGTTTTTTTCATACCTAGTGATTCCCAGCTCCTAAGTACATTTAGGAGGAATTAACAGAATCTTTAAAAAGAGGCAAAATTTTAGAATAAAAATGAGAACATTTAAAAATATTCAATCATTTAGCATTTCCATGAATGATCTCCTAAGTCATTTATAGTTAGACTCTATCTGGCTGATAGACATGGTATTTCAATATGTTCCCATTCTCTTCTCACTAGAGAAACCAAAAATAAGACACTTTATATTTTAAATAAATTCAAGTTAATGTAGCCGAAATGTTTTCAATTAAAAGGAATAAATATTGACATTAGACATAGTTGATGTATACCCAAGTGTCAGAACTGTTCAATTCACATAAAATTTTCAGGAGAAATGAGGTTTGAGTCACAACACCATTATGTTGTTTGTGTTGGAAAAGCATGTTCCCAGTGAAGCCAGACTCAAGCTCTCAAGCCGTTTCTAACCCTTTAGATCATGCACCTCTCCTTACCTTCAATGAACACCTCCGCAGACGTGGTGTCTGAGCCGCTAGGGTTTGTAGCCAGACAGGTATAGCGACCTGTGTCGTCCTCAAAGGCCTCCGCTATGGTCAGGGTGTGGAAGTCCCCACCCTCACTGCGGATCTGAATATCGGGAGTGTTGTGTAGCTCTTTCCCCTCACAGAACCATCTGCAGGCCAAATGGAGGTCAAAGGACAGGAGAGAAAGAAAGGAAATGGTGATGTTTAAAATAATAAAGCAGAAGGCTAATGCCCTGTAATAAGATGCTCATTTGATTAAAAACAAAGATCCATGTCAGTGTTACTGAAGAAAACGCTACATTTTAGACCGTGAAATTAATGACTAGACAATTCCCCCAGGTTTTCTTTGTAAAGCATCTTGTACATTTTATCAACCTTGAAATAAGGGATATTGTCAAACTTGGAAAGACCATGTGAGTTACAGAATAAAAGGAATAGAAATTCAAAGTGTCTTACAAAATGTTTTATCATAGATGCCCCTTACAACGTGATCATCCTTACCTGAAGAAAAATAGGAAATATAAACATTATGCTTAAAATATCTACTGTATCAAGGGGGAACGAGTCATCATGTTAAAAAATCATAGGCAGCAATATTTTTGTTGACCCTAAGACTTCTGATCAGCTGAGCAATAACAGATTTAATGCTTCCCACATTTCTGATATTTACAAAACTTCCTAGCAGACTGCCTGGCCTCTGTGAGGTAGGGAGATGTAGGTCGTGCTGTAATTCATTCTGCTGGTCAGCACTTTTCCTTCCCCAAACAACCAGGACCGCGGTGTAGGAGGCTGCAAGCTGCCAGACCATTTGAACGCACGCTCTCTCTCACACTTGCCTTATTCCCCCAGCACCTCAAACTCTCAACAGGACTTTTACAAAAAAAAACATGAAGCTGCCCTAAAACCTCCCCTAAATGTGATTTATTTTTAAAGAAATGTGTAGGAATGTGCCACTTACAACCAAAAGCACTGAGGTCTCTGGCACAATATTGTCCATTTACCTCTTAATCAGCACTCAGATTTCCTCTGAGTCTCATATTCTATAGAATTCTTTGGACTTTGCAACTTTTTGTAAAAATATGACATCAAAGATTAATGTTTTTCTGTATTTAGGTAGCATAGTTTAGGTATTTATCTATATTTAATCTGAAAATACAACCAGTTTCCTAATACTCCAGGTATTAACTCCAGAAACTGTATTAAAAATTAAATATGAGTTACTCATAAAAGAACAGGTAAGACTTTGGGAGTTAAAAGACATTTACCGCCACCACCCTGCCCGGAGAGCACCCTCTGTAATGCAACACATACCACTTCTGAGACGGTTGAGAAGGGCAGTATTTCTTCGCTCTGGGACATTTTATAGTTTCCTTTGTCTTTTTTTTTTTTTTTAAGATTTTATTTATTTACTTGAGAGTGAGCGAGTGAGAGAGAGCAGGAGCAGGGGGAGGGGTACAGAGAGAAGGAAAAGCAGGCTCTCCGCTGAGCAGGGCGCCTGGATCCCAGGACCCTGGGATCATGGCCTGAGCCGAAGGCAGTCTCTTAACTGACTGAGCCACTCAGGCGCCCCATTTCCTTTGTCTTCATTAAGTTGCACAGAACATTCCAGCCTAGAATCATCTCCTAGTTCCTTCTTGACAGTTCTCTTTCCACAGTCATAGACCAGATCTTCACCCATGAGAACTAATTGTGGATTAAGTTAACAGATTTTACCATCTCTAGTGAACTACAGATTCTTTCTCATCCTATATCAGAGTAAAGCTCTTCCCTACATACATCAGTCTCTAAACTTCAGATCTGTCATTGAAGCCATTCACATACCTGGCCCTGACTTTATTTTTTTTAATCATTTTCCTATACTACTCCCCTGTTTCTATTAAATATTTGCATGGATTTATGATTTCCTATGTAGTCCTCATGTAGCACTTGCCGACCTTCCTTTGCCTATCCTTTCTCTTCACCAAAGCCACCTAGGAACCACTCTTCTTTATAGCCCAGCTAAAGGCTCCTTCACCAGATTAAATTCAACTGCACATACGCTTGCTGGGCATCCTCAACGTGGAAGGCACTGCATGACGTATTACAGGTAATAGAATAAAGCCTGGTAAGCTCTGCAACTAATTGATGAGTGTCTTTATATTCCATGAAAAAGATACAAACTAACATGTGGAGGGAAAATAAAGCATGAAAAATACAATGAAGGTTTAAAAGAAGGGCAAGAGTAATTGCTTTGGTTCGACGTGCTTCGTAAGGAAACCACTGCCCACTACACAAGGGAGTGCGATGTCTTGTCCTCTAACTCCCGAGTCAGCAAACCTACAGGCCACAGCCCCATCATCTGTTTTCATATGGCCTATCAGCCAAAAATGGTTTTCATATTTTTAAGTTTTTGCGAAAAGTCAAAAGAAGAATTTGTGATATATGAAAGTTATATAAAGTTCAAATTTCAGAGCCTATCAACTTTTTTTAGGAGCACTGCCATGCTCATTCACTGACATATTGTCTCTGGCTGCTTTTGCACTACAGTGACAGAGGTGAGTAGCTGCATCAGAATATATGGTCCACAAATCCTAAAATATTCTCTATCTGGACTTCATAGAAAAAGTTTGCCAACTCCTGCTCTAATTTCTTGCTCCCCAAAGTGTGATCCTTAGGCCAGCAGCGTCAGGATCATTGGGGAGTTTATCAGAAATGCAGAATCTTGATACTCATCCCAAATCTACTCAGTCAGTTCAGGTCCTCCAGGTGATTCACGCGCACACAAAGGTGAAGCAGTTCGGGTCTATTAGGTTTGGAGGATACCATCCTACATCACCGAGTCCTGGCTCTCCCTCTAAGTTATTCACTTCTTTAATATAGCAAACATATTTTATGCATCTTATACCTCTGGTCCCTTGCACATAAGGGCATGTAAAATTATGTTGTTTCTCCTACCTCTGTACTGAACAAATTTTAACATCTTTCATTTTACCATTGATCACATAGCACTTTGTGACAGCTTCTGTATTATTTCCTCACACCATTCTTTGAGGCCTACTAGATTTATGCTTTATTTTCCCACCTATGAAATAGACTTCTTCATTGCAGAAAAAAACTTAACTTTTTTTTTATTGACCCACAGTGTATTGTATACTTAATGCTTTAAAAATACGATCTGTTGCTCGTTACTTTGGAATATGCTTCCCATGAAAAACCAAACAGTGAAGGATCTATGGATGAATAGATTTGGAAGATGCTATATGTCTCACTTCTGGATGTTTGCAATTCACATTTTCCTATTAAAGGCTCTGAAAGTCTTGCAGAGAAGAAATTTAACACTGTCTAATTTCATATTTACTCAACTCATTTGACCATGAGATTTTTTCTAATTTAGCATCTACTGACATTTTGTTCAGTCATGTGTATGTTGTAGAATGCTTTTCTAACAGACTTATCCCACAGAATCTGCAGTTTTCTAAAAATGAATTAAGATCAAATATAATCTGAGCAATGATACACATGAGGCTGAAGAAACTAATTGGTAAGCACAATAAAATACTTGAAATAGACTTTTAGAATGTCAGAAAGATTAAGGCAACAACTGCATTTTGTGAGACAGTCTAACACCTACTTTGTCTTCTGAAGTGGTTCATCCAGTCTTCCAACAATTGCATATGGTGGAATGGTTGGTGCTTACAAATCATTAGACTGATCTGGTTTTTGCTTTCTAAGCACTCATGCTATTTGTTCTCCAGCTCCATGAATAAAATTTAAAAAGCATCTCAGATTGTAACATACAGAAGACATTGTGCAGAGGAAAGATGAAATTTATCCAAATTCAGCAATAAGTCAAATAATTACCATGAGTCATTTATATTGCATTGACACTCTCAGGGAAAGTCAGATTGTTCCTGATATAAGTACCTGTCAAGTGACCAGTTCTATGTTGTTAAAATGTGGTAAGACAGGGTGTGACTCGAGAAGGGGAAAAACTGCAAATATTTAGATGGCAGACTCCCTGTAGCAACAGAAAGGGCAGCATGGTTCCTGGCCAATATTTAGATAAATGTGTGTTTAATTTATGATTGGAACCATTTGCACGTTGGAGCTAGCAATGGCCAAGCAAAGAGGCTCAACTGTGACTTTAGGAAAGTCAGCTAGTTTCATGATTCTAAGGTTCTTGGTGAAATGGAAGGGTTTTATATTTAGGACTGCTTTTAAAGTATTTCCAGAAGTGATACAGAAAATTCTTTGAAGAAAGATCCAAGTAATTAATGGCTTCTCTTCTATGAAATATACTAAATATAATAGAGCCTCTAAGATTCTAAGGACCCCACATTGGGTCCTTAAATGTGTCAATGGACTTAGCACCTTGTGTTTATCACTACACCATGGTACTTAACTTTCCACCTACTATTGAAATCAGTTCTTCATGTACCTCTCTATCCTGTAACTTCTTCCAGGGTAGAGACCTGGTCTTTTTAAACGTAATTCACTAAGTTAGTAAGTGTGCTGTATGTTCCAGCACAATGTTCGTATATGGAATATATTAACCGTGCCTTTTTATCTTCTGCAATTCTGAGGCTTTAGGCATCTGGGCCTTGCTGATCCCAGAAAGACTGCCCCTCCCAGGGCTAGCCAATTCTTAAAGATAGTAAATGACACCTTTGGGAACACCTTTCATATGAAAGCTCATCAGTCTGGAGCCACATCCCCACCACCTCTTGTATTGGGCTCTCCCACTCAGGTCCACTACTGTCCTGCTCTAATCACCCCAGAACCAGAGAGCAAAACACTAGGGGACAGCAGCCCGTAGGCCGCAGAGTTTGCTGCAATTATTCAAAGCAGCTGATCTTAAATGTGCTTACGCTGCTTCACCCATTTCTTCCTGCAGAAACTATGGTAGAGCTCTTGCCCATCTCTCCCTCCTCCCGCCCCCCAACCTTCCCGACCCCTTGTAGGAGGCTCCTGGTGATCCCCCTGTGGTCCCTCATGGTGTATCTTTACACTTGGGAACTATGAGTAGCAAACTATCTTTCAATGGCAGCCCAGTCCTAATCTGTTGGCCTCACCATACCTGAATAATAAAACCCACATTTTATTTATTTATTTTTTTTTATTAATAATGATTTTTTATTATATTATGTTAGTCACCATACAGTACATCCCCGGTTTTCGATGTAAGGCTCGATGATTCATTAGTTGTGTATAACACCCAGTGCACCATGCAATATGTGCCCTCCTTACTACCCATCACCGGTCTATCCCGTTCCCCCACCCCCCTCCCCTCTGTAGCCCTCAGTTTGTTTCTCATAGTCCATAGTCTCTCATGTTTCATTTCCCCTTCTGATTACCCCCCCTTTCTTTATCCCTTTCTTCCCCTACTGATCATTCTAGTTCTTATGTTCCATAGATGAGAGAAATCATATGATAGTTGTCTTTCTCTGCTTGACTTATTTCACTAAGCATTATCTCCTCCAGTGCCATCCATGTTGTAGCAAATGTTGAGAACTCATTCTTTCTGATTGCTGAGTAATATTCCATTGTATATATGGACCACAACTTCTTAATCCAGTCATCTGTTGCAGGGCATCTCGGCTCCTTCCACGATTTAGCTATTGTGGACATTGCTGCTATGAACATTGGGGTGCATATGGCCCTTCTCTTCACTACGTCTGTATCTTTGGGGTAAACACCCAGTAGTGCAATGGCTGGATCATAGGGTAGCTCAATTTTTAACTTTTTAAGGGACCTCCACACGGTTTTCCAGAGTGGCTGTACCAACTTGCATTCCCACCAACAATGTAGGAGGGATCCCCTTTCTCCACATCCTCTCCAACAATTGTTGTTTCTTGCCTTGTCTATTTTTGCCATTCTAACTGGCGTAAGGTGGTATCTCAGTGTAAAACCCACATTTTAAAGCACTGAACTAATCAAAGAAGAATCTGCTTACACACGAAGAAGAAAGGATAGAACAGATAGCTGAAACAGTACCTATTATAGCTTTTGCCTTGAGGTGTATACAGAGCGAAGTGCAACTCTCACCTGCTCATACTGAAGTGCATTTAAAAAGCAAAAAATTAAACTCAAAATAATCTACTTCAAATGAGGAAATCAGCTTTGTCCATTGTCCATTCTTCATGTAGCAGATCAAATACAAATCACTTTCTTATCTAACCTAAGAGAATCCTGGAGATTGAAAGTTTTGATGCAACAAAGTAGATGGATGGTTTTGCGAGGTTTCTTTAAGATCACACTTCTATCAGTTTCCTGGAAAGGATTCGAAACATTTAATATTCTTCAAAAAAGATGTGAACTTCAGGTTTGTTGATTAAATTTTGATCTGAAATTTTTCCTATATTAACTTCTGGTTGATAAAGATATGATACATATATATGTATACATACATACACACATATACACACACACAATATGGAATATTACTCAGCCATCAAAAAAGAGAAATCTTGCCATTTGCAACAATGTGGATGGAGTTAGAGTGTCTTACGCTAAGTGAAATAAGTCAGAAAAAGGCAAATACCATATGATCTCACTCATGTGGAATTTAAGAAAGAAACAGATGAACATATGGGAAGGAGCAAAAGAAAAAAAAGGAGAGAGGGGGGAAAAAAGCCACAAGAGACTCTTAACAATAGAGAACAAAATGAGGGTTGCTGAAGGGGAGGTGGGTGGGGGATGGGTTAGACAGGTGATGGGCATTAAGGAGGGCATTTGTTGTGATGAGCACTGGGTGTTGTATGTAAGTGATGAATTACTAAATTCTACCCCTGAAACTAATATTACACTATGTGTTACCTTACTAGAATTTAAATAAAAATTTGAAAAAAAATAAAGGAATTCAAATCAAAACCTGAAACCAATATTGTACTATGTTAACTAAAATTTAATTTAAATAAATAAAAAATAAATTCTGGTTGCCAGCGCAGCTTAGGAAAAGCAATACTGGTGTGACAGGTTACAATATTAGGCCTACAAAATAGGACAGACATAGGCTTGGTAAATGCACAGAACAGGTAATGACACTCTCCTCTTTGCACATCCTGTGGCAGACATCACTAGTTGATCTGAATATTCTTTGCCAGTGAAACCGGATGCCCCAGAATTCTCAGCATCGCTGTTTGGGCAGGGTACAAAGCAACTGGAGTTGAAGTCTAATGAAACACATTTGCCATGTTCAATGTGGTCCCTTCTTAGAAAGTTCATTCTCCCTTTCCTCCCGATTCTGGAAGCTGTTTCTGTTATAGGAGTGGGGAGAGGCTTTGGTTGAGAGAGAGCATGTGTGGAAGTACGTAATATAGCTGAGAGAGTCTACTCAGGTAAAATTCCACTTGAGGACACAGCTGAACTTTTTTTTTCATTCCATTTATTATACCTGGAAGCCATTGATCTAGTGGGTAAAACACTGGAAAGTCAAAATGCAATTATCTACATTCCCATTCTGTACTTCTAATGAATTTCAATTTCAAGCAGACCTTGACCATACTTCATTTTAACTGTAAAAATGGTTAAAATATGTAACTTCAATCTCGGCTAGGATGAGGACACCGTATTTGGGAACTATGATAGTCATAAGGATTTACATAAATTCAAATCAAGAGAGAGTGAATCTATACAATCAATGCCTATTATACGCCATGTACTTTACAAATATGGCGTTATTTCCCAAAAACCTTGTGAAAACCTAGTTTTCATTTTATCTTTAGATGAGGCTATTCTCATCTATGTATAACCTAGTTTTCATTTTATCTTTAGATGAGGCTATTCTCATCTATGTATAAATACAAAAAAAAATGGACAATTAAATCCAGATAATTTTCACAATTTCATTTTCTTCAATACATTTAACTTCATCTTTCATCAAATGTTTTATTATGGATAGAAACAGATTTTAACCAGGTTTACTGATTCTTCCTCTCTACTCTGGAGGAGCTGGTAAGCAACTATGAGATTGCCATGCAATGGGGAGCTGAGAAACAGCACTGAAAAATTACTGTAGTAAACCCTCATTCAAAAGAATTTAAGAGTTGTTCATATAGGAGTAAACCAGCTGACACTGGTTGTCAGATTACAACGTCATGAACAGGGCATGAAAGTAATCTTGCATTACTTATAAATAAAATGTAAAAGGGTTAGGAGATACAGTCATATTCATTCATTCATCAATCGATCACTTATCCATTCATCAAGGGGTTTATTGCACTTTGACTCGAATTCAGAAACTAATTGGGCGGACAGTTGTCAGCTAAATGGGGTTTATTTTATGAGACTAGTCGTGGGGCAAAGTAGAGAAGAAAACCCAACTACAGACCTAGGAAACACTGAATACACTTCATCTAATGAACGCAGGATCTTCTATCACATGGAAGCATGTACTGCTTTCAAAAATCTTAAAAGTCGTTACACCTTCATCCTTACACATGAAGCTTGCTCTGGATAGAATACTTAGGTTGAACTTAATTTGGTAGAGGGAATAACGTTGATGAACTTCACAAGCCTTGAAAATTTTTTTGTTCATGAAAGAGAACAGGGGGTAAAAAAAAAAAAGGACTTAGTATTTAAAGCTCTGTAAGATGGCACATTTCTTTATATTACCCTATGATGGGATTTTGAAATCTACATTGTTTTAATATATGTATTTCTTCTTGTTGCATAATGTCTTTTTCTCAGGATTTTTCAAACATTCCAGCTTAAAAATGAGATGGTGCCAAAAATTCAAGGATCATATTATGGCATCAGCAGGATATGGTAGGATTGAAATTCAAGAAGGTGTTTTACATAGAAAAGTTCAATATTTAATTGTTCACTTTCTACATTTCAAGGTGAGGTTAAATGTAACCTTTGATTTGGTCAGAGCTCCACTGCGGGAGGAGAGTGGCTCCATCTGACTGCAGTCACACCAACAGCTTGGTTGGGGATCAAAAGGGGTCACAAGGGTAACTAACTAAAATCAGGGGGATCGCAGCTGCTTCTGAACAAGTGGCTGCCTTTGAAAACCAACAATCGTTTCCATTCTTGGGCAGTGTAAGATAATTTTAAAACTGACCTCCCTGAAGTGACCTTCCTTTTTTCCTTCTCTTATGACCCTGGCAACTGGCCGTGGGGCTCAGAACTGCATTTTGGAGTGGGATGAACATCTGGGAAAGCTCAGAACACGCTGGTTCTCCAAAACAGGGCAAGATTGTTGATTTTTAGGACAATAATTCAACTGCTAAACGAAGGGAGCTAACACATCCACTGACAAAGTAGAATATCCACTACCCAGCATGGTATACGAATACTTTATGCTTAAAAAAATCACATATGGCATCCTTGGTTTAAGGGTTGACTGGTACTATCTATTCCATACTGTCATGTAACCAGAAATACAGATATTATGACTGAAGGGTTCAGTATCTTTCTCTTTTTGAACCACAGCTATGTATCGTGGAAATTTTCTGTGCCCTGTATTTTAAACATGAACAAATTTTAAAATGAAAAAAATCAACATATCAAATTTATGAAGCTTCATCAATGAATCTTGGCTAATATTTTCCAACTCTAAGGAAAACGGTCAATCTTGGGAGTCCGTTAATAGAACAATGAGATGCTTATTAAATAAAACTTTTAAGAACAGCCAAGTTTCTATTTTCTCCTACATGTCACTTTCCTTATGCTCACGGAGAAACAAAGTTACGTTGAAAGATGTAGCTTTATGTTTGCTTCCCAACTCCACTGATTTGTACTTTCTAGAAAAATTTATCTTCAAAGGAATATCAATGATCACAGGAAGGCAAATTTAGCCCACAGCTGCCCCCTTCTTCCTAAGTGCAAGCTAGCACATGACTTCACAGAAACACATGACTGAAGAAAACCGAAGGAACTAGTTTTTTTAACTGCTGTTATAATGGAAATCGAGGGTTAGGAAGGAGACCCAAAAAAAAAAAAAAAAAAAAAAGCACACACACAAAAAACAAAAAAACAGACATATCAATGGTTCAGCAAGGGTTATATTTTCCAGGTGTTCCTTTCTCCCAAAGGAACAGCAGTGCTCTGCCATGAAATGGAGAATCACCAAAATTGGGAACTTATGCCCAAGGTGAATTTTATTTATGCTTAAGCTTGAAGTCAGGCCATCTGTAAATATTGCATTTCATACATCCTCAATTAAACACCAATTAATTTTTATGGAGTATCTTTTGTCTTGTCACCAAGTATTTCTTAATTTTTTACATGTGTTCACATTAACCACAAGACACACCATGTTTATTCTGTCATGTGGATTTATAGGCAGAGCAAAGTGAAATTAGTCCTCGTCTAAATTTACTATGGCTATAATTTCATGACTGCTTAGCTCGAAGGCCAATAGTTAAATTTGTGTGGACAACAGATGTACTTTAACCTTCTAGTGGAAAAGAGACCAATAAATAGATTGACTTTTTGAAATTCAAAGCCCAGGAAATGACAAAATAGCCTTTGAACCAAAACCAGACTCATGTCTACCAATTCTTTCTTCTCATAATCACTTTATCTCCTATGAAAGAAAGATAAAACGGGGGAGGGGGGAGCAGCCCAAATAAAACGGAACTTCTAAAATGACTTCATCTTGTTTTGGCCATAAGAGGTAGCTTCATATCTGGACACTAGGAGCATGTAGTGTTTAATCAGTATGCCTAAAAAACAGCTATAAACGCAGGCAAGTAGAATCTACAACTAAGTATTTGTGCTGCTGAAGCTGTTAAAATCTTAGATTGCTTTCAGTATTTTCCATACTGGTGATGTAGTAGAAAGGACCTCGGGGCTGGGAATCAGCATCCAGGGTTCTGGTTTTTACCTGGTCAATAGGCCAGCTAAACTGAATGTAATCCAGTTGTTCTCTCTTCCGGAGCTTTAGTTTATGTGTGAAATGTGAGGAATGAACTAGACCAGTGTTTCCTCAAATGTGTCCCAAGAAGCTAGTTTTGCAGCAAGTTGACAGATACCACTGAAAAAGGATTCTTTGGCCCAACAGGTTTATGGAGCAATGGATTAAACGAAGTTAAACATCTGCCTTTACTACAGCACTTTCTAGAACTTTGACCATGCCGATACACACCACACTTCCAAGAGAGAAAAATGGCAGGCATCATTCTCAATCTTATTTGACTAGGGAACACATGTTTTGAGAATCATGTTGAAGGATTAATGTTACATGGAACATATTTTGGGAAACACTGGGTTGAATTATCACTAAGATCCCACCTAACTCTACAATAGTGACATTTAATACCTGGCCGACATTTTACAACTACCTCATCCAGTGCTCATGACAGACATCAGTAACACGGCAAAACCTTCTTTCCCACTGGCCCCGGACTTAGTTTTAGAGTCCATCTCAATGGTGCTCCGGGCAACCACTACCAACCATTTAGATAGAGCTGACCTTTGAGCTGAAACATAATTGCCATGCCTGATTTAATTGTCTATGTTTATGAATTATTTTTAGACAGGAATCAATGTGAAATGCTGATTGCTAACCTCCCATCTAACCTTGACTGTTAACTCTAAGAATTTTCTGTTTTTCTTTCTTTTTTGTACAAGCAGCCATTTTGCCATGGCACATGGAATTACTGGGGTCTTCCCCCATCCCCTTTGGAAAATGCTCAGTGTCGATTTCTAAGATGACGTTCAAGTCAGGTCATTTCTGAGAAAGAAACAGGCTACCCTAATTACAGGAATCAATGGGGACCGTGCCAGGTTAAGCCAGAATATACTTCACTGCAAGAGCACCTTGAAAATGTGATTTTGGCTTTAGTGGATATTTTGACTCTCCGCAAATGTGATTCATTCCCAGGAGTAGACAAAAGTAAATTTCACAGTCTAGAGGGGGGGAGAAAAGGTTCCCAACCTTCCTGTCACTCATTCACAAATTCTTGTTACACCTGTTATAAAATAGATTCATCCTTACCAACTCTCTATGCAGGCGCACAACTAAGTCAGCATGACCTGACAAGTCACACTTCAAAGTTACCTATACTGTGAAAATCTGTACTGCATGTTTCCAAGCCTTCAAAGCGTTGAGGGAAAGAATGGATTAGAGAGGGAGCCTGAGACTGAGAAACTGCATACATAAAACAGTGAGAGGTGCACATTCAGCTATTTTGTTGTTACAGTTATGGCAGGTAATTACTAGCTATTGTTGTAACTTGGGAGTGCATTCCAAAGGAAATAAAACGGGAGATGTTTTATTAGACAATGCTGTCGGTCTCCTAGGCTTTGGAACTTGTCCATTGAGATACAACGATTACCTCAGAATTACGAAACCCAAAGAGGACTAAAAGCAAAGTATGGCTAGGGAACAAGTCCTCTTGGTGTCTTCAGCTCGACATCAGTACCGAAACCCACATTAAAGAGGTCGTGTATGGACTGCTAGCAAGCCTGCTAGTGATTTCTTTGCATTTGACAAGCAATGACATTGAATGCAACTTTTCCCTCAACCATGGAACATCTTTCCCCCAAATCAAAGTACAGGAAATTTCATCTACAATTTTTCTTAGTTTATCAGTACCTTAATTTCTTGCCTCAATTGTGTTGCCAGCTAATCACAATTAGGGGTAAGGGAGGAGAAAATAGATGAAAAGTGGGGATAGAAAATGAAGGGAGAATATCCCTGAAAAAGCTGCAACTTCAGAATTTGAAGGGCTTTGCTTCTCTCTCCTCTCCTCTCCAAAGGAGCCTCCCGCTAACACTGTGCTGGTTGATGAGGCCCCAGCAGCTGAACCAAGCTCAGCAGGCAAGGGTGGCTGCTTCAGCCTCGCACCACATTTGGTGGACCAGCTGACTGAGGCGCAGGGGAGCTTGGTGGCCTCCTCGACATAATGTTCTGGCCCTAGTCTAGTCTAACGATGTTCAAGTGTGGCTGGTGTGGTCCCCTAGGAACGGCAGAACAAACACGAAAAATAGAGTGTGAGTGCAAGCAAAGTTCAGCCATACACTGGCCTTGTCAGTCAGTAACTACATACGGAAACTTGTTTGCTTTCTTTTTCCAAGATTTTCCAAGCTAACTCACGTCAAAGCCACCCCCTTTTGTCAATGCTTTTCCCTTGTTCTTATATTGTGTTCCTTCTACACATCCACACTTAGAGGCCAGCTTTCCAAGAAGAGCTTTAATAAATGAAATATCCAGCAAGGAAGGAACTCTTTGAATTAGACAATGAGAACTAGGTATAGAAGGAATCCTATTGCTAGCAGGCACTGCTCATGTGCCCCGCACCGACTATCCTATCAACTAAATAGCGAATGTTTTCATCCAAACATGAGTCACATTTTATACACACACACACACACCACCATACCATGCACCTACACACACACAAAGCTGAATTAAACATCTGACCTGCTCCTTGAATCAATCTCCTGAAAGAGTCTCAAACACCCTGCAAATGCTGCTTTGCAAACCTCCTTTCTAATTCGGATTCACACAGGTAATTCTCTAAACAGCATCTGTCCTCCTCCCAACAATTTGGATCAAATACATACTTGTGAGTTTGCAGGACAGTGAGCCATTTCCCAAGAAAGCTGTCTCCACTGCTTCCCCTCAGATCCTGGGTGTGTGGAGCTGGAGCTGGAGCAGGGAGGGGCCTCAGGTGTATGAGCAAGAACAGGAAGTGGGGACTAATTATACCTTGTTTTATTTGGCTATTTGAATAACAAACAAACTGGCATGTTTCATTTCAGTTGGTTTTTCAGAGTGAATAACCTCAGGCTGGCATTGCATTCCAATTAGACTTGGGTTTTTAAAGTGTTAAAATTAATGTTATGATTGGATACAGACTTAAATCTTTTTCTTTGAAAAACAGGGATTTTCAGGATGAAAGGAAGCTCTCTTTTCTGATTAGAATTAGAACACCCAGCACCTGACTGCAGTCCATCAGTTAGTGTTTATATCCTGCCTGCCCCAAAGCTACCTTGATGGCACAAGACACAACTTTAAAAAATTGGCTGCAGAGGCTTTAACACTTGGCAAAAGACACAACCAAACTAACCTCTGAAACTATTATGTGGTATGGGATGGGGGGCGGGGAGGCTTTAGCATACGAAATTTGCTAGGTAGAGGGAATTATAATAGTTCCTTTACTTGCACAGCAAATAAAAATACGTGTTTTTATCATTTTAAAACGTCACCCATGATACTGACTACATGTGTTTGCTGTGCCTGAAAAGAACAGTATGTCCAAAATTTATCTCGTGGAGTAGGATTTTCATTCTCAGAGCTCACTACATGTACATCAGGACATCTAGAGAACACGAGCTCTCCCTCAGCCACTTCTCTCTTGGGGGCTTGAGAATTGCTTGTGACAAGGAAGAGTTCTGGCCAACAGTTCACTCTTTCCTTGCAGGCTGTGTACCCTGTGAGAAAGCCTTTCTACACTACTTTGTCATTTTCACAATTTGTAGATATTGGGAAAATAAACATTACTCTGTGCTAGAAAAACGTGGAGGGAGTTCATGCTACATGTAAAAGCTGTTCCACACTTATCTCAATTCTCTCGAGCAAGAATACCCTAGAGTCCCTCCAGATTTTAATATTCCACTGATCCGTAGTTTCTCCAGGTTATTTGAAGGTAGGCTTAAAAATATTTGCCCAGGCACTGTGTTATGTCGATTCTGAAGGATCTAAAGAAATTCCCTGAGGTTTCTTATGACTAAAATTATTCCATACGCCCAAAGATGGAATAGATTTGAATCAGTGAATTCCCTGTCACTGGGTATGTTGAAGATGGAGGAAAATAGGCAGGAATCTTGTAGAGGGAATTCAAGAACTGGATGGATAATTGATTCAGAGTCTATGACGACTGGTGCCATGATCTTTCTTTTACCAAGCAACTGCCAGCTGACACATGAAAGTGGGACAAACCATCGAATGCCTGGCGTGCTGAATACTAAAGAATGGCATAATCCTCTTAATTATGATGCATTTACTAGATTAGCCTAATTTAATCAAGATAATTCTTGAGGTTTCCAAGGGCTTTTTAATTAGGATGGTTTACTGCAGCTGTATTAGCTGCTAAATGGAGCTTATGTTCAGTACACAAAATGCTACATTTCCATGTTTGCAAATGGTCACAAGATGTATGGATATTTTTAAAATATTTATTTGAGAGAGAGAGAGAGGTGCAAGCACAGGGGGGAGAGGGAGAGAGAGAATCTCAAGCAGACTCCACGTTCAGTGTGGAGCCCGAGGCAAGGCTAGATCCCACCACCCTGAGATAGTGACCAGAGTCAAAACTAAGAGTTGGACACTTAACCAGTATGTCAGCCAGGCACCCTACAAAACATGTTTTTAAAAACTCATTCATACTTTGTACAAAAACCTGAGTCAATAGGTGACAGAGTATTTCCTCTAAAAGACTCTACATTTAACCTTCATCACTAACTTGCTTTGTAGTAAAGTTTCTACTTTTTCTTTGCTCAAGTTCACATTTTAGCCTTATTTCATCGACTGTAGAACCTCTAAAAATGTCTGTGTTAGATAATCATGTACTAAAACGCAAATCCAATGAGGTATAATTGAAGTTTTCAAAAGCACATTTGAGAACTTTCAAAGAAATTGTTAAAATTCTGTCATTTAACTAAATAATTATGCATTAATTATGCAAAATCATGAAATTTTGCAAATATGTTTTGACAGTTTTCTGAACATCCTCCCTTTTCCCCCATTTTTTGATATCTTTGGTATTTTTCAACATTCTTCTTGGAAAACAATCACATCCCACCCAAAGAGTGAAGAAAAGTCATGATCTGTGTGGGGCTGGCACATGCATAGAAGATTCTGTTGGGAGAGAAAAGCACTGTTCTCTACAGAAGGAACTCCCTGCCACGCTCATGCTGTGTATGAGTCTTCACAAGCCCCATCTGCTTCCTCCACATTTCCACCCTCAGATGCAAGCCTCTGGAGGAGGAGCTGGCCTTTCAGCTTCTGTGTGGTGTTTCACCTGCCTCTATCCCATCAGGTATTGTCCGTTCTCCGTGTTGAGAGAGACCAACAAAACAAGACACTGTAAGAAAAGCAGCCCTTGAACTGGTTGTGCAGAATCATTGTTTTTAGCTATTTACTTTTGTCCAAAAGCAACAGTCCTGCATAAGATATCAATATACATGATATGCAGATATTCGATAATCATGACCTCCCATTTTTCTAATCTACCCTCACGTCACTGAGGAGGAGTAGAAATTCCTCCCACATACCCCACCTCTTCTTCTTGTAAAGAAAGCATCATTAGGATTTCTAAGTGACTAAGAACAAAAGTACTAAATAGCCATAGAATTCTAGTCCAATTAGAGATTTTCTGGCCAGTAACTAGAGTTAATTTTGGACATTACAAAGAAAATATTAAATCTGTTGCCAGGTCATTTACTGCAATGTTAAAAGCTACAAGAATGAGTTTGCCCAGCACCCTGGAGTCTAATAATGTAATTGTAACTAGTGCACTGAGGAGAAGGAACGGTCTTCTAACACTGCTTTAGAAGTGATTTATTGATCCCTACACAATAATTCTTCAGCAATTCATAGAACCAGAATTTATAGATTTATTCCTAACTTCAGGAAAAATTGACTTCACTCTTGAACCCTTTGCCTTCTTTGCATCAATCTCTGAATTGCAATTAGCTAAGTTAAATAGTGATCCTGAAAAAGCATTCCTCCACCACTCGCCCTCAACAAAATGTATACTTTACATAAAGGAGGAAAGAAAAGGATATTCAGACAGCATTATCATACACATATGATTATGCAGAGTTTGTAGGCTTCTCAGTGGAGGTGGGTGAAGGAGTTCTCCAAGTTGGGAGCTATATGAACATCTAAAAGGAAAATGAATACATTTAAAGTATAAGCTAGGACTCCTATAAATTGAAAACTGCTGAAATTAATAGGGGAAAACAAACTAGCATGACCTTTTAAGGATCTGGCACCACTAACATTTAGAATACACATGCATTTGACCCAGCAGTTTCACACTGGGAAGTTATGCTTTGTTATGTTCATACAAAGGCACAAAGACACATGAAACACATATGTATAGGGATGTTCATTTCTGCACTTTTTAAGTAATAGGAAAACACTCATCTTGCCCTAAATGCCCATCAAGGAGGATAAAAACAGCAATTCCATTATGGTATTCCACACAAGGAAATACTATGCAGCCTTTAAAAGTAATGTTAGGTGAGGCTGTCAAAAATCACATTGTCCAGTAATACCGCAACAGTGTTTGATGGAACAGTAAACTTCTGGAGAGTTACTTATATAAGAAACTTAAAACTTTGAAGTTATATTGAGAGGAGGAATAGAAGCTGAGGGAAGATAGAAAAGTTTCGCTTTTATCTTGGAGCTTCCTGTAGATTTTTTTTTTTAAACCACAAGCAAATATTACTTTATAGATGTTAAACTTCTGTACAAAAATGAAACCTATAGAAAGGCACAATATTTGAATACCCAATCTATGCACATTTTAAAAGCTTTAAAAAATATGCTTTTTAGGGCAATTATGTTCTATTAAAAGACACTTGCATTATCATGTCATCATTCATCAACTACTGGGGTCTTTTAACCCCTATTTTATTTGTACCACCTCATAAAGTTGTTAGGAGGATTAAACACAGCGACACATGACTAACTTTTGGCTCGGGGCTTGATTCATTTTACTCAAAAAGGTTAGGCAGCTGTTATTTCTTACAAAAGCTAACGGAAGGGTACATTGTGAGGGCACAGAAAGCAACTTAAGAGAAGTCTCTGGATGGGGACACCTGGGTGGTGCAGGTTAATCGTCCAATTCTTGGTTTCGGCTCAGGTCATGATTTCAGGTCCTGAGATCGAGCCTTAAGCCTCTGGCTCTGCACTCAGTGCGGAGTCTGCTTGTCCCTCTCCCTCTGCCCCTCTCCTAGTGCTCCCTCTCAAATAAATAAAATCTTTAAAAAAAAAAGTCTCTGGATGTATGCAGGTACATATTAGTCTACTTTTGTTCCTTTTGTTCCTATTTGAGAGCCCCTCCTCTTGATCTGGGTTATAAATATGTTTGTAACATATGCCCTTATTCTTTTATCTATCTATGAAGATTTCCACTGCTATGAGAGTCACTGTGTACTTCCTAAAATCATAGTCACATTAAGAATTAAATGGACTTGATTAAAGAACACAAATGTTAGCATGTTGTCCTAGACACTTAAGTATTTAATCCTAAAATTCGATCTATTAACGCAAAAAGATACTAAAAAAAAAAAAAACAAAAAAAACAAATTCACAACAGCCAGGGATTATCTCATCTTGCTTCAGACGGTGGGTGAAAAATATCACAGTGGATCTGTAGAATGTGACATGTTAGGGTTGTATTCTGTTGTGTTTCCTTAACGACCAAGCAATAGCTTATAGGAAAGTTCTTGGCTCTGCTGAGTCAGTGTCCCAATAACAAAATGCCTTTTAACCCTGAAGTGATGCTTGCAGAGGTCAAATGAACCTAAGGTCCAACCCCCCAGCATCCTCTGAGTTGGATCTTGAAAATCTTTGCTTTATGAAGGAAAATGAAGACGTGGCTACGGAGGAGAAGACAACAATGTGTCTACACACACGCAGCGTTTACTCCAGTGGGGGAGAGGGACAATAAACACTTAAACTACCACACTAATAAAGTAATTTCAGAGAGGGTGGCACCATGAAGACAGCAAAACACAGCAAGAGCCATCCGAACTATGTTAGGTAGGGCCGCTGTGGAAGAGAGTGAGGTCATTTCATGCTACGGCAGTCCAGTGTTCTTCACCAAGACTGTGTAAGAAAAAAGACACCAGCACATAAAAAGAACATTCACGAAGAGACCTTGAAAGCAGATACTTGATTCAAAAGTGTTCATGCCAAGACATTCACTAATAATGAGCATCACGTCACCTATCTCCAAAGGGGCTCCTTTCCCTCGTTGGATTTATTAGGACTACCTAGTGAATCTCTCACCTTGTGGGCAAATGGAATTTACACTTTCTTTCCTGAAAGCATTCTCTCATTAATGTATACCCATAAAGACCAAAAAAATTTTTCACTTATGACTTACTTTAGAATTCAAGTCTCTCTCTACAGTGAAATGGCCCATTTTCTCCCACCGTTATGGCATAGAGTTCTAATTTTTCTCTCTCAGGCTGTAAAACAGCTGTTTCTAATGCACATGGCCAGACTTCAAGTTTAAGTGGCTATTACATTGTGAGCATTTCTGCAGTAGTTTTTACAAACTGTTGAGCATTCGCCTTCATCTGAAATGTCAGGGGGGCTCTGGTGAATCCGAAAAGCAGAAGAGAAGTAGCTTATAGGATTGTTGGTTAAGAACAGCCTCTGGTACTCTCTGGAGCATATTAGCTCTTCATAAGAAGCAGACAAACCAAAAAAACAGGATAGCAGTCATGTTCAGTCACCTTCAGAAGCTGTCAACAACCAGAGAGAAGGACCTGAATGGACAGAAAGGGAGACCAGCAAAAGGGGGAACGATGCGCCTTGTTCTAAGTGTACGATTTGAATAGATAAGGAAAATATATCCTTTTTAAAAATAAGTGATAAATGCACAGAAGTTCCTTAATCTGAGGAGTACACTGGAATAGAGTGATTACATGCAGCGGGGCTCTGAAAACCTGCCTGGGCTTTTTTCCTCCAACTACTTCTGAGGCCGTGTGCCCCCCGCTCCATGTTTGCAAGGTCATTTTGCACACAGGCTTATTATTATTATTGGGACCTACTGTTATGATTTCCTCCACAGCAGCCTTAGAAACACCTTTTTCTTTAAATATTTTAATAACTAATCCTGATCTCTGAAGAAAAAAAATATATATATTCTACCGTAGTAACTGAACCAGAGTACTTTTTTATTATATTTTTATTGTAGTCAATACAATCTGCCAAACCTTTCTGAGGAACTTAACTAAGCTAACCAGATCCTTCTAAAATCTTATATGTCAGAGAAAATAATTCTGATCTTTATTTTTCAAGACTTTAAGGATTTAAAGGCTACTGAGTTCAATTCTTTTCATATTTGATGATTAGTGTGGCACCTTTGAAACTGGTTGAAGGAATGCATGAGAGAACACACACCATTTTTCCTTTTGAGTGGCGGACCTTTTCATTTTGATTTTTCTTTCTCAAACTGTTCTTGCTATGCAAATTGAGGGCAGGCTATGTTTTCACAATATTTTATGCATAAGTATGGTTTATTGTATTATTAACATAAATGACTTAATTTAATAGTCTTAAGGACTGAGATCCTAGCATATTTATATCATTAGGTGGAAAGTTATCTATAGTTTTAAACTGTACCATTAGCAGAAAAGTATAAATAAAAGTTACGTGTTGTTCAGTGCTCTGAATTCTTGAATGATGAGACTTACATAGGTATCCCGATCTTCTGAGACTTCATAACGTAAGACATCGCGGCTGAGATACTATTTATTTTGTGGCAAAGGGAAATGGGCTGTTTCTACATCATTGCTTGGAGCCATGGAAATTAATCTTATGCCACTTCTATCAAGGGGAAACCGGAGGCCTTAAGCAATGTGGTGGCGGTGGGCCAGATCTTGATTCATTCTTGGAAGCCTCATATACACCATTTCACAAGTGATACCTGGAGACCACTTTAAGCACATTTCATTTTGGTGTTAGCATTGGTTCTGCAGAGAATAATGTGTCAGGGGTGGGTGGTAAAGTTGTAAATAGGGACTGATGGACTGCTATCTCCAAAATTACAGAGCTGTGTGCTCTCCACACACTTGTCAAAGCTTGGCAACAGAGCCCTTGGCCTGGCCCAGACCAGGACTGGAGTCCTGCTGTGGAAGCAGATTGCTGGTGGCCCTGGAGTCCTCTGCACTGGTACTAAAGGGAATTTAGCAGCACTATTCTGGTCCATGGGTTCTACCTTGGAGTACCACCTCCCAGCTCTCCACAAGGAAGCCCCTTGGCGAGTAGGAGGTCGAGTGGGGGCAGGAGGGGTGCAGGCATAATATCTGGCACGGGACCCTAGCCCTTTCCCTTCTTCCTAAGTCTGTGGGTGAGGTGCCTACCGTCAGGGAGAGGTTGTGGAGGACCTGGGACCTACTTGGGTGAAGCTACATGCGGCCGTCCCTTGAACAGCAGCCAGGAGACCACTTTGTCGCCTGGTGATGAAGTTGGCTTCCTGCCCCAGTTTCTTCTTAGAATAGCAAATAACATACAAGGCTCAGCATCCCTGTGAGGTCGTCTCCTAGTTTTTAATAATTCCTTGTATTTATTTAGTGCCTTTTCCTCTCCCCTGAGCTAACTCTAAGAGTTTTCCATATGTTACTTCAATAATCCTCATTACAGCCCCGTGCCTGAGCTGGTTAGAAAACGGTGCTAATGGGGCCAAGGTCAGCACTCAGCCTCTCACGAGCCTCCTGTGAGCAGCCCCATTTGCACGGAGAAAATCTGTCTCATGGCCTCACTCTGCACAGCTAACCATAACCAATTATTTTTAAAAAGCTTACAAGAGGCCACAAAGATAACAGGTAATAATAACAACATTGAATGAGTGCTCACTCTGTGCCAGTGATTTTCTGTATTTTATCTGCTTATTATATATTAACTAATTCAGCTCTCCCAAAACATCCTTGAAAAAAGTACCCATTGTTAGACCCATTTTAAAGAAGAGGAAACCGAGGCCTAGGGAAGTTAAGTAACTTGCTCAAGGTCACACAGGAAATGGCAGAAGAGGGGTTTTAATTTCATCAGTCCGCTTACAGGGATCATACTCTGAACCACTGCTCAATGCTGCCTTCACGTAAGCGACACTGTGGGTGGCACAACTCGGAACACGAATTCCTTACCGTATCAGTACATTACACACAACTTCGCAATACAAAGCACGAGGTGGGGAGTTGAGGAAAGGGACACAGCTGACATTTAAAGGGCAGTACTAACGATACACCTCAGGTGCTGTGCCATGCACACCACAGGCGCGGTCTCGTGTAATCCTTACAGCAACGGCTGGAGATGGGTACTACTGCCTCCATTTTACAGACGAGGATACTGAGGGTCAGAGAGTCTAAGTAATTTGAATAGGGATATTTAGTTGGAAGAGCCAGAATTAGAAAAGAAATAGGTCTGCTTTTTTTTTGTTTTGTTTTTTTTAGATTTATTTATTCATTTATTTGAGAGAGAAAAAGAGAGCGTTGGGTAGGGAGCTGGAGGTGGGACTCAATCCCAGGACCCTGGGATCATGACCTGAGCCAGAGGCAGACGCTTAACCGACTGAGCCACCCTGATGTCCCTGAAATATGTCTGCTTCTAATGCATATGTTATTTGCGTGGAACTTCAGGTGGCACTCCCAATTTAATTAAAGGAAATAGCGACATATGTGAATAAGAAATAGAGGTCTAGAGCTGAAGAGAGCTACCATGAGTGGTGGTATCCAGGATTAGAGCCACACTTTTGGACTTCTGCTGCATCCTCTTCCCTGCAACTATCAAATGCCTATCTCTTTTGGCCCTACTCATATGCCACAAATGGAAAACGTCAACCCCTGTGGCCACAGAGGCAATGCTGGTGACAGAGGAGGTTTACAGGGATACCAGAACCTACCTTATTTGTTTATTGGGGGTATTCAATGATACAGCCTATGTAAACTGTTGGGACGAAGTCAATGAGCAACAGATGTTTAAAAGATATCAACACCCAAAGAGCTCCTGTCTGTCATTTGAAGCAAATGGGAGTAACTATTAACTGTGTCCCTCTCTGGAAGCACCAAATGGTTTTGAAAGAAGAATGGCCTCCAGACAGCACGGGCTCTGGCATCAGTTATACCTAGGTTAGAACCATGGTTCTGTCATTCCTCCTTGAACTTCTGTGAGCTACTTAGCCTTTCTGAACTTCTCTCCTAATCTGGAAAATGCGGACAACAATGGCACCTATGACATGGGATTGTTAGAGTAAAGGAGAGAATAAATGTAAAGAGTCTCCCAACCAGACCTTAGTAAAGGCTAAGTACTACTATTATTAAAGTAAAGACCTTCATGGGAAACTACAGTGTAAAACTCTGCCTTTCCCCCCCAGTTTTTGCAGTGTAGAAATGGGATTTCACTTGTGTTGCCATCCTGCTGCTTCACACACTTGTAGCCAGTCTGCTTTCTTAACAGTGTTCACTAGTGGAGGGAAATTTTGCTTTTTCAGCAGATAAAGTTTCAGAGTGCATTGGCAGGACATGTTGGCCCCTTGATCAATGGCTCAGTAGTATTCATATTGATCCATATTGGTAGGAATAACTAGCACAAGTGTATAGGAAATTGTATGTGGCATATTATACACTCAATACAATAAACAGCAAGATCTTAAACGGGGACATTCTGGCTAGTGTGCTGTGACAATCGTTAATGCTACAAATACCAGTTTCTGGACTGCAAGTTCTTTGTAGCTTAAATATCAAAACCAAAAGAAAGAAAAACCCCAAATTGTTTCCTGTGCATTATCCTCAAGTCAGACAACGCAATCTGGATAGGAATTCCACCCGAAAGCAATACTTCCACTGTGGTTAGCAAACCAGACTGCTTTTCTTTTTGAGTTTAACTTGACCTAATTAAGGATACGGGGTAGAATTTTTGCCATAATACGCTGAGATCCTTTGACAAGTCATTTAACATTAGTGTTATTCCACAACTTGCCAAGTTATAACATAAAAGGTAATGGTTTACTGCAGCAAAACTTCAGCTTTCACGAAGGGACAATATTCTAAGGCTCTAAGCCTGGGCTCCAACAAGGCTCCAAGCATCCCTTTCCCCAAATACTTTGCTATGTTCTCAAAGAGCTCTCACATCTGCTAAAGATAAGGCAAGGTATACATGTGACAATCACTCAGGAGGCTTATGGTTGGAAATTTCTCTTCAGGGTGTCACAAGATAACAGAGACCAAGGTGGAGGAAAAACACATTTCTTCTCACTGTGTTATTTGCTGTCACAGTATGTTATTTTTTCCTGTCCCACCATCACAATCTGGATACGTTTCTTAAGAAGTTTGGGGTGAGTCAAACCTATTGTGTTGAAGACGTCTGCGCTTGAGAAAGGGAATACAGAAGAGGCAGTGAGTGGAACATATCTACCAAGAGTAGGAGTCCAATTGGGTTCCACATAAAATTTCAACCACTATTAGTCTGCTTTGACCCCAGAAACTTTTTTCTTCAGGACTGTACTTCCTCCTCAATAAAACATGCATTAAAGAATCTAGCCAGGGATCTCTCATAGATTTGGTAAGCCTGAAAGACTCAAGTGACTTGTACATAGTAGGGCTCAGGATTGGTAATTTAATGAGTACATAATCCCTTGAGATTGGGAGATGGCATCATGCGTAACCACCCTGGATGTGCTCACCAGTGAAAGGTAATAAGACACAACTCATGAAAAGGGCCCAACACAGTGCCTGGTGTGATGTCAACAGTGATGGCCACCCATTCCCTCATCACCTATTAACCTACTGGAGTATCTGGGTTTTCAAGTAACAAAGAACTGTGAGCTTTATTGACTGGCAAGACTTCAAGAACCACAAGGTCTCTCTTTGAGTGACAGTGATGGCCACCCATTCTCTCATCACCTATTAACCTACTGGAGTATCTGGGTTTTCAAGTAACAAAGAACTGTGAGCTTTATTGACTGGCAAGACTTCAAGAACCACAAGGTCTCTCTTTGAGAGAACTGCCTATGAATCTTTCCCCTAGAAAAGTTTGTAAGTGATGCCCAGTTGGGGTGCATGTGATTAGAAGGTTCCCCAGATAAAGACTCCCTGGGGGGCGCCTGGGGGGCTAAGTCATTAAGCATCTGCCTTCAGCTCAGGTCATGATCCCAGCATTCTTGGATCGAGCCCCGTATCGGGCTCCCTGCTCAGCGGGAAGCCTGCTTCTCCCTCTCCCACTCCCCCTGCTTGTGTTCCCTCTCTCGCTGCCTCTCTCTCTGTCGAATCAATAAATAAAATCTTAAAAAAAAAAAAAAAATAGACGCCCTGGAGCGTCACCAGACTCCCTCTCATGATTCAGGGTTCAGGTCCTTTATATGGTTGCATCTGGGAAGACCTCGGGGAGATAAGCTTTCTGATCTGGAGCTACGGAGATTGACAAAATCAGGGCCCAGAGATTACCAAGAGCTGAGTGGGGAGCCAAGGAAGATTACTCGGAAGAGGGGAAGTAAACAGGTTGGCAAGACAAAGGGGTCAAAAGCAGGACTGAGGGGCGCCTGGGTAGCGCAGTCGTTAAAGTGTCTGCCTTCGGCTCAGGGCGTGATCCCGGCGTTCCGGGATCGAGTCCCACATCAGGCTCCTCCGCTGGGAGCCTGCTTCTTCCTCTCTCACTCCCCCTGCCTGTGTTCCCTCTCTCGCTGGCTGTCTCTCTGTCACATAAATAAATAAGATCTTTAAAAAAAAAAAAAAAGCAGGACTGAACCAGAGCTGGGGGCAGGTTCTTGAGAGCCACAGACATGGATCCAGGGTAAACAGGTGCCTTCTTGAGGCTCTATGTAGAGTAAGAGAGGTCTGTGGTTGGTATTTATGCACCAGCTTTGACACAGAACAAAGGCAGATATGATGACACATTTAGAGAGTCTATTCTAGGGGAGCCTGGGTGGCTCAGTCAGTTAAGCGTCTGCCTTCCACTCAGGTCATGATCCCAGGGTCCTGGGATCGAGCCCCATCAGGGTCACAGTTCAGTGGGAAGCCTACTTCTCCCTCGCCCTCTGCCTGCCACTCCCCCTGCTTGTGCTCTGTATCAAATAAAATCTTTTAAAAACAAAAATAAAAAATAGTCTATTCTAGAGAGCATAGCTTAAGAGAGGGTTTTTAAAAATATAATCTATTGACACCTCAGAACCCTCTGAGGTGCTAGTTAAAATGCAGATTCTGAGGCTCCACTCAGGCTTCATGAATCAAGAAGACTTGGAGCCAGGGCCCCAGAATCTGTATTTTTATAAGCATTCCTCCACCCTACGCACTCATGGGATTTTTAAGAATTCTAAGGTTTTAAAAACACTAAAATATGGTAAAGTGTAAGGTATTTAAAGACAGGAAACTTGAGTTCCAATCTTGGCTGATCTTGGGAGTCACTTGACTCTACTGAGACTTAGTCTCTTCGTCTGTAAAGTGCAAATAATGTGTTTCTTCAGAGGAGCTGCTTAAGCTAGTGGAGATCAAAGTTGTCTGTAAATGCGAATGTTTGTAATTATCACATTTCTGAGCCAAAGTGAAATCGTGGAGACCTTGGAGACCCCCACCATTGTATGTAAGACAGATCTGGGCTTGGTTAGTTATCTCTGAATTGGCCAGTGTTTTGGCCTTAGCTCTGAGTCTCCTGGAAGGCTCTCCAATGATCTCTTACTATAGCCAGCACTTATAACACCATCTGATGGTCAGTTTGAGGGCCTGGCGTCAGGAGGTAGACTGCTTGCTTTTCAGATCCTGGAGTCGTGAGGGAGAAGTGCTTTGAGGAGCAAGACGTCTCAGGGGTCTACTTCTATATGGGTGAATTCCAGGGACATTTAATGTGCTAAGCTACTTGGGACAGTAGCTGGGTTAAGAATTAAGAAGCAGAAGAATAGGATTAGAGTCCCAAATGAGTTGATGAATTGGAGAAACAGTCAAGAACAAAGGAAAAAAACATTCAATAGGAAAAGTTCCGAATGATACTTGGAGGAAATGATTATTAGCACAAACGCAGTCTGAGCAATGTCCAGCCAAATGAGGATAATAAGCTGAAAACAATCCAGTGAGGGCCGGCTGTCACTTAAAACATGAGCGTGGAAGTTGGCTTTCTAACTGAAGCACAGTTTGAAGGAACTGTGAGGTAATCGTCACTTTATCATACCTTCATGAGACTTCATTGTCCAGTTCTGGACTTCACAGTTTGAGAGGCATGGAGTCCTTGGACATAGTTCAACAGATAGAAATAAAGATGATGAAATTGTTGGAGAACAAGAACTATGAGAAAAAGCAAAAAGATCTGGTATGATTTAACCTAGGGAAGGAAAGCTAAGGGGAGACTTAACTCTTCCCATCCATGAATTACAGTTGAGGGTGACCGATTGTTCTTTGTATCCTGTTGAGAAGTAAACAGGCTTCAGCTCAGCAGAAGGGGTGTATGGTAAGGAAAGGAAAACCTTCCTTGTGATGAATGTTGAGGGTCTGAATAGGCTGTTGTAGCAAGACAAAGACTTGTTTCCAAACACTGACCAAGGAACCCACCAGACTAGGGTATGTGGAGGTGGCAAAATGCTAATTTAGACTATTTGTACAAAGTTGGAAGGAAAGATAATATTGACTAGATTTGGCATCAGCCCTGGCTCTGGCACAGAGCTGTGATTTGGGGCAGGCAATTCTCCGGGCCTTGGTTTCTGCATTTACAAAATGACCTCCGTTGCTTTCTTTCTCAGCTCTCACATTTCACATTCTGTGATGTTCTAGAGTCATGTGGTAGGTGTATTCAACAGGTTAGAAGTTTCCTTCCAGTGAAGTGAAAACAGTAAATGTGCTGAGGGGTTGGGCCTTTGATCTGGACCTGATGGGCTCATGTCACGGGCTGGGGTGGGGCAAACTGTAGAGAGCTACAAGGTCCTTATGGGGGATCATGTGGTTCTGAAAGAAAGCTGAAGAGAATGCAGGATCCTCCTGAAGAGGAACATGGCTGAAGCAGAAGGAAAGCATGAGGGATACCTATAAGCCACCTAGGAATAAGAACATGAGGGGGACGAAGACGGGGGTGCAAATCAGGATAAGTTGACGAAGATGAAGCCTTAGCTATCGGGCCCAGCCAAGCCCAAGGACCTGGTCTAGAGTCAACTACTGAGGAGGCCAGTCAAGCAACTACCAGATCAATGCAACCTGAAACCGAGAACACTGGGTCTGTACTCGGCTAGGAAAGGCCCCAGTTCCAAAGGTCTGAAAGCACATAGACTTTGGACCCAAACAGACTTGGTTTCCATTTTACCTCTGCCATTTATTAGCCATGTGATCCTGGGCAAGATGCTTACTCCTGTTAGAACATAATTTCCAGATAATAAAACAGGGATAAGAGATCTACTTTATAATATTTTGGTGAAGATTAAATACACGATTATAGGCCTGACACAAAACTTCTGTAATTCTGACTTGGGCCTGGGAATGGAATTAAGGCAGAATAAAAAGACACTTCAGTGACCTCATGATTTACGGAAAGGGGCTGACACAATATTGCCACCTACGAATGATCCAGACGAACTTTCGTAGCATGTTCACCTATGTTCCTCCAATGATCCTTAGGGATAATTAACTTCAAGTATTATTACTACCCCATATCAAAGAAAAGAAATTGAGGCTTAGAGTAGTAATGCCTGTCCAAACTCAATTAGTAAGTTGGAGAGTTGGGGCAGTCACTTAGGTCTTCTGGTTCCAAAGTCACTGCTCTTTTTCCTAACATCTATTTCATGGGAGAGAAACAGGAAGAACACTGAGAAACTGATGAGTATTTTAGTATTATAATCAGGTTAGCTGAGTAATGTGAGCCTGGACTTATCATCTGGCCTAATCGCTAGTAGTCTCTGAAAGGTTGTCAGACCCCTCCGGTGCTCCAGCCTGCAGACAGCAGTGCTGTGCGGAAAGGGAGAAACTGAGGTGCAGCCCTCAACTCACAGGTTCCAGGGTACCAACTTCCCCGAGAAGCCTCTCCTCCCATCCCCATTCTGCCGCCAACCCTGCCAATACAAGCAGAGTCAGAACTAGATCGACACAGCTTTCTGTTTGTCACATTTACTGAATGAAGAGGATTCTTCTGTTCGTATCTTTAAATAGAACCATTACCACTGATCTGCCGTCACTCTCTCCAGGAGCCCTTAATAAACTTCAAGATCATTACTGAGTCACTCAGCTCTTTTTTCCTCCTAGCGGAGTAACCATCTCTCTAATCTCTCCTTACAGAATTCCTTTCCAACCAGCAAAGCACGCCTGTGACTCTCATCTCCTGCTTTAGACATTGATCCCAGGACTGGACATTCACTGCTAGTGAGGCCAGAAGCACCACTCTCGAGCCAGAGAGAAGGGCTCTCCCCACCAGGTACCGACACAGTAGCCCCTCTTTCCTCTCTTACCCAGAATGCACTCAGACACCCTCCAGGGCCTGTTCCTGGTCTAAGACACACATACACACCACCACCACCACCAAAAACAACACAAACAAAAACAAACCAAAGGTCTGACATTTTCCTCTCAAACTAGTTTAGACGGTGTCCTCCTGGAAGCAAGGAGTATGACTAAGCGATTTCTTAAAGTCCCTTCCAGCTAGTGATTCATCAGACATAGAATTTTAAGCTGGAACACACCATTATATTCTGGGCCAAAGGCCTCATTTTTTGCAAATAAGGAGAGTGAGGTCCACAGAGTTTAAGAGTTGTGGAGGCTGCTTGCTACGGTGGAAAACGCACACATTCGAAGTTAGAAGTTTGGGATGTGAGGCCAAACTTTACCAGTCACATACTGTGTGACCTTGAACAAGTCATTAACCTCTAGAGATTCAGTTCCCACAGCTGAAAAATGGAAAGAACACTATCTACTCTACCTGTTTCTGAGTGTCATTCTGAGCACCTTGTGGCACCACACTTAGGAAGGACATAATAATGTAGCCAACTGCTTTATCAATATGTTGCACTATTAAGGGGCTTGTTCAAGGTCACAGGGTGGCAAAACCAGAATCTTCTATTCCAGTGTAGTTCCATATCCTTCATACAATGCTGCCTTCTTGACATTTTTCCAATTCTACAGTTATAGGATTTTCTCATAAGCCACCACGCTAATTTGATCTCCACGTGCTTTCCTTTAAACCCCTGGATATGCACAGACTCAAACTGTGGGAATCCAGACTGGCTCAGATGGATTATAGACCAGCAACTTTGAAGACTTGTTGGGGAGACCTCAAGCAGCCTTCCATGACATCACAGTTATGGCTCTCAGACTCTGGACTGATAGCTTCCAAGGCACTGGGGACATTCATGAGCTACCTCTCCTTGTAGCTCTACTAGCCAGTTTCATAACACCAAATTGGACACTGGAGATGGCTATGTGATGGTTTGTCATGGACTATTAGGCTACAGCACGTACCCTGAAGGCTGAAGAGGAGAACGAACCACAAAGTAAAGTGATGATAAAGACTTGAAGTCCACACTGGACGGAGATTCAGGAACTTGTTCAGTGGTAATAGGTGACTTACTGCACCAATCTGTGTCGTCCACACAGAAGAGGCAGGAGATGGCAGCTTCACAAATGAAGTGTGGGCCCAAGGGTTATGTGTTCCCATGGACTACTAACGGCAAGGGCCACTGGGCTCTGAGCTCGATCACTGCTATTAGTGCACTGGAAAAGATGAACTACATTTTATTTGGCCCCATTATTAATCACAGGGAATAAGGAGTCCTCAGGTATAAAAATCATCTGTCTTACTCATCAAGAGATGGGCATACCCTGCCAGTACTGATTTTGGTGGCACTCTCGTACAGTGGGGTAGACTGGCATGTGCCTTTCATAACCGATGCCTCCCCAAGCTTGACAAGGGATATCCTTCTTTCAGTTATTGAAGAGTTGAGTCTCTTCTCAGATAACGGTCTTTGGCCTTTGACGAGCACAAGAGAGAAAGCCTACTTTTCACTCCTTTCTTAGGCACAAAAAATGTTTCAAACCTTCAGAAATAATGGTGAGATCAAGCCTATAATAAATAGAAAGTATAGTTCTTTGCTCTAGGCAATAAAAAAAAGGGAAAAAGGGGGGAACACTGTGGGCCAGTTCAGCCAACAATTTCCATGTTAAAAAAAAAAAGTTCAAGTTGGAGCCATGTGGTCTCAATAAAGTAGTAAAATATATTTTCTTTACCCTACACTTCATGTGCCCATAACCTTCCTTTTAAATCATCTCTAACCAGCCCCAAATCATTCTGACCGCAAATCATTTGGTGGCTTTGGTCTCCAGGCAATGGAATGTGCCGCAGTAGACGGGGAGTCGCTACCAAGAGTGCTCAGAGGGAGCTTCCACTCCCTCTGCTCAGGCGCACAGACCCCAGCAAAGCCCTGAAAGGGTTCCGCGCTGAGATAGCACATGACATCATAGCTCAATCATTCAGGAAAAAACTGCCACGGCTGCAGAATAGCACAACGTGCCACAAACCACAGTGGGCAGATAAAGCCGAAGAACAGCTTTTCTTATGAAAACATTCATGAATACCACAGGCAGCTGGCAGAGACGCGTTTAATTACATTTACAGAAACGCATTGTATCCATCAACCCCACCATCTTTGGAGCTGACCAACAAATGGGAAGGTCGCTAAAGCCCGTCTTCAAAATGAGAAAGCCAGGAGCGCTTGAAGTTTATGTCACTGCATTTCATAATGTGTATTACAACTAGATTTGACCCAGCTGTAAAATCGTTTGATGGGTTCTGAAAGGGTTTCCAAGTGAATGAGACCTTAATAGTAACCTTTCTCTAAATTTACAGCTGGAGATTAAGAGCAGCCCAAGGTGTGAGAAATCAATTATTCAATTCATGATTAATTTAAGAGACACTGAGCTTGTCCCGGGCATAAACAAAGCTCAAGCGACTGCCATCTGCCATCACATCAGAGGACCCAGTCTTGTATTTTGCAAGTGCCATTGGAACTTTTGTTTATTTTTTTAAAAAAGAAACTGTTCAAAGAGTTAAGTATATAGACTTTGAAGGGATGGTAAATGTACAGGGTGTGCCTTTAGGCATCTCAGAGAAACAAAGTTCAGCATGCACCAGTAAAGTATGATTAAAGCTCACGAGAAAAAAACTGTCCAAATAAAATGCTTTAAAAAGAGTACTTAAGCATCATCTTATAATACTCACTAAAGTAGGAGTTTGAAAGGAGACTGCAGAATCTGTGTGAGACAAGAAGGATATGCCTGAAAAGTCCCGTGGACTTGTCTAATTTTAGCCCCAGAGAGCTATCATTGCTGCTAATTCTAGTCTGTGATTTCACCTAAGTGAAAGGAGATTTTCAATAGCAAAAAGAAAAGACCCAAAAAAAACCACACAGCAAATAAACAACAAATGAAAACACTTTGGTGATCAAAGTAGGTCTCATCCCTAAAGGAACAATGAAAAATTATATAGTAGCTAATGACCACTAATATCTAATAACCATAATCTTTTCAGAAACATGTTTTCTTATAGCTTGGTAATATACCTGGCAATAATCTCTTTTATCAGACACCCAAGGATAACTTTCTGATTCATTTGCGGGTGAGAGGAAAGCTCAAATGTTATGTTCCCAATATCTTCATGTAACCTCTAAAACAATGGTGGGAGAAAATTTGAGGCTCTTGGGTTACTGAAAATAACCTGTTTGCCATTATGTGGGCAATTATAAGCTAGGACTTGCTTTTCAAAATTGCTGGGTTCAGCAGAAATTTCCCATGGATTTATCAGCAACAGAAATAAACATTTCATTGAGCTCCACCTGGAAGTGTGAGAAGGGCTATTGAAAGTCTTTTTCATCAGGTGGACAAGAATTCAACTTAAGCTACCAGGATGTTAAGCTGCATTCCAGTATTGTGATGATTTTCTTTATCACCAAAAAGCTGAAAACAAACTGCAGCTCCCTTCTTTAGTGGTCCTTCTCCTTGGCCCCTGCCACATACCACATCACCCCTCTCTTTCATCAGTAGCCTGTCAAGTGAGAGAGGTGACTTCCAGCATCCCTGGAAAGCACAGGTGTCAGGCAGGGTCTCTATGTCTGCACTGCAGGTAGACTGGGGGGAATCTCTTTGTAAAAGTCACGCTGGTGACCTCTGGATTCACTCATTTCAAGAGTTCACCAAAACTGAATATTTATAAAACTGTAACAGCAATGCTTTCCATAAAAGCTAATGGGGAATGTCAGTTTTTCATTTTAGGCTTTCCATGGTAGACAGTCATCAGGAATGCATTCTTCCCTATTGTATTCTGCCTGCCACTTGTTCCCAGAGAACGACAGCCAACTGAATGCTAACGAAGACAGGGACCCCATCCAAAGGGCTTCGAGGAGAACAAGACTAGGAAAACGTAGCATTTGACTTTGTTAGACAAAGGACTGCAATCAAGTGAAACCCAAGAAAACAAACAAACAGGCAACTGAAAAGCAACAGGTGTGAAAACGCCCAGATTTCTCATGGGGAAAAAAAAAATCACCAAAACCTTCCGTTGAAGTGTTTCCAGCTAAAATTCATTCAGCAACTGATCAGCGGTTAGACTGTCAGAGATTGCTCCCTCCGTGAAAAGTTTTCCTTCTACTTCAACCAGGGATGAAGCGGATTACAAAGAAATGAGAAGGAACACAGACTCGGCGCAAACCGCTCCAGGAATATAAACGCCCGGAAGAGAAGCTTCTCTCAAAGTATCATTTTTTAATGGATAAAAGGCGGGGGGGGGGGCGGAATTCCACGTCCCTCCTCCCGCCCCTCCCCCACCCCAACTGTAACAACAGAGAAGTCGCGCGAAGCCGGACCCACCACCCCCACCCCCGCCCCCTAAGAGCGGTCCGAGGAAGAACTAGGAAAACCGTGGAGGAAGACGGTCTTCCGAGCCCACGACAAGCAAACACCCCGAACAGGACGACTCACAGGAGTACCTGCATGCCACTGCCGGGAAACGCTGCCAAGCAGTATTTCCTGCCCCTCTACATGAATTTAAGGCTCTCACTTACCAGTTGAGCAGGAGACACGCTCTGCCTCTTAAAAAAGCTCCCCTCGGGGGTCTTTCAGATCTCAGCTATTCCCAGCTTGCAACTTCGAGGCTCTGAATTCAGTCTAGCTTGCAGACTATAGCGGAGAACACGAACGGGCAGCCGAGCTCTCCAAAGCCCGGGCCCTCGCAGACTGAGAGGAAGACGTCTTGGCGTGCTGGGGCTCCGGGGAAGCCTCCAGGCGGCCAGGTCCCCGCGAACAGGCTCGGTGCGAGGCGGCCCGACTGCAGCCGCGCCGACAGCGCCGCGTCTCGCCGAGGGGCCGCGTGTGCGCGGTGCGCGTGTGTCAGAGAGGGGGCTGCTGGGGAGGGGGAGAGGGTGTGTCCTGGGGAGGAATGCCGCTAACTTCCACAAATAACACTGAGCCGGGATGGAGGGCGATGCAGCAACCCTTGCTCCAAGCCCTTATCACGCTTAGGAAGGCTTTGACTTTAGCAGGGAGTTGCAGTTACCCGTGGAGAAGGTAATAAGCAAGTTCCACCCACGGTTTCTAACGCCCGTTCAGCTGTGGTTTGAAGCATTTCCTAACTCAGTTCATTTAGTCAGCATCCAGTCTCTGAAGACACCTTGGGGGGAAAATCCAGGTGGAAACTAGTAGTGAATTTGTAGTAGTTATAAAAGCAATCCACTTCTGTCTTACTCTTCCTTATAAACCCTTTCACGCAAGAGGTATCTTTCAATTACACTCTCTATCTGAATTCTAAATTGAACTGCTTTCTCTGATGCTGCCTTACTGTAAAGCTATAAATTAATTACCGCATTACACATGAAGCCCCTAGGAAAAGGAACGCTGAGAATAAATCTGGTTTTTGTTCTTTTTTATGTTGAACAAGTCTGCCATTAATCAAGCCTTTCCACCAACATCTAGGGAACAGACCCAAGACTGCGACTCATTGAGAGATGAACATGTGCATATGTCTGGTTGTTCTACAGTCTTTCTTTGCACCATTATGTCATAGTGACTCAGTTACCACACAGACAGATATAATGGAGAAACAATAGGAGAAACAAAACCAACTATTTAATAAAGACGTACCTACTTGCCAACTGTAACAGATTGTCAGACAGGGCCCAAATTTTAAACATTTTTAAAGATTATTTCACCACTTCCATTGTTTCCCCATCTTGGAATCACAGAACTGCTTGTCATTGGTCAGTCTGGGAAACAGAAACCCAGGATTGTATTTGGAAATTTAAGGAAGGAACTCGTAAGGGACCTATGAAACGAATAATTTTAACATAGCATGTAAAATATCAAAGGCATGGCAGATTCTTGAAGCCAATTAGAAAACATCAGAAAGTGTGTTCCAGAAAGAGAATAATCTTGAGAGGTCCAAAATAGAGATAGTGCAAAATGTTGAGAGTTTAGTATATATCTTTGGTTTATTTTTATTATCCTGAGGAAGTGATGGGTCATGAAATATTGAATTTTTTTCTCATGTATTAAGTTTCCTCCTTCCTTTTGAGAATCAATGTAAAGTTAATAAGGATGAGTTTGCTTTTCAAACTGAAAGTATTCTGGGTTTGGTCGGGTTCAGTCCCTTCTTGTGTGTCATTAGGTCCTTTTATTTGTTAACTACACTTCATTTATGGAGTTCTGCTAGTCACTGAATAACAGAGTCAAATACTTTTGTTTGTCCAAAAGGCATCACTGTAAAGCAGGGTGGCCTTATTGGGTGGGTGTCTCTAAGATACATTTCAAGTCCTAACCACCTTTCTCGTCTCCAGCAACGGTTGTTAGAACAATCCTCTGTGAATTAGGGGAAACATTTTATTGATTCAAATGCCAAGGCAAAAGCAGAAGGAGAAATGGGGGTGGGAGGCGCGGTTCAGTTTGTGATCGCCATGAGCACAAAGACCTGAGCATCCCTTTCAACTGCCTTTGCTAAAACTCTGAACATTTTTGAAGTCCGAAATTTACTTGAAGTATCCAACATGCATAAATACCTTAGTCAAAGACAACATTCCTTTCATGGCTCTGTGTGTGCAGATGAGACTGAAGGGGAGATGAACATTCTTCAGTCCTTCCACATATTATACAAAAGGAGGCTACCTTCTGGGTTGTACCTATTAGTGGTGCCAAATGTTTCTGGAAATTGCTTTTTATTTCTAGGATCCGCCCCCTTGCTTGTGTCCCAAATGTGAGAAATATTCCAGTGTTGAATGTTTTGTAGAGTTTCTTGGGTTAGGAGAGGGAGTGGTGACAGCGTTCTCACTGTGTGTGGTCCACAGAGCACCTGTCTCAGAAGTGGGGGAGGGGAGCTTGTTGAAAATGTAAATTCCCTGGGCCCTACTCAGAGCTATTGAATTAGGATCTTTTGGTCTGGGAGCTATGACGTGTGTGTGTGTGTGTGTGTGTGTGTGTGTGTGTGTGTGTGTGCGCGTGCGTGTAACTGAATGTTTTGAATAAGTAATATGTTCACATAATATGAATAAAGTTATATACCCTGCAGTCTCCCTACCACTGTTTCCCATACGTCCTATCCATACAGCTCCTCCAAGGCAACAGCTGATAATAGTTTTTTTCTGTAGACTTGCAGGTTTCTTTATGCACATACCTGCAAATATAAATTCTTACTTTTTTCCTTTATTTCTTAAAAATACTGTATGCAGAACAGTTACTGTCCTTTACTTTGCTCCTTCACTTAAATATACTTTAGGATCTTTTTCTATATCATACATTCAGTTATTCATTGATTTAGAAAGAAACACTTATTATGCACCTTCTACATGCCAAGTACTCTTGTATATGCTAGGGATACAGATATGGACAAAACTAACAAACATTTCTGCCCCATAGCATTTATATCTTGGAGGAGGGTACATCAAGCAGACAATAAACATAACAAGTGAGTTATATACTGTGTTAGAATATAATTCGAGAAATTGAAAAACTAGAGCAAGATAGTAGGGATTAGGAATATCGGGTGACAGGTTTTAATTTTAAATGGAGTGGTCAGAGGTGGCCTTATTGAGAAAATGACATGTAAGAAAGACTGATGTCAGTGAGAGTGAGATTTGGAATTATGTGGTGAGTATGTGATCCAGACAGGGATCAGCTAGTGCAAAGGCCCTGAGGTGGAGTATGACAAGCATGTTTAAGGCAAAGAGGCCAGTGGACTGGAGCAGAGAAAGTGAGGAAGAATGTCATAGGGGGTCAGAAAGGCAAGAGCTGGGGCAGATCCCATAGGATCTTATAAGTCAACGTAAGTATTTTGGTTTTTACTCTTAAAGCAGTGGACAGCCATTGGAAGGTCTTAAGAGGAGGAAAAACATGATATAATTTACATACATATCAGCACACAGAAAACATGCCCGTGTTTAATGTTGTACAATATTCCCTTGGATAAGTATACTACAATTTTATTCAATCAGGATGCAACTGATAGAGATTTGGGTGGTTTACAATATTTTGCTATTAAACAAACTTCCACGAATGACATTTTACACTTGTGCAAGTATATCTATGGTATTAACTTCCACAAGTGGGATTATTGAATTGTGCATTTCTAATTTTGATAGTTACAGTCAAATCGCCTTCCAAAAGCCTAAACCAATTGACACTCCCACTAACAATGTTGACTAGTTTTTGTTTTCCCACAGCCTTGCCAACAGAGTGTATAATCAAACTGCTGGGTGTTTGCCAATCTGATAGGTGAAAATGATGTCTCAAGATAGTTTGACTTGCATTTCTCTGATTTTGAGTGAGGTTGAGCAACTTTTTCATATGTTTAGGAGCCAATTCTATTTCCTTTGTTGTGGCCTCTCTGTTATACTTTGCCCATATTCTATGGGGTTCTTGGCCTTTTTCTTGACAGATTTATTTAAAGTTCATACATATTAAGAAGATCATTTCTTTGGGTTATGAGCCCGGACTGTTTTCTCCTGTCATTTGGCTTTTGACTTGGCTTATGGTATGCTTTGACATGAAAAGGTTTCTAATTTTTTTGCAGTAGGAGAAAGTATAAAGGAAGGCCTTTTGTATATCATCGATTCGGATAATTGTATTTTTTGACATTTAGATATTTGGCAGATTTGTACTTTCTCCTGGTTTAGTTTATGAAGTATGAAGGTATGGACCCTGCTTACTTTTGCTCCAAGTAATGATCCAGTTTGCCCCACTACCACTTTTTAAAACAATATTTTTTTTTAAAACGTAATTGTGATAAAAAGCAGATAACATAAAATTGACCAACTCGACCATTTTTAAGTGTTCAGTTCAGAGATATCAAGTATACTCAGGTTGTTGTGCAACAGATTTCTAGAACTTTTCATTTTACAGCACTGAAACTCTATACCCACTGAACAACAATTCCCTATTTCCCCCTCTCCCCAGCCTCTGGCAAACATTGTTCTACTTTCTGCTTCCATGAACTTGATTACTTTAGAGACCTCATATAAACAGAATCATCTCTGTGACTGGCTTACTTCACTTAGCATAATGTCCTCAAAGTTGTGTGACAAGATTTCCTTGCTTCGAAAGGCTAAGTAATATTTCACCGCATGTATAAAGCACGTTTTCTTTATCCCTTCATTTGTTGATGCATTTGGGTTGCTTATACCTCTTGGTTATTGTGAATAATGCTGCTATGAACGTCAGTGAGTGCATATCTACTTGAGGTCCTGCTTCCAATTCTTTTGGATATATACCCAAAAGCAGAATTGCTGCATTATATGATAAGTCTATCTTTCATTTTTTGAGGACTTTCCATACTGTTTTCCATAGAAGCTACACCATTTTACATTCCTACCAATAGTGCAGGCAGATTCCAATTTTTCCACATTCTCACCAACACTTTCTTAACATGTTCATTTCTTTCTTTCTTTCTTTCTTTCTTTCTTTTTTTTTTTTTAAAGATTTTATTTATTTATTTGAAGAGAGAGAGAGAAAGAGCATACAAGGAGGGGGAGCAGGAGAGGGAGAAGCAGCCTCCCCGCTGAACAGGGAGCCTGATGCAGGGACTCCATCCCAGGATGCTGGGCTCAGTACCAGAGCCAAAGGCAGACACTTAACTGACTAAGCCACCCAGGCGCCCCTCTTTCTTTCTTTTCTTTAATTTTCTTTTTCTTTCTTTCTCTCTCTCCCTCCCTCTCTCCCTTTCTTTCTTTCTCCCTTTCTTCCTTCCTTCCTCCCTCCCCCCTTCTCTTTCCTTCCTTCCTTCTTTTTTTTAAAAGATTTTATTTATTTATTTGACAGAGAGACAGCCAGCGAGACAGGGAACACAAGCAGGGGGAGTGGGAGAGGAAGAAGCAGGCTCCCAGCAGAGCAGGGAGCCTGATACAGAACTTGATCCCAGGACCCTGGGATCAACGCCCTGAGCCAAAGGCAGATGCTTAACAACTGAGCCATCCAGGTGCCCGTCTTTATCTTCCCTCCTTCCTACCTTCCTTCCTTCCTTCCTTCCTTCCTTCCTTCCTTCCTTCCTCTCTTTCTTTCTCTCTTTCTTTCTTTCTTTCTTTCTTTCTTTCTTTCTTTCTTTCTTTCTTTCTTTCTTTCTTTCATAGTGGCTCTCCTAATGGGTATGAGGTGATATCTCATGATTTTGGATTGAATTCCTCTAATTTTTTTTCAAATTTTTATTTAAATTCTAGTTAGTTAACACATAGTGTAATATTAGTTTCAGGGGTAGAATTTAGTGATTCATCACTTACATACAACACCCAGTGCTCATCACAACAAGTACCCTCCTTAATACCCATCACCCATCTAGCCCATCCCCCACCCACCTCCCTCCATGAATTTCTCTAATTATTAATAGTGTTGAACATCTTTTCCTATGCTTATTGGCCATTTGAATATCATCTTTGATGAAATGTCTATTCAAGTCCTTTGCCCATTTTTAAATCAGGTTATTTGTGGGTGTTTTTGTTGAAGTGCAAGAATTTTTTACATAGGGATGCCTGGGTGGCTCAGTGGGTTAAGTGTCTGCCTTCAGCTCAGGTCATGATTCCAAGGTCCTGGGATCGAGTCCCACATCAGGCTCCCTGCTCAGCGGGGAGCCTGCTTCCCTCTGCCTGCCCGTCAACCTGCTTATGCTCTCTCTCTGACAAATAAATAAAATTTTTAAAAAACATAAATTCTTTTTAAAAAGAATTTTTCATATATCAGATATTAACCCATTGTCAGATATATGATTTGCAAGTAACTTCTCCTATTCCATAGGTTGGCCTTTCACTCGGTGGATTGTGTCCTTTGATGTGCAGAAGTTTTTAGGTTTGATGTAGACCCACTTGTCTATTTTTATTTCTGTTGCCTGGGCTTTGCCTTACTATCACTTTATAATAGTAATCTTCTACCTACTGTTTTGAGGTGTACATTTTTAACAGGTATTAAATTCCTATATATAGTTGGGTCTATTTCTTGACATTTTTTTCTGTTTTCTTGGTTGATCTTTTAGTTTCAGGGCCACTACCACACTGTTTTAGTTATTGAGGCTTTTAATTTTAATATCTAGTGAGCCTAATTCTCTCATTGTTCTTCCCTCTCAGAGTTTCCTGTTTTTCCTTTTCTGTTTCTTTTTCTTTTTCTTTTTTTTTTTTAGATTTTATTTTTATTTATTCAACAGAGATAGAGACAGCCAGCGAGAGAGGGAACACAAGCAGGGGGAGGGGGAGAGGAAGAAGCAGGCTCACCGCAGAGGAGCCTGATGTGGGGCTCGATCCCATAACTCCGGGATCACGCCCTGAGCCGAAGGCAGACGCTTAACTGCTGTGCCACCCAGGCGCCCCCTTTTTTGTTTATTTTTCCACATGAACTTCAGAGTAAACCAACAATGATAGAAATCCTTATTAGTACTTTTTTTTTTTTTACTAGAATTGCATTTAGATAATTAACAGAGAGAATCAACATCTTTCTGTTGTCAAGTTTTCCTAGCCAAGAAAAAGGTAGATCTATTTGTTCAAGTCTTATTTTGTGTCCTTCAGCAATGTTTTATGGTTTTATTCATATGTGTTCTTCAACGTTTGTTGTTAACAGTTATTCTTAGGTGTTTTATCCTTTTATTATTATTGTAAATGGGGTCTTTTCTCTCATTACATCTTCTTACTGGATATAATCAACTAATTAATTATACTGTATTCACTTGTACCATTTTATCTAACTAAATTCTTATTGTTTATAAATATTTCTCAATTCTCTAATTTTATAATAATTTCTAACTATATAATAATATCATCTAAAAATAAAGATTAACTTTCTGCTTTCCAATTTTTAGGCTCTTGTTTTCTAATTTCACTGTCTATTAAATCTAGTACAATGTTAAATAACAGTAGTGATTGTGGGCATTCTTGTCTTATAGTTGATTTTAATGGAAACGCCTCCAGTGTTTTCCCAGTAGGCATGGTATGGGCTTTGGGCTGGGAATGATACATTTTATTACTCTAAGAAAGTGTTAATCTATCCTTATTTCATTGAGGCCTTTTTCTGGGGTGAAGTATGATTTTTGGCTTTTGTCCAAATGCTTCTTTCTAGGATCTTTAGAAATGATCCTATAATTTTTCTGCTTAGGTCTATTAATTTGATGGAATGTAATGAATTCCTTAATAATGAATTATCCTTGCATTCCTGTAATAAATTCCACTTTGTCATGGTGATTTTTCTAATGTGCGGGTAGATGCTATTTGCTAATATTTTATTTACAATTTTTCCATTGATATCCATAAGTGAGATTTTGATAACAATTTTTTGTTTCATTGCATCGTGATCAGAGAATATTGTCTGTAGTGCTTCTATTTTTGGAATCAATGGACTTTTTCTTTGTGGCCTAATTTACAGTCATTTTTCACGAATGTTCCTTAGTCACCAAAAAAAAGAGCGGTGTCTACGTTTTCAGGATACAGAGTTGAATAACATATTTTATTATCACTTCTGATATTAATATCTTCTTTGAACTTCAGGTATTTTGACTTTGTCATAGACTGAGAGAGTTTACATTTCTGTGTAGTTTTCCTTGCATCTTCTGTAATTTCTGCTTTGTACAATGGCTTCTATGTTATTTGGTGACTCTATATTCATAATTCTTATAGCTTCATTTTGAGTTTTATTGCTTTGCATTACTAAGTGCCCTTTTTCTTATTTATTTTCTAGCTCAAAAGCTACCTTATCTGCGACCAGGGTCATAACTGTACTTTATTTTCAGTTCCCTTGCCTAGTGTGTCTTTCCTTACTCTTCGACACTCATACACTGTGAATCACTTTGATGTACTGTGTACCTCATTCTGTGACCTGGTCCACTGCCTCTCTTCATGCTCATGTGGGGCCTGCCCCAGGCATTGCCAAACGATGATAGAGCTGCCTGGCACTGTTCTCCAGGTGAGTCCCTCATCTTTAGGGAGAGAATTTTTCTTGGTGCTTTGTCAGACCCCCACACCCAGTTCGCTTACATGAGTACTTACACGCTAGTTCATGGACAGGATGTTTGTATCTGTTCATTTAGGCTTATATTCCCAGTGATTTTTTTAGGAGTTCCTTTTATTACCCTAATAGAGTAAATTTAAACAACTACTGGCAGATTCAGCCTTAGAATGATTATTTTTGTGGTGATACAAAGAATACCTTACTTGGGCAGCCGGACACATGATATCTCTTGATATTCCTAGTAATACTGAGTTTGGAAGAGCAGGTATTTTTATTATACACATAGGAGATACTGAGATGAGGTTTCTCAAAATTTTATTTCCTCATCATTTCTTGTACAAGTAGACAATTCAGCTTTCAGAGACGCTACTGAAAGATCTTGATGTGGGAGGGGTGTTTCCTGGTGCCCAAAGGACATAGTTTCAAGTTAATAATAAGTAAAGTGATGGTAGGTTTAACTCTCCTCTAAAAATGCTAACGTTGTTGAAACACTGGAGGGTTTACTTAGGGAGTTTATGGAATGTACCTTTCTGGGGAAACTTTAAAAATACTCTCTTTCGGACAGTTTGAGTGTGGTCCTGCCCCAAGGCACGGGTGACCAGATAAGCCTCTGGTGTCCTCTTTCTCCAGAACACTCACCAAGAACATCTCAGGGGACTGGATGACTCATTTTTAAACTTAAGCCCAGAAGTATGATCTATCAGGAGATTGTTATCAATGATATTCAGATTTAAAAGCATAAATTATTTATGTAACAAGAGGCTACGTAATGGAGAAATTTAAGTAAGGACCCAGTACAGCACAATAATGCCGCTTCTTTTTGGGGGTTAGGGCCAGGGAGATTACAATCAACTTCAAATTGCCTTATGTTAAAGGAAACATAATAGCTTCCACATTTCTTTTTCTGAACTGAAAGAAACATGGTAAAGGAGGAAAATACACGAAAATCTTTCACACTGAGACGTTTCAGGATCACCTTTTCTTCTAACCAGAAATTCCCAAGTTGTCCTAAGATTCAACATCTGAATCATGCTGACTAGTGAGACATCGTTTGAGCAAGACTGGAATTCTGAACATTCTTAGAGGCTTCATAAAAATCCCAAAATGATGGACAAATGCTTATGTTGTGGTCATGCAAAGAAAAGCCCCCTCGTGATTTGGGATTGAACTGGTTCAGTTTATATTTATAGTATCCACACCAAAGGAATGTAGAATTTGGCATGAGGAGAGGATGGGGAAGGAGGAGAAAAGTAAGGAATGGAGACCAGGTTTTGTCTGTTTGCAAGGGTGTATGTTTTGACCTAGAGCCTATGGGGTACGGGGAGGGGGAGTATTTGATAGTTTAGTTTGTTTGTTTTTAAAGCAGAATCTTCTTCAGGTCTCTAGTGTGGGAGAATGACTGAAAATTTTTTTTTACTTTCCTTGTTAGCAGCACCATCTGTTTACAATGAAAGCTTGGCTTCTACGTTTTGGCCCAAATAAAAGCCCTAGGGTGCCCATATAAGTCAAACGGAGAAAGCATGTGTTCACAGACGTGAAGAATCACCCTCCCTTGCCTGCACAGGGCTTTCATGGTAGATTTACACAGCGTCTTATCCCTACATAAATTCAAGATGATAAGCTTCTGAGAAGCAAAGGTGGGTCATAGGTCATTGCGATTCATAGCCCAGGCAGCTCATCTGCCACCGAACAAAATGATGGACCAGGAAAGAGGTTGGCAAGTGGCAAAAGAGCCATCCCTTTCACGACTGTCGTGGGATTCTTATACATTTGGGATAGGGACTTACACACCAAAACAAGGGAATATGGAAATACAGTGTTCGCATAATTGCTAAAATTGGACCTCAGTTCCAGATAAAAAGGAGTCTTTCCATAAACAGCAAGGATAAAGTAAGCGAACAAGAGAAAAATGTCTAGTACCAAAACATCAAGCCCAGTGTGGAGGGTGGAGACTGGAAGGCTGAGGGGTTGAAGATAGAAGCCAGGCATCCTGCCTTTCCCATTGTGCTTTGTGTTGTATCGTTGCCGCCAGGTGGGGTTCCCCAGCAGCTCTCTACCTAGAGGCCAGGGGTTTTCTCACTTTCCCCAGAAATACACTTTAGATAAGGATTTATAGGACAATTACAATAGCGAATAAACTGTAAGGCTTGAAAAACCTTGGTAGTGATGAGAGAAGTTTCACATAACAAAGTTATTTGCATGCCATTAGATAAATCAAGTGTTTATTGAACCCAGCCTCTGCTGGATTATCTGATGGAAGGCCCAGGGCTAAACTTTCAGAGGTTTATCAATGGCTGGGTAAGAGAAAAAAATCAAAACAAACCCATATGCATTTGAAACAGCTGCAGAATAATTAAGTATGTACAGACATACCTCGGGTTCAGTTCCAGACCACTGCAATAAAGCAAGTATTGCAATAAAGCAAGTCAAATGCAATGTTTGGTCTCCTAGTGCATGTAAAATTTATGTTCACATTATACTGTAGTCTAATAAGTATGCAATAGCATTATGTCTAAAAATCCAGTAGACATACCTTAATTTAAAAATTCTTATTGCTAAAAGAGAGCTCACCATCATCTGAGCTTTTAGCAAGTTATGATCTTTTTGCTGGTGGAGGGTCTTGCCTTGATGTTGATGGCTACGGACTGATCAGGGTGGTGTTTACTGAAGGTTGGGGTGGCTGTCGCAATTTCTTAAAATAAGACAGCAATGAAGTTTGCCACACTGATGGACTCTTGCTTTCATGAACGATTTCTCTGTAGCATGCAATGCTGTTTGATAGCATTTTATCCATATTAGAACTTTGCAAATTGGAGTCAATCCTCTCAACCCCTGCCTCTGCTTTATCAACTAAGTTTTGGTAATATTCTGAGTCCTTTTTTGTCATTCCAACAATCTTCACAGCATCTTCACCAGGAGAAGTTTCCATCTCAAGAAGCCACTTTCTTTGCTTATCCATAAGAAACAACTCTCATCCATTAAAATTTTATCATGAGATTGCAGCAATTCAAGTAAAGTACAAATGAAAATGATCTGAACTATGGCAAGAATTACCAAAATGTGGCACGGAAATACAGAGTGGACGAATGATGTTGGGAAAATGGCGCCCATAGGCTTGCTCAACGCAGGGTTGCCACAAAACTTCAATTTGTAAGAAATGCGATATCTGCAAAAGTGCAAGAGAGAAAGGACAGTAAAACTAACTATGCTTGTATCTGCTAGTCTGGAATGTGGCTCTCAAGTTATATGGATCAGAATCAAATGGGTCTTAATAAAATGCAGCTTCCTGGCTCCATCACATGGATTCAGAGGGTTAGGGCATAGACCAAGGATTTGGATTTTAAAAGAGAATGCTCAGTAACTTAATGCAAATGAACATCAGAACTTACTTTGAGAATTGCTAGTTTAGAATATTGTATTACCTTATTAAAAAAGAGAAGTAAAATAGCATTTGTTGAGTTCTTACTACCTGTAGTTTTTGTAAACACTATGTCATTGAATTCTGACAAAAAAATCGGTGAGGACAATTTAGTCCGAAATTTAGACGGGGTCTGAATCTAAAGTCTGGACTCTTCTATTGACAAGAGTATTGTTGCCCCTTCCACAAATGGGAGAAAGTAAGGGTGTGCAGGGGCTGACTACACAGCTGGGTGTGGTATTTCTTGTCTCAGCCTGCCCCCCCTAAACTGGCCTCCACATGGCCCCCATGATCTAGCAAATACTAATCTGGCCATGGCATAACATAACACTATCTTTATTACACTGTGGTTTACTTTTTTCATTGAGCAGTATAATTAAACATCGTTCTGGTTGGGTTCCCTGAAATTTGGCCCATTGGAGGACATTTTTTGGAACTGTCATTAGGGTAAAAAAGAAATTTAGAAACATTAATTAAGACTATTGACTACATTGTTAGCATGGAGCTAGGGTGGTTTATGCCTTAGATGCAGTTAATTTTGCTCTCTTCCAGGGCAGCAGGCTGTGTGTTCCATCTACTAGCTCTCTTGAACATTCATACTTAGAGTCAGGAAAATGTGTGGATGGATTTGCATAAAATCATCTGCCCACTGGTTAGGAGAACTATACTTCACCGTATTTTTGTTTGAGACTAAGTTTGGTTACAGGTACGTCTGATGTTCTTGAAAACTTGCAGAAGCTGAGGCCTGGAGTGGACCTGGACCCATGGATTCTTTTTTTTTTAAAGATTTTATTTATTTATTTGACAGAGAGAGAGACAGCCAGCAAGAGAGGGAACACAGTCAGGGGGAGTGGGAGAGGAAGAAGCAGGTTCCCAACGGAGGAGCCTGATGTGGGGCTCGATCCCAGAACGCTGGGATCACGCCCTAAGCCGAAGGCAGACGCTTAACGACTACGCCACCCAGGTGCTCCAGGATCCATGGATTCTGTTCTTTTTTTGTTGCTATTATTCTTTTAAGAAACCCATTAGCAACAGGAGATTCAGAAGTGTCCATTCAATTGCAAACTTTGTATATGTATACTTCTCAAACATTGTATGTAGAAGATAGCCCTGGGGCTTGTTATAAATACAGATTCGTTAATCATTCTCATCCCTCACTATTAAGCACTATAGATCGAGATCGTTCTACTGGAAGATCTCCCACTGCAATGTGAGAAATAGCAGACCCCAAACTTCTCCAACTTTACTGTTGCCAGCCCAGTCTAAGCCACAATTCTTTCCAGCCCAGACAACTGGAGAGCCTCCTAATTGGTTACCCCCGCAACAGCCAGTATATCACCTTAACATGCAGATGGAGTTAGGTCATTTCCCTGTTTAGAACAACTAAGTGGCTGCCTGTTTTGATTACAGTAAAACAAAAGTCATGTAAGTGCTCCAGAGGACATGCGGGATGCAGCTGCTGCCTTCCTCTTCAACCCCCCTCCCCCCGCGACGTCCCGTCTACAGTGCAGTCTGCTGGTCTCCCTTTAGCTCTTGGTCCACTGCAACTGCTTTCACACTTACGGCCTTTGCTCCAGTTTCTATGCACCCTTCAAGTCTTAGTTCTTAAGTCATCTGATCAGAAATTCTTCCTCCATCATTAGACTCTGCTTTTCCACCACTTATCAAAGATATTTTGTGACTTTGTTTGTATAAAGTGACCCTCCTGCAGAAGGGTGGGCTCTGGGAGCATGTTCATACCCGTAGCTCAGCACTCGGTGGAGACCTGGCACATATTAGAAGCTCAAAGGAAGGGCAGTCAGGGCCTGGCCATGGCTGGGCATCCACCCGTTAAAAACTACATGTAGTGTACCAAACATCCAGATATGTCAGATGTTGAATTAAGAGTATGATGAAAATTATTGTTGCCTTCTGGAACCTGGAAATGAATCCAAGAGAACACATCCCTGTGGAGGGAAAAATGTGTACAAGAATTTATAGAGACTTAACAGATAATGCACCTGAGGAATGAAGGGGGAGTGAAGCTCATGAATAAGCAAATACATATTTCACAGCAGCCAATATTTACCCTGGAGGGAAGAGCTCATTCTCGTGGCTGGGCAAAGGTGACAGGTAGCATTTTTGAGCCCTGATGTTAAGAGCTTCCAATCATGATGGCGTAAACCCCCTGCCATGTACTTCTACCATATTTAGAAGAGATTTCTGCATGTCCTTCTAATATTTGAATATGGCTGGCCTTTCAAAACTCTTCCTGTGCAATGAAAGGAGTAAAACAGTGACTAAGATGAGTGTGTCACTGAAAGATTTTTGAGATGCAGTGACATATGATTCTGGTAGGTTACCTATAACGGTATGGCCAGAACAGCCTTGGGAAGCCAGCTGCTGGAAATGCCCAAAGTCTCTGTTAATAACCTATGCCAGAAGCACAGGTAGTTTGCACAGAGCAGACTTAGAGACTTTATTTTTTAAAAAAAGATTTTATTTATTTATTTGATAGAGGAGAGAGAGAACACACAAGCAGGAGGAGGGGTAGAGGGAGAGGGAGAAACAGCTCCTCACTGAGCAGGGAGACTGATGCGGGGCTCTATCCCAGGACCCTGGGACCATGACCTGAGCTGAAGGCAGACGCTTAACCCACTAAGCCACCCAGGTACCCCCAGACTTAGACTTTAAAGAGTTGCTGCCACCCTAGAAATATAGCATGGAGTCTGAATATGTCCTAAGACCATACATATCTATCACTCTATAATTTACAAGGCATGTTTACATGGTTATTTCATTGGCTCATCCCAATTATCCTGTGAGACAGACATAGTGATCTCCATCCTACGGAAAAGGAAACTGAGGCCTGGAGTATAAGTGACTTGGTTGAGACCATCCAGCCTGTCAAAGAAGTGGAGTGCTCACCTCTCTTTTTGAGCTGCCTCTCATTTCCCTCCCCAGTTCTCATTAGAATTACTTTCTTTTTTTCCCTAAGAGCCATCCAGAACTTGATTGATGATTTCTTTGCATTGCAATAGCAGGGACTTCAAAATCTTATTTAAACATCTCTTTCTTCCTCCAAAACTCAACCCCTTACAATATTTATTTCTCAAGTTGGAAGAAAGTCAGGCTGCGGGGTGGTAGGGGGAACTTAACTTCATAACTTCATAACTATACTTCCTGATGTTTCACTTTTTTTCTTCTTACTGTTTCAAAAACAGCAACCATAATATTTATTGAGCGAAATTATCGATACGCCAGACTGTATATATTTCGTTTAATTGTCATAATAACATTGTCAGGTTGGTTTTATACGTGTTCTCATTTTACAGCGTAGGACACTCAAGTCGGAGGCGTTGGATCACTTGCTGAAGAGCCCATGGAAAATTACTGAGGGGCCAGGATCCAGACCAATGGAGCCTGACAGTCTAACTAGACCTGTAGGCTTTGCTCTTTCACTTCATTTTACTCTTTGTTGGACTCTGATGGTTTGCACGATGTTGTGGAGCTCCCCCACCCTTTGATCAGCCCCTGCTTCTGCTCTGTGACCTGGTAACTGCTAAAGCTGTGAATCCCAAGTGAGGGAACCCATCTCCAAATCTCATGCTCCTGCAACAGATGCTTGCTTATAAGAACTCAGCTTACGGGGGCACCTGGGTGGCTCAGTGGGTTAAGAGTCAGACTCTGAATCTTGGCTCAGGTCGTGATCTCAGGGTTCTGAGACTCAGCCCTGTGTGCAGCCCCACCGCAGGCATAGAGCCTGCTTAAGATTCTCTCTTCCCTCTCCCTCTGCCACCTCCCACTTTCCCTCTCTTAAAAAAAAAAAAAAAAGAAATCAGCTTTTTGGTACTAGTCAGGCTCTAGGACTGTGGAGGAAAAAGAAAACTATTTTTCTTGGTGTCTATCATTTAGGATAGGTTCAGTTGCATACGATATCTACCCTACCCGACCTCCCACTCAAAACAAAAACTAGATACAAAAATGAGTGACTGAAGGGGTGCCTGGCTGGCTCAGTTGGTTAAGCATCTGACTTCAGCTCAGGTCATGATCTCTGGGTCCTGGCATCGAGCCCCGCATTGGACTCCATGCTCAGCTCGGAGTCTGCTTATCTCTCTCCCTCTGCCCCTCCCCCTCCCCCTGCTCGTTTGTGCATCATCATTAGCTCATGATTTTCAGGGACTCACGTGTCCTTTTATTTTACTGTTTCACCCTTATTAGTGTGTGGGCTCATTTCTAATGGTGGAGGCTGGAGTGCCATTGTCATGTTCCCATTCCAGCCAGGAAGAAGCGGTAAGGGCAAGTGTGAGCAGTCTTTCAAGGTGCCCACAGCACTTTTGCTTCCAACTCTGTGGTGGTCTGGACTTACTCAAATTGCCACATCTAGTGGTGATGGTGCCACGCACCTGGCCAAGACACAGGGGTTCTTATTTGAGGTACTGCTAGGGTAAGCAACCGGGAACCCTGCCACAGTCTCCATTCCAGAATCTCTTATGACATCCCATGGCAGTCATTCCCAAAACTTAGGGTCTTCAGAATCACATGGGAAACTTGTTAAAAATTCAGATTCTTAGATCCACTGTTAAAGATTCTGATCGTAGTATTGGAATGGGGCCCAACAATCCTCATTTTCTTCAAGTAGCCTGCCTCTTCATTCAGATCATCTTGATGCAAAGGGTCAGGGACACACCTGCCTCTTAAGAAATATAATGAGGTTCAATTAGAAACCAGAAATAGAGAATAGAGGGTATGATGCAATCTGGTGAACTCAGTTAAGAAAATAAACCCCATTTGTGTCTCCTGTACTAAAATGATATACATTTTCTAACCTGCTTGTCTAGTGGCTGCAGTGGAGTTTCCAAACTGAAAGAAATACCAGTAAATTCCCCTTTGTAAGAAAAGAGGATGAAATCAATAAAACATTCTTTTGATTCTGTGAACTACCTTACTCTAAATTGATTTAGGATATTTTTCAAATTTAAGATTCATTCTTTAAAAATGATGTAAGGTAGATAAGGCCTCATCCTTAAGGCTTGAAATGAGAAAAAGTTCAACCATCTCAAAAGATGCATGCAGCTATTAGAGTCCATGTGACTAAAATAAAGCAAGTTATGAAGAAGACAGGGTACCTATGGTTACAGATTCCTTGGTCACAAAATTAAGGTTAACTCCTTGAAACACAACCCAGTTTAAACTTAGAGCCAAAAGGACTGTGTAAAGGATAGGTAAAAAATACTGTGGCAGTCATCAAAACCCAAGAAAAAAATGGTAACACTATCATTCCTTCCTTTACAATCACATCATAAATAACCTTCCCCATCTAGCAACAAACTCTTTTATCCATAATTGGAAGGCAGAGACCTCATAAATTGACTGCGATATTCCTCCCTTGTTTGACCACAAAGCAGTGATTATTTGAAACTGTAGGCTCCTGCTGGTGTGTTTTTCAGAGCAAGTCACTGGTGGGATTGAGAACAGTTGAGATTCATTGCTTTGGTGACGGACACCTCAAAGACAATGTGAGAAGAATCACAAGCACTCTTTGGCTGGGGACGCAGCACTGTGGTCTTTCAGATGTCACCTCAGACATCTCTGAGATTCGCCCAAGGATCAAACTCTACCATTGCCATCCGTCCAATCTATCGTTGGTGGAGGTGCAAGGTGTGGCTACATGTGCTTTTGGTTATCTAAAGAGAATGAATATAAAAACCAAAACCTAATCCAAGAAGGAATGTAAATCCAGTCTTCTCCTGCCCTGTTGAAATATAATGTCAGTACTAAAAGGTTTTTTTGGGTTTTTTTTGGCCACTAAATGGACTCGGGCCAGATACTGACACTCTGAACCCAATTTCTGTTATTTTCTTTGTGAAGCAGTAAGAAGAATGTCTTCATGATTACCAAAAGTATGTGTGGGTAGGTGGTAATGAAGATCAATCATTTTTTCCTTGTGTGATACCCAAGCCCTTTGTGGTATAGATCACAATGAAGCTTAAAAAAAAAAATACATTTATTTCCATGATGATTGGACAGGAAGTGTGTGAAACTGAAGCATGAATATGATTTGTATTGTCAATGTCTTTTATATGAATTTTTAAAACCAATGTCTTATAAAAGTTTTTTTTTTAAACTTTGCATCTTCCTTAGGAATTAGGGTAAAAATATCCAAAATATACACTGTAAGAAATGGGAGCCAAACCCTATACATAACAGTTCACTGTCTTGGCCTATTCCTTTAATCATGGAACCCTAATCTGTCAACTTCTTAACTTCCCTGCATTAGCGTTTTTTGGCTCCAGCCATCTCTCACTTTGAAGAATCTTGCTGCCATTGTCTTTTAAAGACCCACAGCCTATTGGCAATATCGCTGCTTTGGTTTTTATTCATGTATGCAGTTTTGGACAATTCCAACAGCTCATTGAAATGGCACTGTCCCACACTGATGTGGTTTACCCTGCGGAGCTGTGGAGGAACACATGCTTTTGGAAAGAAGAGAGGCCTTTGTTATTAGGATTTATTTCATTTCATTGTACTTTTGGCTCCTTTTTCAGCACTAGGTTCTTATGAATTTTTTTGGAAAAATAATTAATAATGAAAAAATATACTCAAGTTAGCGGACAGAATAGGGACCCAACCACATCTGGAAGTGCAGATGAGCAATGAGAGTTCACTATTCCAAAGCAAAGGCACAATGAGGCCATTTAATAAACACTTGTAAAAGCATACACAATACTTATAAAGGGTTTTTCACCAGAGTTCCATTTGTTTATTGATGCTTCATGGTTTTCCAAATTGGAGAAAGCTATTTCAAACATGTATGATACACATATGAGCAATTTCCAGAGAAGAAATCTTTGCCAAAAACCATCTAGCAGCCAGCCAGGGAAGCTGCTTTCTCTCTTGGTCTGAGGGCTGTTTGGGGGGACTTCAGGCCTCTCTCTAGTGCAGCATGGGCCTCCTGTTAATTTATTGCTATTATTACTTTTTAAATACGAGTAACCGAGTGCACAGTGTCTTTTTTAATAATAGTAAAGTCCAGGGCTTTTAAGAAAAAATGATTAAGACCAGGGTGGTGCTCAGACGATAGAGAGACAGAGAGAGAGAGAGAGAGAGAGAGAGAGAGAGACAATAAGAGGCAGAAATCAAGCCAAGAGGTAAAGAGACTTTTCATTTTCTTCATGAGACTGGAGATTCTCCCCTAAAGTAAAGGCGCCATCCACACAGAGTTACATCTGATGGACATTACTTATGACATTACTTAAGCAGAGAAAGAACAGCCGAAACCCAATTCTCCAGCCTCTAAATGAATTCCCAGCTACAAACCAGAAGAGTAACACTATTAGGTCTTCAGGGCAGCTGGAGTGGAGCTCTACGACTCAGGTTTCTTTTCACAGTGTTGGCATGACTTTGGGGATCTATGTATTATTTATGTGGCACCACTACCATCTTTTTAAATAATCTTTGGACATATGCCCATGAATTAGTTTAATCTAATTCTCCCACTTTTATCCATAATGAGTTCTAGCCTTCATAGCCAGCTTGACTTGGGCATGCTCTATATCTCCCGGAAGACTCGGGGGTAATCCCGGGGGCTCATTATTTCTAATTACTTCATATCTGAATGTGTACGGCTGAGCTCACTCCACAAACCAGCCAAAGGAGGTAGGATTCTTTTCTCTACCACTTTCTTCTCAATTATAAATATGTATGTTTCACAACCAGACCCTTGCAGCCAAAACTGAAAACCTGCCTCAATTTCTGGCATTGTTATCTGGAATACAGGATGTAGCACAATTAACTCTAGAGAGTGTTGACACATATCCAAAAGATGAGGAAAAGATGATGTGGCCAGGTAAAGACAGGGGCAGATATAGGGCTGGAGGAGTTCTGAAGAGAATTATGGTACATGCTCTTTGATGCAGCATGGCCATCAAAAACATATGACGCTTCCATCAAGACATTTATCTTAGCAATATTTCAGTGGGCTTGGAACTAGGCTGACCAGCTCATCTGAGTTCACTCTGGACTCTCCTGGCTCAAGCACTGAACATCCTACATCTCAGGAAACGTCATAGTCCTACCTAGTCAAAACTGGGACGACTGGTCACCCAACAAGAAACATAGACAGGTGTTTGAGAGGTGCTCGTGCATACAATACTTTTCAAAATGAAATTAGTCGTTTCTGTCATGCCGCCTGTCAGAATATTTTCACTATTCTCCCCTTGTTACTGAAGGAAGCTAGCAAGAAAGGGGCATTCAAGAAGCAGAACTTTCAGCCGTTACACTAGTACGATGGACTTCTTTATGACTGAAGCCCAGTAGTTCTGTTTACTACGAGAGAATGGTGCAGAGAGCTTTTTGAACTCCATGGTTTCAGAGACACCAATCCTAAACTATAAGCATTCATTTTTTTCTATCCCCCCTTTTTAAAAAAAGATTTTATTTACTTATTTGAGAGAAAGAGAGAGAGAGAACGAGCAGTGGGGAGGGGCAGAGGGAGACAGCAAGGGAGAGAAGCAGATTCCCCACTGAGCAGGAAGCCCAATGAAGACTCCATCCCAGGACCTGGAAATTATGACCTGAGATGCTTAACTGATTGAGCCACTCAGGCGCCCACCCAGGCACCCCCTCCACACCTCCCCTTTTAAGGAGGATTCTGTGCTATGCTGTTTGGCTCAAGAGCTCTAGGAGAAGATTTCTAGAAAATTCAGCTTTATGAAGCACTGTGCAAACCCCTCCACTCCATCTCCAAAGAGCTTCTGGTAAAATAGGAAAATTTTTTTCATTAAGATATTTTTGGTGACACACCTCTTTTTCTCTTAGATGGGTCATGATTTTGAGACAGACTTTGAAGCAGGTGCAAGGCAGTCTGGTTTAATTCAGCTCATATTTGGGAACAAATGCCTTGTATCTGGGACCCAAAGCATAATACACAGCTGCACCTTGCATAAAATCATTACACCAGAATGCAGCCAAAGAATACTTTCACCATTGTTCAGCTGTTGAAAATATGGAGGAAGGGAGTGGAGGGTCAACTTGACACAAGCTGTGATGGTTCTTGGAATATCATCCTGAAATATGAGAAAATGATGGAGATTTCTCTGGAATCAGAGTTGCCACTATGGGGGAAATTGTGTGCTGAGGCTGGAGAGATCACGGGAAATGCCATGTGCAGTGGGTGGCATATGAATTCCCTTGATTAGGAGAGGTTGAAGAGATGATTTTAGAAATTGTAGGCTGAGTTTGGTTTTTAAAAAAAACCCAGACTTCAAAGCCACTGCTAGGGGCTGAATGTTTGTGTCCTTCCAAAATTCGTATACAGAAACCTTAATCCCCAATATGAGATGGGACCTTTGAGAGATAATTAGGTCACGTGGGTGAAACGTTCATGAAGGGATTCGTGCTCTTATAAGAAGAGACAGGAGAGGGCTTGTTTCCCCTCTCTCTCTTTATGCTCTCTATGAGAGAAGGGGACATAGCAAGAAGGCAGCCGTCTGAAAACCAGGAAGGGTGCCCTTACCAGGAACTGACCACACTGGCATCTCAATTGTGGACTTCCAGCCTCTAGACCTGTGAGAAAGAAATGTCTGCTGTTTAAGCCACCCAGTCTGTGGTAAGTTGTTATAGCAGCCTGAACTAAAACAGACCCCTTATTTCTTAACAAAATCAAGCCATTTCAGGAAGTGGAGAAGTTTGTGGTAGACATGTTTGGACTGGTGTATCTGATTTCATTAAATGAGACAGCATCTTCTGAATTCTTTTGGTAGGACAAAGAATCAAGCAGCCTTTGAAACCACTGGTGAAGGCTGTTTGCTACCAGGAACTAGAAAAATCTGCAAAGAGTATCAGACTGAGTTCCAGGTGATCATGCATTAAGATCGTGTTGGAAAGGCAAAACCTCAAAATAGATAAATGCCAGAAATTAAATGTAGTCTATAGAATTGGTCATTAGGATTTGGGCATAGAAAGAGACTTCATAGGCCTCAATTTTGGTTATAGGCAATTTAATAGTCCTGTAAAATATATATCAAGTTGAAGGGCTGATGAGATTCCTTTGTTGAAGATTTTTTTGTTTATTGGCTTTGTTGTCATTTTGTCATTGATTAACAGGAAAGAGAGAGAAAGGTCCTACTTTCACATTTGGAATTCAGGGCCTCTGGCGGGTGGTCCCCTGTCAAGATATGATGGAACACAGTTTATAGGATCAGAGACACCCAGTTCAGGTCACTGGGGAGTGATTTATATAGCAGAGAACTTCTGGACAGTTTGGACTTCACCACCAATTGGTAAAATGACCTGAATTTTCACTATTGGTGGAGTTCATGAAAGGGAAGAAAGCGAAAGGAGTGACCGTGACAGCCCTTAGGAAACAAGGTCAAATGGTAGAGTCTGGCTAAGGCTTTTGGAGTAAACCTGAGAACTAGAATGGAACTCAGTTTTCTGTTATCAGATCTAGACCAGCTAGAGCCTGGTCACTGATGACAAAGGAGCCATCCAGAGTCACCTGCACCTGGTCGCACACAGCTCCCAGGATTGGTCCCAAACTGGTCAGGGCCTGCACTCTAGGCATTAGCAGGTGGGAGACAGATGGGACAATAAAACTGTGACTGCACAAGATTTGGGGAGATGGGCTCACACACATAGCCACCTTAGTTGTGGTCAGGGGGTTTCATGTTCTACCCATGAATAAAAGAACTCCATAACACATGATCTTCCTTTCCTTACAGACCTGTCAGAACAGAAACTAATCTAGGCTGCTCGTGGCCACTCTGGAACCTGACTCTGGAGGTGCATAGAAGTGGGAGGGAAGATGATGAACCCAGAGTTAACACAAAATTCGGGAGAAAACCCTGTGGAGCCAGAAGGTAGTTGGATTGCAATGTATGTGTGAAAATGTTGACCCAATATGGTGGAAGGGCTGGACCACCTAAGGAGGGCTCAGGTTCAGGGAGCAATTTTGTCTTTGTCCCCTTTTAGTCTTGCGCGTAGCTGGGATTGCCTCTGCCAGGCAGTAAAGAATGCTCATTGATGTGAAAACCTGGCTGAGGTGGGAAGCTAGTAACTGAATGTTCAGGCCATCTGGCCAGCTCCAGGCATTACCTCCTCCACCACCTTCCTCACAGAAGCTTCCACTGTGTGGGGAGAGTCCCCAGGGAACAGGGTCACCTGTTTGAGGAAGAGGGAATGCTAAATCCAAAGTGACTGTGCCCAGAGAGTAACATTTAGGAATATCCCAGCCCTCAGGCAGCTCTCTGGGAGGGGCACAGACTGAGACCCTGGCTTCCACCCATCTTCCCAGAGGAACTTTCATCCACCAAGGAAATTAATGCCCTCAGGAGAATGAGTGCTCTCAAGAGAAACATGGAGACTGTCGAAGAAAAGAAAAAGAAAAATCTCAAGTGGAAGAACTATTCCAGATGAAGCATACTTGATGGGCTGGAGAAATTAAAGAGTTTAAAATAAGGACACATCAAATATTGTCAGAGGTGAAGGAAGATATTGAAGGCATGAAGCAGAAATAAGCAGTTACACATCACCAGTTGGAGATATTAAATAGGAAAATATACTAGTTTAAATTAATATTGTAAATGAATCCAATGACAAAATGGAAATAGATTAAAAAATGAATTCGTGTATAGAAGATTGGGGTGCAGAGCTTGTTCAAAGGAACTGGAAAGGAATAAGGAAATGAATCTGTGAAAGAAACTAGGAGCCCCTGGGTGGCTCTGTCAGCTAAGTGTCGACTCTTGATTTCAGCTCAAGTCATGATCCCAGGGTCCTGGGATCGAGTCCCGCCTCAGGCTCCACCCTGGCCGTGGAACACAGTTTATAGGATCAGAGACACCTGGTTCAGGTCAGTGGGGAGTGATTTATAGCAAAGAACTTCTGGACAAGCTTGGACTTCACCACCAATTGGTAAAATGACCCGAATTGTCACTGTTGGTGGAGTTCATGAAAGGGAAGAAAGCGAAAGGAGTGACCGTGACAGCCCTTAGGAAACAAGGTCAAATGGTTAACCCTCTGCCCCAGAAGAAAATGAAGAATTACGCAGGAGAGGATAAACCACACTGATACAGAAGCAATCCCAGAAGAAGAAAAGAGAATAAATGGAGGGGATGGCACATTTAAAGAAACAGTAACAGAATTTCCCAGATTTAAGGAAGCATGTAAAAATCTCAGATTCAGAAGGTTCTGAGCTGCATGAGACAGGTCTTGGGTCCCCCATCATAGCCTTGCAGTACACTTTTTACTCCAGCTATTGCTCGTAGCTCCCTGCAAGTGTAAGTGGACAGATGTGCCCTAAGCTGCCCTGAGTACCTCTTGCTTTCTGCTCCCAGGTTGCTCTGATGCAGGGCAGGCAGGAACTCCCCAGCACCTGGAAGCACCAATTACACCCACTGGGCAACCTTTGTCCGATGCGTAAGGAGACTGATGGATAAACGCACCTTTCTTTCACCTGTCAGTTGGACAGCTCTGAAGGAGAATGTTCAGATATCCTCAAGGGGTCCCACTGGGGACAGGCCCTGGTCATGCGACAGGAACACCCATCCTTGTACCAGCTCTTACTCGCCGCAATCCTCCATTCCTATTTCCTGGGATCCTGGACGAGGCAAGTTGCTGTGGAACCAACACCAGTAGCTCCCTCAGGCCATACTTTTTGTTCTTTGAAAAAAAACAAAACCCTTAATGATTTAAGCCACTGTAGACTGGGTTTTCTGTTATTCACAGGTGAACACAATGGTAGCTAATATATATTTGACAGGAGACACAGCAAGGCCTGAAGGGAGGAGGCTGGACCCTGCTGCTGAGTGTTTAAGTTCGGAATGATTCTTGCCTCCCCAGCTTTATGGACACTCTCAAGGGTCTTGGAAAGAATTATTACTCAGCTCAGCAGAAGACAGGAAGGAAGAGGGGGTGGGTGTTGAGGCATGAACTGGAAGAAACCCTGGGTGCCTCAGGGGGACGGCCCCTTTGTGGAAAACCGCAGTGATTTCAGTGAGACAAAATTTGGTAAGGCAAAAAGTATTTCCAGCTTTCCCCCTTCCTCATCTTCTACTCTCCCCTGCCTGTTACACCGATCAGAGCAGTGGGCGGAGAAAAATGAAAGATAGCAAAAAATGCCAGAGTGATAACCATAACTTGGGGCATAGAAAAAAACCAAATGGGGAACCAAAACAAGAACAGTGACAAACAGCTCTGGCTGTGGAGGGACCAAGAGAAAAAACGGAGGTTGGGGGAGGAACAAAAGAACAAAAACTATTAATGAAGATTTCTGAAAGTTTTGATGTGTATCATATGGTGGCGCTCCTCCTCTTAGCTGCTCTGAGAAACTTCGGCAAGTGCTTAATTCTATTTCAAGGATTTTGGTTACGGATTTGTGTTTCGAAGCAATATCATGCTGATACAGGTCATGAAGTCTCAGTCTCATGCAGATGAACAGTATAATCTTTCACCACCACGACCACGAGAGCGTTTGAGAGGAGAAAGTTAAACCACGTTGAGATGCAGATGTGGGCTCACCAGGTGAGTGGTGAGGCTTGCCACAGGCATGCTTCAGATTCGTGCCTGTGAAAAACTGCAGACCACTTTGGTCATAAACCATGTACTTACTTACAGTAATGGACCCCCAGTTGTTTGCTCAAGGGCTTCTTCTAAACCCCAGGGTGATAGTGTTAGACCCCCCTGCTCCTGATTCAGTGTGATCTTGCCACAGTGAATTGGTTGAGGGATGGACACCTGGTGAGATGGACCAACCAGGGTCTTCTCTCAGGACTTGTAGAAACAAGACCCACAAAGAAGGAGCCGGCTCTTTAAGTGGTATAACATGCGAACTTGGGAGCAGCTCCTATCGCAGCATCTTCCTGTGCCTGATTTATATCTTTGGAACTGAATAGTATAAGCAAGGGAAAAACTCAGCTTCTCCCTTAAGATGGTTCCTTTAATCTTCTCCTCCAGGCCTCAGCATTGTAGGTTTTACAAGGTGGGTGTCAGGTCCCTCCAGTGGATGTAGTCAATACTCCTGACCCAGGCACAACCCCAAGCTCCCCCTCCCCCCCTTTTTTTTTTAAGAACAAATAGTTTGTGTGAGAAAACTAACTTTGAGGGGCCACATCTGGAATGATGGAAGCCTCTTCCACTCCAGCTGAGCCAGAGCAAGGAGGCCACAGTTGAGATAGCCATCTTGGGTAACTGGGCTCTGAAAGCAGCAACAGCCACCAATCCTGGAACTCATAAGAGACACCAACTGGCAAGTAACAAAGTAATGGCCCCAAATGACATTCAAGGATGCTCAACTTCCCTGATAATCGAAGAACCACAAATGAAAACGGGTTTTTATTTTTGCCTCTCATACTGGTGAGGATTAAGACAGCCTCTACTTTATAGGCAAAACCATGGAGAAAGAGCAGTACTGACAGGAGTATAAGCCAATACGATGATAATGGAAGGCATTTTGGCCATTACTATAGGAATCAGAACCTATATACCCAATAGTTAAAAAAATTACATTTCTAGAAATGTTCTAAGAAGATAATGGGATGGGGTAACTGGGTGATGGACATTAAAGAGGGCACGTGATGTAATGAGCACTGGTGTTATATAAGACTGATGAATCACAGGCCTGTACCTCTGAAACCAATAACACATTATATGTTAGTTAATTGAATTTAAATTAAAAAAATGTTTTAAAAAATTACATTTCTAGAAATTTGTTCTAAGAAGATAATTAGGCAAACTTTAAAAAATGTATAAATATCTATATTGCATTTGCACAGCGGAAAGTCTGAATACCAAAGTACGAACAGTAAATTCCTCTGGTGGCAAGAATTTATGTTTCATATATTTTATGTTATCTAACATTGTTTATAAGACAAAAAAGATTCTTTTATTGGTGGGGGTAATGATGGTGCTGAGAATATAGTTGGTAGCAGCTACAGAGATGGGGGGGTGGCAAAAAATGCCCATTGCAGTCCCCTGGATGCCTGAAGCCTAGTCTCCAGAAAGTTTTGTGGGGTCCATCCTTGATCCAGGCTCCACTGTCTAGTCTGTGGATCATTTTCTTGGATTCTAGTGACTAACATTCATCATTGCCCTCAGGTTACCTTGCTTCAACACTGGCCTGGTGCTGGTTCCCAAGCAACTGACCGTATACCAACCATTGGCTGGCCGCAGATTCTTCATGCTCAGTTCTTTCAGTTTTTTTGGGTCATTCATTAGAGACTAGACAGCCTACTTCGTCACTAGTCATGGACGTAACAGCAGTGCTTGGAGACTTTTGACTTTTATTTAGAATCCCCTGGAGAACTTTTGACAGTTACAGATTCCATCCCCAGAGAGTCTATCTCACTGGTCCAGGAGGGGGGCTAGGCATGGGTAATTAAAAAAATCTCCCCAGTGAACATGATGAGCAGGTGGGCTAGAGAACCTCCACCTCAGCGGCTAAAAACACAGGACCCAAGTCCGAGCACAGATGAGGTGACTCCATCATTTGGAGTGACCCCCAGCAATATCCCATTGAGGTGAGTCATCACCTGCTTGATCATGCCCCCGAACTGAGGAGCAGTTGCCAACAATATACTTTCAGAAGTGACCAAATGAAGGATTTTAATAATAATAATAATAATAATAATAATAATAATAAAATAACAAAAACCCCTCCTCACTTTGTGGTGTTTTTCTCTCTTCTGATGACCAAAATGGTTGATGGCACTCAAATCATCATTTGACCAATGTATGCTATATCTTGACTTGCAGGAACAACACAGCATTGCAGAAAACTGTATCAGTTGAGAACTTTTGTTTTTTACCCTCTGTTTGCCTCACTGAATAGGACTGAGTCTGCCAGGCATTCTCTCAGAGACTCATTAGGCCTGTGTCTGAATTTCGGATGAGTCACCACCAATGGCATTGTTAGGTAGCAAGCATTTCCCCAGCAAAGTCCTTTCCAGTCTCTCACAACAGGAATTCTCGGAGACATGCACTTTATTCAACCCTGTTGCTGTTAATATGCATATTACAACATAATAAACTTACACTTCATAGAACTATTCTCTTGGTTTCCTCTAATTTCTCTGTGCTTAATCAAGCATTATTAGTCTGCTAATATAACTCTTCTTCATTTGTTATGTCTAGAGATGCTCAAATTCAGACACTATTTTATCATTTTTTCCGGTCACTGGGCTTATTCTTAAACTGGCCGTGTTAAGTTTTTTATTTACAAGCTTGCAGGAGATTTCTTTGGGTGTTGGTTGCTTCTCACGGTATGTTGAGACACCTGCTTTGATTGGCTTCTTATCTTGTTTGAACTAAATGAGAACTCAGGGACCGCATGTATGGTTTGCACTCAGTCCCTGTGACGGTGCTCGACTGAGAGAGAAATGTGGCTTGAGATCAAGTGCCTTTTTGTTCTTCTCGGTTTATGTGACACTCCTGAAGTTCCTGTCTAAGCCTCAGTTTCTATGGCATTAGTCAGGCTTGCTTACTTTCTTTTCTCTCCTTGTTTCTCATTTTAGCTCTCATAAACTCCTTTCTTAATGGAGGGTTTTCAGTTATTTTCTTGAATTACTATAAGATAAGGAGCCTAATGTAGGGTAGCATGACCAGATTATCTTCCACGATTAATCCCATAAACTCCTTTTGGATATCAAAGATTTCATGCTCAAGCATGTTTGAAAATGCTGCAGACTCTCTCTTCTCGGAGATTTACAAAGCACATTAGCCTACATCCATTCTCTGAAATGTCTGCAATTAAAAAAAAAAAATCCCCCGAACTATTTAGCTTTGTTTAATTCTAACATTTCCCAAACTGCTTTGACCATAGAACCTACCCCCTTTTTTGCATGCTGTGGACATTTTGGGAAATACTGAAGGAGCAGACCAGGTCAACTTTTACCCGCGGCACAACATTAGCAAGTCACTAAACTTTTTAAAACTTACTTGCCTCATATGTCTAGTGTGTATGTGTGTGGCTGTGTGTGCCTGTGTGGGGTGTATGTACACGTGTACACATATATCCACACGGAGATCCACACGAAAACCGCTCTGAAGCCCGGGTGTGCATTTTAAGTCCCATTGTCACAGTCAGCTAGTTTTCAGCTAAGCCTCTGGCTAGGCATGGTCTCCAGGCTTCACTGCACATCTCGGAAAACCTCGCCACCTTGGCCCAGCCCTAGCTGTTCCGACACAGTTAGCCAACCTGACCGAGCTGATTCTGTGTAGTATCAGGAGTCCTGCAGCTACTCATCCCAAGGTGCTGAGCTAAGGGCACGAACCCTCCCACCAAGAGCGTGTACTCCCCTGAGGGTGGGAGCCACTTTGAGCGGCTCCTAGCTAACCACTGAGGGGGTGATTCCCTCTTTGGGGAGCCCCCATGTATGTGCTGCAGCATTATTTGAAATCCGGCCAAACCATACTGTCCCCCCCATTCCCCCCAAACTTCTGTGCCTCATTTGTAAAGAAAGGAATAATACCTGTCCCTACCAGCTTGTGAAAACACTTTCTAACCTGAGGATTACTGTAAAAATAGTAAGAAACAACCTGAGCAAAACAACACACTTAAACAGAGTTAAGATGAAGACTTTCTTGTGTTTTGAAAAATAGCTCTTTTCCGTAGTTATTGATTAGACGTAATAAAATGTTATTGATAAAATTATACATTCATAATTAACTAGACACAGTTTCATTTGATTACTCTTCCGTAAGTCCAGTCAGAAGCAAATTCAGAGCCTTAAAAATGCTTCAGGATATAAAGTTTACTATTAAATATTCTAGAGGAAGAAAAAATGGTTGTGTTTTTTTTTTTTTCCTTGGGAAAATAAATTCTGAGACATTTTGAATTGTAACTTAGGTCAAGAATGTTTAACCGGCCTATTAAAATGTTGATAAACACTATAAGTTTCCAGATGGCACTGGGTTGCACAGGGTCTTTCAGAGATCCTCCACAGTCAGTCCATAAGTTAGAAATAAATGTGGACTTGATAGGAACAGAATTTCTATTTAGAGTAGTTAATCCATGCCTGGGATATCACTGCACATTCAGCTGGGTACATTTTCCCCAAAGCTGCCCTCTAGGAACCACAAATTTTGGGCAGTTCCAGGGATGATAATAGTTCCTTATTTTTTGAGGTAGTTTATATTTTTATTTTCCTTACAGCTTCTGAAATGGCTGGAACAGAGTCTGGACACAGAGTATTATAGAGGTGAGGATGCAGGGAGAAAATTGCTGGATTTCAGCCAACACAGGGGTAAATGTATTTGTGCCTTCATACCCCAGTCGTACTTCTATGTGGGTTCCCATCCCACTTTATCCTAATTATTGAAATGTAGCTCAAACCTCCTATTCTACAGAAAGTCTTCTGGATTCCTTGCTTCTCTGGGTTCCCACAACCCTGAATACATTTCTCTCCAGCAGTTGTCACGCTGGATGATACTTGTTTATTCACCTGCTTATCATCATCACTAGACTCGAAGCTCCTTGAGGTCAGAGGTTGTGTGTTAATGCGCGTTTATGTCTAGTATGTAGCCTTGTGTTTAACGCTTAGTAAACATTCAGTGCAATGAGTGCATGGCTGAGTGAGTGAGTGGTCTGTAGAGTGCTCGCCAGGCAAGTACACTGTCCTCTTTTGACAGATCATTGTCTTTCCCAAAACCTCATTCCCAAGGGTTTTCAATGCTTAGGTGCCATACTCCGTATCTTATGACTCTGTTACTCTTGCCCCACTGGCTAGACCAACCCTCTGACCCAAAGTTGACCTCTACAGTCTCGCCAGTAGCCGCAAGAATGCTCTATTCTGAATTGTGACCTTCTTATCCATTTGCCCCCTCCTGTCTTGTTTTGATTCAGTGGGAGGCACACAGAAAGTACAGAGAGCAGAGAGGCAGAAGTGGAGAGGCTCTGAAAGATGGCCCTTGGAGGGCAGAAGTTATGCCATGGGACACTAAGTAGAGAGCTATTGCTAGTCCCTATAAGCCCCATGTGTTCTTTTCCAGCAAGGAACGAATTCCCACTTCTCCAAACTGGGTTGTGCAACTGCTGAGGCTTTGCTTTCTTTTCTATCCCTTTGCGTCCTTGCATTAAATTTCTATCATTTAAGCTGACTTAAGCCCTTTAGGTTACCAGACAATGCATTTTCATTTTTATTTTTACAGATCAGAGAGCAAGAGTGAGACATGACTTTGTGCGTATTGCCTTTCCCTGGGGTACACCTAAAGATCTAAGGCACATTTCTTATTTTTGTTTTAAAGATTTATTTATTTTAGAGAGAGAAAAAAATGCAAGTGGGAGGAGGGGCAGAGGGAGAGGGAAACAGAGAATCCTTAAGCAGAATTCCCGCCACTGAGTACAGAGCCTGACATGGGTTTCCATTCCAGGACCCTGAGAGCATGACCTGAGCTGAAATCAAGAGTCAGACCCTCAACCAACTGAGCCACTCAGGCACCCCTTTAAGGCACATTTCTCAGTGTGGTCCTGAATCATGTGGTGGTGGTGGTTCTGACAAGTTCTGTGTGGCATTCTTACACACGTGAGGTTTAAGAATTACTACTCTCTAATCACATATGGATTGAGCTAATGCCCCAGAGGTTTCCTGGACCAAAGTGACCAATGACTAGTCTTGCTCCCCTGAGAGCCATTCATGCCCAAACAATTCTGCTCTGAAACAAGCTGTTTAGTCTCTTTTATTCTGTCAAGCTACAGACCTATTATGTATTGGATTTTTTAAAAGTAAATAATTTGTCAGAAAGGTAGAATTTTTGGACCTATGTTGTAACTAGCTAAGATTAAGGGGAAAAAAGGTCTATGGCAAATCCAAACTTGCAGAAGAGAAAACATTGAGACATAAGGAAATAGTGATAAATCACTGATTTCTTAATATCCTTGCGTCATTTAGTAAAGTATGCTAAAGACAGCTCACAGGCAAGCCTGCACGTTGCCCTCTCTCCCCAGGCAAAGCTGACATTATGCTATAGTGGTATAGACATTATATCCTTCTTTAGGAGTTGCCTTTTTCTATTCAAGGAAGACACTCTTGCAAATGTTCTCAAATATACTCATCACTCTTTCCTGAGGTGACTGGAAGTCTTCTGGCCTCTTGTACTCCCTTAGCAACCACCCGAAGGCCAGAATTTCTTTATATCCTCTATTTGATCATGATGCTTCTCCTCCGTATAATAACTATTCTAGTTTCAGAACAGAATACCTTACTTAAGTAGTTCTGATCACCCGATCACATATTTTATTCTACTAAGGCGTTATTTAAGAAATCTTAACAAATTCTGGGCTTACTTTTGTCCTAAAGTTCTGGTTGCAAGATTGAGATTAATAATACAGAGCAATCAGAAACAAAACCCAAAATAAAAGAGAATAGCTAAAAATCGGTTAGGTCATTTCACAGCAGGGATTCTCTACGGGATACCCTTTTAAGTTTAAAAAAAGATGAGTTTAAAGAGAGAAAGTAGTAATTGATGCATGAGAAGTTTGAGCAGCAGTTGTAAATATTTTTTTATTATAAAAACAAAACATTTTGTTTAAAAAAGGGAAGGGATACTATTTAAATGTACAAAGATTTATAATTAGAAGCTCTCTGTCCCCTTAGTTCAATCCCTAGAAATAGCCATTATAAATAGTAGGATATGCACCTATCAAGGATTCTAGGTATTTCCTCCCCTTTCCTTTCTCTACAAGGTCAAATTACTCTATACTTGGAATGGCTCAGAGAATAGACCCAACCTACAGGACTTGCATTTTCACTGCTAAGAGGGGACCCTGAAAATACAAACCTAAGCTACTCATGCTGCCATCTTCCAGAGGAAGTATCCCTGCCTTTACTTTCCCTGGGCTGAAATGTCCAGAGGTCACTTCCCCAGGCTCCTAGCTCTGTATGAATTTTGATGAATGAACAATGCCAACCTCATAGAAAAGACAAGAATGCCCTGCATGGAAACACATTTTGCTTATTCAGTAGCCTCCCCCAGGATAACAAATGTTCGTTGCTCACCTGACTTGCAAGCTACTTCTCATCTTTAAGGCCCACTTCAAATGCAACCCCAATAAAACTTTTCTGGATCCCCAAAGACTAATTAATCACTCTCTCACTGATGTTTTCCTAGCATTTGGTTGACAGTATCCCTGTAGCACATAAGATGTATTACAATGTAATGCATATTATGCATATTTTTTCTTCATCAGACCATGAACTTTTTGTAGGTATGAGTATGTCTCATTCATCTTTAAATCCATAGAACCCAGCACAGGATCTGGCATATAACAGGTACTTAAGGCATTTCTATGAAATGTGCATGAAATCTGCAAGTTATGATTTCAGTGGAGGATGAAACAATATATACCCAAACCGCCAAAAAATCTTATTGCAGGTACATTTATAACAACAGAAGTGTAGCATGGATTGCTCTGGTGATAAGCAAAAGTAGGCTCCTCTGCCGAGTAGGCAAAAATCATGCTCTGCAGGGCAGATTTCTATTCTTAGGTTTCTCAGGTCCTGTACCCTCATGACTGAGTACAAATCTATACTTAGTCTCAAGCTCCGAGGACATGTCCACAGGAATCTGGAGACACTGTCTTTCTTCACTATAAATGGGTTAACGCATTTACGCCAATATAACCACACTTTCCATTAAGTGAAAACTGCTAACATTTATAGAGAGGCATGATTTTGGCATTAAAACGACGGCACACTTGCTTTAATAAATATGCATTTATTTAATTATACATAATAAATGTCTTGGACAAAAGCTTCAAAGCCTTTAAGCATTTGTAGTAAATGATGTGATCTATAGAGTAAAGAAGGTCTCTGGGGGACCACCATACCATGTGCTTCTGGCGTCATCCCATCTGTTTATTATGTAGTGCAGATCTTCTCAATAAATCATTGTGCTTTGGAAGTGTAAGTTTCTCATTTATTCTTCCACACTTGCCAAAGTACAGCAGAGTTAGGAAAGTTATAACAGCCTGATATTTAATTGGTTCTAGACGTGCACACTGACAGGTATTGTTAACGAACCCAAATTATTGATTCAATAAAGAGAGCAAATAACCTCAGGCCCCACCAGAATTCATCCTCACGGAGGTCAAGGACAGATGCAGACTCATTTTGGGTTTTTAACAACATCTAGTCAATTTACCTAATCCACAGACTTTTGCTCATTTATCATTCACTTGGGAAAACCAGTCTCACAATGACGAATTCGAATGCATTTGACCTTTAGCTGTAAAAAGAGATAATTCATTTACTTGGAATAGATAACTCTCCAAGAAGATTCTATTAATTGGGATTCCTTTTGAAAGTCATAAGCCCAGCAAAGTTTCCATAGCAACTCTGACAATTCCACACAGACTTAATTATGTTTATCCTGTTCTTGATCTACTATCAATTTAAATATATTACAGGATAAAAATATACTGAATTTGGTACAGATTCAAACACCGCAGGTATATCACTGAACATACAATCTACTGGCACTACTGGCAAATTTCGGAAAGCTTACGTGTCAGTTACTGAATGTCTAGTTGACACCAGCTGACATAAAATCCTCACAATAACACTGTATATTGATCCGTAATATACTCCAACTGAGGACCGCAGAGGTTAGACCATTCATTCAAGATCACGTAACAGAGCTGGAATTAAAATCCAAGTTGGTTTGACTGCAAATACATGCCCTTTCCACTATGCTGGTTTCATTAAGTTGTATACAAGTTTGTCGAAAAGCAAAATAAAAAAATGCGCTTCCTGTGTTACAAACATCTGATTTGTGCATATTGTATAGGACACCATTTCCCCTTACACACCTCTGCTTTTTAAAGGTGACTCCTTAAATACCATCCTGCTTATTCTGTCTAGTAACTCAACAGTCAGGAATGATGGTGTCACCTGGGAGCCCGGGTAAGGAGTTGTCCTTCTCTTTTCCTAACTCTTCACGCGCCTCGCCTTGCCTGTACTCGTATGCCTTTCTTCAGCCTTTCACTTGGAAGCCATAGGTGAATTCCACCTCAGTCTCTTTCACTCCTATTTATATCATCAGTAAGCAAGTCCTTACCTTCCCTCCTTTTCCAAAGCTTCCCTGTTCTTTAAAAATAATCAAACAACCCCCTCTCCTGTAATCTCTACCTTGTATTATTTAGCTTGTTACTTCACAAGTTTTCCTGTTACTGACAAATTTAGGAGAGCCAATAACAATACACCTAAAACCAAGGGCCGTTAATGTCCAACGCTCCGAAACTACCCAGATGGCCCCTTCCTGCAAGGCTCCAATAAACTTATCTAACCCAATGTCTTTCCACAAGCACAGCACTTCTGAAAAATAAGAATAAAAAAAATCACTTTCATGTCTTAAAATTTTTTAATGACTATTATTGCCACAGCACTGTTTTCTCCTATTTTTTTTAATTTCAAACTTGGATGTCTACAGAGTACTCAACAAAACAAATTAGATGAGATTTGGGGGTATGCCTGCTTTGTAACATTACTTCTGATGGAAAATATATTCTGATTCCAAACAACTGACAAGTAAACTGTAATACGTTATTTTAAAAAATGGGTACTCCTTGTATTCTCTTTCATAAGAGATGCATATTTCCATTTCGATTATCTGTGGATGACCATGTTGCTTTCCGGATCCTCCTGTCTTCTGGCCTTCCCCTCTCCCAGTCTCTGAGTAGATGATAATTTGACAAAAGAGACCCAGCTGGGAAAGGGTGAGCTTGCACGTGGAAGAGAACATGTGCTTTTGGTGTGCATTTCAAATCTAAACTTTTGATTATCCATGATTTTGTCTGTACCATCTTCCCTTTCCTTTTGCTTGGAGATTGGTAATCTCTTTATTAAACAGAGTACTTTTCTTGGCTGACTAGACACATACTGAGTAGGAAGAGTAAGCTGAGGGATTTCTTTTACTCCCTTTAATTAGAGCAGACCCAGCAGAGGAAAGCTGGAGTGAATGGCCCACTATGTTTGAAAGAATCCAAGAACCTTTAACTATAGTTGAAAACAAAGCTTAGTAAAAGAGATGAGAATTTATAAGAGTGGAGAGGGAAAATCTTATGAAGGTATTAGATTAAATTAACCATAAACATTTTTAAAATGTTTATCATGATTTAAAAAAATCCAGGTGTCTCTAAAATAAAACTTATAGAGAACATTACTTGGGAATCAGTAATTTCACTGTGTGTTATACTTCATTAAATCTCTTCTGGTAATCTTTGCACAGCTGACTGTTTTTTAAAGGAAGGGGTCAATTATATTGCATTTTATTCAACTGTAAATCTCAGAAGCAAAGCCTCAAATCACGTGACTATTTGGCACGATTCTAGACACGTAGGTGTCTTTAAATTTTAAAGCTCAGATCTGTCAGGACAATGACCTAGATTCCTCTTCAAGTTTGGTCCTGTAGGGCTCGTTGCCTCATGCAGTATAATAGCACTATTCTTTGTACCTTGGCTTCTAGACAGATCAGACTAAGTTAGTAAAGACGTGTTGTAGATTAAGATGAACTTAAAAGAAATACCTCAAATTGCTACCTCTACAATAGTGATTTGCTATCTAAGGAATTAACTACAGTAGAAGAATAAGTGTCAAATGGCAAAATCAAGTACGAGATTTTAACCTGATTTTTTGCTGCAACTTGGTGTTCTCCGTGTAGTGCAGCTCCTGAATTTTAGAAATAGATCAATTTATTAAATTGTGTACTCCTTTTCTAATAATTGGTTTTTGAGGCACATCTTAGCATGACCCAACCAGTTGAGGTGTCAAAATAAAAACGCTTCCAGGTACTTTTAGGTTCTGAGTAAAGTTTCTTTTGTTTTTAGGTAGTACTATTTCCTCCCCCTGTGAACTTAGTTCTCTTATATACATTTCTTGTGGTTTGTGGGACTCCTCTCTTCAAGTTCATAATAATCCTAATAATATTACTAAGAGTAATATTTCCATGGCTTATTTCATTCATCCATATTTTGGAAATTAACTTTCAAATAAACAAATGACTTCTTAGGATTATATATTTATTACTTTAAAGCCTTGTCTCTTACCCCTTTCTCATGCTTGAAGGAAAACACTCAACATCTCTTTAAGGCTAAATGAAGAACAGTAATTTCTGTCACTAACATAAAAAGAAGTTTTAATTAATTTTTTTTAAGGAAAGAAGACATAACAACATTTTTGGCCAGGAGTTTTACACCAAAAATCATACCATTTTGTTTTCTCAAAACGCAGTTTAAAAAGTTATACTAACATTATATAGAAATAGAATTAATCATACATAAATGTAGAGTTGATTTTATTGAGTGAATTTCCCAGGTTATACTTAGGGCTGGAGGTGAGATTTTCTAGAAAGGTTATTTTTACTGTTGATGAGAAAGAATCTGTAGTAGTAAAAATTGTGATGATCTTTTATGGAGTGTCTGCTATATCCCATGGTATGTTATACACCTCCATCTCTACTTCTCACACCAATTTTGTAGGGAGATATCATAATCTCCTCATAAGCTGAGAAATCCAAGCTTAGGGAGGACAAGGACCCACTTAGAATTAAGTGGTGGGTATCTGGCTCACTGAGTTTTGAACCCATCACCTGACTATAGAGCCCCATCCTTTTTGTACAGAAGCCCATCTTGATGCTGACTCACAGTATTACTAAAACCTCTCTAATGCCGTGCACTGTGTAGGAGGAGACGTTGCAGTAAGTATGCTGGCAAGAAGCTGGAAGGTGCTTAGACAATGATAGGATGGAAACTATACGCTTTCTAGATCCCCTTCTGAGTGAGGAGAATGTTTTTCATCACCTATTTCATCCCACTCTTTACTCCATGATGTTCTGTCCTTCTGCACTGAAGTATAGGTTTGCTTCGTCATCAATTAGATCAGTTATCACCAAGACCACAATGTGCTATAAACATCTCCTATAAGCTCAACCAGTCCCTGGCACATCCTCTTCCTGGTGGTCTAGGGTAGTCATCAGGAAGCATTCCTTAATCCTATTAAAAAAATAAAATTCAAAACCATATGTCCTAATACTTAGAAGGCGCTAAATATTTGATCGTTAAATAGATGACATGAATTAGCATTGTATCATTGTTGTATGGAAAGCCCCAGTGCTATCCTTGTGAATTCCTAATGATATTGTAATAAGAGGGATACTAACTGGTCTCAAAATATCTCTGAGGAAGAGAGCTATATGCTGGAAAAAAAATCTGAGACATATACTAGGGGTTAGTTGACATTAAGACCTCTGCAGAGGGTTTAAGACTTCTGGTCAACCTAGGGAAAACCTCGTGGCTAAGTATTCCAGTCCTGGGGAATTTAGCAATTTCTATCACCATGTGACATTTGGTGCAAAGCGACTTCCTTGTAAAAACTGGCGAAGGACTGAGTTTTACACTTAGATTGACGTGCGGCCAAACAGAGATAGCACACATGTATGCAGAACAGAAGCAAAGGAGATCATGAGAGAAAAAGCAGTCAGGAATTCTCAGAGAACTTCAGAGTTAAGTTTAAGTCTTTCCCAGGCATGGCTCTGGGCGAAGGAGTCCATTAGGCTTGATTCTCTCAGTTACAAGAAGGCTCAGCTAATGTCTGGATTTTAACAACTAAATCTCTCATCCTCAATGACCCCTTCAACCTCTATTTCCTATCTTTAATATGAAGTGTCAGTTCTGAACAGAATTTTCAACTTGTTCTCCTCAGCCTTGAGCTTTCAAATATGAAGGGATTGGCTCCGCAACACTTTTTTTTTTTCGGTAACGGGAGTGAGGGGAGAGGGAACAGTGGACTGGGTTATCCCAGGAAAGAAGACCTCATTGCTGTAGAACACTTGACTGCAAAGCATGGACACAGGTAGTCACAGGAGGAAATGAAAAAGGAATCGCCTTTAAAAAAATGACTCAGAATTCTGACTCAGAGGGGTTTGGGCCAATTTCTGATCTCATCGTGGAGCTTCCTAAAGCACCTGGGCTTTCCTTGGAGGTCTCTTACCTAGACTGGGGCTTAGGCCACACCTGTTTGGCCCTGAGGGAACAAGCTGACAAGAATCCTGCCCGCAGTACAATGCAGCTGCTCCCATTAGATCAGACATGGATCAGAGTGATAATTTTTCTAGAAGCATAATTTACTATCTACTTCAGTCATGAATGACAAATTAAGGCACATTAAAGTGCTTTAAAAATGATGCAAACTGTCCCTGTTTAGGGAGCTCAGTAAGTTTGTGTTTGACAATAGTTAGCTTTACTCTGTCTAATAGCCGTCCCATTATCTAGAGTTTTACAGAAATCCTTGTTTGAAACAGGGTTTGAAATAAGTTCAAATTTTGATCCAAATATGAAAACTCACTGTCAAGAAAAAAATGAAAGTTCCACAAACTAAAATAAATTTTATGTAAGATTGTAAATCAAGTCTTTCATAGGAAAAACCTGAAAGAAGAAATTGGCTGGAGGAAAATAATTTTACTTGAAGGGGTATTCGACAGAGATTGAACAGGCTATTCCTTAATGTATCTTGTTCCTCCTACATTAAAAAGTTTTAATTTAGTAAAGTAACCTGAGAGGGATTATTAACCAGAGTCTGCTAAAAAAAAAAAAAAAAAAAAAAAAAAAAAGGATCTGAAACTATTTCCTTTTCTCCATAAAAATCTGCAGACAACCCATCTGGGGTTGATGAGGTGGGCAAATAGACTTTAAGAAGCTCCTGTCTTCCCTTGTCTAATATTTCTTTAACCTTTGAGGATTCTCAGAATAATGGTCCGGTTTTACAGCTTATGGGATTTGGCTCCAGGGATTTTTCACAAATACAAATTCCCAAACTCCCAGGGCGACCAATGATCCTGGTAGGAAACTGGGAATGGGGTCAGGGGAGAAAAAAGCAAATCAGTGACTCAGAATTGCACAAACGTATGAGATCACCGCTGTTAGGAATGGACACTCCACAGCATTTTCAGACCATCCTCAAGACTGACCCAAATCCAACAGTGAGCACCAGATTAATCTTAAGAATGACTCAACCAAGTTTCCGAATAAATGCATTTGGCTCTGGAGATGAGCAGCAGGAAACCACCTTCCTATGACAATCCCCACAGCGTTATTTCCTCACCCCTTCAGGCTCCCCCTTTCATTTGAATCTCCCCTCACATACACACCCTCTCTATGCTCTCCGCTGCCTTGTAAGGAGTCTTCAGCGTACAATTAGGCCAAGTGGTGACTGTTCTTTGGCTATGGAGAATGGCGGGAGAGTTCCCCTAACTCAATATAGTAGATTCCCCTGTGGAGGGAAAGGGGGGAGGCAGTACAATTCTTACTCAGTGGTGCTGGATAGAGAGATGGCACACTAAGGAGAGAAGGAGAACAGATAAGAAGACAGGGGTGAGGGCTAACCTAAGCTTTGCACAAGGCAACCTGAGCTGGGAGGAATTGCCAAACCGCCCCTGGCAATCACCTTCACCTCCACCCTCCCCAGCACCAAAGCCTTCCTGCACTTTGGAGGCCCTGGCAGAGCCTGTGCTGGGCAGTCTTGCCTGGGAAATCTGGTGAGCTGTCTGCTGCTTCAGCCAAGCAGGGCTGCTACTGGATGACGTAAGCAGTTCCTGTTCTTCAAGGGCAAAGGGTGTGTTCTAGCAAACCAAGTAAAAAGTGAAAACTATTTTAATTTTTATGCAATCATTTGACCAGATGCCACCTGTACGGCCTTCAAAAGATATTTCCTTTGGTGATATATTATCATGACTCCAGAATTTTCCAAATTCCTAGACTCTTGAAGACGGCTCCAGCAGCCACCACTTGAAAGATGAGCAGATTGTTGTTTTTATCTACACACCAGGAGTTCTCAAGTTCATTACTATTGACATTTTGGGGTGGAAAATTCTTTGATGTGGGGGACTTCCCAGTACAGTACATCGTCGGATATTTAGCAGCGTGTCTGGCCTCTATCCTCTAGGTGCCAGTAGCACCCTCCTTTCCCAGTTGTGACAACTAAGAATATCTCCGGACCTTGACAAGTGTCTCCCGAGAAACCATCTCCCTGCCACCGAGAAGCACTGCTCTATACAGGTGCCGTCCAGGCACTGGGTCTTTTCACCCACCCTCTTGCCACAAGGTGTTCCTGGCCATGTTTCCTTGTCCTGAGGAAACAACTGATTTTTCAAAAGGAATTCCAGGAGGAAATATCTTTAAAATTTACAAAAGAATTGATGGAGAATTGAGAGACTGAAATGATGATTTGTTACGTTAGGGTTTTAAAGACTCCTGGCATTTTAACATTAGGCCCATTTCACAGATGCCCGAATTGCCCTCAGAAGCATGACCCCTTTGAACCCAGGAAGCAATAAACTCTGCTGCGAGGACCACTGAGCTGGCTGATGATCAGAAACTGGGTTTACGATTAGAACCCAATTCTGGATTCTAATCTATACTCGAACATTGACTCTATTCACATTTTAGCTTGGTAAGTCTATGAATTTCTGGCTACCTCAGTTTTACCAGTTCTGAAGTAAAGGTAGAGAGGTGCCCTCTCCTCTCCTCCTCACAATTCCTAAATTAATGATCAACTATTGCTAAGATATTGGGGCTAGCATCCAGATAACAGTCAATTCTGGGCTGTGCTGGGTGGAGAAATCTCTAGTTGGGGCTCAGTTGAGAAGTCTAACGAGGTGTGTAAAAAATGCGCTCTGCATTCTAACAAGGGAGTGGTTACATAAATTTGGGGTGCTTCCAGTCCTTAATGGTTTGCCATGAGTGTGAGGAATACTGGTATCAGGGAGTGGAGAATCTCAGCTTTCTTTTTCGTGCGGTTTGGACTCCTGATCGGCACTGCTTGGATAGGAAGCCATCTTTCCTTTCAGGTCTCTTGAGGACCCAGAGAGATGATGCGGTGTACTCTCAGTATCTTAAAGTGCTCAACCACTCTGGCTAAACCAAAATATTCCAAAGACATTTCTTCCCAACTTCAAAATTACCAGAATATAAGCCAATCGGTAACATCTAAACACAGCTTCAATGCAGGTAGACCTACAATAGTTAGCAACATTACCCTGCTGGGTTTCAGGGAAAGGAGTTTTTCCAGCCAATGCTGTTTTCCTGACATTTTGCCTAATAAAGGACTCTGGATCCAGTATTTTTAAATAGTATGTCATTGTGTGAAAATCACAAATCTGGTCTCCTAAGAGTGCTAAAAGGATTCCCCAAGTTGACTCTGAAACTGTTCTGAAAACTCTGCTCATATAGGTAGCGAGTGGGTAGGCCACTTGGTTCCACCCTCTGCTGGGGAGCTTTTCATCAGTTACTGTGTCCACAATGCTCCCTCAGCTGGTGTCTCAGAAAACAACAGGCTGTTCATTAGACTGGCCCTGAGCTCTTGGAGTTAAAATGCTCAGGTCAGGGGCACACATGGTTCCTGCACTCAGGACTGGATTCCCAATTCCTCTCCCTTTCCTCTTCTATGGAAGAGTGCTTGCATGTGTAGTCATGTGGGTAGGTGACCTGTGGGATGGCTCTAATCCCTACCTCATAAAGAATCTTAAAGCTGTTGGGTTAATGGAGAAAAGTGGGGGTGGAAATGCAAGACTTGTTTCAAATCTTTTTTCTGGGACCTACCAATACTACCAAAGTCACATCGTTGGTCACACCTCTCATATCCTCCTCTATGAAATGGGTTAATAATGTCTTGTTCCCCCCCTTCCTTCTCCTGCACACGTGCATATGACAGAACACATCCTCACATGTTCACACACACTCTCATATTCTACTTATACTGATAACACAGCCCACTCACAAGGATGTTGTGAGAAATGAACTAGATACCGGTTGTGAAACCACTTGGAAAACTGCAATGTGCTATAAACTCAGTTTTATATTTATTATGCATGATGGATGGTATATCCTGCATTCCTTATGTCTTTCGGAGGCTTCTCAACACATTGGGGTTGCTGTTAACATTTGTTATCAAAAACGTGAATGTCTGTCTTCTTGTCAGTTAGAATTTCTAACACATTAGCTAATTTGAATCTTCATCATAAAAAACTTTACATTTATATTGGAACTGGTATAAAATAACTAATAGAGGGGGAAAACTCCAGTAGACATTCCAAATAAATGTACTTTGTGTGTGTGTCTATGTGTGTGTGGTACTTTGTTGAGGGAATATTTTGCTCACCACCAAACTCCCAGTACCTGAGCCAGAATAAATGTTAAATAAATGAATGAAAATACACAATAACTTTCCATCAAGCTATCCCCCTCAAGTCTATCCATATTCTCAGCCATCAGAGAATTTTCCATCACACATGGTCCATATTTGAATGTTCATATTCAGAACATAGCTGGGTGTTCTTTAAGTTTACTCATTTTTGGATGGCAGAGACAAACCACAGATTGAAATAGAAGACATTTAAACAAGGTCCCTGACATGCTTTGGTGATCAAGCTAGAAAACAATTCTTTAGATGCTTTAAAAGTGACTATATTTTATATATCCCACTTTTCATTAAGCAAATCATATAAATTAAGAGTATTAACACATATTCTAATGAAGGATTAAGTTGAAATTTAAATGGAAAGATGACAAAATACAAAATAATTATTTTTGGTTGAGATCCCAAAAAGATGATTCAAGATCATGTTTCTTTAAAATTATATTTGTTTAATGTGAGAGACCCAGTAAAGGTATCACCTTTGCTATCTGACATTAGATCCATGTCTGCTGGTGTTCCAAATCAATAGACTATAACATTATAGTGGCTCAGCAGGGAGATGCTTATAAAGATGTGGAAAGCAGACTTTAATAATATTAATTGTCATACATTAAAATTGAAGAAAAGAGGTAAAAAACGTGATGGTCTTAAGGTACTACCTAAGCTAGGGCCAAAATGTCCATGTACAATCTAGACTCTCCTTTACCCAACTTAGTCAAACTGATCGGTAGATTGTAGATCTTACTAGATAAACCCAGACTAGGAAATAACCGGTCAGCAAAAGACAGCAGCTGGTGTGGCTTAGGGCCTCACTACTCACCGTGTGGTCTGTAGACCAGCAGCAACGTATAACGTGGAGTCTTGTCAGGAATGCAGAAGCTCAGTCCCCAGCCCAGACCGACTGAGTCAGACTCTGCTTTGACAAGATTCTCAGGTGATTTGTATGCACGTTAGGTTTGGAGAAGCACTGATCTTAGAGTTAATTTCTTCGCTTCAGCATCATCTATTCACTTTCACATTTTTGGGGGTAACTTTAAGTGAAACCTCATTTGATTCATCCACCACATACACTGAGCAAAATACCCTAGGAAGAAAGTCTTAGCCTTTGCTGCTCCTCATCCTCCTACCTTTTCCTGAAATAATACAAAGAAATACATCTCTCTATATATTTGAGTTTTGGATATATCCTACTTGTCTTTTCTCTTGTTCCTTAGGCCAGTTGATAAGTACATTAGGGTTGAAATATACAGAGGAGAGTTTAAATCCTAACAGAGAGGAAAAAGGAGAAAGTTCACTAATGAGTACTCCTTTATTATCAACTCTAGGCATTTGTTTGTTTCCAGTCCATTCTGGCTTTCAGTGAATGGTAAAGTACCGGAACCAAGTAGAATGAAATCACTCAAGAGTGGAAATCTTCCACGTATAGGCAACTGGCTTGGGTTGGAGGCAGCAATGAGTATAACATAATATTATGTTTTAAACAAGTAACGTATTTTGAAATTATTTTCTATGTGATACAAAAAAAATGCCTCCTTAAGCTACCAAAGGTTCTTTATCACAGTAGGGGTATAAACATAATTCTGGTGTTTTAAAAAATGTGTTGTTCTTTTGGGGGGCGCCTGGGTGGCTCAATCATTAAGCATCTGCCTTTGGCTTAGGGCGTGATCCTGGCATTCTGGGATCGAGCCCCACATCAGGCTCCTCCTCTGGGAGCCTGCTTCTCCCTCTCCCATTCCCCCTGCTTGTGTTCCCTCTCTCGCTGGCTGTCTCTCTCTCTCTCTGTCAAATAAATAAATAAAATCTTAAAAAAAAAATGTGGTTTTTTTTCGGTATTTAGTTTAGGAACAATGAACTATCTTTATCCAATATTATATTCATGTCTGCCTACCTTGACATATGTTGATTTATATCTGCTAATGCATATACATGTTGTCTCATGTAAAAGGGGTTGCTGCAATATCGATCTGAGTATTCCCATGTTTTTCAGATTCAATATCTCAAATTTTCATAGATTGAAACTTAGCCATTGGTTGCAGTTGATAGTGAAAGCTGACAGTCATGATTACTTATTCTGTGCTTCAATATGGCATTTCAGTTAATATTCACAGTGTCCCTTTGGGGGAGACATCATTCTTACCTATATTATATGAAAATAAAAACTGAGGTTTCCGGAGATTAAGTAATTCTCAAACAGCTGGACTTTACATGGTATACCAAAGCTGTGTATTAACTATCTTGTTAAACTATTTTGACCTCCCCCTGTGGGAGACTTAATGGGACTTCCAAGGGATTGAAAGTAAGGTCTGCCTCAGGCAAAAGTATAGAGCTGAAGCTTATTTTTAGATTTCTTTTTTCCCTTTATCCCTTTCCCTGGTCTCCATATGCTCTTCTTTTCCAATAAAAACCCTTTCCCTATTTTGACAAATAAAATACTGCTAGGAGTTAGTTAGAACTGGAAATTGAGATATACAGAGGGTCCCAACTGGAACTGTAAACAGTGTTTCACCGAACATTAAGGAGTGTACCTCAGTATTCTCTGCTTAAATGTTTGGGAAATTCTGGGTTTGAAAACATAAAGAACTTTCTCTACCACATGTGGCTTTTTTTTTTTTTCTTAACACTAGGGATCTGTACCTATCTATCCATCTCTGTCATCTCTCTGTCAATCATCTGTTAGCTATGTGTGCAATTTTCCCTCATAGCCACATTGACCATGCTCTAACTATCTAGAACACTGATTTGGGAAGCCCTTGTAAAGGCTATTTGATTCAGCATTGCATTTTCTGATGCTCCAAATTAACTCCAGGGACACTGCTTACCCTAGAAGACCACGCAGAGCAAAATAAAAAAAAAAGTTATTTTAAAATTTTCGATTAACAAGTCGTTCGTGAATATTCCAGACCACCTTGTCTCAGTATGTGCTGCATCTAAAGGAAGCACACAGGAAGTTCAAAGACCTTTAGAAAACCATGGGTCTTTGTAAAAGATCCTCCAGGAAGTGAGGGAATTCACCGGGCCTCACACGCATTCCTGAAAGTCCTCATTCAGAGCTCCCCTTTTCCCAAGCAGCTGCGACTCTGCTTTCCCACTGCCTGTCGCCTCCTGCCGGCTTTCTCCTTTCACTTCCCTTCTCCTCTCCTTCAAGAGCTCCTGGAACTGAATGTCACTCTTTTATAAAGATCAATGTCACCTCTCTTTCTTTTTCCAAACTGCCTCTTTATCCTTCACTCCTGTCCCTAACACCACAAATACCCTCATCTGTAGAAAGAGAAGAATTGCAAATGCTTGTGATATACTATTAAACTTTCTCAAAGTAGAAAAGTCTGAATTTATACCAAAAGATGTCTGTATTACGTGTAAGACCTACTTATTTGTGTTTCTTCAAATCATTTAAAAGTACTGAATTTCATAGAAAGTAGGAGTTCCTGTATTGTATCTATCTACCAAGCAATTTGTGTACCACAGAGAAATAAAATGCTGCCAAGTTTTGTAAGCACTACTGATTGTAAGAGGTCTTCCAATTTTAAAGATATTAAACTATGAAAAAAAATGCTTTTTTTTTTTTTTTTTTTTTTTTTTAGAGACAGAGTGTGTGGGTGGGGGGGGTGCTGGGAGCGGAGGAAAAGGGAGAGAGAGAATCTTAAGCAGGCTCCACACTCGGCACAGATCCTGATGTAGGGCTCAATCACAGGATCCTGAGATCATGACCTGAGTTGAAATTAAGAGTCAGACACTTAACTGACTGACAGGCGCCCCTGAAAAAAATGTGTCTTAAAAATAATTAAATATGATAGTATTTCCTTATATATTCCATAAGCAGTTTATATATTTTTCAGACAGTTGTATTCGTAGAAAAATTCCTCAAGTCATTTTATTCTTTCTAGACCATTTTTCTTCCAATATATAGACCATGGATTAACTATAATAGAATCACCTGGGGTTGCTCATTAAAAAACTGGGCCCCAGGTCAGGTCTATTGAAACAGAATCTTGTGACAGCACCTGGGCCACAATATATTTTAAACTATTCAGATGAATTTTAGTATGCAGCCAGAGAAGAGAACTTCTCAAAAGTGGTCTCTGGACCAATAGCAATGACATCACTTGAATACTTCTTAGAAATGCAGAATCTCCAATCCCACCCCAATCTTCTGTCCCACTGAAGCAAAATCTGCATATTGACTAGATGCCCAGGTAATTCATTATTGTTACATTAAAGTCAGAGAAGCACTGTACACCGGGGTTTCTCAAAGTGTGATTTCTGGATCATCAGCAGCATTATCACCTAGGAACTTATTTAAAATGCAAATTCATTAACCTTAACCCAGATTTAGTCAATCAGAAATGTGGAGAATGGAGTGGGATGGAACTCAAGTTATCTGTGTTTTAATAAGCCTCCAGGTGATTTTGCCCTATGCTAAAGTGAGGGAACCTCTGCCATAACCTATTCTTTTCTTAAACACACCTACCAAATGGCAAGTGCTCATTATGTTAACTCAAGGCACAGAGTTTCAGCTGGGGGCAGATACCTGTTTTGCAGTCATGGTGATTAAGAGACATTAACTAGCGTCTCAAGGGCTAAGTAAGCCATTAATCCCAAATGTTAAAATAATAGCAGATATAACAATTGGGAAAAGCCAGGTAATAAAATACTGGTGAACGTCAATCTCTCATTTTTAAGTGAGTCAGAGAATGAGAAATACGTTCTAAGCCTGAGAGATTTTTCTAGTGTTACTCTTTTACTTTATCATTTTTCCCCTTGACTCTTCAGAGTATCTATTGACAAACCCATCATATTACAAGCTCTCTATTGTATCTAATAAGTTCTGCTTTCAAATGCTGCAAGCCGTCTACTCAAATTCAGGGGAAAAGATCAGATACTGAATATTTCCCCACTTACATAAAGGGGAGAGTTGATGATAAGAAAGCTTTTGGGAATGATTCATCATTCAACTGACTGAATGCCAACCATAAGACAGGTGATATTGGATACTAAGAATTCAAAGATAAAAAGGCAGTTCCTCCCCTCAAGGAGCATACAGTCTATTAGGGGGACAAACACAGCAACTAAATAATTTTGTTGCCATATGAAGCATGGTGTAATGGAGGCATGGAGTGATCATTCATTATAAGCACTAGCCTCACAGCAGTTTGAAGATGGATTTGAAGAAGGTGAGAATAACAAGGTGAGGGGCAGGTAAGATGCTACTGTATGAGTTTAAGCGGGAGGCTGAGCAGTGGCAAAATGTAGAAGGAACATTCATTTAAGCTTCTTCTAAAACACAATGACTTACAAGCAGCTATGATCCATTACACTCATGAGTAGTAGGAAGTCAGTGACTCAGGTGATTCAAAAATTTTTTTTGAAATCTCTGCTTTGGAAGGTTTTATAAAAATCATATTTTAAACTATCCAACAAATGTCTGATGCTTCTCAACATGCTCTTTTTATTATCTCCAGCACTCTGTGACTGTATTATTTATGCCAGTATTATGCTTAATTAAGTACCATGACACTATCAATAAAGAGTCAGAAAGCAAGATGTGACACAGACCATCCAAAAACGCAGCTATCCTGGCAAGCTAAGGATAAACCTTACAAAAAAGGGAGATGCTTCCCAGAAACTGTTTTCCCTTTAACTAAAAGATTCAAAAATAAGAGGTTAGATGCCAAGGATAATTGAGCATAGTAATCACGATTATGTTAGTAATCTCCAGCATTTAGAAACAGTATCAAGGTTTATATTCCACACCAATGATGTTATGCTGCCTCATACATTTTAAAGATACTCTTATGCTTTCTTGTTAGGAAATGAACAGGCCTAGCAAAGAGGGCTTCCTACACGCACTGCATTCTCCAGAGAGCGCTGACTATTCCAGCCTGAGGCAGTTCCTCCCCAACTTGCCATCTGCTCTTAGAACTCTGCATCCCCCCATCACAGCAGTCATCCTACTGAACTGTAGTGACTGATCTATTGTCCTTTTCCCCACAGATAAAAGCCAGAAGGGTATTTGGGTTATATTTACTTACATGACCATCATTCATTCATTCTATATTTTAGGTTTTGTTTTAGGTACTGGGAATACAGCATAGGAAAAGACAAACTATTAGTTCTTAAGGAGATAAAGGTCTAGTGGAGGGTGATGGATAAACACATACACAGGGAAATAAATAAGTAATTCTAAATGGTGATGAGTGATAAGTGATAAATAGAATAAGGCAATGGGATGAAAAGAAATGGGGTGGAAGAGGGATCTTTTGGCTAGAGTGTTCAGAGCAGGGCTTCCTGTGATGGTGACTTCGGAGTTGAGACTTTTGATCATGAGAAGATAAGGGCTTTAAAGAACAAAGAACTTTCCTGGCAAAAGAAACTGTAAATGCGCAGGTCCTGAGATTTCCTGTGCTTGGAAATGGAAAGAAAGGCAATTTACTCAGAGCATAGCCATAGCAGTAAGATGGGGAAAAGGACGTTAGATGAGTTTGGGGAGGTGGATAGGCTCTATCTGGCTTTGCCTGTAGACCCTATTGAGGAGAGCAGGTTTTGTGCTAAAAGCAATAAAAAGCTTCTGGTGGGTTCCAGGAAGGGAATGTCATGATCAGACTTATATATTTAGAAGACCACACTGATTGATTATGGAAGACAAAAGGAGGGCTATAATTTAGGAGGTGGCTGCTGAGGTCCAGGGAAGAGATGATGACTTGGATCAGGGTTGAGCAGTGGAGTTTTAGATTTGGAGGTTATGACCTTAAGCCTTGCTGATGGAGTGGATCATGGAGGAGGGACAGCCTGAGTCCTAGGCTTTGGTTAAACATCCAGGTAAGATGGTGGTGCAACTTACTGAGACTGTACGAGGAAGGGATTGGGAAGTGGATGGCAACTCAAGTGTTCATTTTTGGACAAATTGAGTTTGAGAGAGCTATTAGACACCCGTATCTTCTAAAAGGATTCCAGAACCCAGGACAAATTAAATGTACACCGTCCCCTTTGTACTTTTCTATCACTACAGAAAAGTGGTTAAGTTCCTGAGCTTTGAAGGGAAACAGACCTGAATCTATACCCCAGTTTTCCTATTAAATATGCCGGGGCGCCTGGGTGGCTCAGATGGTTAAGCGTCTGCCTTCGGCTCAGGTCATTATCTCCAGGTCCTGGGTTGGAGCCCCATATGGACAGGCTTCCAGCTCAGCGGGGAGTCTGCTTCTCCCTCTGCCCCACGCCAAGCTTGTGCTCTGTCTCTCTGTCTCTCTCTCTCCCAAATGAATAAATCAAATCTTTTTTAAAAAATCAAACATGATTGGATAATCAACTTTTTTGAGTCTCGGTTTTCATATCTGGCAAATATCTACCTCATGGGGTTGCCGTGAAGATTAAATTAGCATTTCACTGTGTTCGTGAAATGCTTAGTGGAATGCTTGGATCATAGCAAGTGTTCAACAGTGATACCCCAAACTGGTGATTATAATCACGGCGATGATGAACTGGCTAAAGGGACAAACGCAGTGGGGGACTTCATGAGCAAGTAGAGAGAGACTTGTGTGCACCCCACTGCGATTGGTACCAGGATGGACAGGAAGTGTATTTGGCAGTAAACAGGGACTTTTCCTTCATGCTCTAAGTTTCTCTTATTTCAGTCCTCAGGAGGACCACACTGATTCCCCCTACTTACCATGCTCTATGTATAATGTATTCTCTGGTCATGAATAAAATATTTCTTTTTGTATACAAGATTTTAAGAAGTTTTACTAAAATATACTTAACAAGAACCATACCATTTTAACCATATGTAAGTGTATAGTTCAGTGGCATTATGCGCACTCAAATGGTTGTGCAGCCATCACCAGTGTCTGTCTCCAGAGCTCATTTCATCTTCCCAGGCTGAACTCTAGCCATTTAGTAGTAACTCCCCATTCCTGCCTCCCCCAGCCCTCCTGCAACCATAAAATATTTTGCATTTCTATGAATTGACTACTCTAGGTACCTCATATCAATGGAATCTTACAGTATTTGTCCTTTTGTGACTGGCTTATTTTACTTCGCATCAGATCTTCCAGGTCCATCCATGTTGTAGCACGTGTCAGAATTTCCTTTTTTTATGACCAAACAATATTCCATTGTGTGTATATAGCCCATTATGTGTATTCATTCATTTTTCAGTGGACACTTGGGTTACTTCCACCTCTTGGTTATTGTGAGTAATGCTCTTATGAATATGGGTGTATTACATAGCAGGTTTTACGAGGCAGTATAAATATTCAGTTACTTATTAATTCATTTGCTCATTTTCTCCCTCGCCATTTCCTGAATGCTTACTGAGGCTGGCATTGATGATGCTTCTAAATGAAAGTGCTCTAACTCAGTTGTTTGCAGTATTCTCAAGAGGCAATAGAATTATTCAGAACATTAATTTATCTCCACGTTTAAAAACTGCAGAGGAAACTTTAAGATCTTTTGGTTTGGCAATCCCCTCAGCAAGCAATTTTTGAAGATTGATATTGTGCATGGCATGAAATTTGCCTCAAAGAATCTTGCATTCTGCACCACAAAACCAGAAAATGAAGTAAAAGGAAAAAAAGACAGCAGTGGTGATACACAGAAGGAGAAATGAGAGAGAAATGGCAAAGATGGGAAGGGTGGATAGGATGAAGTGCAGAGTCAATTCATGGCCCAAAAGGTTTAAAGATCTCTATGCTTCTTTCTTCGAATAAGAATCCTGCGATCATTTTCAAAGAATGGGGTCAAAGAAATAAGCTCCAGAGAATAAAAAATGAAGATTACAAAACTGAGTCAGGCATAAAGCCTAACTGAGGCATTTGTTTAATGTGTCACAAGGCATACATTTATATTCACCTCTTTGTTATCCCTAAAATGTGATTTGAGAAGAAATGTGGATAAGAGAAAACGCTTCTAATTTTAGGTATGTTGGAGAGTAAGAACTGATCAATATTCAGGAATTAACGGAGAGTGTCAATCCAGGACAAAAAAATGAATGTGAACAGCTGTGTTCCACAATCTGACCTCAGGACATTGGATCTTTAGTATTTCCATAATATGACTGTAAAAAATATGTCCCTCTAGCCTTATTTGCTTTCCTTAATGGATAATGCTTCTGGCTTGGATCTTTGTGTGGAAAAAAGGATCTTTTGTCTCATAAAATGTTACAGATGCTGCTATGGTAACACGCTTTAATTTTATTCCTATCTCAGAAGATAAACATGGAAAAACGCAATTGGCAATTTAATCTAATATTTAGCATTAGCTGTAGGTCCACAGAGCATTTTGGTTTTTGTTTTTAAGGAACATTGGCACTTTTGTTAACCTGCTGTACTCAATTAAGCAGAATCCTAAAGCCCTGTCTAAAAGGTATTACCCTGCCAACTCAAAAATACCATGTGGCCAAGTTTCAAAACCCACAAGGGAAAGAAAGCATGCTGCCTCTATGACAAAATTCTTAGGTGGCCAGAATGAGTTTGCGTTTGTGGGAAGTTTCTTCTGGACTAAAAACAAAAACCAAACATCTCAGCATTTACAAAGATAGTATCAATTTCGTTGAAATAAAACTCATCAGTTGTATAGAGAGACAATTATTGCATTTTTTTCCTACTAGGAAACCCTGCGACATGCTGCATTAAAACCTTTAACATTAAAGCAAATTGTTTACTTTGCACTCAGTAAATAACCAAGGTATTGCACCCTGAGGAGGTAATTTGAAGCCCCGATTCCCTGCTGAGGTCTAACAATATACATTTACACAGGAGGTAGAAGCTTTCATGCTTGCCAGTGTCATAAAAACAAAGCAAAAAGCTAAAGTAGAAGGAAAGACACAGGAAACATGGTCAATACTACACCGTATGGACTTAAATCCGGTGACGTTTCCTTTAGGATTGCAAAAAACCAGCTCCCAGCTGTGTTTTTTAAAAGCTCATCTCTGCAGTGACTCTCACTTCATAATTGCTATTAATTTTTCTCTTCTGTAATATAAAGGCTTGGCAGCAGAAGAGTTAATGAAGGGTGTGGTCAACTTACACAAAATTTCAATTACAAAGCCAGGGAGATCAAGTCTGATCCTATTTCACCACATGGCACTCTAACCTGCTAACCTGCTCCAGAGTACGTACTGTGCCTGGTTCATTCATTAAGTGATTAGAAAACATGCAGTCTGCTTAATTTCAGTTATTCTAGATCTTTCTAGAATAATAAAAATCATCATTCTTATTGATTCATACACTAACATTTAGTTGTATCCATAATGAATATACTAACACTACAATACTGTTCAGATACCACAACACACAGGTTACTAGTAATTAAACTGAAGTGCCTACCTAAGTTGTTCTTGAAGCAAACTTCAGCACTCTGTAATATTTTCCCTTCATAAAAGTCCCCAAGTATTTACAGTCTGTAGATGAGATCATACTCTTGAAACGGTAAAGATTAAATGAGAGGAGAACGAGAGTGAAAGAGAGGTTGTTCACACTAACACTACTTGTATTGAAAAGATTCGACGGCACTGTCTTGGTTCTTATTGGTCACTCAGCCGCCTGGAACAATATTTGCCCAGTTGCTATGTAGAGAGGGGCGGCTGCCAATTCACTTCACTAATAAGCCTGAACCTGGCCTTTGCAGATAAGAGTGGTTATTGTTTGAGTTAATGCGTTTGCTGATAAGATGCTCACCAATGAAGGTAAAAGAGATTATTTTTCTTTGTGGCAAACTGCAGAACTATTACAGACATTTCTCTGCTACTCTCCAATTCTAACAGCTGTTGCAAAAAGTAAACCAGCAGCAAAGATGATTTATGTGTTTTGTTTTTTAAATTAGACTTTCCCCTTTCAGGAATGTACATCTAAAAAGATCACATTTAAATATGTTCTTTAAAAGGACACTATACCTGAAATATATGAGAAAAACTCACCACTCCAACTCTAAGAACCCATTAAAATATAATTAAAGCGTTCCATGGTGCCTTAGTGTGTGTGTGTATAATTTATATTATATATATATATACACACATATATAATAACAATTATTTTTTTTTAGTGGAAGTTTACATTAGGGAAATTTTCCCAAATTTCAGGTGAAGCAGTTTGGATTTGACTGATATGCACACCCCCCCCCCCCAATCACTGAACTGTGAGCATACATAATTCACACATACGTACGCCAGTTTGAACAGCACAGGACTAAGGTAAAACATGTGCCAATTTAGGCAGGATTTAGATAAAAACTCCAAGGCAGAGGATTTTCTTTTTGTATTTAAAGAAATACCCTAATATTTTTTCAATATATATTGAGTGTGAGTGCATTTTTTGTGAGATTGTGTAAAGACTATTTAGACTCCGAATTTAACTTCATGTAATGAACGGAGGTTCATGAGAACAAGCGTATTAGATATGCCTTTAAGAAATAATTTTTAGTAATGATTTTAGTGTGCCAAATACTAAGAGAAAAATGGAATAAATAATTTATCTTAGCAGGTCAGACGTTTGGGGCACCTGGCGGGCTCAGCTGGTAGAGCATGCCACTCTCGATCTCAGGGTTGTGAGTTCAAGCTCCACGTTGCGGGGAGCGATTACTTAAAAAAAAAAAAAAGAAAAAAAAACCTTAAAAAACAAAACAAAAACAAACAAGATGTTTTCTAGTGCTCTGTTGTAGAATTTCTCAAGAATATTATCAAATATGATGTAAATTCTCTATGTCCCTCTAATTTGCTCTTTATCATTAGTTAAGTAAAGCACAATGGATTTTTTTGCTATATATTTGCTTATTATTAATAGAAATAAAAACTAATAAAATAATAGAGTCATAATAACAGATTAACACAATTTTTCTTATCTTTTTTTTAAAGATTTTATTTATTTATTTGACAGAGAGAGAGACAGCTGGCGAGAGAGGGAACACAAGCAGGGGGAGTGGGAGAGGAAGAAGCAGGCTCCCAGCGGAGCAGGGAGCCCGATGCAGGGCTCGATCCCAGGACCCTGGGATCACGCCCTGGGCTGAAGGCAGACGCTTAACGACTGAGCCACCCAGGCACCCCAACAAAATTTTTCATAGAACCAGAAGGGACCATGGTACTTTAAATTCTGCACTACAATACTGAGGAATTTCAATTTGCATCTTGAGTATTTTTCAAAATGAAAATGAAAAATTTAGATAACTGAAAATAACCTCAATGGACAACTGAACAGGTTTCTGGCATCTAAAAAAATGGTTTCTTGAACTCAACATATGAAGATCATGTGATACTCCTAAAATTCAGCTAGAGATGGTCTCCAGGGACAGCTGACAAGGCAAGTGACAGGATATGCTCATAGCTAGAAAGTGTGTTGCAGAATATGGTTCCCGTTGTTTTTCTGAGTTGCCTCCCCACTGAAGACAAGAGGTTTCGAAGGAACAATCTTGTGAATCCCTGGGCTCAGTGCATTTGCTGGTCTCTGCTGGGCCAGGCTAATCCATAGGGTCTCTATGTGGAGACCCTTCATTTTGTGTCCATGAAAAACATATACACAAATGATCCCAATGTTTATATTAGTATATAGATTTCTTTTACTTGGCACTTTACTGCAATATCTGGTGAAGACTAAAGCTAGAAGGCGAGACTGAGGTTGATAACCCTCATGCCACTGTGGGAAGAACCATGCTAGGAAGGAGTATGTTTATGAAACAGAGCATGTTTATATTTTCATAGACTCATAAATCAATACAATTTCTAAAATATTCATACTTAGAATTAGTAATTATAAGTAAGAGCCTTCTTTATAGAAACAAATAATTGTATTCTTTATAGTAAGGTCTAAATCTAGAGAAGAGTGTGAGCTGAAGTTGGTGTCTCTAAAAATATATTACTTTTTAGTAACCTACACTCTAGCACTCCCAGAGAAAATTTTCTGTTGGATGATGGCCAAAGAGATTAGCTAAACGCTAAGAGACCATATCCTTTCTCTTACATTATCTCTGATCTATTTCACACTATTATAATCAAAATACTCCCTTTGTGTCCAGAATTTGGTCACAGGACAGGTCAAAAGTTCTATGGGTATTTTGAGGAAGAAGAAAAAAAAGCACTATACAACAAAAAGCACACTAATTCTGTGACAGACACCAGCATTATTTGGCTAGATTTAGAAGACAAAATTTTCTCAAGGCTATAAAGTTTCATGGAGCATAAAAAACATATAAAGAGGAATCCGCTTTTTCAATTATGACAGCTTTTCCTTTCAATTTAAAACAGGTTCTCTTCTATGAGCTTTTGTTTTTTTCCCATAAGGTGGGCTTAGGGTGACAAGGTCAATATATATTATTCAATAACAAATAAGAAATGATGTGAAACAACAGCATCTTGCCTCTAGGAAAGGTCTTTTCAGAGCATAAAGCTGATCATGAGCTTTTTTCTTGAGGCCCTCATGGTTTTCCCTTGCCCTCCAGATGACCTTTGAACTGGACATTCTATCTCTCCCAGTCTTATCCTATCCTCCTCTCTGGAGCTCACCCTGCTTCAGTCAAGTTGGAGTGGTTTTGAATGAAAGAACATGTGGCATACCTCCTCACCTCCAGCTTTCACACCTATATTCTCTTGACCTGAAATATCTTCCTTCCCTCTTTTTTCTTGACTTATCTCTAAGCTTCCCGAGGTCTCAGCTTGGGTGTATTTTCCCCTCGTTCTATATTGCCAAGGCACTCAGGTTTTCCTCTTTGTAGTACAGATCATGTGTGTAATTACTTTTGCACAAAGAAATTGGCTCTAAACATCCCCTTGCATATCCTCAGAGCCCACTACAATGCCTGCTAGTATATAGTAAACAATCAGTAAATATTTGTTTAATGACCATGAGTCTGAACAGGAATGGATGCTTATTTTGGTAGCATTGGTCAGGCAAGAAAGTGAAGGACTAAAGTTTTCTCAAGGGTAATATCATACTGACTTGAGGAAAATGCACGGCTTCTTATTGGGAGCCAAGAGGATGAAGGTGGATCTGCTTTTGATCCATCTGGAGATCTATGACTTAATCTTAATCTGCAGTGATTTTCTCTAAAAACCTGAAGATACAGACCTAAAGTTAAAAATTACGTAAGTCCTCTTGGAATCTTAGGGAGATTAATTTTGTACATGGAGTACATATATCATTATCTAGGCTGCTGTTTTCATTTATTTCCATTTCTAGGGTCAGCCCCGAAAACTTTGAATTCCTCCATGGATTTCTGTCATTAATCTCAGTCATGAATTTTAATAGGCAAGGTATATTCCCTCCTTGGCCTTATATAGATAATATCTCGTTCTGTTTACCCATAATTTTAGATTATTTCATCTTTTCGAATAAGCTCTTGAAGAGCAGTGTGTTTCATTTGTATTTCTATCTGTGCCTAACACAGTGTTATTTTATAGAAATTCCTCAGATTCTTGCTAAATAGACAAATGAATGAATAATAAGGAGTCACATTTGTCTAGAAAGAGTAGACCGAGGGAGAGTAGGTCACCTCACCTGGGACCTTGGTTATATTGGAATCTACAAAGCCTTATCTAATCTCACTTTAGTAGGAAACACTGGCTTTATTAACATTTGAACAAGAGATCTGGAAATGCTAATTCAGGTATCTCAGTAAACTTTGAGTGAATTCCCTGTGAGTCACATTTGAATGGTGTGAACTATGATAATGTCCTAGTAAAGGACAGCAAGGCTTAGAATGGAGCTTTCATCCTCCCCACTTTGGTGAAGCTGAGATAAATTTTCTTTCATAGTGCTTCAGAACTGCTTCACAGTTCTTTTCCTTCCATGGAACACAGACTGAAGAGATGCCATAAGGGGAGCTGCCTAGTTCCTGGAAGATCTTAGTTTGTAATCCACATCACACTAGGAAATTTTTTTTTAATGTATTGTATCTAAAAATAGAGAACACTTCCACTTCCTCACAGGTACACGTCCCATTGTACACACATACAACAGTTTTCCTTGCTAAGATGTCACACCTCGAAATCTCCATTCTTTTAAAAGATACATGTATTAAAATTACTAACATAAAGAAAAGCTGAGGGGGAAAATTAATAGTTTTATATGTAATACTTTGGGCGTTTCTCAATATGCTCAGTTACATTGAGATTTGGCTTTAATCCTTGAGATGGTTGGTGGAAGAATAATTTCATGATGCCTCAGATTTTTTCTCTGCGCTCCATAAATGCTAGAGACCCTCAAATCTCTAAGTTCATTTTCTAGCAGATCAGATTCATGGGTGCTATGACTTGAAATGCCTTTATGTGCCACCTCCCAATCCTTTATTTCTGGCTTTATCCTTTCCACTGAGCTCCAGATTCTTATGTCCAACCGCTCTGAGATTACTGGTCAGAAAACTGATCTGTAGCTCTGATTTAACATGTCTGAAGCAGAAACCTTGATGCCAACTCTCTTCTTGGTCACTCACCTGTGATACCTGCCCACCCACCAGTTGTTCCCATTTCAGTTAGTAGACCCACTATCCACTCAATTGTGCAGGTCCTAAATTCGCTTTTATTCTTTCATCTGTCAATCAACATGCCAGAAAGTTCTTCCAGCTGTACCTCCAAAAATATATTGTAAATTCCACATCTGTTCACCACCTCATGGCTACAACAAGCCATTCTATTTTCCTGTTGAACTCACTCATCCCTCTTTCTTCACAAACTCTCCTATATATAGCCCATACACAGGGTATAGAGCCACAGGCATCTTCTGTAAGCAAAACTCAGATCACTTTCTTTCTTAGAATCATCTAATGGCTTCCTGTTGGAATTAAGAGTCCCACTCCTTTTCCATGACTTAGGGCCCCACATGGTTTGGTTAACCCCATGCTCTAGCGCCACTGGCCTTTCCACTCTTCAAACATGCCCCACTCATTCCCACCTCAGGACCTTTCTCTACTGGCTTCCTCCTCCATAAAGCTTCCCTCTGCTAAATTGTTCTCAGGGAGATCTCTCTTGACCACACCGTCTAAAGCAACCCTGCATCCCTTGTTACTCTCCCGTGTACATCTTTATCTTCCTCAAGCACTTAACATTTACACTTACATATTTTAAATGATATCATTTACATATTTATTTATTTGCTACCTTCTTCCTCTTGCCAGAGCATAATCTCCCCGAAGGCAAGAACTTAACCCATCTTGTTAATAACAATATTCCCAGTGCCTAGAATGTGAACTTATTCCTAAACCTCCTTTAATAACGAACGGATGAATCTCAGACATTACTTGTGTCCTCTGTGCCTCTGTTTCCTACTTTAAGTATTGTAAATTTTAGAAATAATGTATATAAATCATCTAGTATAGTGCCAGGAACATAAAAGACCCTGAACAGATTTTGGTGACTGTAATAAGAGTGTTTTTCCCATAATACTTAGCACATACTGGGAGGTAAGTTGGTAGGTGAAAAAGACACTTGGATGGTGGTTCAACATCCACAAATCAATCAGTGGGATACACCAATAATAAAAGAAAGGACAAGAACCATATGATCCTCTCAATAGATGCAGAAAAAGCATTTGACAAAATACAGAATCCTTTCTTGATATAAACTCTCTGCAGTGTAGGGCTAGAAGGAACATACCTCAGTATCATAAAAGTCAAATACAAAAACACACAGCAAATATCATCCTCAATGGGGAAAAACTGAGAGCTTTTCCCCTAAGGTCAGGAACACATCAGGGATGTTCACTCTCACCACTGTTGTTCAACATAGTACTAGAAGTCCTGGTCTCAGCAATCAGACAACAAAAAGAAATAAAAGGCATCTGAATTAGCAAAGAAGAAGTCAAACACTCACTCTTTGCAGAAGACATGATACTCTATGTAGAAAACCCAAAAGACTCTACCCCCAAATTGCTAGAACTGATACAGGAATTCCGCAAAGTCACAGGATATAAAATCAACACACAGAAGTCAGTTGCATTTCTATACACTAACAATAAGGCAGAAGAAAGATAAACCAAGGAATCAATTCCATCTACAATTACACCAAAACCCATAAGATACCTAGGAATAAACCTAACCAAAGAGGTAAAGGGTCTATACTCCTAAAATTCTAGAACACTTTTGAAAGAAATTGAGGAAGACACAAAGAAATGGAAAAACGTTCCATGCTCATGGATTGGAAGAACAAATATTGTTAAAATGTCTATGCTGCCCAATCTACACATTCAATGCAATCCCTATCAAAATACCACCGGCATTTTTCACAGAGCTGGAACAAACAAACCTAAAATTTGCATGGAATCACAAAAGACCCTGAATGGTCAAAGGAGTGTTGAACAAGAAAACCAAAGCTGGAGGCATCACAATCCCGAACTTCAAGCTCTATTACAAAGCTATAATCATCAAGACAGCATGGTACTGGCACAAAAACAGACACATAGATCAATGGAACAGTATAGAAAACCCAGAAGTGGACCCTCAACTCTGTGGTCAACTAATCTTCGACAAAGCAGGAAAGAATATTCACTGGAAAAAAAGACAGTCTCTTCAACGATTTGGGTTGGGAAAATTGGACAGCCACATGCAGAAGAATGAAACTGGAACACTTTCTTCCACCATACACAAAAATAAACTCAAAATGGGTGAAAGACCTAACTGTGAGACAGGAATCCATCAAAATCCTAGAGGAGAACACAGGCAGCACCCTCTCCTGAACTTGGCTGCAGCAACTTCTTGCTAGACATGTCTTCAAAGGCAAGAGAAACAAAAGACAAAAAAAGGAACTTTTGGGACTTCATCAAGATAAAAAGCTTTTGCACAGCAAAAGAAACAGTTGAAAAAACTAAAGGGCAACCTATGGAATGGGAGAAGATATTTGCAAATGTCTTATCAGATAAAGGGCTGGTATCTAAGATCTATAAAAAACTTCTCAAACTCAACACCCAAAAACCAAAAAATCCAGTCAGGAAATGTGCAGAAGACATGAACAGACATTTCTCCAAAGATGACATACAGATGGCCAACAGATATACAAAAAAATCTTCAACATCACTCTGTACTAGGAAAATACAAATGAAAATCACAATGAGATACCTAACCTCACACTAGTCAGAATGGCTAAAATTAACATGACAAGAAACAACAAATGTTGGCAAGGAGGGGGAGAAAGGGGAACCCTCTTACACCGTTGGTGGGAATGCAAACTGGTGCAGCCACTCTGGAAAACAGTATGGAGGTTCCTCAAAAAATTAAAAATAGAGCTACCCTATGACCCAGCAATTGCACTACTCAGTATTTATCCAAAGGATACAAACATAGTGACTTGAAGGGGCACCTGCACCCCAGTGTTTATAGCAGTAATGTCCACAACAGCCAAACTATGGAAAGAGCCCAGATGTCCATCAACAGATGAACAGATAAAGAAGATGGGATATGTACACACACACAAGTGTGCGTGTGCACGCACAATGGAATATTACTCAGCCATCAAAAAGAATGAAATCTTGCCATTTGCAAAGATATGGATGGAACTAGAGGGTATTACGCTAAGTGAAATAAGTCAGTCAGAGAAAGACAAATACCATATGACTTCACTCATCACGTGGAATTTAAGAAACAAAACTGATGAACGTAGGGGAAGGGAAGGAACAAGTAAGATGGAAACAGAGAGGAAGACAAACAATAAGAGACTCTTAACTATAGGAAACAAACTGAGGGTTGCTGGAGGGGAGTTGGGTGAGAGGATGGGGCAACTGGGTGATAGGCATTAACAAGGGCACTTGATGGAATGAGCACTGGGTATTATATGCAACTGATAAATCTCTAAATTCTACCTCTGAAACTAATAATACTTTATATGTTAATTAAATTGAATTTAAATTATAAAAAAATTTAAAAAGGTACTTGGAGTTATAAGGATTAGGTTTAAATTCCTATTTATTGTCTATGTGATCTTTGAGCCGATTTGTTAACTTTTCCAAGTCTCATGCTCTTCATCTGTAAAATAATAACCTAGTTGTAATGAGGATAAGTGCTTAGGCAGCACCTATAAAGGTGGTTTATAAATTGTAAAGAGTTAAGTAAAGACATGCAATTTAAATATTATTATGGGGAAATGTCTATAGATCAATAGAAGGAAGGAGTTGTGGTAGTCCTTATTCTTTCCAATGACATTTCTCCTGAAATAGTTAAGTGTATCTATGTTGAATCTCAAAACTGAATCCATTTCTGATGAACTAGTCCATACAAAAACCAATGGATGGAATCTTGTCTAATTCAAATAAAGGGAAACTTTGGTAATCCCCTTTAAGGGGCTGGAAAAATAATAAAAGTTTGAGTAATCTGTGAGTTGGAAGCGTGAATGAAGGGTTTGAATAAGTTAAGAAAAAGCTTATGAATGTGTTTTGAACTTCCTTTTTCTAACTTCAAAAAGATTCTTGAAATCTGTTATTTGCTTATCAGCCCATAACAGGTGGTCTGCTTATTTATGAGTATCCAGCACCTGTCTGTGGCAACTTGTGGGAAAACTTCAGTATTTCCTGGAAGTGATTTGGGCTTTGCTGGCTCATCCTCGACTATATCCAGGGAGGCCTAGGGCACACAGGATTCTGAAGGACAGGTTGCACAGCAGCGCCTGCATGGGTCTCACTCTCATCTTCTTGGCTCCTGGACGGAAGAGCAAGTACCTGAAATACTTGCTGCTAGGTGGTAGATGTGTTTTCCTACTTTTCTGCTGATGGTGCTCCCTCTGTCATTGCAGGTGACTCTGCTTTCCAAAGCAAATGAAATCTTAAGTGTCTTAGTCAGTTTGGGCTGCTGTTAAGTTACTCTATGCTCAGTAACTTATAAACACATTTATTTCTTACAGTTCCAGAAGCAGGAAGTCCAAGATCAGGGTGCCAGTGTGGTCAGGTTCTGGTGAAAGCCTTCTTCCATGTTGCAGACTGCAGATTTCTTGCTGTGTCTTCACATGGCAGAAGGGCAAGGGATCTCTCCGGGGTCTCTTTTACAAGGGCACTAAATCCCATTCACGAGGGCTCTACCCTTACGACCTAATCACTTCCTAAAGGCCCCGCCTTTTAACACTGTCACCTTGGGCATTAGGTTTTTAGCATCTGAATTTTGGGGGAACACAAATGTTGAGACCATAGCATTCTGTATGCATCAGAGTTCTCCTGGAGAAACAAACCAAAAGGATAGTAGTTATGTAAGAGGAGAGTTAATGGATTGGCTGATTCTAGACCACATTGGTGAGAGCAGATCTTCTTTACTCAGTCTCCTGATTGAAATGCTAGTCTCTTCTGGCAACACCTTCAGGAGACACAGCCAAAAACAAAGTTTTACCAGCTATCTGGGGGTCCCTTAGCCAGTCAAGCTGACACAATTAATCATCATAATATCCAACAGCCTAGTTATGCTAGAATATTTTTGTGTGTATATATACTTTTCTCAATAAAATAAAATCTTTGTCTATTTCTAGATGGATATCCAAATGGTAAATCAGCTTTCTATGGAAATGTATTGAAGGGTTAAAGTTCCATTAGGATAGTTTGGGTCTACCTTCTGCAATGCTAATATGCCTGGTGCTTCACAAAGTACCTGGCACTTACTAGGAGCTCAATAACTGGTGATTGAATGCATGTCTAAATGGTTTAATGAGCTGCTTTCTCTGATCCCCTGATGCCTTGATCACAGAAACAGGTACTTGGGGACAGACACTACTTAGGGAGGTACTATGAATCCTTTAACTCATTTTAGTATGATTTAATTCATTTGATTAGGAAGAATAGTTTCTTTCCTGATAATTGCACTCTTTGTCTTCCAGTTCAAGTAAAACCTTTTAGAGAAAGTTTCAAAAGAAATCTGTCTGTTTCAAATTATGTGTGAACCTGATACTAGAAACTGCTGAGTAGTTTCAGATTACACTGTCAACACTGTGTAGAGTTCTAGTGCTTTCTACTGTCTGCCTGCTTTCCAGCTGCAGTTTTACTGGATGAGAAGGACTTCATTCTTAAAGGATTATGTAAGGTGATGGGTGTCATTGTGGAGAGCAAGTGAATGGCTTTATAGAATGAGGGGGAAAGTGTTTAGAGGTCAGGTATTTCTCTTAGGATACCTAACAAAGCAAGCTACAAATCTAGTGATTGGTCTTAGGAAGGAACATTACACTCCTCCATATTCCATTTGACCCTGTATTTTGAGGACAACTTTTATATGTGAAATGTATGCTGAAGTTTATAAAAGATGCTATTTAAGTTTTATATGAACTCAAATACAATTTTAATAAGTGTCAGATAAAATTCACTGGTTTATAGATCACTTTCTTCAAGACACTTACTCGTTCTCTACAAGCAGCTCTTCTATTACCATTGCAGTAATGTTCCCTTGTTAGAAACATGCATATTTAAACATGCTATCTTAAAATATTTCAGCTATGTTTGAAATTTGATATAATTCTGTTTTCCAATGATCAAAACCTAGTGTCAAGATAGGGCCATCGTTTACCCAGTTGGAAAGCAAATGGTTTTTGCGTCATTTATCAGAAGGGTTGGGTCAAAATCCCATGCTCCATTCCCTTAATGACCCTTCTTTTCAGCAAAACTCTCCTGAACATCTCCATTTTCTTGTAATATTGGTACGGTATGGGCTGGTTAACTTGTCAAACTAATTGGAGTTTTAGAGATTAAAAACTCAGTATGAAAAGAACCATAAGGCAGATACTCTATGGGCAAATAGAAAGTGCTGTGAAAAACTTGTTAGAGCTAAACATCCAGGGTTCCTTTTGTCCTTGACTGCATTCTTCCGGAGAAAATATTTCTGCATTTGTTGTCAAAGTCATCTGCGATTGAGAGTGAGTTAAAGGCGGAATTTCTGGCATCATGTCGGAACTCTAAGGAGCTATTTTAGTGTAAATCAGTCACTCAGAGAGTCCTTCCACTCTAACCTAGTCCTGTAGTAACCTCTTAGCCAGTGCTTTCAATGGTGATGTGGAAAGTTACATCACAACGTGAACCTTGTCATTTTATAAACACAGAAAGGAGGCACACCTAGGTCATGTTTTACAATAAATGGCAGATCATTATTGCTTCCTTTGCTATTTCCTTTGTAATGCTGATTATGATGAACTTCTGGCACTGTGACAATAAATGCCATTCCAAAGAAATTCCATGTTCACTTATGTAATAGGATGTCAGAATGGGGCTCTTCCGCCTCTGCCTCAACTGAAGCACAAATGTGGTAGATATCAGATACCCATGTGTATATGAGATAAGCCCACATATGTAAACATTTTATTTAAAATAAATTTATAATAATAAATATATTTAAATTTATGTATCATATTTAAATAAATATAAATATTCATTTATTTAAATTATTATTTAAAATAATTAAGAACTAGTTTCTTTTTTAAAAAAAGATTTCATTTATTTATTGAGAGAGAGTGAGAAGGAGAGAGCGCAAGCAAGGAGAGGGGCAGAGGGAGAAGGAGAAGCAGGCTCCCCACTGAGCAGAGAGCCCAATGTGGGACTCTATCCCAGGACCCTGGGATCATGACCTGAGCTAAAGGCAGATGCTTAACTGACTGAGCCACCCAGGTGCCCCAAGAACTAGTTTCAAGACTTTTAGGCCCTTCAGGTAATAAAGGACATAAACAGTGGTCAGGGTTTGGAGAGAGAAAAGACTGGTGAAGAGATCCATTTAAAGAGGGCTGTAGCCAGATGTGTCCCCCTCACAGGAGGGTGCTACCTCGAAACCACGAGTCTAGTGATGGGGGAGAGTGCCACCTCTAGAACTCTGAAATGTCTCCTTACATTGGGGATACACAGAGGATTCCTGACTTGTGCCTGAGGAAGATGAACTATACTGTGGATGGGGGCCTATTGTGTCCTAGAAAATTTTATGGAGAGAGGAGGTCCAAATTTCTGTGTACGGAGGAGCCAGGGCAGAGCTGCTAATGTCCTCACTCCCAGTCTGTGGGCCTAGGGATGCAGGGTGTGTGCATGTGGGACACATAGAATGGCGCTGCAGTAGGTCCTGCTTCTGCCTGGAGGGGTGAGCGGAAACCTCATCAGAAAGGGGCTGGAGATGAAGAACTGGTTTGCAGGGGATAAGGAAGGAGTCACATATGGCTACTGGGCATGAGACTGCATCTGCCTGGCTGTTGAACCTGGAGGAGAGAGGCTCAGCAGAAAAACTCACACAACTCCCCTTATAGCCATCTACAGGTCCGGGGAGAGCAAAGCCACCCAGCCAAGTAAGAACTATCCTGTCCCCTCACCACTCCTGCCTTTCCCACTTCTGCCCTGGTGGGAAGTATGATCTGCAGGAGGGAAGATGTGAACAGGGAAAGATTAAAGAGCAGGTGGGAGTCTCCCTCCCCACTGCCTGTTTATGGCCTGGACTAGGTTCTAAATGGGGGAGGGGAGATGATGTCACACTGTGTCAAGCTCAGAGGTTTGATAATTACATCAGGTTAGGTCTTCTTATTACCAATAGCAACTGTGCTTGTGACTTTAAGCAAATAGAAAGGGTCTTACCTAAGAGTGGACAGTGTCTTTGGAGTTTTCATCCAGGGACACGGGAAGATTAGATCAGTACAATGGAATAATTTAAAGGGACAGTGTAAGAGAAGAATAAATTGTGATATGTTTATGTCCTATGTTGTGTTAGTTCAACATATTGGTTGTGTCTAGAATGAATATGGATATAATTGAATGGTTATGGTTTCAAAGTTAGCACGCACATAGAGAAACATAAAAGAGAGTTCACTAAGATTCTGTTTGGAATGGACTCAGATCTACTGAAATATTATCAGACCCATGGAACACTTTGGGGCAACATATATTAAACAAACAGCAAGTGCAACTGTGAGTTGAGAGCCCATTGAATATTGATGCTTCCTAGGGAGGGTGGTTGCAGAAACTCCTGCCCTGATGGCTCTGACCTGTGAGTGGTAGATGCCTGTGGAATAGACCAGGGCAGTAAATTCTAGGCAGGAGGGGCTCATTTCTCTAGATTTTACACCTTAGTCACAAGACTATGGAGCACCCTATACTTTAGGAGCAAGGGTACCTCAAGCTTTTTTTTTTTTTTTAAAGATTTTATGTATTTGACAGAGAGACAGTGAGAGAGGGGACACAAGCAGATGGAGAGGGAGAAGCAGGCTTCCCGCTGAGTGGGGAGCCTGACGTGGGGCTTGATCCCAGGACCCTGGGATCATGACCTGAGTCAAAGACAGATGCTTAACGACTGAGCCACCCAGGCGCCCCAAGAGTGCCTCAAGCTTTGAAACTTTTTTTCACACCTTTTTCTCCAGCATAAATTTCTGTACTTTTTTATTTTCTCAGTCTTTTTTTTTCAGCTTCTTTGAATTAGGATGTGAAGACTGATATTAGCAGTGACGTTCCTCTTAGATATGACTTACATGACAGGGTACAGGTTTCAGGCTTGTGTTGGGGTGGTGGTGGATATTTTTAGTTTTTTAAATTCAGGCTACCAAGAGATTAATTTGCACACATTGAAAGCATTCTGCTGTGCTCTGCTCACTCTCGTTCAGGAATTTTAGTTTCAGAAAGCCCACTTTTAAGAAATGGAAAATATATGTACATAGAGGAGGGAAAGTAATTCACCTTCTTAGAAATTCCCTGTTTTGAGAAGTATTAATAATACGAACTACCATCTATAAGCACGTAATATGTGTTAGGAACTGTGCTAAGAGGTTTTAAGCATTTTCTCTCTGACCTGATCTTTAAGGTTGTTCTGGCTACATTTTACAAAAGAGGAAATGGAGGTTTAAGAAGGTTAAACCACGTGTCCTCAGTCACAGGACTTGTTTGCATCCGAGCCTGGAATTGATCCTGTCTTTTTGACTGGATTCCCAGCTCTTAACAGCTATGTTATACAGAGCTAAGCTTTTGAATAAATTATTAATAAGGTGTCAAGACAGGCCATGATGTTGAATACATAGATGGATAATGAGGGATTAAATCAACTGCCTTGGAATGAACTGTGTTTTGTTTCCAAATCTGTTATGCTTGGCAGGAGCACCAGAAATGGAACAGCTGCCGACTTACTCTTGTGGTGATCGACCTCACCCCCTGGTTTAATTGTATAACAGAAAGCAGAGAAAGAGATGATTGATCTGCTAATATCAAATTCTTCCTTCCAATACTCATACCAGACATCTAAAAAAATTTTGAACACAGCCTTGTGGCTGATCTGGAAGAAACCCAGAGAGCAGCAAAATTTCGCAGCAAGTAGAGTCAACAGAAGGCTGGTTGCAATGCACCGGCCCGAATAAAGTGGCTCCAAACCCAGCAGGAGATCCCTGTGTCCACTAGGCAGACCGTGGTATCTTCCCCTACACTGTTAGGGAAAGGCTGCACAGCAGTGAGGGGTTTTCTCAGGCCTCAGACCTCTGCAGGGGTGTCAGTCTCCTTAGTTTATGTGTTCCATTCCCTATGCTCCATTCCTAACTGGCACTCACATGTCTTCACATAGCAATTAGTGCAGGTATTTAGAACTTACCAACAAGTTCAATTCATTGGGAAAAAATATGGGTGAAATCCTTAATAATGGTAGATCTAGATTTTCTCCCTTATCTTTTGTACCTCATTAGAAGACTGGACCCCAGTAAAATAAACTAAATATTTTTATACTTTTTTCTCATGATAAATGTATCTTATTGCATATAATTAAAAAATATAAAAACCTATGCAGAGGCGTGCCTGGCTGGCTCAGTCGGTAGAGCATGTGACTCCTGAACTCAGGGTCAGTGAGTTCCAGCCCCACATTAGGTGTAAAGCTTGCTTAAAAACAAACAAACAAGCAAGCAAACAAACAAAACACATATGCAGAAAAATCACTGAAAATCATGCTACCTAGGGGCAAACATTATTTTCATTTTGATGTATATTCTTCCAGTTGTTACTGTTTATGTTTTACTTAATAGAAATCATACTGCATAAAAGGGAGATGGATTGATATTTGTCCTTTAAATCACACTGAAGCTCTTGATATAACCTAAACGCTGATTATTTATTTTGAGAAGCTCAAGGATTAAATTCTGGAACTTTCTGGAATCAAGATATTATTAAAAAGATACAAAAGCAAAATACAAAAAAAAAATCTCCTTACATATAAAATATTGAGGACTCTCAAGTTGCTACCTGGTACAAATCTTTTAAAAAATTAAATTAAGGGCTTACTTACCCTTAAAGATTTCAATCTATTTCTACAGCTCTCCCCCACCTCCCAACAAAGGTAGAAAATGTTTTGCAACAGAGATGTAATAATAGATCATCAAGTCTGTATTATGATTTGTTAAATGATAATGGTTACTTTTATTTTATTTTAAAGATTATTTATTTATTTATTTGACAGGAGAGAGAGAGCACAAGCAGGGGGAGTGACAGGCAGAGGGAGAAGCAGACTTCTTGCTGAGCAGACACCCCAATGTGTGGCTTCCCCATCGCAGGACCCTGGGATCATGAACTGAGCCGAAGGCTTAATGTTTAACAGACTGAGCCACCCAGGCACCCCTGGTTACCTTTATTTTTAAAAATTCTAAAGATATCTCATAGGTAACACTCATTACTATGAGGCCATGAATGTCTGTGCTGACAATGGAGCAGAGACACAGAGGTCTTTAAGTCTTTTGCTATGGCTTTATAGTATAGATTTCTCCACATGGAGTTGGGAATAAGGTCTTTATTCAGTGTTAGTGGATTTTCCCATTAATTGTTACTGACCTGAAGAAGAAGAGACACTGAATAAGGTACTGGAGAACGTGAGAAGTGAGCCAGCTTTCCTTGCCAATCAGGAGTTACAAGAAGCAACATTTTCTTAATGTAGAGAAGAAAGTCACAAAAATAAAGCAAAGAACAAGGCATGACCTAATAACGGGTTTTCAAGTATCAGATATCTTATGAAGGGTAAGTGACTTAATGTTACCCATCCCTATAAAATGGAGCTGATGGGCTTCTTCGGCAAGCCGAAGGGTTTCTTGCACTTAGCAAGGTTTTAATGACAGCACACTGTGTTCCAGGTACTGTGCTGAGCATAAGCTGTGTTTCCTGAGGACTCATATGTGGAGTCACGTGAAATGAATAGCTTTTAAAAATCACCACTGTCATAAATACCAAAGGGAGAAATACACTCAACAAAGATTCTTCCCAGAATTTAGGGTTGCCTGATTTCACAAATGAAAATACAGGGTGCCCTACCCTACCCAGAAGACCTCTCCATTGAATGATGGTGGGGGTGGGGGAGGAGGTGGAGGGGAGGGTGTTCGGGTAGACAGAAAAGCATATTCCAAGGCATCTAGCTGGGGAGGCAGTTTTGTGCATATAGAAATCTAAGTTAAATATAAGGAGGAAAAAAACAACAACCACCCCGAGAAACAAAGCCAGGTGGAAAAAACTGGGTAAACATACCTAGTGATATATATTTTTTAAAGTATAGATTAAGAATCACCATACAGAAACTTAGTTTTATTCACCCTAGCCCTCTTTTCCTGACAGCAACACCAAGGGTTCTGTTGTGGGCAGACATAGTTACCTTTCTTTACTACCAGCCCAGACATAAAATAGTCTCTCAAGTAATCTGGTTTTCCTTAATCCCTTGATGACCAATATGTCACTTATTAGTTTATCTGAACATTTTACATTTTAATATTTTTAACTGTTGTGTTCACCTGCATTAATGACTCTCCTAAAGGCATCCCCTTCTTCTGGAATTAGTGCACTTCATTTGCCTGAGCTTTACCCACCTCTACCTTTTGTAGTTTTTTTTACAAGAGCCCTGGTGAGGCTTTCTCTTTCCAGACTGACTTGCCCTCCTCATAGTTCCTTCAAGTCCCTTCACAGATGTGGTCATTCCTTCTATCACATATGAGCACAGTAAAGGATAGACTCAATCTGGTTTCAGTTCCAAGCTCCTCACTCACTGTTTGGGTAAGCTTGGTGGCTTACCTGGTATCTCCTAGCCTCGGTTTTCCCATCTTTAGAAGGGACCAATGATACTAGAGACTTACCTCAGAGGATGTTGTGTGGCTTTAATAATCCCACACAAATGCAAGATTTTTAGCATGATTCCTAATACATATTAAATACCTAATGATTATTAGCTTTAAAATTTTCCCTTAAGATTTCCACAGCTTTCTTACTACAGATGGGTTGTGATTTTGTACTGGCTAGAATATTGTATGCCATTGGGTTTCCAAAGAGGAAAACTTAGCTAATAAACTGCCCAGATTTTTGCTGGCCCGTTAGTATTCAGAGCTCATGCACCTACTGGGTGGTTTGAGATAGCTCATAGGTTTAAGGGATTCATTGTTTTCAGGTATTAACCTTCCTTAAACGTGTAATCTTATACTCGTCCATATTTATATCTACCTGCCTCTGTTTTGCCAGCTCAAAAAAACCAAATAAACCAAACTTCTCACATCTTCCCCACTGGAAAAGAAAAGAAAACTCATGGGACCTTAATGTCAGCGGTAAATAGGAAATGTCACTGTGTACTTCCTCTTCCAAATCATTACTACAATATTAAATCCTATGTTTCTAGCACTGGTCATAAAAGCACTACTGGTTGATTCTACTTCATTTGTCCTTGGCTTCCTACCTTTAATCAGTTCACTATCTGTGGAAAGGCTGCTTGAAATCCATGATTCATGTTGCCTCTTTCTCAGCAAGTTACACAGTGTAGCCCACAACTGCCTGATCCAATTAAAAGAAAAGACAACAAGGCAATAAAAAAAAAAAAAAATTATTTTTATTCTGAACTGTTTTCAAAGGCCTTTGAAAGTCTTAATAAATTTATCTTTAGTCTTACTTTCATCCACATGCATATCTCCTTCCCACAAAGAGTAGGTAATAAATTAGTCATAGTTCCTATTTTTGAAATTTTACTGTATTTCTCTTAATAACTAATATACAAAGTACTCAAGAATTTTACTCCATGCACATAAAACATTGTGACTCCCGAGTTTGTAGTTATGAGGTATACTCATGGAATCCTTCTTAGGAATGAGGTCACATTGCCAGTTCTTACGCAGGTTAAAAAAAATGTGGTTAACAGCTTCCTAATTTTGGCCTTGAGTTTCTTTAAATTACTGAAGTGATGGGCAGAATATGTGAACAGGCAATTCACAAAAGAGAAGAATCAAAAGACCGATACAAATTTAAAATGTAATTAATATTCAAAGAATGAAAATAAAAATAGATTTGTGTTTTATCTGTCAAATAAATAGAGATTGAAAAAAAATAGATTATCCAATTCAGGCAAAAATGCAATGATTACACTTTCTCTTAATGCAATGACTACACTTTCTCTTATTTAGGCCTGTGTAAGAACGAATAACCTTTTGGAAAACAATGTTTGCAATAGTTACAAAAATTTGTAATATGTTACAAAGACACAAATTACAGTGCATAGATAACTCCACACTTTTGTCACCGGACTTACAAAACGTAAACCTTCCTGAAGCATTAGGAACTTTGTAGGAGCTCCATACCAGTGTTGGCGAATGCTCCATTAATTTAAAATTGTACATTAGCACTAGTAGCAAGATATATAGTTAGAAACCATTTTTCCCCCACAAAATAATGGTGGCATGTAAGTGTAATATTACAGTTCAATGAAAGAACATGAATTGGAAACAGAATATCCAACTGAAAAACAAAACTAAATTAATAATTGAAGAATTCATGACATGTGCCCTTAAGCTAACCAAATACTGACCTCTTCCTATAAACAAGAAAAATTTGTTTGCAGAGCAAAATTTGATTCTGAGAGCCCAGCGTGATTAGTAAAGTTACAAAAGAGTATATACCCCCACAGTGAATGATGAATGTAAACTCAGAAGTCCAAGTGAGTGTCTGACACAGAGAGACTCTTCTAGCAGCTCTGTAGAAACTCATAAATAATCTCTAGCCTCAAGTCCAGATTGGTTCTAGGGACTTACTGTGTTTTGTCATTTTGCCAAAGAAGCCAGTTTTGCTTCAGTTCCACATTTGCTTTTCCCTGTGAATCTTACAACGTTTTATTCTCTTTTATCCCAGAGGAACGTAGAACTACAGTAACTGAAATATTTGTAGGCTTTTGGGAGTTCAGATGACCTGGATATGGTAATTCTCCCCATTGGATGGTGTGATTGAAGTACTTAATGTTTTTCTTTGTTTTCATTTTCTATTCTGATGAAGATTTTGTAGTTTCATAGTGTCACACAAAGGAAAATCATCCTTTTAAAATTAGGATTAGCTCTGGGGACCTCTTCTTTCCCTTTTACCATCTAAACCCTTTCCCCAGTCCCTCTAGAATCCTAGGCCCTTATTCACCCTAGGCATTTGATACCAGAGAAATGGTACTGTGTTTTGAGAGAAACGAACTTGAATTTCAATCTCCAATGTTTTATATTTTCTGTGGCTAATGGATATGTTATTTAATTACTCACATTTATTTGATCTATTCATGAAATGATTACACAAGGATGTTGGGAGGAATAAATGTATGAAAGTGTTTTGTAAATAATATAATTCTACATAAACGGATTATTATCAGCATCATCAACTTCATTTAGGGGATAGAATTTCATTGTCTTTTGCCAAGCGCCACTATAAAATAAGATATTTAAAAATCTCTTAGTTTTCTGAGGGTTAGAGAGTTTTTTTAAAATTCCAAGTCTCATTTTTTTCCTTGAACGAATGGCCACAAATGTCTAATAGTTACCTTCTCTAAAATTGAATAACCATTTGCTGGATATCTCAGTTTTGCATCTCTCACCAGAATATTGGAATAAATTGTGGGATATATTTTTCCCTAGAAACAGGATACTCCCCTTTTTTTGGAAATAGTTGAGTGAAGTCTTAATAAGAGGGAGGGATTGCTTGGTCTGGGTTAAAAACATCAAGATTCTGTGGTACTAGATTTTTGAAAAATCCATAGGAACGAAGGGTGGAAAAGATCAATTAATCAAGTGGTTGATTTTAACAGTATGTTGCTTACCTAATTAACATTCTCATATCAAACAAGTGAGCATTTAAATATATATAAACTGTTAGTTCGAGCCTGTGTTTTGAGACTGTACAAACACTTACACAGACATCTGACTTAAAAAAAAATTGTTTTGAACACCCACCAGGATGAACATCTGTTTTCCATCGACTGCCCTTATGCTTTTGGTTTAGATGCTGTAACACTGACTTTTTTTTTAAAAAGAGGTGTGACATTGCAATTGCTTGACAATTTTAATTATTATAGTAATAGCTTTGTGACAGAAGAAACTTCATGACTCAAGAAGCATACTACATGGCAGTTTAATTAAACAGATAGTAGGAAATACTCACATGATTTAAATCATCAGATGGGTGTTTTTTCAGGGATAGTTATTTTCTCAAACTTTAACAGTAACTTTAATTTTACTTACCACCTTCCCCCAAATTGTATTTAGTTAACTACAATAATAAAAATACTCCAGATAATAATTTTAAAGGACCTTTAAAAGAAACTAACATGTAAGACCGCGTTTTTTAAGAATTTTATTATATCTTTGTTAGCTCACATCATAGGACTCACCTCCATAGAGCTTCCAACTTAAACTTTTGCTAGGGCTTTATCTCTTCTGCAGTGATTCTCAACTGGGACCTCACATTAGATTTCCCTGCTGATGCCCAGGCCCCACAGCAGGTCATTGCAATCAGAGCATCCAGGGGTGGGAATCCTGTATTAGTGTTTTATTTGCCTTTTCTGAGACTCGGCCCCAGGGAATCTCTTTAGATCAAACTGATCACTGGGTGGGAAGAACTTACTCTTCAAAAATCATCTCAAATGATTATTTATTTATTTATTTATTGGTATACATAAAAAAAAAAACAACAAAGAAGTGTACAGATAGTTTAGAATAAGATCTGCTGAGAGCATTTGAGTTTTTCCCTGTTTTTCTTTCTTTCTAAGTCTGAGGGAAATGATCCTTTTTCCCTTTTTTATCTGGTAAGAGCAGAGAAACAACCTTTTCCCTCTTTAAGTCAGAGCAATAATAGTAAACATTAGCTCTTCGTGGCTGAACTCTCTCCTCCCCTTTCATCTTTCGAATTTTTCTTTTTCTTTTCTTTTTTTTTAAGATTTCATCTATCTATTTGAGAGAGAGCGAGAGTGAGTACATGGGGGAGAGGGAGATGGAGAGAGAATCTGAAGCAGACTCTGCACCGAGCACAGAGCCCAACATGGGGTTCAATCCCACAACCGGGAGATCATGACCTGAGCTTAAACCAACAGTCAGACATTTAACCGGCTGAGCCACCCAGGTGCCCCCATCTTTTAGAATTTCTTATCATGGGTTTGAGCTAAGCACTTGCGTCTTGCTACTTTTTGCATGTCAAGCACCTGGCACATTTGGTTTGGTATACAGTAGATACCTAAGAAGCAAATGCTGGATAATTGTGTGTATCAAGCATTCACCTGGAAGGAGATTTTTAAAAAAATTTTATTTATTTATTTTAAGCAATCTCTACACCCAACGTGGGGCTCGAACTCAGGATCCCAAGATCAAGAGTCACATGCTCTTGTGACTGAGCCAGCCAGGCGCTGGAAAGGAGATATTTACAGGTATCCCAGAGGGCTCTAAATTCTTCCTAGCCTTTGACAGTGTTGTCTTCACAGAATACAGGGATGATAAACATGTTAAGAATACATACATTTACATGACAATTATTTTAATTGAAAAAGCTGATTTTGCAACTATGTGTGTATATTTTTATGCACACCCACACACATCACTTGATTTTCATAATAATCTGAGGCAAATTTGCCAGAGATTGGTTTTTCTATTTTACAAGTGGGGAAATTGAGGTTCAGAAAGTTTAAGTAACTAGCCCAGTGCAAGCAATACCCAGCTAGTGGTAAATACGGGTCAGTAGTTTAGGGCTTGAGATTACTATTCCTTTTCTTTTCCCATAACACCTTACAACCCCTTGCAGGGTGAAGGCATATGGATCAAATCTGTAGCTGACCCAAGGGATGATAGAATCAGAACTCTAAAATACTTCAACAGGTTAGACTGATGGCCAAGAAAACCCAAAAGATGAAATTTAATAGGGAAAAATATAAGGTCTTAAGTTTAGATTATAAAAGAAAATTCTGAAGTGCAGATTTGGGAGGGGAGGAGGGGCCCTAGCTTGTTCATGTGAAAAAAACTCTATGATTATGAGATAAGCCTGTGGTGGACTGAAATGCATAATACAAAGTTAGATTGCTTTTATAGCATTGTCAGAAGTGTAGTATGTTCCACAAAATGCGAAGGGTCTCATGTTCTTCTCTGTGCTGGAAATAAAGCACTTAGAATTTTGTACTTGTTTTAGCCACCACATTTTAAGCAAAATAGAGATAAACTGATGTTTGTTTGGAGTGACAAACTGTCACTCACAGATCAGCTGGCATCCTCAACATACAGATCATAGTGGACCACCCCCCTTCCATTCCAGGATTTTGGGGCAGTTTAGTGGCCTTAAGAAACGTCTGTGAAGGGATGCTTGGGTGGCTCAGTCAGTGAAGCATCTGCCTTTGGCTCAGGTCATGATCCCAGGGTCCTGGAATTGAGCCCCACATTGGGCTCCTGGCTCAGCAGGGAGCCTGCTTCTCCCTCTGCCTGCCACTCCCCCTGCTTGTGCTCTCTCTCTCTCTGACAAATAAATTAAAATCTTAAAAAAAAAAAAAAAAGAAACATCTATGAATTCACAAAGGCTTAAATTCTCTTGGTAACTTCTGGTTCTAAGTTCCTGCCGGATTGTTGAAATATAAATGACAGTATTTTGCCTGGACTATCTCTACTCCGTTCTTTGTGGGCCCAGCTAGCTCAGCTTCTTTTTATCATTTCCACAGAATCCCACTCACACAGGTTTGGGGTGCTAAGAGATTTACTGATAATTTGGAGAGACAAGGAAGGTTTATGGAGCAGGAACCATAAAAATTCTAGATTGAAAAGCAAACATTCCCTTTCTTAAATCTTTCCTTCTTCCCTTCCTTCCTTCCTTCCTTCCTTCCTTCCTTCCTTCCTTCCTTCCTTCCTTCCTTCTTTTCCTCCCTTCTTTGTCATCTTGCCTCTGGAAATTTCTTATTGTCTGCTGATATGTTCTTAGCACTGTGATCTTACCGGCGGCTCTCACTCCCTCTCATTTTGGTCCTTCATTCACTTCCTCCCAGATTTCTGCAGGAATTCCATATGTTTCTCTGATTACTACATACACCAATTCACCTTTCTCCATTTCTTACTCTTAAATTCAGTTCCAGCCAAGCTGGGCATACACAAAGACTACTAAGATGCTCAGTTAAACAAAAGGGCCACCCCAAGATTTCTTCCCTAACAGAAGCCATTCTTTCTAGAATAGAATTGTGCAGTTAAGTAGCATTTTATTCCTCTGTTAAATCAAGAAAATGAAGGGTATGAAAATAGTAGCTTCCTAGCACTTATTTTAACTAATCTAAGATAATTAACTCATTTAAAATTGCTGCGTGAGGGATTATTCCATTTTCCCCCATCATAATCATATATGAATAGAAACTATTCTTTTTGACCATAGAAAATGCATAGTTTTGTTATTATAAATGAATATTGGTGGTTAGGACAATATCAACTTTAGGTTGGGAAAGAACAGTGCAGTAGTTGGACAGGACATATCTAGGACATCTAGGACATTTCTGTCAATGACATTTGGAATAGCAGATTCTGGGGTCTTTGTCTTGTTATAGAAATAAATCAAGGACTTGTTTCCAATATTCAAGCAGTAAAAATAGAAATGTTATATATATATAAAGCAATTATCATTAAAATATTGTTAAAATTCCAAGTATATGTCTATACATGAATATATCTCTATGTAAATACATGTATACACTAAATTCACTCATTTATTGACCACATTTTAAATGAGTAAACAAAACTAGAATAATCCCTGTCTTTATGGACCTTGCTTTCTCTCTAAAGATGGTGGATTTTTTTTCCAAAAATGCTAACATACCTGATGAGAGCTAAAAGTTTGTGAGACTTGAGCAATGAAATATGATCTGCAGATTTAGTATTTGTTGAGACTACTTGAAAGATTAGAGGAGACCAATGGTGTCTGTAAGGCAGGGCAACTTTCCCTAGCTCAGCTGGGTGTGGGAAGGCACCCTTCACACAATGACTCAGTCTTTTGGGACAGAGTATAATAAGTACCATATACCATGACTAATACAATGAATGCTTTAGCTCACACCTCATCTACCTCATTATGTTGGTGCTAATGTTTGTTCCTCATAACAGCAGCAGCAGAGGCAGAGGAAGAAAAGCTCCTGAAATCATTTTTTTTTACATTAAACCAAATGTTCCATTTAGTAGCACATCTTGCTCAGTCCAACCACAGCTCCTGGACAGCGGAGGCGATGGAAGGCATAATAAAGAAGAATGAAGATGATTTATGTAGTACCCACTGTGAATCAGGTGTCATCCTAAAAAACTTTCATCTATTAACCCATTTATTCCTCTCAACAATATTATCATCTGTAGAGGCCGCTTGTAGGCAACCAGCTTGAGCACTGGAAGCCTGAGTAAGGTAGAAGGGCCCACAGTGCCCACCGGGCTGAATGCAAACATGCCCATCAGGCCACCCACCTCAAAATACCCAGAAGCCCTAGCTGACCAATGGCTGCTTACAACTGGCACAGGTACCATAAAAGAAAAATTCCATTTGGTCCCATACCTCCTCACCTTCTCCCATTAGCTACAGCCCCCCCTCCACCATTGCCTCCCAGCAGACAGTCTCCTCTGCTGTCCTGCCCCTGGCTCCCTTGCACCGTATTCAGTGAACTATCTCCTTTGTTCTGCCTCGGGGGAATTCTTTCATAGCTTGCACTGAACATCCCGCCTCCACCCATTTTACAAATGAGGAAAATGAGGCACAGACAGGACAAGTGATTTTCCAGTGTCACAGGGCTAGTAAATGGTGAAGCTGGGAATTGAGTCCTAGCTGACAGGTTTCAGAGGCTGTGCTTTTAACTACCATGTTATTCTTTCTTTCAGAAGGAAGGATTTAAAGTTTATTTCAGTAGAAGTAGCACAACGTCTTCACATAACAAAAGACAGCATATAATTACGTCGGACGACGGAAAGAAGCAAGAGGTCTGAGGAGATAGGTGAAGCAAGGTGGGCTGGTGGAGAAGCTTAATGGACATGGTCCTTGCTCTCCACCATGAAGAAGGAAGGGTAAAGCTGCATTTTGGCCATCTGATTTGGTGAATGTGTTTAGGATGCACTGAAGGCATTTACCTCCCTTTATGCGGAGTACAAAGTTCTTCTGCTTTATTATTTCATTAAAGTAAAATTTTCATGAAAATAAAAATTTGAAATTTCATTTGATATGCAAAAGAACTCCCAGAGGTATTATCTCTGTGTTTTCCAGATGAGAAAAAAAAAAAAAGGCCTCCCTTTGTTGCCAGAAGAACCAAGGTTGTGGCCTGAGTCTGGGCCAGGCCACGTCCTGGGGGGGGCAATGGTGCAAGTTTGGGAGGCTGTTACATAGGTCCAGACTTTTCTAAGAATGTGAAAGTTTCTCACACAATGTTGGTGTCTGCCTAAGTTTTTCTTATATAAGTAAAAAGAATTAGCTTTACATAGTCACAGATTAATTTCTTTATGTATAGAAACTACTGGATTGTGTTTGATGTTAAGTGTCCAGTTAGGTAAAAGACTGGTTTCCCAGGCGAGAGCACTTAACAAACTGCTTTAGAATTCTATGCCACTAAAATCTGCCGCAGTAGTGATTAATTGGGGAAGGGCAGTGCCATTTAGTGTAAGAACACAGGCTACGAAGTTAAACTGTTGGGCTGGAATCCTGGCCTTGTCACTCACTACCTGTGTGATGTTGGACACATTATTTACCCTCTCTTTGCCTCAGTTTCCTCATTTGTAAAATGTGTATAATTACAGTATAATTTTAAAGGTGTGTATGTGTGTGCATGTGTGTGCAGAATGATTCAATGAGCTGAAGAATTTGAGCATATAGTAATGACACAGATGCGTTAAGTGTTCTATCCACCACCACCACCACCTCCCTCATCCCTGCAACTAAAATGTCAGTTCCAGGGGCAGAAATTTTTGTCTGTTTTGTTCACTGCTGTATTCCAGGCCCCTTGCACCATGTCTACACATAGTAGTTGCTCAGTAAATAGCTATTAATTGGAAGGGTCACTTTTCAACATTTTTGCAGCAAGTGAATTGGGTAATCAACAGTTTATATTTTTCCAAAAACTGTATCTACTATAAAACATGTGAGAAAAAGAGTAAAATAAATAAAAATCCAATTCCTAGATATTTTTAATTCATAAGAAAATTTATATCACAACTAATAAGACAATGAAGAGAGGACATTTTTCTATGATAGAAGTCTTGATTTTGTTGCTGGAAATGCTGTCGTCTGAACAATTCACATACATATGGGAGGAAAACAAAAATAAAGAAAAAAAGTAAAAACCTAATTAACAGACAAATGGATGAAGAAGGAATGCAGTTGCCTCCCTGACTATTTATCCCCATTTTAAGGCCTGCTGAATTCAAGACTGAACTGCTCAGTTCATTGACTCCTAAGTAACAGTGAGTCAACATATTTGCATAAACACTGCAGTGTGTTTGTACCACATTTTCCATTGTTTTCTTTCAAGTATAAATTTCATTGAAATGAACTGTACTCATTAGTGGGAGACTGTGCAATCAACTTTGTCCCTAGGGAATTCTGAGACAAACTACAGTCTCCAAGATCAGTCAACAATTTAGAGTACATCTATAGACCTTTCACAAAAATGTCCTGGGAGATGAAGGCTGAGGTGGGGGCCAGGGGTGGAGGAGGGGAGAAATGCTAAAGAAAAACTCCAGCTCCTAGTGGTTAATTCAATAATATTATGGTACAAAATGACCCTTTATCATTTCAGCAGCAAGTGATTTTCTCTTCCAACCTGCTGGAAACTTTCCGTTCAGGGAGAGGCATTAGAGATACAGGAGAATGGGTGATACCCACAGTGTTTCTTGGCCAGGAAGGAATTTGTTTATCATTTTTCGATGCTATGAGTCAAACAAGAAGACAAAAAGAGATTGAAGAATACAAAAACAAACACAAATACACCTTGTACTGTTTTTTTGTCAAAAATGCATAGACTAGGGGTGCCTGGGTGGCGCAGTCGTTAAGCGTCTGCCTTTGGCTCAGGGCGTAATCCCAGCGTTCTGGGATCGAGCCCCACATCAGGCTCCTCCGCTAGGAGCCTGCTTCTTCCTCTCCCACTCCCCTGCTTGTGTTCCCTCTCTCGCTGGCTGTCTCTCTCTCTGTCAAGTAAATAAATAAAGTCTTAAAAAAAAAATGCATAGACTAAGTAAAAACCGAAATGCATTTTAACTTCATCCAGAGCTCAGGCTCTTGGCTAACTGAAGTAAAATTGTCATCATTTGACATGGCCCTTCACTCTTACAGCCTGTTTCAGGATGAAAACATCATTAGAGCCATCTTCAATCTTATGAAGAGGGTGGGGTGCTTTCTGCAGTTTTGTGTTTCAGAAGCAGAGAAGGAAGCCTGGAGAAAGGCAAAATTACTGTAACAGACACAAATCAAACTTAATCACCCACTCAGATAATGTGAAAGCCTTACTGATCTTTTAAGCTAGCCTGTAATTCATTCTTGGAGTCTCTGCCTGTGAAAGTGAAAAGTTGAGAAGGAACCTGACAGCAGCAGCCTATTAAGGTCCGTAACTGCGGGAAAGGCTTCATGGAAACCAGCAAAACCATCTGCTAAACAGAAAATCATAAGGGCTCATGTTCCCACACAAAGACTGTAATGACCTGGTCATAATACAGTGTCACAATTAATGTTCTTTTTAAGGCTTCAGGTGCCTTTAAATTTCTTAGAGTACAACATGGTTTCCTTCATAAAAAATCTGACAAATCTGAGTATATGCAGCTGTGTTTTAGTGCAGAAGAATCAACAGGGAATCAACAAGGATGACAAAGGTAATTTAGAGCCCTTAGTTGATGAGACTGAGTGCTGCGTGTCACATAAATTAGCTGTGAAAAGAAATCGTGGCCTTTGTGGAACCTTTAGTTTTCTCAATGAATCCTGATTTTTAAAATTTTAATTAATTATTGATTGATTGATTTTTAAAAGTAATCTCTACACCCAACATGGAGCTTGAACGTACAACCCTGAGATCAAGAGTCACATGCTCTACGGACTGAGCCAGCCAGGTGCCCCCAAGTGAATCCTAATTTAAACTGGAACAATGAAACAACTTGACTCGGGGTCTGAAGACTTAGATTTGAACTCAGATTTTCTCATTTTCTAGCTGACAAATTGTGGAAAAGTTACCTTATTTCTCTAAGTTTCAGTTTTTCTCATGTGTAAAACGGGATAGCACCGTTGTGAGAAATAAATGAAATAAAGTATTAAAACTCATCTACCATGTTGTAGATACTCAAGATGTTTAAAAAGACAAATCCCAAATTATAATTCTGGAAACTAGCTGTATTGCACATTATAAATTTGTCTATATCTGTGAAATCATTTTTTTTAAACAGTCCATAAGATGAGTCTTTTTTGTGGGGGCAGAGGGAGGGCTAAATTCTGAACAATGTGAGCATGAAATCATAACACCCCAAACTTGGGAGATTGTTGTGAAGACAGAATAGAGACTTTAGAGTTGGGAAGATTTCCCCCAAAGGTCTGGAATTATTCCAAAAGTATTCCCCGTGCAATTTGAAATTCAATAGGAAACCCAGTTTTATTTTATGTTCAACTTTATGCAATTGCCTCTGTTCTGGAGAATGCGAATGAACTATAACAGAATGAGTACAGGTAGAACTGAAACAGGTAATTTGAAAAACAGTGTCAGAGGGCTAAATTTCATTCCATTTCATAGTTTTATTTAAATTTAGAATAAATTTGGCCTGAACTTGGAATGCCATGATTTTAACAGTTCCTCATTCTAGTAGATTCTCTTTTTATGCTAACGTTTCATGTGAAAGGTAAGGGCTTTAAAACATCTTACTATATTCCAGATAGAAAAAAGGGAGTGGATTGTTACCTTAGAATAACTGACTGGTTCTATACTTTCAGTTATGAGCCACATTTTATAATTATATACAGTATCAATATATTCACTCCCATTTTTTTCCAACTCATAGTTTTTTCTTTATCTTACTTAATACCCTACTTGCTTAAGTAAATACTTCAATAAGTATTTACTTACGATATCTATATATTAGGATGATTTGAATAAACACAGCTTATTTGGGTATTGTCACTCTTGTGTGTGATAACAGGGAAAGGATCCAAGAATATAAAATATCTCACAAAAAGTTTCTTGAATGGTTATTCTCTCCCATTCTCACTTTAAGGGAGAGAAGTCCAATTTATGACTATAGTAACAGGTTAAACATGAATGTGGCAATAGGTATAAATTATGTTAAACTGGTTTTAAAGAAAATAAACTGTTCCTTCCCATGAACCTTCACCCATTTGAAGCTTTGAAATATTTAGATAAACTTTTCTCTCTCATTTTCATCTGCCTTTGTAGTCTGACTTTGAGCCAGGACTTGAAGCAGACATACTGGGCTCTTGCGAAAAAGCTTGTTCCCACAAGATTGCCAGCCAAATTTTGCAGACTCAAGATGTTTGGAGAGTTTGGATAATCATCACAATTTTTGGACGCCTATCTGAGGTAAACATAAATGCCAAACCTTGAGGGTCTCATTATTAGTGTAAGTATGATCCAATATGAGGTATTTCTGTTCTTGGCTGGTTGATATAAGATAATTGTAAGGATTCTTAATTGAAATTTAATTGGAAATACAAAGTGATACATGTTGGTTGATAAAGCATCACAGTGAAACAATTTGCTCCACTATACTAGATGCCCAGAAAACAAATTAACACATTCTTAGCACTAAGCGACAATTATGTAATCACACCACTCCAATCTTTGGAAAGATTTTATTATCTATTGACTGACTAAAACATTTGTTTGTTGTCACAATTAACACTTTAAAGGGCTATAAGTGAGGCCATTTTTTTGGTACCGAAAATGTTCCTTCAGTTCTACAGTCTCCCCCTAAACACCGTAACAAAAATCCCAAAGGTGTATCCTTTTAAGAAATGTGTCTGTAAATGTTAAAGTATAGGAAACTTTTTTTCAATACTAAATATATATTTTTAAGATTTATTATTTATTTTAAAGAGAGAGAGAAAGAGAGCCTGCTCATGAGCAGGGGAGCGGGGGGGATGCTCTGTGAAGCCTCAGAAATCAGGCACCTTCTGTGAAAGCCCTGACGAGGAGAGAGTCATAAGTCTGAGGTAATTCAATTATTAAAGCTAATGCTCAAAGGAAGAGGAGCAGAAAGCTTCTAACTTTAAGAAAAGGATTGGCAACAGTTCTACTTAACTCTCTTTTCTATTAAGACAAGTAAAGGGTGATCGACAAGTAAAGGCTTCAATGAAGCCTCTGACACCTTGGTGCTTAGAGTTCTTTAAATCTTGCTGTAAATTACACACAATGCTGCTTATGTGATTATTTATGCGATGATGTAGTAGCTGTACTTTTATGTAGAAAGAATATGAGCCTGGACTGTGTGCTGAATTCCTGCTTTTGCTTAGTTACCTCCTGTAAGACTAATTTTTGGACACTTGACATTCGTATGTTCACCTTCTTTTAAGAATAATGGCTAAAAGTTTTGACTTTTATTTTGTAGATTTTTGATATGGATATCATCAGGGAAGATTATAATTTGAAGAGGTGACTACAATTCACTTTGTTTGCCTAAACTTGTTGAGTTTCTCAATAGGAGAGCAATTGGTATTCAGATGGGTTAATTCTCATTGTGCTGTAGCCAGAATTGCAAGATGTTTAACATCCCATCTCATTAAATGCCACAAACATTTTCTGCCCATTGTGATAATGCAGTGTGATGACACCATACGTTTCCAACTGTTCCTTGAAAACTAATATATGTATACACACTCCAGGACCTGCCCCCCACCCCGCCCAGTCTCCCTGCCACCACCATGTAAAAACCACTGGCATAGGATTGGTTTAGTTCTTCAAAGCTCAATTATTATAGACAATTAACAGCAGCTCTGACAGTAGAGGAAAACTCAATTAAGAATCAAGAAATCTGGATTCTAGTTTTAATACTGAATCTTTTGGAAAATCATTAATTCCTTGAACCTCAGTTTGCCTGCTAAATGGTAATCAATTTACCTATTTCATAAATTCTTGTAAAAATCAACAGATCTTATGTACATTAAAACACTTTTAAAAATATAAAAATCTATATAAGGAAATATTATGAATAATCCTCAGCAGTCATTATCTTTGGGTGATGTAATAAATGATAATAAACTTCCATAATGAACATATAATGTTTTAGACATTGCTCTGGGAATGTAGAGAATTAAAAGGCAAATAAAGCAGATATCATGTGTTTGTCTCTTACACTACCGAGAAGATAGAATGTATATGGTTAAAAAGATGATAATATAAAGGTAGAGGCAGACATATGATTTAGCAATATGTACTAGAGAAGTTTAGGACAGAAAACATGTTCAGTGAAAGATGTAAAAAGCTGGAAATTGTGAAGGAACCACCTCCCCTATTAAAACAATGGAGATGTATGGTCACTTTCCTCATAATATACATCAGGAAAGTATTGATATTCTCCATACGGATATGTATATAGGTTGTAGATCTTGGGCATATAAATGATTAAAACTTTCTTCTATAGGAAATATTATCAGATAACTAATTTGTCTATCAACTTTAATAAACAGAGAAGGAGTTATTGAAGAGAAGAAATATGTTAGTCTCAAACACACAGGGCAACAGATAAAATGTCTTCTGACTGACTTTTAGGCCATCTTTTTGCTCTTGGTGTCCTTGTATTCTCTGTCCTTCTTCTGGCTCTGGTCTTTCTCCTACTGGCTTTGATCTCTGCCCTGGAATCAGTCCCAGCCTTCTCCTTGCACTTGGCATTCCTAGATATGTACTCTGACCTCATCTTGGAATCCTAGAAACCTATCTCTGAGGGGTAGCCTCCGACTTCAGGTTTCCTCTTGAAATCTAGTTAATATGCACTCTAGAAAGAGATTTTCTACCCTGTCTTGCTAAGATGTTAAAAGCCCCTCAGTAGTAAAGAGTTACCCATATTGGAACAAACTGATGAAGCATTTAATATACTATACAAGATTATTTGACTATTCAAATATAGATTAACCTCAAATGACATTGTCAGTTGCCAAAACTTGCATTTCTACTCTTCCTTCTTTATTCTTTGACGTGGCAAACCTTCCCTTCTTTGTTGAAAATGTCCTTCTTTAGCTGTGACATTAAACTCCCCAGATTTACTTTCTTTCTGAATGCTCCTTCTCAGGTGGCTCTGGCTTTTTCCTCTCAGCCACCCTAAGTGCAGGGCTTCCCACAAGGCTCTTTGTCTCTCTTGCCTATATATCCCATGGCCCAGCTCTCTCCACATCTGACATTCCTCCCTAGCTCCAGCCTCTGTTTCAGACCACAGGCAAGACCTTTTATATGAATGCTCTATCTATAGCTCAAACTCAAACATATGGTCAACTTTCCCCTACTATCCAATATAAATTCCTTCCTCCTTTGTCTTTCCTAACTGAATTGTCATTCATTTAGTCATTCGGGCTAAGAATTTTAAGAATCATCTTCATCAGTTCTTTCTTCTTTCTTCTCAATTTCAATAACCGACCAAATCGTCAGAAATATCTTCAAAATGATCATTGAATCTGGCCTCTGGTTTCTATTGTTGTAGCTTTTTTCTCCCTCAGTTTCTTACTGGCAACTACATAACAATCATCTAATTGAATTAATAGCCTGTAGTCTCTTTCCCTGGCACTTAATTTTATTCTTTGTAATAAGAGTATGGCTTATGAATGGGAAGATTCCCCTGTAAGACACCCAACCCCTATGCCCAAATTGTCAAGTCAGGAAAACATTTATTCCAGTGGTAGAGTGCTTTTCGGTTACACATGCCTTCAGTAGGGCAGCTGTTTCTGTTGACCTGGTGGCCAGCACCAGTGTTTGTATCTGCCTTGTATCTGCACTGTATTAGGATTTCTATCAGCATTTATAATTTTTTTGGTAGGTGTTTCCTAAGTGTGGCCTGGATTTTTGGTTCCCTTATAAGCTTCATATCCTGAGTTTCTTAGGCCAAGTTCATTGGAACTGAGACAGAAGATATGTGATAAGTGACATCATCCATTGTCACACCAAGACATTCACTCCATCTGACCTTGCAGTTCTGCTCCAGATCAGAACCTTGGCACTTTTTCATTCCTCTGCTTTGAGATGAATTGCATCCATACCTGGGATGTTTTCTCCAGAGATCTGGAGACAGCCTTTAGTCCCTGTAATTTGTTCAAGCAATATAATCACACGGTTCTGATCATTGATTTCAGATTTATCATCATCAGCTTAAAATTATATCTAGTCTTTTTTTTTTTTTAAGATTGATCTATTTATTTGAGAGAGAGAGAGAGAGAATGCGTGGTGGTGGGGAGGTACAGAGGGAGAGGGCGAGAGAGAATCTGAGAATCTCAAGCAGACTCCCTGCTGAGCAGGGAGCATGACGCGGGGGAATGACCTCATGAATCTAAGATCACGACCTGAGCTGAAGTCAAGAGTCAGATGCTTAACAGACTGAGTCACCCAGAAGCCCCTATATCAAGTCTTTTTTAAGTGATGTTTTTTGTTACTCCAAAACTGTTTTGTTACCCAATATTCTGACAAACAGTAGAAAAAGAAAAAAAAATCATATAGTCCCACAATTATACATATTCATTTCTATATATCTATATATAGATATATAAATTTTACTTCCATAAGCAATCACTAATAATATAATGTTTTATTTTCCTTTGCATTAAACTAGGAGTATGTGATAAGAGAGAAAAAAATTTAAAAATCTGATTTATAGTTTGCACAAGAATTTCCATGGAGAGAATTCTTTGTTGAAAATACATAGGTGCCAGAGGATGCCAAAACTTCAGAGGGGGGAACATTGCTCTGTCTAGTAGAGGAAAAACAATTTGGAGCTTCTGTTGCAATGCAGAAGAGAAGGGAACGTTGAGAAGTGGAGATGATTAGGGAGAGAGGTGAGAGCAAGATGGGGAGAGGCAAGGACTAGGCGAATGTGGTGAAATCTCACAATGGCATGGTGGTCATTGATGGTTATTGGTAAACATAAATGTCTCAAAAATGAGAGTAAGCTTGCCAGATGATCTGCCCTCTTAGCTCCCTTATATATATTGTGGACATTCCTGTGATCTCTCACCTGTCTCCTTTCAAACCATCTTCTGTGAAGTTTATTAGGCTAACGAATGTGAATGAAAACATTTTAAACGTGGGACTTAAAGAGATGCTGACCATAACAGACCATAAACTTGGCAAGAGAAGAAAATTATATCTGTATTTTGAGAGGTAGAAACTTTCAATTACATCTCTGCATTGTCTGTCTTCCTCTCCAAATTCTGGGTTTACTGAAGTAATGGACCAAACTGTGGTACCCTGACAGAGCTTTCCCCTCAGGAAGTGTTCCATAAATGTTCATCACATGAACAATATATTTCAAATTCATGCAACAGACATTCAATGACAATATGGAAATAAAAGGGCAGAGGATGTACTTGCAATGAAACATTTTGTTTAGTGAAAGGTTGAGATTATTGATTAAAATACTGGACTTCCAGTCTTTGAGATCTTAATTAACTATCTTCTTTTGTTGCCAATTACAGTGAATAAATTAGAGCTAGCTATTGCTACTCTGCTTCTATCAAATTATATACATTTGCTATTCCAGAGAATAAATCATCACCAAGGATTTTTTCCAATTCTTTGCAGTATGTAATTATTCTTACACAGAAGCTGAGGACCACAGCAAGTTGATAAAATAAAATATTGTTAAAATGCATGCCATCTACACAGGTGGGAACCCTGGTTGAAAAACATAAAATCGGCTTGAAGTTTTCATTAAAACCAAAATAAACATTTAAGGCAATATTTAACGTGAAGAAAGTATATATTTCTTTAAACATTATTTTCACTTATTTAATCTGGTTTTTATTTGGAAAAACAAAAATATCAACACTCAATAATCTTGTATGTAATTATTTGATTTAAAATTGCACCTCCTCTATTCGATTTTGTGTCTTCTACTGTCCCCTGAGACCTTCTACTAGAGAAGCTGTGGTTGAACTGGATCTTAGATAATTTTTGAAAATGAAACATCTCAAAACATTTTTTATATTAAATGACCATTCTCAAGTTTTCATAAAGTAGATACAACTCCAACACTGCAATTTACAAGTTTAATTTTTTGGAGGGAAAAACTAGCTATGGCTTTTCCATCTGCATCTAGGTAAGGAGTTCAGTGAGAGTCTGAGGAAGCTATGCCTTTTTTAACTGTGTGATTCTGCTCTCCTCCTTCCTCTGGCTCGTGCACTTGTGTTCATACTGTGCTGCAGGTTACACGACTGAAGAAGGGAGTCTGGGCTCGAAGGGCAGAGAACAATTCTTTTTTTTTTTTTTTTTTTAAAGATTTTATTTATTCGACAGAGACAGAGACAGCCAGCCCGAGAGGGAACACAGGCAGGGGGAGTGGGAGAGGAAGAAGCAGGCTCACAGCGGAGGAGCCTGATGTGGGGCTCGATCCCATAACGCCGGGATCATGCCCTGAGCCGAAGGCAGACGCTTAACCGCTATGCCACCCAGGCGCCCCCAGAAAACAATTCTTAATGGCTCTCCTGATTCTTATGCTGGACACTTTCTCCTTACCATTAATCTGGACTCCTCTTCCCACGTCCAATCTTGAGTCCTAATTCAAACTGTAACCCTGTTGTACCTTCCTCACCCTTCCCCCACAGTATCCTGTGTTCTGTACTCTCATTAGAGTTTACTCAGTCCAGGATAATTGACACACAAAAAAATGCCTGAGGGTACACCTGTGGTAGCTACTCTTCAGACAGACTAGTGAGTGGAAGGAAATAATAGATTGTTGTTTTAAGTCACAAAGTTTTGGAGTGGTATGTTATGCACCATTAAATACATGAAGCACCACTTCAGATACATAAACCACAAACAATTAGGAAGTCTGCCAAATAGCCAACTTTTGCAGTTAGTAATCCCACATATACAACTAACCAGGGGTATGTCCTTGGGTATTTTACTTACTTCCTTAAGCCTCAGTTTCTTATATGTAAAATGGTGATACAATAATAACAGAGCCCTACCCTTTAGAGCTTTTGCAAGGATTGGATGAGAGAAAGGATATAAAATCCTTAGAAAAATGCCGGGCATATAGAAGGCTCTATGACGTGTCAGTCATTATTTTTCTCATCGACAGAGAATACATAAATAAGGAAATTCTACTGATGACACGAAATGTGTTTTTGCACCTTTGCATCAATGTAATTCTTTTATGAAAATTACAGACTTGGAATTGGCTCACTTAAAAATTCTAAAAGCAAACAATGAGGAGTAAAAGGGAGGATAGAGCTGGAAAAATAATTTCCAAGGCAGATAATTTGCCAGTGAGTAAACTATTACCTTAGCAATTTCAGGGTAAAACATTTCAAGAATTGGTCATGCTCCCTTATCTAGATTATAAGGATTATGGGTCATTTCATAACAAAGTATGGGCAAATCAGAAGAAGTTATCAGTTGTGGTGCCAAGTGGAAATAGAGGATACACTAAATCCCAGATGACTCAAGGAAGGTTTCATGAAAGGACTAGATCCAAAGGTATCAAGGTATAAGGAAACCACAAAGGATAATGCAACACCCTGGGGTTATAAAGCAGTGTTTCCACTCTTGAGTCTGTAGAATTAGAGGCAGAAGGGAGGCAACAGATTCCTGAACACAGAAGAGAGCATCATTTTGAGTGAAGACCTTCCTTGGATGGGGAGAGCCAACATAAGCCCACAGGGAAGAAGCCAGGGGATCAAGTACCTTGAATTCCTCTGACCTGCTATGGCTCCCCAGGGCTGAACCCAAACAGAACCTGAAGGAATCTGTTGCAGTCCACCCAGGACAGCTTCCTAGGGCAAGAGTGGGGTGGAGGAGAGTGGAAAAAGAATCTGTAGGGGCTTATGAAAGATAACCAGTCAGAGGATACTGGGGGATAAAGTGGTAAGAGCAGACTAATGGATCCTCACATTTAAATACTTGTATTTTCATAACCTTAATACAATTTCGTGGCAGCTTGGATCAAAGGAATATTTTCGAGTTTCTCTTCTGATCTATTAAGAAGCCTAGGGAACCCAAAGGAGGTATTGTCTTCATTTCCTTCTATACCTAACACTCTAAGTCATTAGGAAGCAATCTGTGAGCGTTACTTTTTTCAGCAATGACTCATGTCACTTCAGGATTGCTGTCAGATAAATGAGCAAACAGCTATTTGTTCACAAACAACTGAGACAAATGCCACAACTGGTCAGCAAAACAGGGGACTCTTGCTTATTAATTTATTTCACCAGGAGGTTTGATCTGAAAATGTTTTGTATACGGCTGTCTTGATGGTCTCTAGCACTCAACCACCTCCAGCTTTGCCTTTTCTCATTTCTTCTTGGAACAGTTTCGGACATCATCTGCTTCAAATCCTTCAACCTTTCCTCTTCCTCCAATTCTCTTTGTTGAACCTTCATTTGCCTCTCTGTAATGTTTTAACCCCTAACTTCAAGCTTGCTGACTGCTTTGATAGTCTAAGATCTGCTTACTGCATTTGGCTGACCAAACAGCCATGCAGGTGAGGGTTTGAGAAACACATTCCAACAGCCTCAGGTAATTTCTAATAGTCATCACCCATTATCCCGTGGACATTAAGTAGAGGTGATTAGTGCAGGAATGGTGTTTTGTGTGAATGCTGGAAGGCAAACTAAGTTGTATTTCTGAGGGGTGAGCAGTCCACCTAGACGAAGGTGAGGCAAGAGGTCAAAAGATACATTAGATGAGGCAAGTGAAAAAGGAGTTATTTGCAATGTGGAGGAGTGAGAGAGAAGATGAATTGGACTCATCTTTCAGTTTGGATCATAATTTACTCTAATTCAATGGAAGTGAGAAAATTTAACATTTTAACTAGAGCAAAGTGTAATGAAAGACAGGTTTTGGCTGGGTTTGATCTTTTTCTGATTGGTCAAAATGTGAAAATCAGAAAACCATCAAAAGAGGAGAAGAAACACACGTGGGCAGTTGAGGACTTGAGGATGACCCCATGGAGTCAAGAAACTGCTGAGACCACATAGTGCATTCTGAATTGGAGGAGGCTAAGAGCTAGTCTTGTGTCCTGAGAAAAATATGGCTTTGTGAGCTCTTGAGGTATGTGTGGGAAGCTGAACTCTGAGCTGGAAGGCAACGGGCTGCTTCTAGTTCTTATTAGAAGACACACCTTTAAATTCCAAAGAGCAAAAGCCATTTTACATAGTATCCTAGATGAATAAATGTTAAGATTTTAAGATTTACAGATGAAAGGGACTAAGTAAGTATGAAAGTTTTTAATTGGCAATCTAAGTTACAGGTATACATTATCTATTATACAGTGGCAGTAAAGTTACTTTGATTTGGAGTAGGATAGACACACCTTGTTAATGGATTCATCATTCTACCTGCATTGGCCTGTTAGGAATTGGAAAAAAAATACAATCCAAACACAAGTCTCATACTAGAGTGATTTTACTTGTTTTTTTGTGGATTATCTGCTATTTAACAGAGAGCGATGGCATCTCTAATTTGAGGTAGCACATTGGTAAGTTCCATTAACCAATAGTTAAACAAATGGGTACTTACAACATATGCCCCAATTTCCTTCAATTAAATTTTTTTCTCAAATATTAGGACCTAGGATAGAAATGAATTGGTCAAGATATTTGTAGAACTGAGTGTGTACATCTGTTTCCTGTAAATGAAACTGACCCACCCTGAGGTAAGGTGGTGCTTTCCTGAAGAACTCCCCTGATAACACACATAACACCCACCCCTCTCTAAGCACCACACCACATGGCCCCTGAGGAATTTTATGATGAGCTGAGGAATATCTGTCATGGTGACATGCACATTGACTTTTAATGCTGTAACAACAGTCATCCTATATACGGTCCAAATGTCCATTTGATTTCTTTAGTACTGATACTTCCCTCTTAATAGCTGCCTGTTCAAAGTTGAAGCTACTTATTCTGTAAAAATATTACCTTATTGTATTTTACAATGGCCTTTTGTAGAAAAGGTCTATCAGAAATCAGTTGAGCTAACATGTTGTTGGTGTTGTTGGGGCCCGTTCCTTCTTTATTTCAGGCAGTGATAATTTGTCCTTGTTCTCAGAGCACAGAATGACTCCATGTATCAGGATTCTGGCCAACATATGCCAACACATTCTTAATTAAAATGCTGGCCACTACACATAAGAATTAAAGAGTACCATACCGGATTACAAATCATATCTGTTATGTTCTGTTTGGGATTACTACTCTGTTCACGAGAGAAAGAGAGAGGCCTTGGGTAACTGGCTTTGACAGAAATTATAACCCATGGCCTCACAAGCTGCAGCAAGGGAGATTGTTCCTACTAATCACGATGCTGAGTCTCCCTCACAGCAACAATACAGAGTGGCTAGAAGTAGACACAAGGGAAGGGTTTCTCATGAGGACCAGGAAATCATTGGTCATGCCTCCTTTCTTTTCCAAGTTGTCCATCTGGAGCAATGGAAGGAAGCAATTCATGGATATTTCACTTTTCAAGAAATAATGACTACTGTGTTAGTTTCTAATGGTAAGCTGGGGCTCACCCAAACTTTGTTGGGGCACCATTCTGTAAGAAGGACTGTGTGTTCCACTCTGATTTCTTAGACAGGATGGTGTAATGGTAAAAAAGTAAAGACTCTGGGCAATTGGACAATTTTCATAAGCTAGTCAGGCTTTTGTTTCTTGTTTTTAAAATGGAGATAATATTATAGCTCACTGAACTTAATCTACCACTCATTATAAGACCCCATTATTTTATGAGCCATTAAGAAAGAAAAAAAACCAGTATGCTGTACCATAAGGCAAATAGCTCAATTAAAGTGACAAAATAAACAGTTCTGACCAAATTTATGCGTGTACAGGCAATCATATCATGACTACGGTCTGACAGTGATTGTAAAATGCTCTCTTCTGCAAGATGCATTCTGATTATAGACATGTTAAAATGTGACAAAATATATGGCTTAGTACCCAAGAAATATGGTAGTATCTCCCTTGTAGGAATGGTGAGTTTATATGTGAAAAGAATGTCTGGCATGTGCTTAGAACTCAAGAAATGTTGGCTATTAATATTATTATATCTATTATTATTATTACTATTATTATTATTTTTTAGAGAGAGAGAGATTGAGTGCATGATGGGGAGTGGATGGGGCAAAAGGAGAGTGAGAGAGAATTCCAAGTAGGCTCCATGCCCAGCATGGAGCCCCACACAGGGTCTGATCTCACTACCCCAAGCTCATGACCTGAGCCAAAATCAAGAGTCAGACACTCAACTGACTGAGCCACCCAGGCGCCCCAATATCTATTGTCATTACTAGGAGAATGACAACAACAGTAGTGAGGTTCTAATGTCTGTAGCTCTAAGGAAAATAAAGAGAAATTACTGTGACTTTAGAATGATAAACAAAGGGCTTGAGAAGAATGGAAATGACATTCTAGCATAAGCTTCCTACAACCTACTGGCATATGTAATTCTGCACAATGACTGTACAGACGTGTCTGATGTAGTTGAATGCTATAGTAAGTTTCTGGTGTTAACTTTAAAAGTCTCCTCATGAGGGCATGACAAAGCCTCTAAATAGGTGTGAGTAGGCCTAGCTAAGTCCTTACCCTTGACCAAATCCTCTTATTTGTGAATAATACATTTTTGGTATTATTATTCTAGAAAGCTTATTAGTCCATGATGTTTCCTTCATTGTAATCAAATTCATATAATGATGGGGGCACCTGGGTGGCACAGCAGGTAAGCGTCTGCCTTCGGCTCAGGGCGTGATCCCAGCGTTATAGGATCGAGTCCCACATCAGGCTCTTCCGCTATGAGCCTGCTTCTTCCTCTCCCACTCCCCATGCTTGTGTTCCCTCTCTCGCTGGCTGTCTCTATCTCTGTCGAATGAATAAATAAAATCTTTAAAAAAAAATTCATATAACGATGTAGAAAATTCTTGCATTTTTTTTTAAAGTAGGCTCCACACCCACCGTGGAGCCCAATGTGGGGCTTGAAATCATGACCCTGAGATCAAGACCTGAGCTGAAATCAAGAGTCAGATGCTTAACCAACTGAGCCACCCAGGTGCTCCAATGATGTAGAAAATTCTTAATCTTTGTCTGTGGTGGCTCAGAATTCAAAACTGAAACAAATATTTTCTATCTCCTCTCCCTAGCCTTCATCAGCTATATATCTATTGCCCTCACTATGCATAAGCACAATTGGAAAATTCTCTGCTAATCAAATTGTCCTGTGATAACTTCTGAGATGGTAAAAATAATTTTTTTTTACTACACCGTGTATAACGAGTCTTTCAAGTCACATCTTGTTTCATTAATATATAAATGTCTGTAAACTTATATGTAGAAGTATATGGAAAAAGTCCTATGCTTAACTCATTGACCACACTGTGTATCATCTATCTTTCAAGGTTTCAAGTAATATCTTCTTTCATTAAGATGTAAGTGTTTGCTGGGGCACCTGTTTGTCTCAGTTGTTTAGGTGTCCGACTCTTGATCTCAGCTCAGATCTTGATCTCAGGGTCATGAGTCCAAGCCCTGCATAGGGCTCCATGCCTGTGTGGAGCCTACTTAAAATAAATAAATAAATAAATAAATAAATAAATAAATAAATAAACAAACAAACAAACAAACATATATATGTGTGTATATATATATGTACATGTGTGTGTGTGTGTGTGTTTGTAAACTTAGTTGTAGACTATGATGGCAAAATGATTTTGAAGATCTCTCTGGCTTTTAAAGAAAGAACCGATTAACTTCAAATGTAAATTTTCTTTCTCTCCTTCCCTACTTCCTTCCTTCTTTCTTCCCCTTTACATCATTTTCTTCCTCCCACCTCTCCTGACCCTCCTCCTTCCTTCTCTCTAGGAAAAAAAATCCTATTCCCTAGGGTATTTTTATTTAAGTTTTTTGGCCTACATGTGGACCATATAACCACTGATTGGAAACTTGTTTCTGTGGCCTAATTTCCCCTATGCTATTATATAGAACTAGACTTCACCGTTAGAACTCATGATCAAGAGAACAAAGTTTCCACTTGGAATTAGTAATGTTTCTGCCAGGACAGGCTTTTGATTGGGTTTCACTATCAGTGCTCACATGACTAGCACTTTACTCCTATTCCAGCAGATACTAAATATGACCCTATTTCTTGGCTCAAAGAAATTAAAATTAAATAGAAAAAATCAGTTCTATTGCTACACATCACTTGAACACATCAACTGGTAGGAAATATTTGCATCTGGGTCAGCATAGTAAGCTACATCAGGTTTCAGACTTATAATTGTATTTGGTACAGTTGTATTTATAAAGTAAGTCCTTTTAACCGTCAAAAGAATGCACCATCGAAGTGGAGTTCTTGAATTGCTGTAATTATGCCTAAACAGGTTCAGTGATCCGTGATGCGGCACTGCCCTAAGGCAAATGAAGAAACATGTCAAGAAGTTCTCTGAGCAACTCTACAGAAAAGACTTGAGACATTGAGTCGTTTTGACTATGAAAGTATCCATCCCAAACTTCAGAGTCAAATTCTTTCAAAACAACTGTTTCACAGTAGTTCGCATAATGGTAAATTAAACTTCCAAAAAGTACATTCTTTTCCTGTTGAGAGCTTTGCTGTATGGTATAATACTTAGTAGGAAGAAAATACAAAATCAAAGCCAATTTATCTAGCTGGGGGAAAAGCCTGCATTTGTTACTCAATTATTTTTAGAGTTTTCTTCCTGCTGAAATTATTGGAATACAAAAACAGGGAGTGGTTACAGTGTTGGGGAAACACTATCAATTGGCTTTAGCAAATATTTAACAAGGAGCCATGAAGTTAACTCAGGAAAATTGCTAAACAATTTAAAAAGCAGCAAGAAAACAATAGTCAAAGACTTGATTTTTAGAAGGCTTTCCAAGTAGTCAGTAGTCCACAATAAGGCTGACCTTCACAGCTTTGAGGTTTAAGAAGAGAGGATGAGGAGATAATTAGTTGTAGGAGGGAGGGGTAGAAATGGAAAGAAAATCTTTGGCTTTGATCCCATCCCCTGCGGCTGAGAAGGAACAGAAGGCCGAATGAGGTAAAAGTTACCAGACAATGACAATAGACAGAGACCAGGGACAACATCCCAACACTCCATAGCAGCCTGGGTATTGATTCTGACCTTGAGATACAAATCTAAGACTCACTGTCCAAACGGGATCAGAAACACCTTTCGAGATATATTGTATTCCTTATAAATTACGTTTAGCCTATAAAGTTGAAGGGTTCCCTCTCTATAAACCCTATACCACTGGGAATACTTTAGCAGTACAAAAGAGGGTTGTAGCATGAAGACTTTAAGGAAAAGGAACAGACTGAAAGATTTTTGAGACAGTAGAGTGTAGGGAACTTATACCAAATCAATGACAATAAACAATAAAGGTGAACACTTTATAATAGTAATAATAAGTAACTTTAAAATAATACCTTAATATTTATTAAGCTATTACTATGTGCTGGCAGAGTTCTAAACTCTTTCCTTTTGTTAATTGACTTAACACTCATAATAACACTAAAGGTAGGTAGTTTTATTATTCTCATTTTACCGACAAGGAAACTGAGGCATCGAAAGGTTATATAACTTGTCAAGGTGCCTGGACTGATAATGTGATAGAGGCAAGATTCACACTGTTGCTTCAGAATCTGTATGGTCAGCCACTAGACCCTTTTGCTGTTTCTTCTATAAGCATTTTTTTTTTTTTGGTAATGCACAGGCATATGTTTTAATTCTAAAGTGATTCTCTGACCACCTTTATTTCCTAGGAAAATTTATGTTGATGTTTGTTTATTGATTGGTTTTCATGTTAAATCCAGAAACTTGGCCATGGAGATGTAAACTGAAATGATGGAATCAATTCTTCAGAACAGATGCTACTGTCTGATTTGGCTGCCGCTACTTCATGGCTATATACCAATGACTGTTATAACCAATTCAAATTCCTAACTATAGCAATACTCCACATTGGCCTTCAATATCAATTTGCTTCTTGATTCATTGAGGTAGCCATCTGAGCATCATCATGTACAGTGGAACTGGCTTAGCACAGCATCGCGGTGTCATGGGTTGTCCAAGAACAGGTGATAGGATAGTTGCTGTCATTCTGTAGTGTTCAAATCATTAAACAACAACTCTGCAAAACAGAGGCGACATTCCCTGGGTTCACTGATTTTTCATGTGGGAATTACAAGTAGGTAGATACTGGATGGAAATAGGGGTTGAGAAAGAATGGAAAGGATAGGAAAGAGGACAAAATAGCACGAGAGGTCATATCGCCTTAATTTATTAACTCACAAAAAGCACCAGTGAGGGGGAATCAGAGATAAGGTTATTTCTTCATTTCAGTGAAAATAAAGGTGCTACTCTGTTGTTTAATCTCCTTTGGTTTCTAGTTCAACGGTAATTTGATGTCCTAGGGAACACTTATTATCCTCTGTAAAATAGGAAAGACTTAGTTTTTCAAGTCAATGCAAATGTACAGAAAAAGAAAAAAATTTAGAAATAAATCAAAGGAAATGATAAAAGAGTAAGAAAAATAGGAACCTATAACATTAATTGGTATTGTTTCCTTTGGATTCTGCCCCATTTTGCTTGTTCCTATTTACCAAATATGATGATACGGAAGAAGTGATTGGGTTGGTGAGATGACAATATGCAACAACTCTTATTAATCTTCAGATTTTCACTACTTCTAAAAAGGTACCACGTGTGCGTGTGCACTTATGTGTGTGTGTGTGTCTAAATGCAGGCATTTTATCCTAGTAATGAGAGGCTCATAAACACATTTTTCTATCCCCTGTAGTCAATAAATTGGGTAGACTACACCATAAAAGATCCTTGGCAGAAGACTGAGTACATATCTCATTCTATTAAGAACACCATGAATTTAAATGAAAAATCTTTTTAAAGCTCTAAAACATAACTAAGACAACTCAGAAAATTGATTAACTTACAACTCACGAGGGCAAACACCTAAGAGCCACCTTATCTGATCTGCAACCCTTACCACCCAGATTTTCTAGATGGTGTTTATAGAGTAAATCATGCCATTCATTGGAAACATTGCTGTGGAACACACCAAATACATAATTGGGATAGTAGAGTAAAATAAAAAGTCATTATTTTTCAATGAGTATAAAATTAGCATTATTTACATCTGTGTCTCTACTACCCAACCTAAGATATGAAACACTGCAAGCACAGTTGATACCCTCTGTGCACTCCTTACTAATCACATTCTTCTTTATCTCTATAGTGATTGCTGTCTGGAATTTAGGATTTGTCATTCCCATGCATTTTTCTATACTTTTATCATATCCTTAAGTCTGAAATAGGACTGTTTTGCAATTTTAACTTCATATGGATAAATTTATTCATGCAATCTGTATGCATGTTTTCACAAGTCTTTTTTTAGATTGCTGTTATGTTCATGAGTTTCAGACATACTAATTCATGAAACTCTAGCTCATTCATTGTATGAATATAAATCACAACTCATCCATTTTCTTTCCTTTTTTTCAGCCTTATTGAGATATAATTGACATATAACACTGTGTAAGTTTGAAGTGTGTGATGTGATGATTTGATACATCTGTATATTGTGAAATGATTACCACAATAAAACTAGTTAACATATCCATCATCTCACATGATTACAAATTTTGTGTGTGTATAGTAAGAACATTTAAGATCTATTCTCTTAGCAATTTTGAATTATACAATACAATATGGCTCATTGTAATTACCACGATATACATCAGTTCCCTGGAACTTATTCACTTGTAACTGGAAGTTTATACCCTTTAACCAAAAACTCTCCATTTCCCCCACCCCCCAGTCCCTGGAAACCACCATTTTACGCTCTGTTTCTGTGAGTTTGCCTTTTTTAAGATTCAACATATAAATAAGATCATACAGTGTTTGTCTTTCCCTGGCTTATTTCACTTAGGATAATGCCCTCAAGGTCCATCCATCTTGTTGTAAGTGGCAGGATTTCCTTCTTTTTATGGTTGAACAATATTCCGTTGTATATATATGCCACATTTTCTTTATTCATATGACAATGGACACATAGGTCATTTTAAAACAGCTATTATCAAAAAGACAAGAGATAATGAGCACTGGTGAGGATGTGGAGAAAAGGGAACCCTTGTACACGTTGGTGGGAATGTAAGTTGGTAGAGCGACTATGGAAAATAGTATGGGGGCGTTCCTCAAAAAATTAAAAATAGAACTACCATATGATCCAGCAATCCTACTCTGGATATATATATCCAAAGGCAATAAAATCACTATGTCAAAGAGGTATCCATTTTCTTTTTGATGAATACTTAGGTTCTTTACAGTATTTTGAAGCAATGCTGCTATGAACATTCTTATATATGTATCCTTGTACACAGGAGCAAAAGTTCCTTCCAGGTATATACCTAGGAGAGAAATTCATTCATTTTTTATTTAATTAATATTTATTGAGCACCTATTATGTGCCAGGCACCACTCTAGGCTCTAGGGACACAACAACAAGAATCAGATGGCAATCCCTATATTCAAGGGTTTTATATTCTACTTAGGGAGACAGACAATGAAAAAAATTAAGTAAAATGTGGAGTGTATCAGATAAGTTCTGTGGAGAAAAACAAAACGACTGGAATAGAGAGTAAGGTGGAGAGGACCTGTTCTTTTACATTGAGTAGTTATGGAAGGCCACACTCTAAAGGTGACATTTAAGAAGAGATATGAAGGAGATGAAGGATCTAATCCTGCATATACCTGGGGGAAGAGCACTTACATAAAGGGAACAGCATGTGCACAGGCCTGAGACAGGAACACACCTGGCATGTTAGAGTGCAGCAAGGACACAATTGTGGCTGGAGTGGACCAAACAGGAGCATAGTAGGGGATGAAATCAGAGAGATTCTGCCTTATTAATGTTAATAGGGCCTACAGATTTTACTCTGAATGACATAGAAGGTACTAGAATGCTTTGCGTTGTGTTGTGATCACAATTTCATTAATAAGAATCATGGTGGGTGCAATATAGAGTATAATGAGCAAGGATGGAAACAAGGAGATAGATTAGGAAGGTAATGCAAATATTCCAGGGGAAAATGACGGTGGCTTGGCCCAGCCAATGACGACAGCCTGATTAGTGGAGGTGGTATGAAGTGGTTAGATACTAGATATACTAAAGGTTGAGCCAACTGGATTTGCTGGATGGACTGGATGATGTGAGATGTGAGAAAAAGAGGAGCCAAGGATGTCTCCAAGGTTTTTCTTTTGAACAGCTGGAAGCAGGATTGTCACTTGTTGACATGCAGAAGATTTAGAAAGAGAAGGTTTTTGGAGGAGAGGAGAACCAGAAGTTCAGTCTTGGATATATTAAATTTGATAAACCTAATAGATATCCAAGCAGAGATGTCAAGTAGACAATTGGTTATTACATAAAAGTTTAGGATATGTACACCTTCACCTTTATTGTATATCACAAAATTGTTCCCCAAATTATTTGTACCTAATTACATTTCATGTTGCTGTAACAATACTTGTATGGTTGATTTTTCATACTGATAATCTAATGGTACTATCTGGTGTTGCATTGTGACAATATTCTTTAACAAAAACAAACAGTACTCCTGGAACTAAGCCATTTGGATCTTTTTTTTTTCCATTTATTTGAAAGAGAGCGAGAGAGAGAAAAGAGAGCGAGCGCCAGTGCACAAGCGGGGGGAGGAGCAAAGGGAGAGGGAGTAGCAGACTCCCTGCTGAGCAGTGAGCCGGATGACTTGGGGCTTCATCCCTGGATCCTGGGATCATGACCTGAGCGGAAGGCAGATGCTTAACCGACTGAGCCACTCAGGCACCCCAAGCCATCTGGATCCTAACAAGCACCACGTGTTCATAACCTACTGGCTAGTGGTGCTGTTGCCACATTTTCCCAAACCAAGTAGTCAATAATCGGAATATACTGATACCCTTAGTAAGAAAATTGAATCAGTGGTTTGTTTCTATTTTCTTTTGAGGAGATGGAAATTTCTACAGACAGTATTGCATAGATTTGATGTGGATAATTCTCTTGTTTTGGCTTTTGATGATGATCAAAATCTCACTAATGTAAACTAATTGGAAGCATTGGAGGTACTGGGTTTTGATTTTAAAAAGAAAGAATTTAATTACTTTTAATTACATATATTGATTGAAACTTTATTAGGCTAATAATGATGACCTAATAGGCATCTTATGATTAGATGTGAGTAATTGTACTTAGAATATTAAATATGATTGGACTATTGCTGGATTCACTTTTATTGCAATAAGTGGATGTTTAAAAGTGTTTTTTCCCCTTATGAGTATGTACACATTTACCTCACAATATAATTTGAATATGAGGTTGGTTTGGACTTCTGCTCATAAAATGGGAATAATTTCTTTTGTTTGTAGTTACTTGATGGAGAATATCTGCTTTCCCCCACACCCAAACATCTTTGGGTTTATGTTGATTGATTTACTTTGCAGTATTAACTTACTGCAAAGAGTGAATAACCATGAATGGCTGTTTTGTTTTTTTTTAACATAGAAAAATATTGTGGAAATTATCAGGATACCATTTTCTTTAAAGATATTTGGAATATGAATTCCACATGGCAGTTCTGCTCATCTCCATTTCTGGAGCTTGTCAGTAAGCCATGCACAGCAAGCAAAACAGCAGTGACAGGGGCCAAATCGTCTCGTGAGTCACTCAGTACCGGATCAGGAATCAGAAGACCTGAGTTATAGTCTAGTCTCTATGGTTAATTATTTTTCTGTTCCTAGGCAAATAATTTCCTAGTTTTCTTAGTTTCCTTATATTTAAATGGTTTGAAATATATGGTTGTCACAATAAAATATTTTTTTAAGATATAAGTGAAAATATGAGGTCTCATTTTTATAGTACTAGAGGTACTTTTGAACTAAAATTCTCCATGAATTTTTCTCCAACTCACAAAAGTCAAGAGTGGAGGGAACAGGCAAGGTGAGTGATGCAAGGGAACATGTTTTTATATTGTTATAAAGTAGTGCATGAGAAATATGGAACATTGGGACATAATCAGAAAAATTTGTGAATTCTGACTTGATTTTATTTAATGTAGTAATTCAAACTGTTAACAAATAATTTGTGTGTAATTTGAGTAGTATCTAAATTACATATGACCTCAGTTACTATACATGAGTTTTCTTCCATCAGCCTTTCTCTCTTTTGTTGAGGTTTTGTTGGAACTATGCAAGAATAAAGACGGAAAACAGATTTTTTTTTCAGTCCTCTTTGTGGTTATAACTGGTATTTATGCCAGTTATATTTGTGGGAGGATGAAGTAGAAAAGCCTTGAAATGACTGGCCTGGCTTCGATCCTACTGTTTTCACCAATCCTCCCTTTATCTGGGGCCACTTTATCTAAGTTTCACTATGTGCAGGTTCTCAGACCAAATGATTTCTATTTAGGCCAAATTTAAGAAGCTCCAGGCCAGCAGCTTAGTAGCCCAGCCTTGTCAGTCTAAGAATTTGTTTCCCTATTCTGGACCCAGCACTAAAGTTCTGCCTCATTTAATCATACCTGAGTCTTTATTTCCTGAACTGTCCCTGTCTTATTGTCCTTTGGAGCAGTAGCCTTGCCTTTTCCTTAACTGAACTCCTGAAGGATAAAAGTTTCTCCCTGTGCTCCAGACCCTGTATCTGGATACTGATACCTGCGGCCATATTTTCCTGGGATGAATGCCTTTTAAGTAAGTCTGGACCTTACCAATGGCAATTGTACCACATCTTACTCACCTGCCCTATAGCTGCTGACTTCTCCGTAAGTGAATGTCTCTATGCTTACCAGTTAGCATCTATCAGCCCTCTGCTTATTGCTTGCTTCGGGTTCCTCTGACATCCCCTTGCTCTCTATGGATCCTGTCACCTGCTTCTGGGATCTTAGGAGGTAGCCTAGAAATCAACAGATCCATACAATCTCTGGGTTTAGAGTCCCCTGGACTGACTGAGTCAAGCCAGGTTCTAAAATGCCCCAGTGCAGGGTACATTTTATTAAAGGTTTTCTTCTTCATATGAAATTTCCTTCAAAGAAGATGATCTCTTTAGACTCCCATGTCTCATGTGGAAAAGGATCTCAGTGTTCTTAGGCATTAGTTATATCTACAAATGCATGAAAGAGAGTACCAAGATCTTTGGAACAGAAATTAAGAAAATCCAGCACACTTCCCTCTCAAAATACAAGACAAAAAACAAACAAAAACTCCAAAAGGATAAAAAAATGACCAGCTAGCTTAAAACAATGGAGCATTTCATCAAAGACTTAATTACTCTAGGAGGGCATTATTTATAGTGTCTGATGGACCTTGGTCATGAACTTTGGTAGACCAGGAGATGACGAGAGAAAACTAGTTAATAATTCTGTAGTTACTAACTAAATTAATGCTCCCCCAACCCCAGTAAAAAGAAAGGAGGCAGAAGCATGAATTTGATGTCCCCCAAATTACTAAATGTTTAAGTGAACTTTAATGTAGTAATTATGGTCTGCTCACCTGAATCAATCCTTTTGATGTTAAATAGATTGTTTTTGTCATTTTTGAAAGGGTATGGTATATTTACTTGCCACAGTAATACGTTTGAAAGGGGCTTATTTTGGAGGAAATGTAAGTGGAGTCATATGTTGTATGAGAACCTGTGGAACTGTTTTGAATGACATGTGAAATTATTACTCATAGGGAATTATTTGTTCCCAAGATTAGTAGGTTAAAAACAATCTAAATAGAATCCAAAAGAATCACAGAATTTCATTTCGTTCATAGGCAAAATAGTTAGAAAAATTCTTTATGGAAAAGATACATAAATGCAGAATTTAGGATGACAGCTTTAATGAAATGAACCCATTAAGAAGCTTTTTACTGCCCCCTGCTGTCAGTTTCTAAAAGAAATACAGCAAAATTACTGTAAAAACTGACTCAGGAGGAATTAGTTGAACAAATTGGTTGGAAAAAAAATTCCCTCCCTTTAATTATACCACTTTTTAGCCAGTGATGCTAATGCTTACTTCATGTTTGTGAGCAATAACCTGTCAAACTAAGAGACCAGCTCTAGAAAAGTGTGTATTAGTGGATGTAGGGTGAGAGGTCAAGTTCATGTCTTGTGAAGTACTCTATTAATAAGAATATACCAGTGTTGCAATTTTTAGCCTATGATGTCCACTTTTCCATTTTGCCAAATTTCACAATTTTGAATTTACTTTTTAGTATTTATATAACCCAGGTAAAATATTCTTCATTAATAAAAGCAAAACTTTTAAAATTAATGAATGTATGGCTTTTTTTTGTGGTATAATCCAGCTTGCAATATTATTTCATTTTGGCATATAAAATGAAGAAATGAGAAATAATAAAAGTAATAGGTAATACTAATGCTGCAGTCATGAGGTGCAAGGCACTGTTTTATTTTTTCACGTATTATTTTACTTAGCCATCATAAAATAGAGTGAGGTAGGCATTATTTTAATTCCCATTTCACAGATAAAGAAACTAAGTCACAAAGCAACTCAGTGACACAATTGGTAAAAGGTGGAGCCATGATTGGAAACCACTCTGGGTCACTTCTCTTAACTTTTTTGCACAGAAAGTATGAACTCTGGAGTTAAAGAGGAAGAACTCCAGAAATCAGAATGGTTGTGGTGGTGTAAGTGTACATTGACTCCAACTAACCATGCGCTCATGTAATTTTATTTATTTATTTTTTTGGTATACCCATGTTGTAGTGGCCAGAGTCTGTGTATAAGCAACAGATCTGTGTTGCTTTCAGTTTGGTTTATCTTTCTGGGTTTCCTTGGTTGCATCACATTGAAGGTATGTGGGTGTGCTTTTTCTAAGTGACTATGTGGCCACTTAGCCCAAGCCTTAGATAGGAGTATATATTTGGGGATTAGTCTTGTAGTGGGCCTCCGCACACCTGTGTCTTTCATCTCTGTACTGCCAGACAACTTCCAGTTCTAGCCACACTTTCAATCATCTTCAGCACCTCATATTCAAATGATGCACACACTTTCACAGTACTTTGAATCAATCAGTCGCACATTTTAAGTTTTCTTGGATGCAATTAATTCTGAAGTCCTATTTAATAACCTATTCGTGCTCCTCTATGCCTGTCCGGTCCTTTGCCTTCCCCTTAGTAGCACATGGTTCATGAAAACAGACACATCCCACCAGTGATAACTAGCACAACTAGTATTTGCAGTTCTGGGATGCTTTTGCCTTGCGGGTATTTGAAAACACCACTTTAGGCTCCAGAGGGCTAACTCTACAGGAAATCTCTTCTCATTCCACATTAAAGTAAAACCAAAAGTCAACACAAATCATTTGCTATTCATAATAAAAAGTACTTACCTGACTCGAGGAGTTGGGTTTCCAGTGACTCTACACTCCAGGTAAACTCTACTTCCTTCTGCCACTTCTTGGCTCCGAAGCTTCTGGATGAATCGCGGAGCTGAGGGGAAGTGGAGCGCATTCTGGGGCTGTGGGTGAGAGATGTTATTGCATGGCACTGCCTTGTCCTGGTCTGCCTGGTAGCAATGCCTGACTTCTGGTAACTTGACCTCTGCTTCCATCTCCTGTTGGTCTCCGGTGGGGCTCTGGCTGGCTGAGGCACTCATCAGGACTGACCGCTGATTTTTAGGAGACAAGTACCCACTGTCTGGTGATGAGGACTCCCCGTTTGGACTTCTATTTCTTGGCTTTGCTGCTTCTCTAAATATGGATGTCAGCTCCTCGATGAAATTAGCCGCCTTGTCACATAGCTGGCTCTGGGGGCCGGTTTTACCTTGATATGCTGGTTTGGGCTTTACACTTGTGTTGGGAGTTTTTGCACCACGTTTTTCAGACTTTCGAAGGCTCCGGATATAGCTGGGGCTAGCAAGCAGGGGTGATTTGGCAGGTTTCCTCTTTGAAGCAGGTGAAGAGGTACGGTCAGTTTGTTCTGGCAGAGGCTGTACAGGTGTTGGCCTGTTATCATGAGGTCTTCCTGAGGAGGCTGGCTCACCAAATTTGGTCTCCTTATGGGAAGGATTTTCACAGACACTTAGAGGAGAGGTGTTGAAAATCTGTGAGATCTCTTTTTCTGAGTCAAAATCTTCTGTTTCAGAGTTGGCTATAGCTCTCCGGGCCAGGTCAAGACTCTTGTTTATCTCTTCCTGGCTGAGAAAAGCAGATAGCTCAGGGAAGAAGTCAACATTCTTGCTTTCTTCCTGCATGTCTGATAGGGAATCATAGAAAGAGTCATGGGAGGAAGTCTCTGACATATTTCAATAGTCTTCATACACTTTTTGTTTCCTCTCAACAGGAAGGCCAGAGGCACTGGAAACCAGTTTACTTCTTGTGTTCTGAAAAACAACATAGAGAGAATTGCCATTAGTAGCAATGGGTGTGTGTGTGTGTGTGTCTGTGTAATCATACTACTACTAATTTACAAGTTGGGAGAAACATTAAAGTGAACAAGTAAACTTTGGTAAAAATCATTTTTCTCTATTCTTCAAGTTGGAAGAAACATCAAGTATACTTGTGTTTATTACGTATCATTTTAATTTAATATTTTCTCTGTTAGTAAATATTAAGTATCTTACTAACCAGCATTGAATAATTCAAAAAGAAAATATCTGCAGTAGGCACTAAGAGTATAGTAGGGCATTCTTCACTTCTCAGAGCCTCCTTTTCTGTAACTCCCCCAACTACACACCTCATTAAAGCTCTAATATTATTAGTGTTATGAGATTAGAAGCTTGATATTTTTAGTAAGTCTGATTCTGCTTATCTCACCCTAAACCACAAATACATTTTAATTCCAACTCTCTTTTAGTTTTCAATGAAATATTTCAAATCTTATCATCTTATTAACTCATTTTTTCCTTGTGTCCACCCATGTGCATTCATATTTACTCATTCAACAGCTATTTCAACACGTAGTTAATAATCACTTATTAAGTTTCAGGTGCTAGAGGTATAGTCATTTTCCAGACTGGAGATTGGCAAACTGTTTTACAAAGGGCCAGATGTAAATGCTTTTGACTTTGTGGCCATGCTGTATTTGTTGTAATTATTCAACTTTGCATTGCAGCATGAAACAAGCCATAGAAAATACAATGAATAAGCATGCCTATGTGCCAATAAAACTTTATTTATGGACACTGATATTTGAATTTATATAAGTTTTACATGTCAAAATATTTTTCTTTTGAATTTCATTTGAATTTTTTCAACAGTTAAAAAATATAGGGACAACAGGGTGATTCAGTTTGGTTAAGCGTCCCACTCTTGATTTTGGCTCAGGTCATGATCTCAGGGTCTTGAGATCAAGCCCCATGGCTGCTTGGCATTCCCTCTCTCCCTCTGCCCCCCCACCCCCCAAAAAGATTCTCTCTCTCCCTCTGACCCGCCTTAATATATATATATATATATATATATATATATATATATATATATATATATATCTTTAAATGAAAAATATATAACATTGTTAGTTTGCAGGCCATACAGAAACAGGTGATGGGATAGATTTGGCTCAGAGGCTGAAGTTTGCTGACTCTTGATCTAGACTGAGGACGTAGTCCTTATGTTCAAGGAATTAAAACTCACATGGGTTTGTAAATGGGCGAGGTGGAAAACACATAAACAAATAAAATAAAATTTGGATAAGGTGTCAAAGGAAAATGAAAAGAGCTTTGTTGCTATGAGAACCTAACTTAAATCTTTTAAGGACATGTGAGAGAACTTTGTGCCTTGCACAGGACATTTATAGGGAAATGCCAGCATTTATATAGAAATACCACCATCAGTTTCATGACCTGCAAAATAATTGGGCAGTAGCTGAAATTCCACTGCATTTTGAACTAAATATTATGAGGCAATGACTCTCCTGTTACTCTAAGTATGCTATTCTTTTTCTGTATATTGTTCATAGAATGATGGAGGGAAGATCTAGAAACCTTCAGAAGGGAAACTTGCCTCAAGATTAAGTCTAGAAGTCAAAAAGGAAGCTTGTTGGATGTGGTAAAACTCAACTTTATAGGTTGGGTCAGGAGTAAATTTAGTGAGAAATTCATTCTCCATAAGGTCAGTGTTCCTCATGAGGACAGAATTGGGCTGCTTGTCCAGAACCAGTTTTCCAGTTAGGGATCCTGCTTAGAGTGATGAAATTTTGTTCTATTATGTGAAGTGTCATTTTCTCTCCTATGACCAAAAAAAGAGCCAGCTTGCATTTTTGACTCCTGCAAGTCTCCAATCTCAAACAGCAGTATGTAGAGGGGTTCCAGAAATCTACCTCGAGGACTTACTACCACACAGGATGCAACGATTCATATCATGTCAATTCAACAGAAGATATGTAATCTGATCCTAAGGCTCAATATTAACCTACTGTGTCTTCTTTAGTTGAAAGTTGTACTTGTGTCGTAGACGTCCTCTTAGAAAGATTACTCTATTATATCTGAATTATGAGATTCTCCACATTCTAGTTCTATCCTACCTACTAAGCCATATTACCCCCTATTCTCCTAGTAAATCTTACAAATCCATTGGAATGGTCTTGTCACTGTCTCCCTCTTTATAACATTACTCTAATTCCTTTGTCCTGTCTGTACTCCAGAATGGAATCATTCTGATTCCTCACCAATTCTTTAAATTAGCCCATATATGGAGAAAAGTTGTATTCAGTGCGTTTTGTGTATTTTAGTATGTTTTGTTCATGAGAAACAGGCAGTTAACGCATAATTTTGAAAAGGCACAATCAAACATAGAAACTATTATGTATAGAACATATAATATAGAAAATGCAAAATTAAATATGAAAATATATAGCCTGATTTTCAGTTTTTTCACATACCCTTCATCTAAGTACCCATTAGCTTTGACCTTCCTACGCAGCCTTCTCCCAAAACTCAAGTATCAGGAACTAGAAAATTCTGTTTTAGTTTGTGTGCCACTGTCTCTTAAGGTCAAAGCTTATTGAAGCTCAAAATCCAGAAATGTGGGTGGGAGCTTGGAAGTTTATGAAGGTGGGAGGAGAGACCACATACTAGTGTCGTTGTGATTTTCAGTGGGAAGCCAAATCTGGGGACCAGCAGTTGAAAGCTTGGAGCTTGTTTCTGGTCACAAAAAAGAAAAAAAACACAGCAAAATCATGGCAAATATAACAAGTATCAAAATAAACATTTATGCAAGGTTTTATTTAACTAATTAATGAGGAAACTGGTAAGATGCACAACTATTTCAAAATAGACTCTAAAGTATATGGGTATAAATGTATATAACTATAATATATATGTATATATATAAGTATGTAAATATATACACAGATAATCAAGAATGTTGAAATGAATTTACTAATAAATTTGAAACTGGTTAATATACAGAGAGCAATAAAATGTAATGTTTGGAGTCATTTCTACGGAGTACAAACTAATAGTATTTCTACCCGAAAAAAATGTATTTGTATATCTATGTTCAAGTATAATTTGCATTGCTATTAGATTTCTGCAATTTACAAAGTTATAGAATTGCCTAATTAAAGACAGTAAAAGGCATAGAATAGAATCAGATGACCCTGGAAAGTCTACCAGACCCCACTGAGTATTCCATTGAAAAGACCCCAGTTCTCTATTGCTTATTTCAAAGCCTTTCATAGTTTGTCCTGAGAAGGCGGTTTGATTTCTCCCAAAACAGAGCCCTTAATTACGTTTGGCCCTTCAGTCAGCAAACATGGTAGATGGTTTAGAAGAAGTCAAGGTCAGGGTCAACTCTTAAACTGTGTGATGATATAAGTCACCAGGCAACATTAACACAGAAAACATGAAAATTGGAAGAGAGAGATGCTTTGGGCCAAAAATATGTTTATATACTGAGGGCAAAACAGACCATATTTCCATTTATAGCAAAATATATTTTTCTTTGGAAGAGAAGCTATTGGTCTGTTTGTTTTTGGCCTTAGAGAAATTAATTTTTTTATTAAACTGTGTGAGAGATTGGGAAATATAATTTTCTAAAAAGATTTTATTAATTTGTTTTTGCAAGAGAGACAGAGAGTGAGAGACAGCACACAAGCAAGGGGGTGGGGTAGGAACAGAGGTAGAAGCAGACTCCCCACTGAGCAGAGAGCCTGATATCGGACACTATCCCAGGATCCTGGGATCATGACCTAAAGGCAGATGCTTAATGACTAAGCCTCCCAGCCACCCAGGAAATATAATTTTGAAAAAGACAGGTTTCTGCCCTCATGGAACTTAGTCTATGAGGGGCATAAATAAGCAATAAACATATATAATTTAGTGTGTCAAGTGCTATGATGAGAGAACAAAGTGCTGTGTTTGCACCTAGAAGGGATAACAGGGTTAGGATCAAGAAAAGCTTTATGGAAGATGAAGACTATAGGATGATATGTGAAGGAGATGGAAGAGTTAGGCAGGTAAAGAGGACACTGGCAGAAGCATTGATCCCAGGGAGAGTATGCCAGACTCAGGTAACTCAGAGTTTCAGTGAAACAGAAATCTATGTGAAGAACTTAAATTTTATCTTAGGTGCAGCTAGAGGACAAAGAAGACTGTTAAGTATGTGAGAAACATCACTAGAGTTGCATTTTATTTTTTTCCTTTTTTTTTAAAAAAGATTTTATTTATTTATTTGAGAGAGTGAGAGAGAGAGAGAGAGAGAGAGCGATGCATGAGCAGGCAGAGGGGCAGAGGAAGAGGGACAAGCAAACTCCCCGCTGACCTGGGAGCTCAACACGGGGCTTGATTCCAGGACCCTGAGATGACGACCTGAGCCGAAGGCAGCCACTTACCTAACTGAGCCACCCATGTGCCCTGAAAGTTGCATTTTAGAAAGATAACTGATTGTAGCCTAGCTCAGGGACTGAGTCAGGGGAAGAAGAAGGCAAAACGAAAGAAGAAAGCCAGTGGGAAGGCTTGTGTCCTCTTCTCGGGGTTGTGTATACTTATCATTGCTTTATCTTTGGTTGCCCATCATCTGAACCTCCTTATTACTTTTGGGTAATTCCTCATGTTATGAGCCTCAGTGAGAAACAAAGCTCACTTACAATGAAATGTGGAATCTCCAAATATTTGCTTTCCCAGCCCCTCGGAGCCTGGGCACAAGTCTTGGCACATGGCAATTACATGCATCCATCTTGGACTTTGAGGCAGTTTCCGTGGAGGAAGCATTCTGGTGTCTGGTCATAGCAGCAGATGCAGCAACATGGAGTATGAGGGGTAGCAGTGGGGGCTGTGCAGAAGTGGGAGGTAGAAGCTGTGGTGTGGACTGTTGAGCTGTCACAGCAGTGGTGGCCACACATGAGCCTTTTCTTGGCCTTTTGGTCTTGCCTCCAGCATACACTCTGGGCCTCATTCTGTGAATTGCCACAACTCTTATCAATACTTCGCTTTGCATTTCTGTCACTTGGCACTAAGAAGCACAACTGATAGTGATAAAAAAACATGACAGAGGCCTGAATAAGTGACATTGAGATGGACAACAGTGGACAATAGATAAAAGATAGGACAGAAATCTGTGATTGGTTAAATGAAGAGATGATGCAGAGGCAGGATTATAGATTTCTTATTTGAACAATGGGATGGATGGTGCCACTAACTCATAGGACACAAATGTGGGGAAAAGTTTTGATAAAAAAAATCTTAATTTTGATTTGCACCTTTTGTAACTGGGAACTCTGGTATTGATGTCTGGAAGGCAATTTGAGATACTGGTCTAGAGTATATGAGAAAAGAGAGCAAAACTCTATTGGGAATTATTAGCCCATGGTGACAATGTAAGACCTGGTGGTGGATAAGATCATCAAGAAAGAAAGAGAGAGAGAAAAAAAAGAAACAATCCTCCAGAGAGTTGGGGGAAAACCAGGGGAGTGGAGTGTCATGGAAGCTGGGCAAGGAAATGTCTCATGAAGGAGGAAGTATCCTTTTGACTTAGCAACTGGGAACATTTAGCGCCACTGGCAACAGCAGTTTTGGTGTATGTGACAGAGATTTAAGCCAGATTCCAGATATGTTGAGAAATTATGAAAGGAAAGGAAATATAGATTGTACATGCCATTGACTATTTCTGAGAAGTTTATAGAAAGGAGGAGAGACAGAGGTAGTAGGTGGACAAAAGTATGAAATCTGGTGGGTTTATTTGTTTAAGATGTGGCTCAGGAATGTGTTTCAGTGCTAATGGAATTAGACAGTAGAGAGGGAGAAGCAAAAGATCTATGTAAGAAAGTGGGGATGATGAATAGACTGGGTCTTCCAGGATGTGAGATGAAATGAGTTATTATGGTACAGATGACTTTAGGTTGGAAGGGAACAGTTCTTCCATTGTCGAAGGAGAGAAATAATTAAAATGTGTGTGTGTGTGAGAGAGAGAGAGAGAAAGAGAGAGAGAAGGGGCAAGGGGGAATCTGGATAAATTTGTAATTGAAAGAAAGGGGAGCTCCTATCTTGAGATTTCTGAGGATTTAGAAGTTTATGAGGACAGGAGACAATTTGAAATAGCTGATGCAGAGAAAGGAAAAAAATTCCTTAAGAAGGATTTATGGGCAGGGCTCCCTGGGTGGCTTAGTTGGTTAAGCATCTGTCTTTGGCTCAGGTCATGATCTCAGGGTCCTGGGATCAAGCCCCGCATTGGGCTCCCTGCTCATCAGGGAATCTGCTTCACCCTCTCCTTCTGCCACTCCCCCCCAACTTGTGCATGCACGCTCTCTCTCAAATAAATAAATAAAATCTTATTAAAAAAAGGATTTATGGGCGGAGGTGAGGACTTAGTTGAAGTTAAATGTGATGTATTTATATTGTCATTAATCAGTGTGATTGCACTCTTCTCTTCACCAGAGCTCAGCAGTCCAGGTGAAGATGTGGAGATAAGATGCTCCAAGTTTTGTCACACAGGTAAGATGGAAAGGAGATGGACAAGGTTGTTGAGAGTATCAGCAAAATGGGGTGGATTCTAAAATCTATGCTGGATTTGGATTCATGGGTAGGATTTTGATCATACAGAGCTTAAGGGACTGAAGGCCCAATGAAAGCAAAGGGAAGGTGTAGTGGGAATGACTGAAAGAGATATCAAGAAGGATGTATCGAGATAGTGAAACATCTGAATTGATCATTTCAGAGGCAGAGCCTTTTGACTCCTGACTACATTTAGAGTGTGGCCATGTGAATGTCTTTGACTGTCTTTGAAGAACAATGCCAGAGTTTAGTAGTTGCAACAGAGACTTTATGATTGACAAAACCCAAGATATTTATCCAGACTTTTATAGGAAAAGTTTACCAATCTGCTATAGAACATCAGCTACCTAATAACTTCATCTAGCATGAGCACTACTAATAGTAATTCTTTTTTTTTTTTTTTTAAAGATTTTATTTATTTATCTGACAGAGATAGAGACAGAGAAAGGGAACACAAGCAGGCGGAGTGGGAGAGGAAGAAACAGGCTCACAGTAGAGGAGCCTGATATGGGGCTCGATCCCATAACGCCAGGATCACGCCCTGAGCCGAAGGCAGACGCTTAACCGCTGTGCCACCCCAGGCACCCCTACTAATAGTAATTCTGATGATGATAATGGCTAACAATGTACTGCTCACTGTGAGGTAGGCATTGTGTCAAGCGCCTTTATGTAGATTATTTCATTTAAAATTCTCACAACAGGCCCCAGTTTACAAAGAAGGAAACTGAAGCAGAAAATGTGAATAGAAGAGCCAAGATTTAAATCAAGACAATGACTTCAGAACTCATTATCTTAACCATACATTTAACTACCAATATATTATAGTTTCCACAACCAAGAATCCTAAGCAATACAACAGACTAATAAAACTGTGGATCAGTTTTCTGCTATTTCTGCTAATATCAGAGTTCTGCTATAAATTTAACTATACTTAGTGAAAGTGAACATAATAGGATAAATTTTAAACCTTCATAAAAGACATTATATGAGGAAGCTTAAAGTAAACTTCTGAATGATGAAACCCTTTTTAGTTCATTTTTTAGAATAGGGAGTGTTTGCTGGAGGCAGATTAAATTACCTGCTTATTAACTTATATTTTGGTTTTAAAGAGGCGCCATCTGACAGGATCCAGTTGTGAGGATTAGGTGTAGCTTAAAAACTGCTTGCACAGTGAAAAAGGAAATAATAGCTCTATAGCATATATGGTTTGGGTTTAATTTGCAACCCAGTTATTGCTGCTAGAACATGCACATGGTCGAGGGAAAATGCTCGTTCAATGTGGATGAACAAGGGAGGTTTCCAGGTGGCCAAAACTCACGGGAAAATCACGCTTCAGAAATTTTCATGTCAGTCAACAGCCCACAGTTAAAAGGTTGTAATCAAAAGAAATACAACTGCAAACATCTCCATTATTTCCCTGAGATTTTATGTTTTATTTCAAACAGTGCTTTTGGTAATTCTATGCTGGTGTAATAGACACAGAAAATGAAATACAGTGAAAAGAACTAATTATACTGTCTTTAAGGAGTAAAGAAATGAGATAAATGCCAAAAACATCAACAAGTTCCAATTTATCAGGTAGAATTGAAAGATTTTTGAAATTTTGAGGAATAAAGCATTTTCCTAAATCTTTAAATTTTCTCTGCCCCTTGTCTTTGTCCTCTTAAGGAATTTGAAGTGTTTGGAAATTCTCCTCTTCATCTTTTTCCCCTTCGTACATTCTTCATCCGTTATTAATAATTTAGCTTAAAACTCTGATAAGCCACAGCCTTTTTCTAATTTCTTGGAATTTGTATAGGTCTAGCTTCTTCCCCATGGGAGAAATGGCTCTTCGGTGGCCCTGTGTGTTTTATAGTTACTCTTCCTTTCTTCTACTTCTCTTTCCTGGAAAGGTCAGTCGAACATGAATTCAATCAAATAACTGTTTATCACTTAATATGCACCAGGGAAGCTTCAAGGGGGACAAAGATGAACCAGGCATAGTTTCTCGCCTTTAATGATCCTATAATCTAATAGGTGGGATTAGAGGGATAAGACAAGAGTAAAAAATAAATACAAGGAGAAACATGATAATTGCTATTAAAATAGTTTAAACATATTGTAGTAAGAGATGGAAGATGGTGGGATAGAACATGTTTACAAATTTGGCCATGTCATTCTTTTGGTATTTGTTTTCCAATAGTACTCCCCCCAGTGGATAAGAGAAGGTCCAAAACATGATATGCAGGTTATCTATGTGCCTCTGGACAGCCTGCTCTGAGGAAAACTCTCCAGCCTCAACTTCCTCCATCTTCCCTTTGACACATGCCACAATCATGCCTCACTGGCCTCTTTTCCATTCCTTGAACATTCCATGTTCTCTCATGTCTTCATGCTTTGCACCTGCTGTTCTTTTTGCCCTTCCTTTCTGTTCTTCTGTTTCAAACTTCAGTTTATCCTTAAAAACATTACTTAATTTCACTTACTTTTGGTGTTGATTCCTCAGTCAGTGCAATTCTCTCTTTCTTCCAAACATCACCCTTTGCATAGTATTTTATTATAATATTCATCTTACTGAATTACTAATATGAGTTAGAGAACTCCTCATCCATTAGACTGTGAACAGCTTAAAAGAGGAGATGTAACTGACAGTCTTTGAATGGCTAATGCTTGGCACAGTGCCTGGGTCATGGCAGATGATGGAGAAAAACTAAGAAATACCTGGTACTTGAAACGTGGATTAACCCTAACTAAGATTTGATGGGAAACAGAGGTATACAAACAAAGACACGAGGCAGCAGTGTTTCATTCCCTCCTTGCTCTCAGCCATCCAGACCTCACTGCAGCGTTTCTCTGTGACCTGCTGTCCTCAGTGAAATGTTGTTCTGCTCTTTACCCTGCTGTTTCACCTGTCTTACCAATAGTTACTCATCCCCTGGGCTCTGTTTTCTAGTAAGAACTTGATAAAGTAATCAGTGCTATATATTAATAGTTGTTAATGTGAAAATATAAAATACACATCACATGCTGATTTCACTAATACAAGACAGTAGTAGGTCTGACACTGCATTAATAAAAACCTTATCTATAAAGATATTGATTTTTATATTTCTCAGGACCTGCCAAGAAAGTTTCTCATGAAAAAATTCAGAACCAAAAAACGTTTGTTTATTTATTTATTTATTTATTTATTTATTTATTTATTTATTTAGGCATTCCTACTACTTGACAATCACAATTCTGTAACCTTTGATGATGCTCTTTGGCATGGATGCTACCAAGCTCAGAGTTAAATTTTGAATCATAGAAATACGAATGTTTTTAGTCCCCCTCCCATTTTTTTTGTTTTTTTGTTTTTTTTTTTTGCTCACTTTCTCTGTTTACTTATTCAGTCAGCATATTTTTGTAGAGTGCCTACTGTATTGGGCTCCTCTTCTACAGGTTGGGGACATAGCTGCAAGACAGAATCCTCTGCCCTAAGGAGTTAACATTCTAAAGGAGAAAAGGCAAAAGTAGGAAATTGAGATGTTAGGTTCTGAATTTCTTATACTTGGTTTGGTCTTAAATTTTTAATTGATTTTGGGCAACTGCATTGTGCTTTTATTGCATATAGTCTCAAATTATCTTTGAAAGTTGTTAAGGTACAAACGAAACAAAACAAAATAAAACAAAACAAATAAATACAATAAAATGCATAGTTGTACGTGAACATTGGTGTTTGCAGACCATGGCTGTTTTGGAAGGCATGCTGTTGGTGGGAGAGTGGTGACAGTCACAGGAGGAGGATACTCTCAGGCTAGTGAGGCTTTAGGTTCTCTCAATTTGTACCATGCAGGCAGCTGCAGGTACCCTCATGGTGTTCTGAAGGCAAATTCTTCCATGTGAACTTTGACATTTATGCATGACATTTATGCCAAACTTAAGCAAATATTTGGTGAAGCAAGGTTTAGGAAGATCAGCAACTACTATGACGCATTATAGATTTCCTTCCACCTTGAACTTCACTGACAGCTTATCAGCATTCTGACTTTCTCAAGCAAATATTGCTTTCAATTATAAACTTCCATGGTCACCTACTTTGTTAAACCCTTGTGGTGTATTTCATTCATTCTAAGGAATTTGATGCCACTTAACTTTTAGATTATTTCTAAATGTAATTTTATGGATTACAACTTTTCCCTGAGTTAATATTGTTTGAATTCTGTTGGACTCATGATCTACTATGAAATACAGAACATGTATGTAAGTTTTCATTGAACTTTTAAAATTTCATATGTCTATCACACATTCTAACACAAGCAATTGTATCATCTTAAATTGTCTTAGAATTAGTATCCTAGTATTTGGGAAAATATTTATTGTTGATTCCTGAATATAAATATAAATATTTATGATTTACAACATACATGAATGTATAAATAACAGAAAAGAGCAAGAGAGACAAATTTAGAAATTATAAATAACATTTGTTTTTTGAGTTGCTGACTTTTGAGGATAATTACGTGGAAACCAGATCTATGATAACCAGGAAAATCTTCTATTTTGTCAGCCAAAAAATCCTTGTGGGATACGGCCTGCACGATGCCTATGAAGCAAGGCACTCTAGGCTGTTGACAGTAAAGATCTCCCTGCCTAGGGAGGAGGAAGACAAGGCATATGCATGAGAAACAGCAGAGTCTAGTAGAAAGAACTCAATTACAATCAATACAAGCCAGCCCTCTCTGACAATTTCCTACACAACAGCTTCTGAGGGTTGCACGTTGCCTGCTTTCACAAAATGAACTATTTGATCCTCAGAATAATTGATGCAGTCATCATTATTTTTCTTTTTATTATTTTTATTATTTCTGTACCCCAAACTTCAGCATAAAAACATTCAATTATTTGGCTAAAGGTGAACTGTCAGGAAATGGCAGATTTAGGGTTGAAACCTGCATTAACCACAAAGTTTTCTTTTTCTGTTGGGGATATTATGGGCATTTACTTTAAGAATTTAGATAAGGGGAGAACTTTTGCAATCTGTTTATGCACTTCCTTGTAGAGACGTTGACAAGCTACTATGATTTTGAAAGAAAAAGTGCTTGATGCTGGAAAAAGGCTGACAGGCACTAAGGGTCACTCAGCATCCCATACCACATGAGCCAGATACTTGATTGATTGAGAGGAGGAGAGAGTGCGGGAGGCAGGGGAGAAAGGTCAGAGGGAAAGGGAGAAAGAGAATCTTAAGCAGGCTCCATGCTCAGCAGGGAGCCCGATGCCGGGTGGGGGAGTGGGCTGGATCTGATGACCCTGAGATCATGATCTGAGCTGAAATCAAGAGTCAGACGCTTAAGTGACTGAGCCACCCTAGGACCTGGGTGTAGTAACATTTCAAAAGGCATTTAAAAATGCATATGTAGGGGCGCCTGGGTAGCGCAGTCGTTAAAGCGTCTGCCTTCGGCTCAGGGCGTGATCCCGGCGCTCCGGGATCGAGTCCCACATCGGGCTCCTCCGCTGGGAGCCTGCTTCTTCCTCTCCCGCTCCCCCTGCTTGTGTTCCCTCTCTCACTGGCTGTCTCTATCTCTGTCAAATAAATAAAAATCTTTAAAAAAAAAAAAAATAAAAAATAAAAATGCATATGTATTACCCAAAGATACAAATGTAGTGATCCAAAGGGGCACCTGCACCCCAATATTTATAGCAGCAATGTCCACAATAGCCAAACTATGGAAAAAGCCCAGATGTCCATCAACAGATGGATAAAGAAGATGTCATGAATACACACACACACACACACACACACACACTGGAATATTATGCAGCCATCAGAAAATGAAATCTTGCCATTTGCAATGATGTGGATGGAACTAGAGGGTATTATAAGTGAAATAAGTCAATAAGAGAAAGACAATTATCATATGATCTCACCGATATGGAGAATTTGAGAAACAAGGCAGAGGATCATAGAGGAAGAGAGGAAAGAATGAAACAAGATGAAACCAGAGAGGGAGACAAACCATAAGAGACTCTTAATCTTAGGAAACAAACTGAGGGTTGCTGGAGGGTAGGGGGTGGGGGGATGGTGTGACTGGGTGATGGACATTGGGAAAGGTGTGTTGTGGTGACTGCTGTGTGTTGTGTAAGACTGGTGAATCACAGACCTGTATCGCTGAAACAAATGATACATTATATGTTAATTAAAAAAATAAAAACATAAATGTAATATTAAAGACTTGTAATTTATCATAAAGGGTTTGGAGAACAGCTGCCTAGTGGAGGAAATTTTTGTGCTTGACCTTGAAATTTGACATAAGCATTTAGCTCTGTCTTATTTTTATGTTAAGGGTGATTATTAATCGGCTAATACCTGACTCTATTAAAGAGGCATAAGGAAACTTTAGAGGTGATAGATATGTCCGTTACCTTAATTGTGGTGATGGTTTCATAGGTGCATGCATATTTCTAAACTCATGAAGTTGTTTACATTAAACAGGTGAAGTTTTTTTGTATATCAATTCTACCTCAATAAAGCTGTTAAAAATGCATATGTGTAGTTAGGAATAAATACATGAAAAAGGTTGGAAGAACATGCACCAGACAATTTTGATTATCTTGTGGTAGGGCTTGGGCAGAAATAGGGTTGAGGGGTGGTACATTTAGGAAAATTTTTTGTTGTATATTCCACATTCTTTGAAAAAAAAAAACCCAGTTAAATTATGATGATTTTACAGTTAAAATTAAGCATTTTAATTTATTTTCATAATTAAACAATTTCTAAAAAAGTAATAAAAACTGTTGCTACAGGGGCGCCTGGGTGGCTCAGTCGTTAAGCATCTGCCTTCAGCTCAGGGCGTGATCCCGGCGTTCTGGGATCGAGCCCCACGTCGGGCTCCTCTGCTGGCAGCCTGCTTCTCCCTCTCCCACTCCCCCTGCTTGTGTTCCCTCTCTCGCTGTGTCTATCTCTGTCAAATAAATTAAAAAAAAAAAGTTTAAAAACTGTTGCTACAAAGGCTCAAAACTAGAGATATTTCAAAATAAAATCTACACTATGAAAACAAAAGTTAAAAAAGACTTAAAACTATTTTGTTCTATTGTTTTGGAATCACAGGCAACTCCTAGACCAAATTTCTTCCTTTCATTTTTATTTTTAAAAAATTTTCATTTATTTATTTTTAAATTTCCAGTATAATGAACATATGGTGTTATATTAGTCTCAGTATACAATATGGTGATTCAACAATTCTGTACTTTCTCAGTGTTCATCACAGTAAGTGTACTCTTAATCCCCATCACTTATTTCTCCTATCCCCCCACCACCTACCATCAGTTTGTTCTCTATAGTTAAGAGTCTGGGTTTTTTGGAAAAACTACATAAACAACCACAAGACCAGAAAGAAAATGACAATAAATAAATATCTATCAATATTACTTTGAATATAAATGGATTAAATGCTACAATCAAAAGACATAGGGTGATAAAATGGATAAAAAACAAGATTCATTTATATGTTGCCACAAGAGACTCATTTCAGACCTAAAGACAGCTTGAAAGTGAAGGGATGGAGAAACATTTATCATGCAAATGGATGTCAAAAGAAAGACAGAGAAGCAGCAATTGTATCAGACAAAACAGACTTTAAAACAAAGACTGTAAAAAGAGAAAAGAAGGACACTATATAATAGTAAAGATGACAATCCCACAAAAAGATATAACGATTGTAAATATTTATGCACCCAACATGGGAGCACCTCAATACATAAAACTACTAACAAATGTAAAGGAACTACTTGATAGTAATACAAATAGTGGGGGATTTTAACCCTCACTTACATTGATGGACAGATCACCAAACAGAAAACCAGCAAGGAAACAGTGACTTTGAATGACAGACTAGAACAGATAGATTTCACAGATATACTCAGAACATTCCATCCTAAAACAGCAGAATACACATTCTTTTCAAGTGCACATGGAACATTCTCCAGAATAGATCACATATTAGGCCACAAAGCAAGTCTCAACAAATTAAAAAAGATTGAAGTCATACCATGCATCTTTTCATAAAACACACACACACACACACACACACACACACACACACACACAATCTGGAAAGACCACAAATACATGGAGGTCACATAACATGCTACTGAACAATGAATGGGCCAACCAAGAAATCAAAGAAATCAAAAAGTACATGGAGACAAATGAAAACACAATGGTCCAAAATCTTTGGGATGCAGCAAGAGTGGTTCTAAGAGGGAAATTTATAGCAATATCGGTCTACCAAGAAGCAAGAAAAATCTCAAATAAACAACCTAATTTTACCCTAAAGGAGCTAGAAAAGGAAAAACAAAACAAAATAAAAACCCACCCAAAGCCAGCAGAAAGAAGGAAATAAAGATTAGAACAGAAATAAATGATATAGAAACTAAAAAAATACAATAGAACAATGAAACAAGGAGCTGTTTCTCTGAAAAGATAACAAAATTGATAAACTTCTAGCCAGAGTCATAAAAAAAAATTAAAAAAAAAGAAACAGCTCAAACAAACAATAAGAGTCTGGGTTTTTTGTTTTATTTCTTAAATTCCACATATGAATTAAATCATATGATATTTGTCTTTCTCTGACTAAATTATTTCACTTAGCATTATAGCCTCTAGATCCATTCATGTTGCAATGTTGCAAATGGCAAGATTTCATTCCTTTTTTATAGATGAGTAATAGTTCACACACACATACATCTGACATCTTCATCTGTTCATCTATGGATGGACACTTGGGTTGCTTCCATAATTTGGCTATTGTAAATAATGCTACAATAAACAAAGGGGTGCATATTTCTTTTTGAAGTGTTCTTGTTTTCTTTGGATGACTATCTAGTAGTGGAATTACGGGATCATATGGTAATTCTATTTGTAATTCTTTGAGAAACCCTCTGTACTGTTTTCCACAGTGGGTGCACCAATTTGCTTTCTCACCGATAATGCATAAGGGTTCCCCTTTCTCCAAATCCTCACCAACATTTCTTGTTTACTGTTTTTCATTTTAGCCATTCTGACAAGAGTGAGGCGATATTGTTTTAATTTGCATTTCTCTGATGATTAGTGATGTTGAGCATCTTTTCATGTGTCTGTTGGCTATCCATAGGTCTTCTTCGGAAAAATTCCATTCATGTCCTCTGATCATTTTTGAATTGTTTTGAATCTGTACCAACTGAGGTTACAGGAGTTCTTTATACATTTTGATATTAACCACTTATCAGATATATCATTTGCAAATATCTTCTTCCATTTGGTGGACTATCTTTTTGTTTTGTTGATGATTTCCTTCACTGTGTGGAAGCCTTTTGTTTTGATATAGTCCCAATAGTTTAATTTTGCTTTTGTTTCCCTTGCCAAAGGAAACATACCTAGAAAAATATTTCTATGGCTGACATCAAAGGGATTACTGCCTATGTTTTCTTCTAGGAATTTTATGATTTCATGTCTCCCATTTCACTGTTTTGCATACAGTTGTCCAGTTTTCTCAAAGCTACTTGTTGAAGAGATTGCCTTTCTCCCATTATATATTCCTGCCTCCTTTGTTGTAGATTAATTGACCATATAACTGTGGATTTATTTTTGGACTCTCTATTCTGTTCTATTGATCTATGTGTCTATTTTTGTGCCAGATCATACTGTTTTGATTACTACAGCTTTGTAGTACAACTTGAAATCTGAGATTGGGATACCTCCAGTTTTATTCTTCTTTTTCAGGATTGCTTTGGCTATTTGGGGTCTCTTGTGGTTCTACACAAATTTGAGGATTATTGGTTCTAGTTCTGTGAAAACTGCTGTTGGTATTTTGGTAGGGATTTCATTAAGTCTGTAGATTGCTTTGACTAGCATGGATATTTTAACATTTGTACTTCCAATCCATGAGCATGGACAATTTTACCATTTCTTTGTGTCATCTTCAACTTCTTTCATCAGTGTTTTAAAGTTCTCAGAGTACAGGTCTTTCACCTCCTTGGCTAGGTTTATTCCTAAGTATTTTTTCTGGTGCAATTGTAAATGGAATTGTTTTCTTAATTTCTCTTCCTGCTATTTCATTATTAGTGTATAGAAATGCAACATATTACTGTATATTGATTTTATATCCTATGACCTTACTGAATTCATTTATTAGTTCTAGTAGTTTTTTGCTCCAATCCTTTGGGTTTTCTATATATTGTATTAGGTCCTCTGCAAATAGTGAAAGTTTTACTTCTTATCAATTTGGGTGCCTTTTATTTCTTTTTGTTGTCTGATTGCGTGGCTAGGACTTACCAGAACTATGTTGAATAAAAGTGGTGAGAGTGGACATCCTTGTCTTGTTCCTGATCCTGGAGGAAAAGCTCTGTTTTCCACCATTGAGTATGATGTTAACTGTTTTTTTTTTTTTTTTAATATGGCCTTATGTTGAGATATATTCTCTCTAAACCTAAACCTACTTTGTTGAGGGCTTCTATCATGAATGGATGTTGTACTTTGCAAAATACTTATTTTGCATCTATTGAGATGTTCATATGGTTTTTGTTTTTTCTCTTGCTAGTATAATGTATCATGTTGATTGATTTGTGAATATTGAACCACCCTTGCATCCCTAGAATAAACCCCACTTGACTGTGATTTTTTTAAATGTATTGTTGAATGCAGTTTGCTAATACGTTGTTGTATTTTGTTGAAGATTTTTGCATCTATGTTCATTAGAAATATTGGCCTGTAGTTTTCTTTTTTGTAGCTTTTGGTATCAGGGTAATGCTGGCCTCATGAAATGAATCTGGAAGCTTTCCTTCCTCTACTATTTTTTGAAATAGTTTGAGAAGAATAGGCATTAGCTATTTTTTAAGGATTTATTTCTTTATTTATTTGAGAGAGACAGGGAGAGAGAGCACACATGAGCAGGGGGCAGCGGGAGATGGAGAGAGAGAATCCTCAAGCAGACTCCCTGCTGAGCATGGCGCTTGACTCGGGGCTCAATGTCATGACCTTGAGATCATGACCTGAGTCAAAATCAAGAGTCAGACACTTAACTGACTGGGCTACCCAAGTGTCCTGATATTAACTATTCTTCAGTGTTGGTAGAATTCACTTGTGAAGCCATTTAGTCCTGGACTTTTGTTTGTTGGGAATTTTTTCATTACTGATTCAATTTCATTGCTAGTAATCGGTCTGTTCAAATTTTCTATTTCTTCCTGGTTCAGTTTTTGGAGGTTATGTATTTCTAGGAATTTCCCCCATTCCTTCTAGGTTGTCTAATTCTTTGTTATATAATTTTTCATAATATTCTGATTATATTTAAATGATGCTGGTTTTTATTTCACCTCTTTCATTTCTGATTTTATTTGAGTCCTCTGTTTCTCTCTCTCTTTTTGATGGATCTGACTAAAGGTTTATCAATTTTGTTGATCTTTTCTAAGAAACAGCTCCTGGTTTCATTGATCTGTTCTAGTATTTTTTAGTCTCTGTTTCATTTATTTCTGCTCCAATCTTTATTATTTCCTTCCTTCTACTGGCTTTGGGTTTTGTTCATTCTTCTTTTTCTACTAACTTTAGGTGTATGCTTAGGTTGTTTATTTGAGATTTTTCTTGATTCTTGAGGTAGGCCTATATTGCTATAATGTTCCCTCCTAGAACAGCTTTTGCTGCATCCCAAAGATTTTGGACCATTGTGTTTTCATTTTCATTTGTCTTCATGTACTTTTTGATTTCCTCTTTGATTTCTTGGTTAACCCATTCTCCATTCATTGTTTAGTAGCAATGTTACGTGACCTCCATGTATTTGCGGTCTTTCCAGAATTTTTTCTTTCTGGAGTTGTTTTCTAGTTTCATAGTGTTATGATTGGAAGAGATGCATGGTCTGACTTCAGTCTTTTTTGAATTTGTTGAGACTTGCTTTGTGGCCTATATGTGATCTATTCTGGACAACTTTCCAGGTGCACTTGAAAAGAATGTGTAGTCCTGTTTTTGGATGGAATGTTCTGACTATATGTTAGATGCATCTGGTTCAAAGTGTCATTCAAAACCACTGTTTCTTTGTTGATTTTTCTCTCTGGATGATTTATTCATTGATGCAAGTGGGGTGTGAAAGTCCTCTACTATTACTGTATTACTATTGATTTCTTCCTTTATGTTTGTTAATAGTTGCTCTACATATCTGGTTGCTCCCATATTGGGTGTGTAAACATTTACAATTATTGTATCTTTTGTTGGATGGTCCCTTTATGATTATGTAGTGTCCTTTTTTGTGTTTTTTTAAAGTCTATTTTGTCTGATATAAGTGTTGTCACCTCAGCTTTCTCTTTGCTCCATTTGCATGATAAATGTTTTTCCATGCCTCACTTTCAATCTGTGTGTGTCTTTAGGTCTGAAATGAGTCTCTTACAGGCAGCATAGAGTTGGGTCTTGCTTTTGTATTTATTCAGTCATCCTATGTCTTTTGATTGGAGCATTTAGCCCATTTGCATTCAAAGTTATTATTGATAGTTTCTTCCTTTTATTAAAATAATTTTCTTGGCCCATGATGGAGCCACTCCTGCCTGGGGTTCCCCACTAGCAAACTGAAACTTTTGAGACTTGTAAATGCTCCACTTGACCAGAAACACAGCCAATCCCCAAATGCCAAACCAACTCTGGGCTCTATATGTATTTCCTTGCTCTTTCTAACTCAAACATGGATGACTAAGTGGCCCCTGCCAAGATATTTTCTATTTTTCTTTTCCCTGTTCTTCATTTTTTATCCTATAAAATTTTCCTGCTTTCCACCCCATTTTGCTCCAAATGGGAGCAAAAGGAAACTGTCCACTTAATGAAATGTTAAAATAAAATTTGTTTTTATCACCTAAATTATCTAGTTTAATAATTTTTTAACAGTTTTTGTGACAAGGATGGAATCTGAATGTGAAGGTAATGGCCTATAGAACAACAAGATGCCTCATAGGTGCCTTCTGAACCCTTTGAATTCTCTGTTCCTCTCATTGTTACTGAGGGCTGTGGGTAAGTCACTGTCAGATATGAACTCTACTCCCTTGTGTTCAGCTCTCTGATCCAAACAAACTTTATTTTTAAAAAATTTATTTAAAAAAAGTATGTGTGTATACACACACACACACACACACACAGAAAAAGTATACATACAGAAGAAGTATATATAAACAAACCAACCAACCAACCCCAGAAAGGTCTTGGAGTCCTGTAAAGGTTCTGGGATAGTTATATTGGGAGTCTGCAATGGGTGGCAGTCATTAGGGGGACTCACAAAGCCTGAGGTGAGTCCACAGCATAAATTATTTGGGTTCTTGGGAAAATAAATTAAGAAATTCAGACTGTTTAGACCATCAAAACCAAAATCTAAGTAGGCACAAGTAAAAGCCATTAGGGTATCTACCATTATAAAACAGCTTGTGAAATGAATAGTATATCTATTGCTAATGGGACCTTCCTGGAAGCCAAAGCCACAAAACTGGTGGGCAGGGGTAGAGCAATTAAAAGCTGTTACCAGCACTTATCACCTAATTCTAAGACTCCCAGGCTAGGATAAGTTGGTTATGTAATGAGTTAGATGGATACTAGTTCACCCACCAATCTTCACCCACCAATCTCAAGAAAATTCTGGGAAATGAGGCAATTTGAAAACACCACAAAACCCCCAATCCAGTGGCATATCCCTCTGAGGTTTTAATTTGGCTCTGAGAGAACCAAGGCTTAGCTAAAGAAATGGGATTCTCAAGATTCAAAGAATTGAGCACACCACATTTTGGCACACCTGCTTATTTAATGTCTAAGAACTGCGGTCCTGGAAACTGTAGATATCTTAAAAAAAAAAAAGGCAAAATCTTACTAAAACAACTTAGAATTACAATGGCCATTATGGGGAACATTCCAATTAGACAAGATCATTCATTTAAGAAGTGTCCTTGAAAGCAAGGGCCCCCAAATCAACAAACAGAATAAGATAACTATTTTAACTGGCATGCAGAAGTCTCCAAGATGGTTCAAGATTCCAAAAGGTTTCACTGAAAGATTCACTGCAAAAGGCTAATGAAAAATTATCCTTCTTAACCTGAGTACTCAGTCTACTAATCCTCTATCTGAAACACCTTTCTACTCTGAAGAGACCACAAGACTGTAAGCAAAGGTCCAAATTATTGGCCTTATAAGTGCAATAGTCCCAAGGCTAGAAACTTAAAACATTTGGGTTTTTCCTGTTGCATTCTCAATCAAAACTCTGGTCTAGAAATTGGTGTCTCACTTGCAAACAATTTGAACACTGGAAAAATGATTGTCGCTGAAGGTTTTGTCAAATTCTGACACCAACTCAAACACCCTCATATATACCCTCAGAAGAGGGCCTCCATATGGGCCCCTCCCAGGGTTGATGGACTCTAAGAGATCTTCCAGTCAACTGCTACCAGTTATCCCTTAAACAGGCAAGGGGAAACTTAAACTAAACTCAACAGAAAAACTTGCAAAATTCTGGTAGATACTGGGCTACACTTTCCACTTTAAACACACTCACTCTGGAGCTCACAGAAAGGATTCTGGGAAAACTGGCAGAAACTGGTGAAGGGTGAAAATTATTACCAGAATCAGCTTCCCTGGTCTATAGTGCCAGTCAGAAAGGAAGGTAAAATTTCACAGTTTCTTACTTCCAAATCCAGACCCATTGGTTATTGATCCTTTCTCTCCCTGGGACAACTATTGTCTCTTTGTTTGTCTTCTTCTGTGTTCTGAGAATTTGTCTTGGCAACTGTCAATTTGGGGGCACCAAAAATACGGTCAGACACAAATATGGGTTGCACTCCATTTTGTAGCAGGGGCCTTACTGACTGTAGCCAGCTCTCAACAGTGTTGTCTAAGTCTTACTTTCTTTGGGCTACCTTTAGGAATGGCTGTGGATCTTGGAATGATCCTATCTTTTGCACCCTCTTTAAGGACACCTCTTGGGTCCATAAGGTTGTTCAATACTGCCAGCAATATTTACTGTTTGTCCCAGCTAAAACCCAACAAGATATTTGGAAGGATTTTTTTTAAGTAGTGGGTGGCGCAGTTGTTAAGCATCTGCCTTCGGCTCAGGGAGTGATCCCGAGATTCTGGGATCGAGCCCCACATCAGGCTTCTCCGCTAGGAGCCTGCTTCTTCCTCTCCCACTCCCACTGCTTGTGTTCCCTCTCTCACTGGCTGTCTCTCTCTGTCAAATAAATAAATAAAATCTTAAAAAAAAAAAGTTGGCCAAATTGAAAGCTGATATTCAGAGCCTGATAACTTTTTCAAAGGCCTTTTCCCCTGAGATAAATAAAACTATGTACCCAGAGGGAAAGAAAAACATTCCAAACAGCTCTAAATCCACAACATGAGAAACTTCTGATTTTTGTCTTAAAGATCTCCCCGATATAAAGAAGCAAACTGAGGACAATGTATTGGATGGGTGAATCAGTGCCTTGATATATTCAGATTGCAGCCCAATTCTTTGAGGAATTAAAAACAGCTGTTACTACCAATTGAGGGCAACTTGTACAACTGGACTTACAAATTGAATCTTCACAAGAACAGAAAAAAGCCCACTTACCCTTTTTACCAATCTCCAAACCTCCCCTATTCATCTCAAAAGCCTTGTAGATACTATAACAATTCTGAACTAAACAAAAGTTCTTCTTGGAGGAACTTGTATTCTTTCTCTGTGCCTTCGAGATGTAAATGTTCTGTCTGATCTTCTCTAGGAACTGAGGCCATCTCTTTGAAATTAAAAATTCAAGGAATAATTCTTATCAGAAGGGAAAAACAAACAAACAAGGGCAAGTCTATTTGGAAAGGAGGCAAATAAAAAATCTTAAGAGCTTTCTCCGCAAATGTTAGTAAAAAGTTTCAGCCATCTGAGCAGGTAACTTTATTTCATCTTCTAGAAACACGATTTAGATCCAAACTGTTCTTTTATAAACTAGTGAGTTTTGCATTATTGTACTTGTCTCATAGCTAAAATTTTAAAGCAAAAGCTATTAAGAGCTCTGTTTGCATATGTCTCTGTGTTTATGTATGCCCTTGTATGTATGTTGCAGATGAATGACATTTTTTTTACCTCCAGATAGTATTGCCAAAATTAATTTGTAAAGAGCTCTATTTAACCGGTTTAAAGAAAATTAAGTGTTTATATAAATCAAGTATATTCTCAGAAATACAGAAACTAACCCAAATGTTTTTCAAGTTAACATGATTGAGGATAATCTTCAGGAAAAAAAAAAGCGAGTTTAAGTTTGTTGGTTTAATTAAAATAGGAATGTCTTTAGGGTTATCAGTATTAAATGTAATGGGACATACAACTTTTATTTCACCTAGATTTACAAAAAAGTCAATCTCATGTTATCTCTGTTACATAATTTGAAAGCAAGAAAGATAACGTGGATGGTTACCTATTTAATGTCTCAAATTTTCATGAATAATCTAAACATAATTGTCAACAAGTAAATTAAATACACATAAAAGTTTATAAATGCATTTTAAACAATAATTATGCTTTATGGTATGTCTACTTAAAAATAGTTTCCAAAGGGGTGCCTGGATGGCTCAGTTGGTTAAGCATCTGGCTCTTTATTTTGGCTCAGGTCATATCTCAGGGTTTTCTCAGTGCACTGGGCTAGCACTGGGTGTGGGGACTGCTTAAGATTCTCTCTCCCTCACCCTCCCCTCCCCTCTCTAAAAAATTAAAAAAAGACAGTTTCCAAAATCTTTTTAGTAACTTAAAACCTTAAAATTACACTGAGATAAATTAAATGATGAATATGCATTGAACATCAAATCATTTCCAAATAGAATAAAATACTGAAACATTAATAACTGAACACAGGTTTATCCACTTTTGGTCTCCTTTTAGAGATACTAAAAATATTTGGGTCTATTAGTAAACATGTTTTGTGCCACACTGAAAAATTTACTATGAGGAAGAATATACTTCTAGAAATCATAAAATTATAAATTTGCCAACCCACAGAATGCTAGTGTAATAGTCCACAATTACTTCTTAGTTTTTACTAGAAATGGATTCTAAAGGTTAAGGATTCAAAATTGGAATATGTCATTAAAGCCACTAGAAATATTAAGGGAACCATCTCTATGCAAGCAAAGTAGGACATATATTTGGTAAGAAAAAGTATGAAGTATACAGATGGTTTTGTTAAGGGGAAAAAAATAATTTTGTCCTAAAGTAAAACTACTGATTGTTTCAGAATAAGAAAGACAAAAAGGACAAAATCTGAATGAATTTAAAAAGTTGTAGAAGGTTTCTGGAAAAGGAATCTTGAGAAAGGAATTTTATGTGTAGTCAAGCTGACTTAGGTTGGAATGAATTTACTTAAGTTTTGAAAAAATGAGTTTTAATATAAAAAATATACAGGTTAAATATTATTTACCAAATTTGTTTCTCTGTTCTCTAATATAACAGTTACAAATTACAGTCAGAGTTACTTTGCTCAATATTTGTTTTCTTTGCTAGAATTTAGCTAGGACATAGCCATTAACTCCAGATAGCTGAAATTCCTGACTGGAATTCAGTTATCACAATACCCTTTGATATCCTCTACACACATATTAATAATGAAGTGGAGTCTTTTGTCTCGTCCTTACATATCTCAGTTGGTATATCTTTAGGAATACATCATATTTGTGGAAAATTGACTAGTGTTTTCCCTCTACATTTTTTTTCTATAAAATAAAGAAATTAAAGTGGTTGTCATTGTTCAGTATAATCTAGATACTTACTCTATTATGAAATATGCTATAGGACCCCTTCAATGTTCAGTTTTAGCAATAAAACAGAGCAGCTCAGACAGAACTGACATATGGCCCCTAAGATACAGACTCTAATCCATATTAGCACTAGAATGTGAGAGGACTAATTTGTATTCTAGGAACAAGTAATCACATATTTACAGAGCATTTATTGGCTAGATAAATCTCTTATACCTTGTCTATTGTTAACAATAATTTGTCAAATAGTCTCTGATTTTTAAAATCTGAATAATCAAGGTAAGCTTTCAAGTTGAGAAAAATATTGGAAAGGATATTTATTATGTATTTTCTATACATACATGATCAAACAGATTTTGCATAGTATGGTCAGGCAATGGACTTGATATGTGGTCACATTATTCATTTAGAAGGTGATTCGTATTTTTAGCAAATGTTAAAAAAAAAGTAATATGAGCCTCCAATCATTCTGTATTAACCTCATATATTAGATTCAAGACAATTTCATGTGTAACTTAAAAACAACATGATCTAAAATCATAATGTGATGGTTAAATTTGACTGTAGTTTACCTTAGTAAGCTTTATCTTTTTTATAAATAAGCATGTAACCTTTATGCATAGATATAATTCAAAATGTCTGCTATTACTATCTCAACTGATTTAAAAAATCCTTTGGAAGTATAGTTGACAATTTAAAATGTTACTAAAACCTAAAGTACATAACTTTAAGCCATCAATATTTAGCCTAAGTATGGGTGAGGTTCAAATTAACTGCGTTCATATTTTCTGTGATACATAACACATATACAGTCTTGACATATCTTGTTTCCATAACTACATTTAATCCTTTTGGAATTGATAGCACCAATTTAACATGATTAAGATTATAAGTGAAAATTCAGTTCTCTGACGGCAGAGGTAGAAAGAAAAGTAAATCTTATGTATTATCTGCTTTTGGAAAGACTACAAAATTCCCCTTAGTTTTTCTCTCCAAACAAAAGAAAAAAATCAAGGCATCTTCTAAATAGTATTATAATTTCAGGCAACTATTATATTTTTAGCTTTAAAAAAAGTTGAAAAAATGTTGCCCTAGTAGTTAGTATATTAAGAAATATCTTACAAACCTTTTCAATCCTTGGTTACTCTGAAGACTCTGAAAAGGTGATGGGTTTCAGATGAGCATTTTCTTCTTTTCTGGGAGAGCGGAGGTTGGTCTTGCCTGTTCATTAAAGACTGCTTGGTCCTTGGTCACTTTGAGGCAACTATGGCCTCAGACTTGCATCTGTCCTCTTACTCCACTCAACTATATTTGGTAACTGAACTCATGTTTCAGCAGACTGCCACGATCAGGAATTCCAGCAGTGGGCTGGAAAGCAACCCTAGGTCTGAGAGCTGGGTTCTTAGAAATTAAAGGCACTTAGTGTAGAAAGAGCTATATTTATAGATCTAATAAACATAGGATTTACACATATCCTTCTACACTCTGACCTTGTGGCTTGAAACCACCACCCGCCCTTTTAACATATTCTTAATCAATTAAAAGTACAGTACGTGATTCCAAGTAGGAAAAGGGACACTCATAAGAAATGCTCTTTTTTTATTATAATCTTCTGCTCTGTACATTTAACTGTCATATGGTAGATTATCTTAAAATAGTAAATCCAGTTAACTATTTAAAAATTTAGCCACCTGTCAACTTGAGTGGAGAGTCCCACCAGTCTCTTACTTCAAGTTGTTAATTAAAAGTTATTATAGGACTATCATGTATTAAAGACATAGTCCACAGTAGGATTAAGTAGGCATAAACATACAGGGACTGAATCTTACAAACATTGCAACACCGAGTTCTGAGCTCAATGCCTAGCACATTATAAGTATCCAACAAATATTTGTTGAAGAAATAAATGTTGAATGAATATTGTTCAGCACAAATATGAACCTCTTACAGTTGTAATAAACTGTTTCACAACCATTTTATTACTTATTCTATAACATCTCATTGTAACATATTCTAATATTCTGAACTTCCAAATAACAAATAGAACTGAGAAGAACAGAATGTGTTTTTGTTCCAAGGTCAGGTAGCAGAGCAAAACCTAAAGGGAAAAATAATCACAAAACCTCCCAGTTAATTTGAAAATGAAGTTCTAAATCTTCCTTTGTCTAAATAATACCATTATAGTTGATCCAGTTTCTTACTAAATAAGTTTTTTTTTTCTGATGGTGGAAAACTTATGAAGGTCTGCTCTTACACTTTTCTTTATAGGCAAAACTGGTCCTTTATAAATGGTTCTTGAACATGGATACTTTTGTGGGCTGTTTCAGCCATATTTATTAATAAGTGTTCTTGAAATTTATATTTTTGGGGAAAAACCCTCTGACTGATGAATATGTCTTTTTTTTACTAAAACCCCATAAGATAATAGTAAAAAATCCAAAAAGACAGAAATTAGTAGAGAAGACAGGTGATGCTGGAAATGGACAAAATTGTTGGCAAACGGTTAACATAAAAATGAGTTATGTAACTACATTAGAAAACTTAAATGTCTGCAGAAAGACACGCCTATAAGAAGAAATGATTAGCCCCACAAAGTCCCAGAAAGGCTCAGGAATTGTAGGCACTAGGCCCCTCCCTGAAAAGAATTTTAACTGGCAATTTTGACTATTCCTGGGAGTGAGGAAGGAGCTGGAAATAGGTAATTGGTTCGAAGAATCCCCAAGAAGCTGTTAGAGTATTGTCTCATTTCCCCCTCAGGCAGCCAGGAGACTACCCTTTCCCATGCCTGGAGAAGATGGGAGGTATATTCTCTGGGAAATTTAAAACACACAATCTTGTCTCAGGAACATGAAACACAGATGAAAAGGATGAGGCACTGGAAGAAATTTCTTGGGGCTGGATTAGAGAAGGGACAGAAGCTTTAACTGTATCTAGTGTTATATTTCTAAAAAATAGCGATGATGGGAATATGAAAAATGGGGATATTTGATATATCTTGGTGTGGGTGTCAGTTACATTAGTATCTGTACTTTTGTGTTTAATCAAAAATTAAACAAAAATCTGTTGTGTCCTAAGGCAAACTGAATATAAAGAGATTATTAGGAATCAAAATGTTGTAACCTGTTCATGATATTACCTTAGTTATGGAAAGAACTGCTGAAATTAACTAGGCAAGTTGTTAAAAATGACATATGTACAATGAATATACAATGTTATTATTAATTTTAAGATAAATGGGTGCTAGACATATAACTCACCCTTCATCTCAATGTTTTAAAAGATTTTATTGTTGTATTCATAGTAAACTATGCAGGAGCAACCAAATATATTTTTTCTCTATACCAGAATGTATCTAGCAATAACTTTTGTGTATCCCAGGGTAATTGTATAATCCCACCTAAAGTGTATGTTGAGGACAGGCATATTCATGCTAGTATTTTTCTCTTATTGAAAGACTGTATATTTGAAAATTGCCAAGAAAGTTAAAAGTTTTTATCACAAGAAAAAAATTGGAACTGTGTGTGATAATCATTGTTAACTAGATTTATTATGGTGATCATTTCACAATATATACATATATCAAATCATTAGGTTGTACCCCTAAAACTAATATAATGTTATATGTAAATTATATCTCAATAAAAAAATACCAGAAAGAGAAACATTCCTGCAGTTCCTAAAAAGAGAGGAGATGGGCATACAATGCATTAAGTGTTCAGTGCACAGAACAAAAATTATGAGTTATAGTGACTCATTCTTGTTTTTGTGGAGTCATTCACAAATAAAAGAAAATGTAAGTTTCCCCCTCCTTTTTCCAGGAAGCATAGCCAAATTTTATTATATTTAGTGTTCCTCTGTCACAGGAAACTTTTTATAGACATAAAAAGTTTAAAGTTGCAGGTGTAAAATCTCTCAAGGTGATACTGATTTACATGTATTATTAAAACAAACCTGTTGGATTATCTGCAGGGAGATGGGTAAGATGCTGGTTCCAGCCTGGGAGAGAGTTGGGTTCTCAGAACCTAGAAGGACGGAGTGGTGGTGGGTTCTGTGATTGGCGGTGATGCTCATGAAGGTTGGGACAAGCAACCATTCATAGCAGTGACCGAGTGAAGGCACCTGGGCACTGAGCATTAAGCTTCATGGCCTTGGGGGCTGCAGTGAAAGAGGTAGAGGTCCCTACTTTCTAATGGGGGCTAGAACAACAAATCTCACAATGAATCTCAGTGGTGAGTATGTTGGTCAACTGACCAGAGGGAGGCCTCAACCACATGTCGCTGGATTGCCTGGTTCTTAGATCCTGCTATAACACCACAGAAGTGATGAAGTCATAAGAAGGAAAAAGTACAAAAAGGTAGCTTGTGGTCCTGAGAGAGGCCTCCAAGTTAGATAGGATTTTATTCAAAAAGGTACAGAAATGTGTTTCTTTTTGTATATCATGAGGAGTGTCGCAAACCACACTTGTTTTAAACATATTGTAAGAATCTGAAAACCAAACCATTTTTCTCTTAGGAAAGACTCTTGGAAAAGGCTCTTAAGTTATAAAAAGGTTTAATTAATATTATGGATGAGATTAGAGCATGAACAGTAATACAGTTTCTCATGCACTTTTATTATTTACCCCCAGAGCCCGTTTCTATGTGTACCAAGGTTGGGCAGTGGGGTCAGTGGCCCTTTCGGCGGGTCTCAGTTCAGCTTTCCAAAGATTACCTTTTTTTCTTAGAAAAATTCCTGCTCTTTTGAAGTACTTAATTTGAAGTGTATCTTCCACCCACTTTTTTTTTTAAAATTAAGACTTTGGATCTAGTTTCCTTTTAGAAGATGCAGACCCTTGCTGTTCAGACAAACGACAGGTGAAGATAATCAAAACTTCTTTGATGAAAGGGTTGGGAAAAGGAGTGTGTAGACTTGCTCATGCATCCTTCCTTAACCTTTTCTCTTCTGGTGGCCCTGGAAGCTCTGCAAATTCTCCAGCTCTCAAGGAGCTGGCCTACCTACCCCCCACTTCTGAACATTTTAGTCCCCCTCATTCCTGGCACTCTCTACCAGCAAACAGAGATCATGGGGCAGCAAATAAAATAGTAACTGAGAAATCTGATCAAGAAACAAACTAAAAATTGAGGCAGAAAATTTTCAGTTTAACACAGAATTATCCTGATGAGCCACTTGTCGGCCTATCTGGTGATCCTAGGAACAAGTGTGCTTCAAACCATAGTGGTCTTCCTACTTCTTTCTCTTACTTCGTATCTAGCTTGGATACATGGCCACAGACTCAGGTATGCCCCCCAAAGACTTGTTTGATTAAACATTATTTCCACCTCTATCTAGCAGTAAACTTCAGATTTGTCCCTCATGAGTTTTACTTTATAAACTGTGGTTAAATCTGCTGCAAATGTGTAGCCCAAGCCTGTGGGTGGTCTTTTGGTCATATGCTTCTGCTACTCGAGATATCTGCCAATTTGTATATGTGCACAAAAATGAATAGAGAAAAATAAATTTTATCGTAACAGTAATAAAAGTAGAGTTGAAGTGTAAGAATAGATTCCATAATCCATGTTTATATATCAGTATTTGGGCACAGTTAGATATGACCCTTAATCTGAAATAATCTCATTTTCAACTTGGTTTATAGGGTCTAAACATAAAAGTTTTATTTTTCTGGGCTTGAAAGCCAGTATACTTAATTTCAAAAGCAGCTTTTGTTGAACTTAAGCAAAATAATTTTAACATTTCTTTATAAAGACAGAATAACATGGATATCAAAATGAATAAAGAAGGAAAAATACAGATTGATGTTTTGAATAGCAATATAAAGTCTGGAAAACATTAGTAAATAGAAGTCAACAGTATATTAAAAGAAGAATATAGTATGACCTATTGGGTTGTATATTAACATCCAAAGATCTAACACTTAATTCCCATATTAATAAGTCAAAAGACAAAAGCTATATGGCCACCTCCACAGATTGCTAATGGGTCTTTGGACAAAATTTAACATCCACTCTCAATTAAAAAACAACAACAACAAAACTTTATGGGATGGGAAAAGAAAGGGAGGAACTGATTTTGTAACAAAATCCGTAAAAATAATCTACAAATGTCATATAATTTCAATTAATACAGCATTTTTTGTGTGTGTGTGTGGAACTAGAAAAACAGATATAGAGTTTATCTAAAGGAATTAGCATGGTGAAATATCCAGGATGATTGTGAGAAAAGAAGCAGTATTAGAGGGGGAGCCTTTCAAGATTGCTGGAGTACTAAGAGATTCCTTATGGATGAACAATAAGGAATGGGACAATGGTTTAAATGGAGTGACATATCTTATTCCTGTATAGGAAGAACATTACATTGAAACAGAGTGCATATTAAATAACTACATGTCTATTTCTTGGCTTGTTCAATTCCACAGATCTGCTCCTCATTATAGCTAAGGAACTGGATTGTTATTTCACTTCATTCAGCAAAATAAAAGTTGTTCAGGCTCACACAAATTGGAAAAAAAAGAATGTGGAATGAATAAATAAGTGTGCAGTTATGAGACTATATTAGAGATAGAATTAGGATAAAAACAGTATACATATCTGTATATAGCATCATCATTTGTATTTATGTGTAATTATATCTATATACCTATATCTATGTCTATAATTTCTCTTGCTTTCTTGGCATATGAATGAACAATTTTAAGGTTTTCCTGCAAGGTAACAGTGTTTAATCTGGGGGACTAAATGCACTTTGACTGGGGTAGTGAATAGGGTTCCATGGGAGACTTTACTCCAATGTGTATGTGTCATTACTTTTAAAAATGTCATCAGAGGGAAAAAATGGTATCAGATAATCTTGACCATTACTGTTTTACCCCTTATATTTTTCCTTACTACTACTAATAATTTTTAAAATGTACTTTCTAATATAGTATAATAAGAATATGGAAAAGATATCCTAAATATAGTATTAAGTGAGAGAAGCATGTTGTATATTAGTTATTGTATCTGGAAAGTAAAATTAAAGGAAACCTTCAATTATCTTTTTTCCTTTTTGTATTTCAAATTTGTATGTGCTTATATTACACTTAACATTAAAAAAATGAAGATGAAAAAAATTAACCACATAATGAGCTTAAAGTCATTTTAATCTTTTAAAATCCTTTCTTGACTGATACATCTACTACAGAGTAAAATTTTTTTGAAGTCCTTCGAGTATAAAATAGAGCATAACTAATTAAAGAAGTTTTGAATCCAGTATGTCTTAATTCAGAGAATTAAAAATAAACTTCATTGATTTTAAATAAAAAAGGTTTCTTCTAACCTTGGTCAGCTTTTGCCTGCTGATTGGCAAATCATCAGATCCATTTATAAGTGGACCGTATTCTGCATATATGAACATTCATCTTCATCTGGCTAACTTTAAATGTCATAGCCTTTAGATGGTAGCTATACTTGTGTTGAGCACAGCATAAAGTATAAACTTGTTGAATCACTATATTGTATACCCAAAACTAATGTAACATTGAGTTTCAACTATAATTTAAAAAAAAAAGTCACAGCCTTTGACCCACCCTGTCCTAGATCTGCTTTGAGAACATAATCCTAACTACAGGAAAATCTTTATGTAAAAACATGTTCAACTCTGCATTGTTTATCATAGCAAAAGACTGAAGCAACTTAAATGGAATTTATGGAACAGTTTAGTAAACTCATGGAATTTTGAAGTGGCCATAAAAACTGATTTTTCTAAAGTGCTTATATTAACATAGAAAATGCTCATTATATTATGCTATGGGAAAAAGAAAGAAAACCAATAGTTTTTACAGTTTGACTACAACTTAAAAAAAAAACTAAGAACCTTGCATGGCTGAAAATTTTAATGGTTTAAATTGAGTTTGTTTGATATTAAAAAAAAATGAAGACTTCACTAAATTGTATGAAGTCATCTGGGTTTTTTTTTTCCCATTAGAAGGGAAAAACAAAGCTACCAAAATAATTGGCTATTTAAAACTGGCTTTGAGACTCATTTAATCTAAAAAAAACTGATCGCCTTCTCTTTCTCTCAAAGTTTGCATTTTAAATGCCTCATGGAGATATTTAGTGAAGGAATATTAAACTTGAAAGTGGTCACTGCCAGACAACTAGGGACAGCTGTGTAACAACTTCAGAAGCTGCTTACCAAAGACAGTCTAATGTGGAAGGGTGTGGCTGTTATTCCCTGGGAAAACAGGAAGGAAGAATATGACAAAGGAGGAAATCAGCTGTTAGACCAAAGAAGGATTTAAACATTGAAAAAATGCCAGCCGTTGGAAGACAGTTGTCCTATCGTACAAAATCCTGAGGCTTGTCCATGGTCTACTTCTGTTGGCCTAGCTATTTGCTCAGCTATTGCTATTTTGGGAAGGAATTTCCACCGAGCTGGCGTATCTTCAGCCCCTGAGGTTTCCTCTGATTGACTGATCAACAGGTGTTGAAAAAGCCTGTGGCAGAAATATCACAGACCCAGTGTGCTCATTTGACTTCTGTAACTGTGACTGTAGTTTTACCTGAGTATCATTTCATAATCAAGGAGCCTTCCTGTAAGAGAAAACCTAAACACATTATTTATGACATTTATAGGTAATTGCTTTTCCATAGATACAGCATATACATTTGTTAATACCATATGTTTTTATAATTCATAAATTAAATACTGTACTGATGATTATACAACTGAAACCTAAATAAATATGATATAGAATGAACTTTCCTTTCTTTTTTTTTAGAGAGAAAGTGTAGGGGGGCAGAGGAAGAGAGAGAGAATCTTAAGCAGGCTCCATGTCCAGTGCAGGGCTCAATTTTACGACCCTGAGATCATGACCTGACTGAGCCTTAACCGACTGAGCCACCCAGGTGCCCCTACAATGAACTTTTCAAAGAAATGTTGTAGACCTTATAATTCTAAAAAATGTTAAACTATCTTGACTAATTTTGCCTTGCAAGCAAATTGTCAGAAAAGCTATGAGAATAATGATCATATTGGTAGCAGGAAAAAAAAAAACGACAAAAAAAGAAAATACAAGCATATATAAAGTACTACAGTGTCAAACACTTAAGGAATATAATTGGTTACACCTTTTTTTAGAAGATTTTATTCATTTGAGAGAGAGCGAATGAGAGAGAGAGAGAGAGAGCGCGCACAAGCGGGAGGAAGGGGCAGACGGAGAAGTACGCTCCCTGCTGAGCAGGGAGCCAGATATGGGACTCTATCCCAGGACCTTGGGATCATGACCGGAGCTGAGGGCAGATACTCAACTGACTGAGCCACCCAGCTGCCCCAGTTACACCATTTTTATACTACATTTCATTTGGTTTTTCTTTAAAATTTATGCAGAGCAAAAGAAATACATGTACATAAATCATTCAAAGTTTCAATAAAAATAAGAAAATTTACATAAGGCCAAAATTCTCAATGTTTATGTGTCTTGTGTACAGATTTTGGGGTGGAAAGTAGAAAGAGCAGAGCTAACATTTATGGAATCCCCACTTTATAAATTTGTATCATAAAAGACAAAACAAGATACTATCCTTTACCTAAAGAACTTGTGGGGCTGATTTCAGTAATAGTGAAGAAAATAAATCAAAATTAAAAGAAATCAAAATTAAATCCTATGTGCTCTGGGGTGGAGCACTAACGCTGTAGCATTTAAAGCACTTTATAATTTAAGAGACACAGAGAATATTGTGCTTAAGCAAAGATATTTAGAGTTAGATCAAATTTCAAAATCTTGGCTACTATTAACCAGCTGTAGGACCATGCATCTATAATTTAACCTATCTAAGCCTTATTTACCTCATCCATTAAATACAAAAAATAATAGTGTGCACCTCATGGCTATTTTTGTGATGATAAAATGTGATAATAATACATAGTAAGGGCTGACCATATTGCCTAGCATTCAAAAGAGTTCAGGAAAGCTTTTACACTAAAAATTAATTTTCTGCTACTAGCAAATGTATTCATATGATACATAAGTCCAGTAAGCACCAGATACTAGTGAACTGACATAAGATGGACTCATGACTTAATCACTGGTCAAGTTTCAGATTCTTTTGTTTTCTCAATATCATTATCACTGACAAATAAACAACTATTTCAATAAAAAAACCCAAAACCTAACAGAAGTGATAAATGCCTCTATCTCCTTTAAAAATAACTTGATCTTCAGGCTTCTGGGAAGAAACCTTTTTTTCTGGACTCTTAACCATTGTAGACAAGTTACCTTTTCTTTGAAGATAAAACTGCTGGCTTCCAGTTCTTTCCATTTACTACCCAGCTATACTCCTGGGGCCCTCACAACCCCCTTGAATCTCAGCACGTGCACATCATGGAATTGAGCGCCTGGTGCGCTAAAAGGCAAAACCAGGCTGGGGTTGAAACCCAATATGCAAATGTGAATAGGTATCAAGACAAAAATAAAGGGCATTTCCCCTCTCAATTTAAATTCTTTGTGGTGTATTACTGGCGTTACAGATGTTCACAGTAGACAGTAGTAGCATTTGAAATTTTTCATAAAGATGAAAATCTTATGACAGAAACTCAAAGTCCATGTCCTCTTTTACTCCATTTTTAACTGCCCAGCACCCACGTAAGAATAGGAAAACGCCACACCTTACCGTGAAATTTCAGTCTACCGTGTCCAGCATTTAATTTCTCAGCCTCTTCATTTTCTTCGACCAATCTTGCTTAGATTTCTAAATTTTTCTGCCTACATTCCTTTTCTATTTACATGTTCCAAAGATCACTGTTGCCTCTATTACCTCCTTGAAATTCTCGGCGTAACCCGATGGGTGGGCTGACCTATCAAGCCTGGACTAATATTCTGGGCATGAAAACGGGAAAATGGAACCCCACAAGCTCCAGAACGGAGAAAGAAAACGGAAACTCCTTTCCTAGGTACAGAAGCCTGTCTGGGGCGGCTCCGCTGGAAAGAAGCCGGTCAGCAGCTCTCCCTGGAGCCTCCACTCCCGCTCGGCTTTCCGACCGCTCTACGTCACTTCCTCCCCGGAAGACGCCCGGCAACTGCTCTTCCGGTGCTGCACGTTCAGCTCAGCGCTGGGTCCCGAGTGATCAGTTGGAGGTGCTACGGGGATCGTGGTGAGCTGGGGGAGCCGAAGGGGGTCATGGTGAAGGGTGCCCCTAGGGATGCTCCTGGAGCAGGGGTGTCCTGTGGGTGTTCTAGGTCTTCTTTGACATCTGGACAGTTTGAACACGAAGGTGCCTGGAGCTGCTCTCGGGGCCCTCAGGGCACGAGGTGTGGGGAGCTGGGGGTACCCACTAGGCAACTGAACGCCCCGGGAGGCAGGATATAGGGAGAGGCAGAGGAAAGGGACACCCATGGGGTTGTGGGGGGTGGGTCTGAAGTCTGAAGGAAAGGGGCAAGTGTTCAGGCATTTAGTCTTCTTCAAAGAAAGGGTGCTGGGGATCTGGCGCCTTGAGGAGAAACTAAGGGGGTCAGATCTGAGCACAAGCAATAAGATCTAGACATTGATAGCAGCAAGCAGCTTCCTTTTCCTGTACTGGACATAGACCTTTTTAATCGTGGAAATCAGCTTTTATCCTGTGTTCTCTCTCTCGTTTCTCTTTGTTTTACAAGTTGCATTTATAAATTCATATTTAATTTCTCAAGGTTTTCCACACTCAAAGAAGGTGACATCAGCTGCGATGGGGCCTTGAGAATGGTGACAGTCCTAACAACCTCTTCTAGAAGGAGGAGGGCAAAGGAGATTGCCAGGCAGAAGCAGTTCCTTCAAAGGCAGAATTAGAGGTCCAAAAGATAACATCGAGGTAACGCAGATCTTCATGGTTTTGAGTATTCCTGAAATACAGTAGCATATCATTTAATGAATCTTAGGTTTACAGTTTGAAGTTTAGTAGAAGAACATAGGTGCTGGTAGTTGAGCCTGCTAAAATAGTTCCAGGATAGGTTTTGGCCTCCAAGATCCCTGCCTCTCCCCTATATCTGAAGCCATTGGGAATCCTTTGGGGTATATCCTTTCTGATATACAATCAGAAACAAGTTTTATGTGTCTATAGCTACTGTCTATCCATCCATCCATCCATCCATCCCTCCATTCATTTTCTTCCATCTGTCTGTCTCTAGACCTATACACTTTTAAACATATTTGGCTGTCATACTGGTGTGCACATGCTTTTCTCACTTAATGATTTATTGGTACATATTAGTCTCATTTAGTAATTGCGATTTGATATCTCATTTATGCTGTATCCTAACTGATTAGTTTTGTTTCAAGCAGAAGAAGACATAAAGCAAATAGTAAATCCCCTTCTGTACTACTTCCCTCCTCATATTTAGTCTCACGGTTTAATTCTCCTGAAGGCTACCACCATAAAGATATATTTATAACTCTGTTGCTTAGTTACTTATAAATTACATACTTATAACTCTGTTTCTGGGTTTATGGACTTTGGGCAGAGTCTACCTATTTACTCCTGTGGGGGGGAAAAACAGCTATCCAGTCTGTTTTCCAATATGAGTTATATTTTAAAAATTCTTTCCATGGTTAACTTTATGACTTTAAACAATGTGTGTGTGTTAGTTATTGTCCATGGCTACATTAATGAGGGTGTTGAAGTCTACCTTCCTGGCTGCCACATGTTCACTTTCCACCCCTGTGAGTATGGAGGTCTGATGTTTGTTTTACTGGCATAACCCTTTTTAGGTCATCTTCTAAATATATCTTCATTGTATTTGGGAATACAATTCTTTCAGAAAAGTATCAGGTTTCTGATTTCATTTGCTGTAGTTAGTTCTCTTTATATCCAGAGATCTTATATTTGTGCTCTTATTTCCCATGCATCTCTCTCAAATTAGTGGAGTCTATCTTAAGTTTATTTGAAATGATACCTTGCCTGGGGAAACAACATCTTCATCTGATCTCTGCAGTAAGCCTTTTGTTTAAGCCACTCTTTGTGGTCTTTGTTGAGCGAGGCCCTCCAGCCCCCGAGTCTTGTCACTTTTTATTTGGGAGACAGAAATAGTTGCCTTGAAAAACCCCAAATTCCTCAGCTCTTCCTTCTAACTCTGCTTTCCAACTAGCCAGTTATTTTCTACAACATTTTTCTTTTCCTTTCTTCTTTGGTGCTAGCTTTCTAAAAACAGAAAATAAAAGGCAATGGATACTGATAAACTTTTCCAATCTCTTTCCTTAGAGTGTTAAGCTCAGTTGGCATGTGATTGTTTTCCTAGTTTTGCAGGAGATAGGTTTTACCAAGTATTTTGCTTTGAATCACATGGGTTTCAGCTTTAGAGTCTGAGATGCCTGGTTTCTCACTGCCTGTTATTCATCCATGAAGCCCAAGATACATACCATGTTTCATTGATTTTTGTTACCCATGTCTCCATCTCTTTTAACGCATCTCTGAAATGAGGATGCCTATACAACTCCATGGCATATTGTAATTTAACTGTCAGTATTACAATTTAGTGGTACATAAAATAATGCTGTCTTGTAATTCATGGTTTCTTAGATTGGAAGAACTATAATATTGTATAATTATATAATAGCAGCACCCTACTTCTGTGTCAATTTCTGTATCAGTTAAGAGAATACTAACTTCTGTAACAATTAGAATCCTCTAAATTTCAGTGGCATAACATAATAGAAATTTATATCTTGTTCTTTTAAGAGTTCAAAGCAGAGTTTCCTAGTTAGTGGGCAGCCCTTAATGGTGATTCATTGACTCAACTCTTTCCATATTGTGGTTTCACTATCCTCCCAAGTCTTAATATTCTCTGCAGTTAGCTTTTTAGAAGGTAAATGACAATAGACAAGGCATACCTACTTTTCGGGAGTCCTGCCATAATTTCGCTTTACATTCCATTAGTAAGAACTAATTTTATGGCCACCTCCAGATGCAAAAGGGTCTGGAAAATGTAGTTGTTGGCTAGACAGCTTCTTCTTAGTGACAGCTCTAAACTGTGGAAGGGGGGGACATGAATTTTGGTGGACTCACTATGCAAAAGATTTTTTTATTTTTTCTTTTTACTTGAATCAGAATCTAAATAAAGTTCTCACATTGCAATTAGTGGATAGGTCTCTTAAGTGTTTTTTAATCTGCAGGTTTCCTCTCTTCTCTTTCCCTTTCTGTCTCTCTCTTGTTCTTGTCATTAGAAGGCTGATCAGTTGTTTTTTTGGTGATTTTTATAGATGGAGTTTTGTTGCATTCAGAGACAGTTGTCGTGCCTTCTGTATTTTTGTGGTATTAGTACCTGGTGCTCAATATCTAAATCTATTAGTTCATTAGGCATTTCGAAATGAGGATAATATAAATTCCTCATTCCTTCTTGATAGTTTTTTTTTGAACTGGGTTATTTTTATAAAGTCAAACTGCCCCTCGTACTATTTGCTTAATCAGAGATAGAATTTGTATAGGAAATGTGGGATAGATATTTGATTCTTTAAATCTTTATTTTTTTGATTAGTCATTTGTCTTAGTCTACTAGAGCTGCCAAAACAAATACCATAGACCATGTGGCTTAAACAACAGAAATGTATTTCTCTTGAGGAGTCTAGAAAGTCCATATCAAGGCTCCAGCTGATTCAGTTCTGGTGAAAGTTCTCTTCTTGGCTTGTAGATGGGCCGCCTTCTCACCGTGTCCTCATAGGGGTGGGGTGGAGAGTGCTTTCTGTTTTCTCTTTCTTATAAGGCCACTAATCCTATCATGAGGACCCCGCTCTCATGACCTCTCCATCAGCCCCATCTCCAGATACCATCATGGGGGGATTAGGGCTTCAACCTGTGAGGGGATATAAACATTCAGTCTTTTACATCATCTTTGTATGCTATCTCTGGACTCCCTGTTGTAAAAAAGAAATGATAGAAACAGCATACTTCTTTTCCCAACATTCTTCTCTTTTTATGTTTCTCAAATTGGTTATATTGGTTTTTATATTGTCAGTGTTTAAAATATTTACATTGCATTTTCTGAATAAGTTCATTGTTATTTGCCTGTATATTGAATCTAAAACTTAAAAAAAAACAGTAAAAAACACCTATAACATTAGAACTATATACATATTCATTATGGAGACAAGTTTTGTGATTAGACCCAAATAGTAGGAAATGTATCCTATATCATTAAATCTTTCTTACTGTAGACTTTCCAAAGCATTAAAGGACATAAAAGACATTGATCATGTGTCAGAGCGTTCAGTGTTGGTCATGATAATAGAAGAGCTTACTTAAATCAGTTCAAACTATGTCCAGGTACTCTTTAAGCAATTTATGTATTAGCACATTCTATCTTGATAGTTACTTTAGGATAGTAATATTATTCCAAATTTGCCGATGAGGGAACTGAAGCAAAGAGAGAGAATAAGCAATTTGCCTCAGTTCACACAACCTAATAGAAGGAGAATTAAGAATTCAATTCAATCCAGGCATCCTGGCTTCAGAGCTCATATTCTCATTTGCCTTACGATACTGTTTCTCATTTCCATTCCATTGTAACTGAAATGTCTGGCGTATTTTAGATTTTATCTTTGGTGCATTGAAATTTTACCAGGATGTGTCTAGTTGTGGGTTTCTTTTTTACATCAAATTTGCTTTGTTTTTGAAGAATTTTTTTTTTAAAGATTTTATTTATTTATTTGACAGAGATAGAGACAGCCAGCGAGAGAGGGAACACAAGCAGGGGGAGTGGGGAGAGGAAGAAGCAGGCTCATAGCGGAAGAGCCTGATGCGTGGGGCTCGATCCCATAACGCCAGGATCACGCCCTGAGCTGAAGGCAGACGCTTAACCGCTGTGCCACCCAGGCGCCCCTGTTTTTGAAGAACCTTTAAAATCTAGGGACTCATATCTTTCTATAGCCCTGGATCAGTCTTCTAAAATTACATTTTCTCACATTATATTTTTGATAACTTTTATCACTCATTTTGGTATCCCACTTATTTCCTCCTGGGTTTTCTGTTAAATGGATTATAGACTTCAATCTACCTTTCAAATGTCTGAATGTTTCCCTGGTTTCTACCCTTGTCTTTTCCTCTGTATTTTGGGAGATTTCTGGACTCTGTCTTTTAGCTTACCAACTTAGGACTCAATTTTATTGTGTTAGCAAACTAATTTATTTTGTATCTGCAATCGTACTTTTAATTTTCAAGAGCACTTTTTGGTTCCTGTATTTTTTCTTTTCAATAGCAGTAAGTATCTTTTTGATTCTCATGAGAATAATGGTTGGGATTTTTTTATAGTTCTTTTCTGACTCAAATCATCTCTTTTCTTAAAAATTAGGTATTTTTTTCAGTCTGTTTATTTTGCTTCTCTTTATTTTTGGTGTTTATTTTCTGTTTGATCATTTTCTCTCTGATGATCCTTACTTTTATATTCGTATTATAAATAAAGGCAGTGGTTAGTAAAATGACTGATTTGGGTTTCCCTAACCTGTTTTCCCCTTAAATAGGAGTAAAAGATAATTATGGACTCTTTTAGGTATATTTGCAATAGACCATTTTAGGGAAAGTGTCCTATAGATTGTGTGTTTATGACCTCATATCCTCACACATAATTGAAAAATCAGCAGAAATATCTGAAAAATAATTTATAATATAAATTTTTATAATGGAAATCTTTGAGCATGACTAATAAGAATAATATGTATTCATATGCTATACTTCTATTAGAACCACCATGAATTTAACAGCTACAAATGGACTGTATTGGTGTTTCAAATACTATGAGTAATCTTTTGGTGGACATCATAATATTTTGAAATGGTGAACAACTAGTTTCAAATAAAACAAAGGATGGGGGGTGCCTGGATGGCTTAGTTGGTTAAGTGTCTGACTCTTGGTTTTGGCTCAGGTCATGGTCTCTGAGTCGTGGGATCAAGCCCACTGTTGGGCTCCAAGCTCAGAGGGGAATTTGCTTGTGATTCTCTCTCTCCCTCTCCATTTGCCCATCCCAGTCCCCCATATGCTCTCTTTCTCTCTCTCTCTCAAATAAGTAAATAAATCTTTAAAAAGGGGTAATCTTCTTTGATATACACAGGATTGTACAAACTCCATTATATAAAAATTGTATAAACAAACATTGTATTTATAAGTAATATAGGTTTTAATTTTGGGCTTAGAAAATTATAAGTGTATTTGTAATCTACATGAATGGCATTCAAAATTTGTAAGGCATTCAAAATTTGTACAAGGTACAGGGAAATTCTTCACAATTGGAACTATGATTTGTAGGACATCTACTATTTCTGTACCCTGGCATTAAATGCCAGTGTCACTTGCAGAATTTTCTAAAATGTCCCTGATAGGGTGTTGTCACTTTTGGGGATTATGGTTCTATAATTTTCTCTCCTGTTTCTCCACCAGTCTTATCCCATTTTATTTGTATAGTCCAGGCATTCTTTATTTCCTGTACAGTTATGAATATATAATATTTAACATGAGTACATTTTCTGAAATTTCAATGACATCTTGGGAGGAAAGGGAGGCAGAAGTGTCCTTCATCCTACTGTCTTGAATTGAAAGTCTTCATCTGTTTTCTGTTCTCCCCTTGATCTTCCCTCTCTCCACCATCTGCCCAAGCCTCAAACGTGCTCGAGTCTTTTCCATGTTAAAAAAACTGGCATGGATTTTGTACTCGCCTCTGCCTACATTTCTATTTTTATACTTTCTTAAAAGGAACAAACTTCTTGAAAAGGTAGATTATGTTTACCATCTCTGTCTTTTCTATTTTCTCTTCAAAACTTCTCTTTTTTACTATCAGTTTTGCCCTCCATACAGCTATCCTGCAAAGAACAGCCAAAGTCATCTTTTGAGGATGTAAATCAGATCATTACTTCCCCTTTTCATTGTACACTGAACTCTGATTATGCTTAGAATGAAATTCCTACTCCATGTCTTGTCCTGATGAGTCAGCCCTGGCCTAACTCTCCAACTTCAGCTCATGTCATTCTACTTGTTTCCCTCGGCACCAGTCACAGCCGACTTCTGTCACTTCCTAGAGCTTACCAAGCCTTTTCCCTACCTAGGTGCTGTTTTGACTTTCTTCCTGAAATGCTCTGTCCTTGGTCCTTTGCGTGGCTGTTCCATTCTACAGGTCTCATCTGAAATGTCATTTCCTTGGAGGTATCTTTCCTAATAATCCCATCTAATTCTTTTTTTTTTTTTAAGATTTTATTTATTTATTTGAGAGAGAGAGTGAGAGGGAGAGAGCATGAGCAGTGAGAGGGAGAACCAGACTCCCCTGCTATCAAGGGCTCTTAGGTCTCTGCTGGTGTTAGGTTTGATACTCAGCAATGGAAGTAACCAAATCACTGTAGTGGAAGGGTCTCCATTCTTTTGGGCACCTGCATAGCCTCCATCATTGCTACTGTAACTACTCTGTTCATGGCCCATTGTGGAAGCTCTGGAAGGCAGAAGACAGAGATTGGCTGCTATCTACTGGATGTATCATCCTATCTACTTAGTTGTTTAGACTCCTGACTAAGGAATGATCTTTTATGGGTGTGGACTTGAGACACAAAGAACTGCACAGTTTGTATGCACTCTCATAGTTTGTGCCACAAACTTCTCCCTCAGATCATTTTGTCTCCAATTTTTCAACCTTGCTTCCTCCGGGCCTTGACCAACCGGCTAAATTATTTGCTGCTGCTTAGGGGGTGTGTATATCTTTATATCCAACCACTTTTCCTTACATACTCAATTAATGACCAGAAATACTGCCAGAGCTTTGCCGACCAGGAGGATTTCTCCTCACCACTCTCTGTCATGGTTACTCCTATTTGAGCTTGTCATGCAGCAACAGTTCATTTTGGTTTACAACAACATATTGAGCTGACAAACCAAGAAGCACGCTCAGGCTTTTTTCCTTCTCCTCTGTCCACTAGGAGTAGGGGACCCCATATTAGGCCAGAGGTGTGAGCTGAGAGAGAGGCATCAGAACAAAGGTGACATGTGTTATCTGTATGTGTAACCCACTTATGCCTATAGGTATGTTAGGCCATGATTTTTAATGTTTCATTTCCACCATTCGGTGGATACTGTAGTGCCTGCCTGTGAGTTGGAACTTCTGATGACATTCAGCCTTTGATAGGTGTCTCTCATTGCATAGTCGCTTGATATACCATGGTAAAAAAAACTCAGTGGTAATTAGGCCAAGAAAATACCAACAACTTCCTCCTTAATGGTATTCCCTAACTTCCCAATACTTCCCTGAAGCTCTCCCTCATCGTTGCAACCTTCCCTTTAAAAATTAGCATCCCCAACCTGCCCCTTCCTGCCCCCAATGCTTCTAGTGTGATGATGACACCTCTGCTCAACACTCCTGTGCCTTTTTGTGCTAATTCTGTCAGAGTGTTCCATGTATTATACTATAGTGGTTGATTTGCTTCTCTGTAAAGCTCATGCATTTTGAATACCTTATATTTTTATTATTGGGAATTGTAGGAGTTCTTAATATATTCTGGATACAGTTGCTTTTCATGTATATTGTTGCACGTATAGCCCGGTCTGTGGCTTGCCACTTCATTTTCTTAATGTGGTCTTAGATGATCAGACATGTTTATTTTGATGAAATCTAATTTGTCATTCTTTAATGGTTATTGCTCCTATATCCTGCTTAAGAAATCACTAACTATTTCTTAATCATAAAGATATTCTCCTATATTTGGTTCTAGCAATATATAGTTTTAGCTTTGCATTTGAGTCTGTGATATATTTTGAATTAATTTTTTTTTGAATGTGGTTTGAGTTAGAGATTGAGGTTGAGTTATTCCAGCATCAACTGTTGAGAAAATTTTTCTCCCTTCAGTGGATTTCTTTGGTTTCTTTATCAAAAATCAAATATCTACATGCGTGAGTCCATTTCTGGCCTCCCTACTCCGTTTCAACAAAAGAGTTGATATTATTTTTTTTTACTAGTACTACAATGTCCTAATCAATATAACTTTATACTAAATCTTGAGATCGGTTTTATACTTCTTTGTTAAGGTGTGGCTATTTTAGGTTCTGTGTACTTTTACATGAAAACTTTAGGATCAAATTGCCAATTTCTATTTTTAAAAAAGGTTAATGAGATTATAATTGATATTTGTCAAATCTTAGATCAGTATAGTCTCTCAATTCATGAACATGTTATATATCTCCATTTATTAGATCTTCTCTAATTTTTCTCATTGTTTTGCAGTTTTTATTATGGAGGTCTTGCACATCTTTGGTTAAATGTATTTATAAATATTTAATGTTCTTGATGTTATTATCTATCAAATTTCTAAAAATAATTATCCTTTTTTTGCTGTTAATAGAAATATAATTGATTTTTGTTTATTGACCTCATAATCTGCAATTTTATTAATCTAGTTTATTAATTTTAGTCACTGATTTGTACATTCTTTAGGATTTTCTGCATGTCTTCAGGGAACAAATATATTCTTATTTTTTCTTTTTTGATTTTGTTTTTATTCCTTTTTCTTGCCTTATTCCACTGGCTGCCACCTCCAGAAGGCTGAAGTAGAATGAATAGGCATCTTTACTTCATTCTTGATATTAAAGAGAAAGCATTCATTATTTCCCCGTTAGGTATTGTGTTACCTGTAGTTATTTTATAGATATCATTTATCAGATCGAGGAAGTCCTTTTCTATTGCTAGCTTTCTGAGAGTTTTTTCATAAATAAATGTTAGATTTTTTTCAAATGATTTTTCTACATGTACTGAAATTATTGTTTTTCTTCCTTTATTTTTTTTAATTTGGTGAATTGCATTGACTGATTTTTTTTTTTTTAAGATTTTATTTATTCGACAGAGATAGAGACAGCCAGTGAGAGAGGGAACACAAGCAGGGGGAGTGGGAGAGGAAGAAGCAGGCTCATAGCGGAAGAGCCTGATGTGGGGCTCGATCCCACAATGCTGGGATCACGCCCTGAGCCGAAGGCAGACGCTTAACCGCTGTGCCACCCAGGCGCCCCATGCATTGATTGATTTTTTAGTATTTATTTAACCTTTTATTCCTGAGAAAATCCTACTTGGTTAAGATATTCATTTTTTTTTCCTTAAATACATGGCTGGATTTGATTTCCTAATATTTTGTTAATTTTAGGATTCCTAATATTTTGTTAATATTAATATGTATATATGTTCATGAATGTTTTATAATGGCTAGATTTGATTTCCTAATTTGTTAATATTAGGGTTCCTAATATTTTATTAATATTTCTGTATATTTTAGAGTGGAACGAGGGGCAGAGGGAGAGAGAATCTTAAGCAGGCTCCATGCCTATTTGATGTGGGGCTTGATCTCACAACCCTGAGATCATGACCGAGCCAAAATCAAGAGTTGGTCACTTAACCAACTGAGCCACCCAGGTGCCCCCTAATACTTTATTAATGTATATATTCATGAGGAACATTGATCTGTAATTTTCTTTTTTTTTATAGTGTGTCTGGTTTTGGTAGCAGCATCATGCTGAGCTAGTGATATATATTGGGAAGTCATTCCTCCTTTTCTGTTTTCTTAAAGAGTCTTTGTAACATTGATACTATTTTTTCCTTAGATAAATTTGATAAAATTTCCTGTGAATCCATCTGGGCTTGGAATTTTCTTTGTGTGAAGATTTTTGATAACAAATACAATTTCTTTAATAGATTCAGGGCCATTTAAACTTTCTTTTTGTGTCCATTTTGCTAATTATATATGTCAAGAAATTTGTTCATCTTATCTAAATTGTTTATTATTTTGGCACAAAATTGGTTTACAGTATTCTTGGATTTTCCTTTTAGTGTCTGAAGATTTTAGTGATGTTCCCATTTTCGTTTTTTGTTTTTGTTTTTTGTTTAAGATTTTATTTATTTATTAGAGAAAGAGACAGAGGGGGAGAGAGAGCATGAGCCAAGGGGCAGAGGGAGAGGGAGAAGCAGGCTCCCCACTGAGCAGGGAGCCTGATGCAGGGCTCAATCCCAGGACCCTGGGATCATGACCTGAGCTGAAGGCAGATGCTTAACCTGACTGAGCCACCTGGGTGCCCCATCCTTCTTTGTATTACTAATTTGTGACTTCTCTCTTGTTGATTTATTTACTGAGAGGTTTGTTAATTTTGTTGATGTTTTCAAAGACCCAGCTTTCCTTTGTTATTTTCTCTATTGTTTGTCGGATTTTTGAAAAGTTTTATTGATTTCCTCTCTTTATTATTTCTTTCTGTTGGAGTTTCTTTACTCTTTTTTCCCCACTACCTTATTAGATTGGAAACTTACGTCAAGACCTTTCTTCTTTTCTGTTACAAATATTTAAAATTTCTTTCTAAGCACTGCTTTAGCTGCACACCACAAGTTTGCATCTATTGTTTTTTTCTTTACTACTTAATTAGAAATATATTGTAATATCTCTTGTGATTTTTCTTTGACAATGAATTATTTAGAAGTGTGTTGTTTTAATTTATACTTTTTTTCTAGGTATGTTATTGTTATTGTATCTAATGTAATTCCATTGTGGGCAGAAAAAATATTTCTGTATAATTTCAGTTATTTAAAAATACTAGGACTTACGGGGTGCCTGGGTGGCTTAGTCAGTTAAATGTCTTGGTTTCAGCTTAGATCATGATCTCAGGATAATGGGATCAAGCCCCACATTGGGCAGTGTGCTCAACAGAGTCTGCTTGAGATTCTTTCCCCTCTCCTTCCTCTCTGCCCCCCACCCCACTTCTGTGCATACACACTCTCTTTCTCTAAAATAAATAAATAAATAAATATAATCTTTGAAAAAATATTAGGATTTTTTTTTGTGGCCCAGTATAACATGTTTTGGTGAATGTACCATCTTTTTTTTTTTTTTTTTAAAGTATGCTCCATTCCAAGTGTGGTGCCCAATGTGGGGCTTGAACTCGTGACCCTGAGGTTAAGACTTGAGCTGAGATCAAGAGTCTGACTGAGCCATCCAGGTGCCCCACGTACCATGTATTCTTGAAAAGAGTATATATATTCTCCAGTTCTTGGATTATGTGTTCTGGAAGTGTCATTAAGTCAAATGGTTGATAGCTAACATTTTTTTTAAAGAATATGCTAATATTTGGTTTCATCATAAAGATTTAGAATGTAATATTTTGGGGAACCTAGTTAGCTCAGTCAGTAGAGCATGTGACTCTTGATCTCGTGGTTGTAAGTTCAAGCCTCATGTTGGGTGTAAAGATTACTTAAAAATAAAAATCTTAAAAAAAAGAATGTAGTATTTTAGTTTTGTTATTTTAGAAATAATAGGTATGCATCAGCGTTTTTATATATATTGTATATAACACATATATGTTATATACATTAACATATACAATTTTATTTGTTATGATGGATGTTTAAGGGCTCCCAGGAATAAGAGAAGGGAGGGGAAGTTTTATCAATAGCCTTTTTGCTCTCTAGCCACCTATCCTTAAATTCTAGGAAGCAGTTTAGACTTTAAAACTCAATAGGAGTTTCATTTACAGCTCAGCAGAACAGCCAGTTCAACTGAGGTACTAGGCTTCTTGTTATTTGTTTTATGTTAAATATCCCCAATCAGGTAATATATATAGCTTTTTAAAATTACAAATTAAATGGATTCCAGTTTTAGCAAATCTCAATCAAAATACAGAATTTCTCCTATCCTACTCCCCAGAAGCAACTGTTATTTTATTCTTAAGAATTCTGGTGTAGGGGCACTTGGCTGGCTCAGTTGGGAAAGCATGCAAATCTTGATCTCAGGGTTGTGAGTTCAAGCCCCACATTGGGCATAGAGCTTACCTTAAAAAAAAAAAAAAAAAAAAGAAAAGAAATTCTGGGGTATATTTGTTCAATTTTTATTTATAGGGTTTTTTTCAGTTGGTTTGTTTTAACAGTGTTTAAAGGTGTAAGCAATGTTCTCATTGATGCAGAAAAGTAAGGCTTCTGTAATTGACAATCTAGATTACTTCACTTAAAAATGGCAATTTTGATCTGCTGATTAAAGACTTACATTCTTTAAGGATGAGACACATTACCTGCAACATTATGTTTTATTTATTTATTGATAGTAATCCACATTAGCTTCCCAATTGTGATAAAATATATTCATCCCCTTGCTACTTTTATCCTCTTTTGAAGTTGGACAGTGAATGAATTGGAAGGTAAGAAGTGAAATTGATGAGTACTCTAAGTAGTATGTCCCTGCTTAAATATAGAAGACACTTGATTTAAGTCCAAGTTTTGACCTCTGACATATACTTGTGAACTGATATTTAAGGATTGAAGCCTAGACCTTATCTAGAATTCAGAGCAAAACAGTTGGGCCTCATTTGGTTTGATCCTATATCCCTTTGTTCTTCAACTAACAAAATTAACAACCACTAAATGATGATTTCAAAATAAAATACTTATTTTCCGCACCATAGGAGACTCTGCATATTTTGATTTTCCTGAACTTTCAGTGAGAACTGCTTTAATTCTCCATCTTCAACACAATACTAACATTGGCGTTCAGAGTTTTTTAAATGCTTACCACTAGATTGGAAATTATTCTTGGGAAAGCATTATCCATGTTTTCTGGTAGTTTCAGGAGAAGGCCTGAATGATCAACAGTCCTTTTCTAACTTCTTAATCATACATTCCTGGGGAATGGGAGTCTAGGTTGTGCTTTCATTGGGGCAAGAATCTGATATTCTCAGACTTTATGCGTATATTATACAAAGCATGGACAGAAACAAAACGTTTTTTAAGGAGTTAATTAACATTAATGATTCCTATTGTTTTGTCTTCGTATTTAATTTTAATTCTCAAAATGACTTAATTCAATAATTTTCCATCTTTTTTATGGAACCTATTATAGGTAGGCTTAGAAAAGGAAATAAATTTAATAGTAGTAAATGGATTTTCACTCTTCTGCTTTGATATACTGCAACTTAAATACTGTGATACAAATAATTATTAATATAGCATATGTAAACCAATAAGAAAATAAAAATATGTATTTGCTTAATATATATACATATTCATAGCAAAATATGGAAGAACTACTCATAACTATACTTTCTCACTTCTGTAACTGGTTACATGATGATAGCTGGTATTTATGACTACCTTCTTCCACTACCTAATCCATGTTCCCTTTGCCCACAACAGGTGCTTCAGCTGGTCAAGAAATTTTGCCAGGTGGGAAGTATTAGTTTCCTAGGGCTACTATAACAAAATATCACAGACTTAGTGACTTAAATCAAGAGGAGTTTATTCTCTACAGTTCTGGAGGAAAAAGTCTGAAACCAAAGCACCTGCAGGTTTGGTTCCTTCTGAAGGCCCTGCAGTGAAAACCATTCTGTACCTTTCTCTTAGCTTCTAGTATTGCTAGCATTCTTGGCTTTCCTTGGTTTATAGATGCATCACTCCAGTCTTTGCCTCCATATTCACATGGTAGTTTTCCTCTCTCTGTGTGTTTCCTCTGTGTCTGTTTCCAAATTTCTCTCTCCTTAAAAGGACAATACTCATTGGATTAGGGCCCACTCTAATCCAGATTGACCTCATCTTAACTTGATTATATGTGCAAAGACCCTATTTCAAAATAACATCATGTTCACAGGTACTGGGAGTTAGGGCTTAGAGTGTCTTTTTGAAGAACACAAGTCAGTGTACAACATGGGGTAACCCAAACCTTTATCCGTGAAGGGCTTGGATTATTAGAAACCTGTCTTGAGTTATTACAGTTTTCCACTGACTTTAATCACATGACATGGTAACATTAAGAGATACTCTTAAGGGATCTCCTATATTCCAGACATGCTCTTTATTACTTCTGTTGTGTAGTAGCAGTCCAGTTTTTCCTTTGTAATCAGGATCAGTTGCAGCACCCAGCACAATAAATTTCTTCTTTGTCATTTGATTCAGAGGCATTAGGAACCCAAAGTGGAAGAATAGCAGTCTTAATTTCTAGGTCAATGGAATAATTGTGTCTTTCCTGGTAGAAGTATTCGTCCCTTTGGATCTAAGACCTCTAGACAAACAGAACACAAGGCTGCCACAATAGGAAGCAGAAGTTTTGCTAGGGGATCACTAGGGGTAATAGTTATTGGAGCTATTCTCTTTCCACTGCTTCAATTCTGAATTTGTAAATCTTCTTTATGGGAGATATGGGAGAATAGTACCATATATTGGACGCTGATTCAGAGCACATACAGCTTCCTGCAGAACCTTGCCCTAGACTTGCAAGGTATTGTTACCTAGTTGGTGCTGTAGCTGAAGTTTCAAAAGACCATGTAATCATTTTATTGAACCAACTGCCTCAGAATGATGGAGAACAGAGTAAGCCAATGAATTCCATGAGTATGGGTTTATTGCTACACTTCATTTGCTTCAGAGTGATTTCCTTGATCAGAAGCAATGCTGTGTCAAATACCAGAATGGTGGATGAGGAATTCTGTAGGTCCAAGGTTGGTAATTTTGGGAAAAGCCTTATATGCAGGGAATGTAAATCTATATCCAGAGTGTCTATTCCAGTGAGTGCAGAGAATTTGCACTTCCATGATGGAAGCAGTGTAATCAGGGAACAGTGCCATATCAGAGACACAGTGTTGGTCTCTCCTCTTGGAAGACAGGGCATTTAGCAGTGTATATAGCCAAGTGGCTGTGGTTAGTAGAAGTCCATGTTGCTGAGTTTATATATAACCTCCATCTCTGTCAGCATGGCTGCTTTGTTAATGACCTCATTGGGCCATGACAGAAGTAGCAAAAGAAAGAGGCTGACTGAGATCCACAAAATAGGTCATTCTATCTACTTGATTTTTAAAATCCTCCTCTGCTGAGATCACCTATTGGTGAACATTCACATGAAACACAAATATCTTCATGTTTTTTCATTTGCAGAGGCCTGGCCAGACGCCTTTTCCACAGACCTCCAATTTTCTAATCATAGTCCTTTTAATTCCCTGGCTATCCAGCCAAAACCTTATTATAGATTTGTACCTCTGGCCGTTTTTCTTTCTAAGCATAATGAACAACGAGGTGCACTGCTCAGAATTTTGCCAAATGGGAGAATTTCCCTTCACCACTATCCTTCAAGAATGTTTCAGAAAGGGGCTACAGCTGTTCACTTTCAGGTGGTGCCTGCTTATTGTGCAGGACCATTTCTAAACCAAACCTGATTTCTGTCTTCCTCGGCCAACTGGTTGTAGGGAATGTCCCATGTGGTCATTGTTGCAGGCCGGCAGGCAGAAGTAATTGTTACAGGAGTAGGGGCTTTTGTAGCGGCTATTTCAGCCACTTTTTAATGCATTTTACTTGTACCTTCAGGTTCTTTTGTAGCTTAATCTAGTATATACCACTTCAATTTGATGGAGTGCTGCTGTGCATGCTCAAGTTTGTGGCTTTATGGGTCAGCTAGTTCATGATGGGAAACTCAAGTTGTATGGTAACTTGGTGGCTCATAGTTAAGTACTTAATCTTTAGTAAGATGTAGTAGCAAACCTTTCTTCCAAAATATTAAGGTTCTGTGCTGTGATTTACCGACAGGGACCCGCCGAAGGCTTTAAATGGTGTCTGTATCTCCCACTGACATTTCAAGTGCCATCAGATCTACTGGACCGTATGGTCTCAGTGTTAGAGCAGCTTGCATAGCAGCTTGGACATGTTTCAGAGCCTTTTCTTATTCTGGACCCCAGTCAGCAGCTTTTCAGATCACCTGATAAATGAGCCAGTGTAGCACACATAAATGAAGAGTATGTGACCTCCCAAATCCAAAGAGGCTCAGTAGGCATTGTGCCTCTTTTTGGGTTGTAGCAGGGGCTAGATGCTACAACTTACCTTTCGTCTTAGAAAGGACCACTTAATAGTCCCTGCATCTCTGGACACACAGAAATTTCACTGAGATGGAAAGTCCCTAGATTTTTGTTGGATTTGTCTTCCACTCTTGACATGCAAATGGCTTATCAATATGTCAAATAGTTTCTGCTTCTTACTCATTAGGTCCAATCTGCGTAATAGCATCAACATAATGGGCCAGTATGAAGTCTTGTAGAAGAGAAAGGTGATCAAATTGCCTAGGGAGTAAATTATGGCATAGACCTGGAGGGTTGATATACCTCGGAGGTAGGACAGTGAAGGAGTATTGCTGGCTTTGCCAGCTGAAACAAACCGCTTTTGGTGGTCTTTATTAACAGGATTGAGAAAAAAAAAATCAGTTGCCAGATCAATAGGCTCATATAAGTTTCCAAAGGATGTATTAGTTTGTTTAAGTAGTGAAGCCCCATCTGGAACAGCAGCTACATTCAAAGTCACCATGCAGATAAACTTATAAGGCAATATCAGTCTTCAAAATCCATCTCTTTTCTCTATAGGCAAAAGAGTCAAGCTGAATGGGAATGTGATGAAAATCACCACCCTGTGCCTTTCAAGTCTTTGATGTTGGCACTCATCTCTGCAGTCTCTGTAGGAATGTGGTATTGTTTTTGGTTTACTATTTTTCTAAGTGTGGGCATGTTTAGTGACTTCATAATAGCCTTCATTCCACAGGTCAGGGAACCAGTGAAGGTTATTCTGCCAGTTGCTGAGTCTGTTCCAAGTTGCATCCTGAAACTGGTGAAACTTACGTAGATCAATTTAGAATGTAGTAGACTGCCCATCTTTTTTAGGAACACCATGATCAGCTAACTATGTCATAGGTTTCTGTGAGTAAGACTATTCAGATTACTGCTTTGATCCACTGTCTTATTTCGGTACCCGTGACTACCTTGTCTGTGGTGATTAGATGCTGCCAGTAAGTCCCTGCCACCCAGGGTACAATTCTCCTCATTCCATTTAAGGATTCTAGTTCCAGAAAGCATTTTCCATTGTAATTTCTGACCTACAGAGAAGAATAACAGCAGCTATTCAAAATAGCTGGGGCTCCCCTCATAATTCTGTTTCTCTGGTGAGGTGAAAGTTGTGTCCTCTGCATCCTCATGGGAGGGTGAGCAGATCTTATGTGATAAATCAGCTCTAACATTCTAATATCTCGAATCTCTAATATCTCTAATATCCAAATATCGAAGTCTTTGGATACCTAGAGTCAGTCATATGTGTGATTGGAGTTTCAGAAGCAGAAGATAGAGGCAGTATTAGGGTAAGCAATATTTAAAAAGATAATGACTGAAAGTTTTTTTGAATTAATGGAAGACATGAATATTTGAATTCAAGATGCTTAGTCAATCTCACATTAAATACACACACACACACACACACACACACACACACAGTAAGGCACATGACTGTGCAACTGCAGCAAAATATAAAGTTTTTCAAAGAATCAGAAAACAGTTACCTATAAAGGAATAAAAGTTAGACTGTTAGTTGACCCAACAGCAGCAATAGAAGCAAAAGATAATGAAGTAATGTCTTTTAAGTAATGAAACAAAGTAAAAGTCAGTTATTGGCAGATAGTGTACTCAGAAAAAGTCCAATTTGAGAAGATGAGATAATATAGATATTTTCACACACACAGTAACTGAGTTAATGAGCATCACCCCCTCATTAAAGGTATTTGTATAGGTTGTAATTCAGAGGGAAGTAAATGGTCCCAAAGGAATGTCAGAGATGTAGAAGAAAAGCAAATGGAAATTTTAGATGTGTTGATAGAAGGGTATTGTCCTGAATTTTAGGAATGAGGGAGGAGAAAGATTACAATTTTTCTTTATAATTTTGATAAGTATAAAAAATCATTAGTCCATTATCATATTCAGCATGTAAGCCATATATAAGATACATGAAACTAAAAATTCAAGGAGGCCCTGAATATTATTCTGTGATGGATGAAACAATTTGATTATTAATCTTTCCTATTTTGTCATTTTACTTTCTTGGAGGCCTGTGTATGGGTCAGTTTTGAGCAACTCTTTTGAAGTGTTGTTATTTCTTTACTGTGACATAGCAAATAATAAAAACAATAAGCATTTGGAAATGAAAAACCTACGTGTTTTTCTGTCTGTCTGTTGATCCATCTGCAACCATCTGCATACCTACCTATCTGTATGGATTTATTCTATTTCTTTATATTCTGCCTTGCTCCAAAATTTTTGGTGTAAGGAATACATCATTGGGAAGAGCTAATTTGGTGAACATGAATCAAATTCATGTAAAATATTGTGTTTCTGAGATTTGAAAATAACATAAAAAATTCTTTTAGGATAGTTGTGTATTTCCTCCCAATTTAATTTTATATTTGTTTTCAGAAATCTTCTTTGGAAAGATGCCTGATTTGGGTTTTATTCCAGTGATGTCTGCTATAGTTAAGTTTATCAGAGACATGATGATTTGCCTTTTCTTAAGAGAGAGAGTTAACAATTCAGTGCTGTAAACTCTAAACTTGTGGGATGAATGTATCATCAGAATGTGTATTATATCATATCTGGATATAGCAAATTAGATACAATAATGTGACTATAATATATAATATATTGAAGTGAATATAATATCTAATCAATATGACTTGAACAGTATCAGGTAAAAGTCTGTATAGTTTTAAACTTATAATAAAAATTTATATAAAAATATATTTAAAAACTTATAATAAAAAATAAAATAAAAAAACTATATATAGTTTCATAAATAATACTGATGGAACTGTTAGAGAAATGGGTTAGAATTAATAGAGTTAATAATATATATATGTATTATGTACATACATACATCTTTTGTGATGATCCAATTTTTACTTCACTGGTTATACAAAAGGAATGTGGTGGACTTTGAACTGGCTTGCTCTCAGACCCCTTAGTGATGACTATGATAATGACTATGACTGTGTTGTTTTCATGGTGAGTTGTGTGACCATATTAAAATTGAGCTTTAATGAATTGCCTTTTCAGCTCTTCAATGGACAGTGAAAAAGTAGTATATTACAAATAAAAATTATATTTTGAATGAGATTAGTATATATATATATATATATATATATATATATATAATAGAAGTACTTCAGAAAGTATACAATCTGAAAAAAATCACACTGTATTGCCTAATGTGTATGTGCAAGTATGTATGCATGAAGATCTATCTATTATTTCAAATAGAGAGGTATTCATCTTATTAGGAAGTACACATACATGGTATTTCTACTAAAAATAACAGATGTTGTTATAAGCAGGAAAGATAATTTATGCTTTTAGGAGTCTGTCTATTCCCAGAAGTAAGTATGTTGATACAACCATAGCTTTCCTAGAGATTTCAGCTCTTTTCATGCTACACAGTTATCTAGTTGATTGGGTGCTGATAAATATCAGCATAGTTCTGCCCACAGAAACTCAGTAATGAGGAGGGACTTACACTGCAAAAAGAGAAGCCCATGAAGCCTTTAAAAATGGGCCTTTAGAAAATAGATTAGGGAATATTTTCTTTTTTGTTTATTCTTTATCTCCAACCCCATATTTATTCCCAACTTTCTCAGGACTGATACAACCTCTTTTCAGAAAAATCTAGAAATATATACAGTAAGTATGCCGATTAAATATATAAATACCTACTTATATAACTAGCTATCAAGATTTTGTAGGATATGTTTCCAAAATGGTTTGATTTGTGGTCATATAGATATAGGTACAGAAAAAAACACAACAACTCTAGTTCATTTGTTATCTTTTGTTTGTAAAAAGTGTTCATTAGGTCTAGAGTGAGTTTAATCTTGCTTGCTGGGATTTTCTGTGCCATTTGAATTTCTACATGGTGAAAGATAATTGCTAGTAGCTTCTCTTAGCTGTAAGCTCCTAAACCTTTGGCTGTGTCCGGGGTAGTGGTTTTTCTTTTTGGGAATACTGGTAGTCAGAATATTCTAGATCAGGGGTTGACAAACTTTTTCTAAGGGCAAGGTAGTTTTAGTATTTTGGCTTTGGAAGCCAAGAGACAAAATTGAGACCATGATATAGGTACTTACAGAACCATTTAAGATGTAACCATTTAAAAATGTATAAAACATGCTTAGCTGGGAAGCCAAAGAGGGGGAAAAAACTCCCCAAAATAAGTGTTTTTGAAATCTGACCTGTGGGTCTTCGTTTATTGATCTCTGTTCTAAATGGATAAATTATTTTGATTCTGCCCCTACCTGCCTCTTCTCCTGCCAAATGATAGAGGCAATGTCCATATATTATTTTTTTTCCCTCATTAAATTTTGTTTTAATGGATCTCAAAATTCTGTGACAGATTTTTGGTCAAGTTGTTGCCATTAAAAAGTGCTGATTTTAAAAACTAATAAAACGGCCACAAACACACACACAAAAACCAAATGGTCCACAAAACATTCTCCTTTCCTTCTGAAAGATTTCACGATGCAGTGTTAACCATTAACCAGTCTTTTACTATTAAACTTAAATGGCCAATTGACACAAATTGTTCTGAGACTGTTCTTCCACCACTCGTAAGCCTGGGGTGGCAGGTATTGGGGATAATATTTAGCCTTCTGAGCTTTCTGGGCAGACTCGGTGACCTTGCCAGTTCTAGCTGCCTTCTTGTCCACTGCTTTGATGACACCCACAGCAACCGTCTGTCTCATATCATGAACAGCAAAACAGCCCAGAGGAAGATTGTCAGAGAAGCTGTCAACACACATAAGCTTGCCAGGAACCATATCAATGATGGCAGCATCACCAGATTTCAAGAACATGGGACCATCTTCCAGCTTTTTTTCAGAATGATGATCTGTCTTTTCCTTCAGCTCAGCAAACTTGCGTGTCCTGGTATTCTTGGAGTGGGACTTTAGCAGAGCAGACCTCTCCCTTCCTTAGATTAAGAATTATTTTATAGCATGTTATAATCTGACTTCATTAGCAAAGGTAGACTAAGTTACTATTCTGGAGTTATAATAATAATGATATAATAATAATAAAAATAATAAAAATGCATGGGTGATTTGGTGTGGGGTAGTAAAGACATTATATCCATATATAGTAATGATTTTAAGTACTTTTTATATTTGAAGTCTTCCTAGTTCAGAAAAATCTAGAGACTCGCACATTCATGATTTTGTGAAAAAAATCAGACTTGTGAACAATTTTATAGGAAATTATTAGAATCAGTCTCTTCAAAAATTATTTTAACTCAAACTACCCAGTGAGAAGAGGATTCCAGTAGAGCTAACTGAAATATTACAGGTAGTTTCTATGTATTTTACCTAATTTTTTTACGTTGTTTTGCTTTCCTTAACCTAATGTATGTTTGTCTCCTTGGAGCTTTTTTCCTTGCTTTTCTTTCTTATGTTACTTAGAAATGAATTTTTATTTCACTTATTTGACATTAGAAATTCTAAGAAAATTATATGGAATTTAGTATTTTATCCTCTTTCTAATAATAAAAGATAGATTTATCTGATGAAGAATCTAGGGCATGAGAGCATTAGGAGCATGGATTTAGAAATGTTGAAGGACACCTGGGTGGTCAGTCTGCTAAGCGTCTGCCTTTGGCTCCGGTCATGATCCCAGGGTCCTGGGATACAGTCCCACATTGGGCTCCTTGCTCAGTGGGGAGCCTGCTTCTCCCTCTGCCTGCTGCTCCCCCTGCTTATTCTCTCTCTCTCCCTCTCTCTCTCTCTGACGAATAAATAAATAAAGATCTTTAAATTAAAAAAAAAATTGAAATGCAGAATTTTGGGGCACCTGGGTGGCTCAGTCGGTTAAGTGCCTGCCTTTGGCTCAGGTCATGATCTCAGGGTACTGGGATTGAGCCCCACATCAGGCTCCCTGCTCAGCAGAGAGTCTGCTTTCCCCTCTCCCTCTGCCTGCCACTTCCCTGCTTCTGCTCTGTCTCTTCCTCTGTCAAATAAATAAACAAAAAATCTAAAAAAGTTGATAAGAAGTGTTGAATTTAAGTTAAAAGAAACATTTATTAGTTTATTTCAATGAAAGTTTTTTTACATATAGTTGGTAAAAATTGGTCTAATAAACTCATCAGCTTTGTTATTTTGCATGAATTTTGAAAAGTGTCTAAACATTTATAAATTATGCCATTAATCTATTGGGGATTTGTTTGGATTGAAGATAAGAGCAGTTTCCTTTCTGTAAGGATGGATCTCCTCTATACCAATTTTCTTCCTTTTTAAGGGAATATTTTTTCTATCCTCTACCCAGGGCTATACTTGTGAACATACATAAATCCCTGTAATTAAAAAAATTTTGAAAAATATCATGTAAAAAAGGATCAGGTAATGTAACTATGTTTATAACTGAACAAATCGTTAATTTTGTGACATTGCTTGTGAGGATACCACTTGGCGATCATTCATTGACAGGATTTCATTAGGCTTCAGTACATCTTTCCTGGCCTCATGGTTGGGAATTAAAGAAAGATGTTTGTTTCATTAAAACTCCCTTTTGAGGTCGGCAATGCTAAATATTTGAGAGAGCACATACCAAACTGATGACTAAAAGCATTCATCACAGCTGCCTTACCAAATTTGAGTGGGTATAGAAATATTTTGGGGAATGAAAAATAAAGTCTTCAGAGAAAAATCCCCCAAATATGAAAATATTTTCCCTTCCTACCAATTTCAGGAAATTCTTAATGGAGAATTAGACTTTTCTTTTTCCTTACCAGACCTGAAACTAACAGATTAGACTGAGAGCAAAAAGACTCCAAGGAAATGCATGTCATTCAGAGGATTTTTGCAAAAGGTTTTCCAGATAACATAGGAAAGCCATCCACCAATTACCCTAAAAGGTTCTTGGCACTGCTATGAGGTCTGTCTCCTAGAACTGTTTCAGAGGTCCATCAGCCGTCTCCCCAGAACACCTGATTTTTTGGCTATAGAGGCTCTACCTCATCCCACAGGTCTCACCTCTTCCTGGCTGAGGGTGGCCAGATGGGACACTCTGGGGCAGAGTTCAGGCTTTTCTTTAAGCCCAAGGACCAGAGGGGAAACAATGTCAGAAGTCACCCCCATCTGCAGCCATCTGTAGAGGCCTTGCTTAGCTTTCCCCTACCCCCAAGGCTGGCTCCTGACACATGGTTTGAGGGCCCAGGCCACCACGCGTCCACTCCTTCTCATGTGAGGCACAGTGTGCACTGTGATTCAGGCAAAATGGGAATTAAATGTTAGATCCAACTTTTGGGGAGATGGGTTAAATTAAAACTCCGAGTATGTGGGTCCTCCATTGCCTATTGGGATCTTTTTTCTTTCTTTCATTCTTTCTTTCTCTCTCTCTCTCTTTCTTTCTTTCTTTCTCTCCCTCTCTCTCTCTCTCTCTCTCTGTCTCCTCTTTTTCTTTTGGAATGTTGCGTGAAACCATTTTTTTTTTAAGTATTTAAATTCCAGTTAGTTAACCTACAATGCATTATCAGTTCCAGGTGTACAGTATAGTGATTCAGCATTCCATACATCACTTGGTGCTCATCACAAGTGCACTCCGTAATCCCCATCACCTATTTAATCCATCCCCACCACCCACCTCCCTTCTAGTAACCATCAGTTTGTTCTCTGTAGTTAAGAGTCTGTTTCTTGTTTTTCCTCTTTCTCTTTTTTCCCCCTTTGCTTGTTTGTTTTGTTTCTTAAATTTCACATCTAGTGAGGGATTTCTGTTTCTTAAATAAGAAATTTTATCCCCCCTCTTTGTCTGGTTTCTGATTAGAGCCGTTGGTATTCAGTCTCCATCACCGGGAGATGAAGGGCTCAAAAAGCTTTCTTGGGGTGGGGGGAAGAGTGAATAAATTAATAAATAAATCCATAAGAAGTTTCCCTATGGTCAAGCTCATTGACATTTCTCTTCTTCATTTTATTACATTTAGTCCTTTGTCAATAATCTATACCACTTAGAAATCTAGAAAAATTTCTGTGAGAGACAGTATTTACTTTAATAGTGAAGTTTAAGTAGGTCTGCATAGCACAAAGACTTCAGTTTTAAGAAAAGTGCATTGGAAATATACCAATTCAAGAATAGGGTGTTAGTCAAAATCATCAGTAAATACTTGAGAACTACTATTATCATTAATGAAATATCATCTTGGAATAATTCTACTTCTTTCATGTTATGTTCCTTTTCTTACTGAGCAGGATGCTGAACCTGACAAAATCATCAGAAAGGAAAAGAAAAAGGTCAATTTTCAAAGATCAGAAAGAATAACAATGGTATGATCTGCTATTTTCTGTTGAGAAGGAGTTAAAAGAAAATTTAAACTCTGGAATAAAGAACCTGGAAGATTTTTTAAAAATCATGTAAAAGTAACTCATTAAAATTCCAAGTTGAAATGGTAGGGTTCATTGCCTCCTTTAAAGCATCGGAGGGACATTGCTGAGGTAAAGATGTGATTCTGTATTCTATGGGTAAAGAATAATGATAAAAAACATTAATGACTCAGTATAGCTTAGAGAATACAGTCAATACATAATTTTGTATGGTGACAGATGGTAAGTGCACTTTCTGTGGTGAGCATTTTATAATGTATATAAATGTCAAATCACTATATTATACACCTGTAAACCAATATAATATTATAGGTCAACTATGCTTCAGTTAAAAATTAAAAGACTTCTGGGGAAGATGGCGGAGTAGGAGGACCCTAAGCTCATTTTGCTTCATGGATACAACTAGAACACACCCACACCAATGTAAATAACCCAGAAAATGACCTGGAGAACAGCCTTTCCACAGCTAAATTTAGAAAACAGTCCACATCGAAGAGGATAGGGGATGATGGAGGTGTGGTCAGGAGACAAACTGATGTGCAGGACTTTTGGCAGAAGGGAAGGATACTGTGGGCACAGAGAGAAGAGAGGAGCAGATTCCATACCAGGCATCCCAGACATGGGGAACTCACACTGGGAAGACAGATCTCTATTAACATTTGGGTTTAGAACCAAAAGGCCTTGATTTTGTAAGTTCTTACAATCAGCAAGGCTTAACAGCTGAAATTTTAAAATTCAGAGGGCTCAACTATGGGAGAGCTGGAGGGAGAGAGGAAACAGTCTCTATCCTTGAAGAGATAGCACAACAAACAGCCCCACTGAGATACAGCATAGAAGCAGCAGTGTGAAAAACACCTAGGGTGTATGGATAGAGATTTGTTTACTAATCTGAGAGCTGTGCTGGAGAGGCAGGGATCTTTGGGAGACTTTCCTAATAACAAAAGAGCTGGAAGGCACCATTTCCTTTACCTGCCTACCAGCCTACATACATGGACACCTGCGGGAACCAGTGTAGCAGGAACACTCTCCACCTAGCTTGTCCACAGCATGCTCCACCTCTGCACACTTCTGTGGATCTGCCACCTCCACCCCAGCTGGCCTTGGCAGTTTTCCTGGGCAGCTGCAGCTCCTCTTCTGTAGTGGACCTTGTTGGCTTTTGTGCTTAGCCCCCATATTCTCCTCCAGACTCACCCCATCCATTGGCAGGAGTTTTCTAAAGCTGTTGCAGGTCCCCTCCTGCAGCAGACCAATGCAAACCTTGCTAACAATGCGTGCCTGCCCCTGTGTTCTCTTGCAGACCTGCCTTCGGTGGAAGTCAATCCAAAGTGGCAACATGAGCCTAGCAGTGTATTAGCAGCTCAGCAGGCCAGTACCACTCCACAGTAACTCCTGTCCTGGGGAGAGGGTAAGATAACCACACATACCAGTCAGCTCCAGCAGTGGGCTGGGGGCAGAAATCTGGTCTGACTGCAGGCCCTGTCCACCAATGAAAGCTTCTACGAGGACAACACAGGGAGAGCACCCTGCAGTTCACTGCTCCTGCAGCCCTGCAGCTCTTGCAAATGCCTGGTTTGACTCAACTCAAGCCCAAGGCAGCCCCAGGTTGGCCCACTAACAGCACAGGGACCAAACCCTGCCACAGCAGGCAAAGAGAGCCATTGCAGATAACTGGGCTGAAGGCAAATGTGGCAAATATGGTTTAGTCACAACAATTGGGTGCACGCAATACTCATAGGAGATGCTCATGAAGTACCATGTTCTGATGAACAGGGAACATTGCACTATAAGACCTCTTCTTCATAAGGCCACTTCTTTTAAGAGCAGGAGGTGAGCTAACTTTCCTAACATGGAAACAGACACAGAGAGCTAATCAAAATGAAAAGACAGAAGACTATGTCTCAAATGAAAGACAGGACAAATCACAGCAAGAGAGCTAAATGAAATGGAGATAAATACTATGCCTGGTAGAGAATTTACAGTAATGGTCATAAAGATACTGGACTTGAGAAAAGAGTGGAAGACTTCAGTGAGATACTCAACAAAGAGAACTCATGAAAAAGAACCAGTTAGAGATGAAGAACTGAATAACTAAAATTAAAAATACTCTAGAGGGAATAAATAGTAGACTAGAGGAAGAAGAAGAAGAATGGGTAAGTGAGGACAGGGTATTAGAAAACATCAATCTGAAAGGGGAGAGAAAAACAGAATAATTAAAAATGGAAGTAGATAAGGGAACTCAACAACACCATCAAGTGTAATAACATTCACATTATAGGGATCCCAGAAGGAGGAGAGAAGGGGAGGGGGCAGAAAACGTATTTGAAGATATAATAGCTGAAAATTTCCTGAATCTGAGGAAGAAAACAGAAATCCAGATCCAGGAGGCACAGAGAGTACCCACCAAAAACCCCAAGGAGGTCTACACCAAGACACATAGTAATTAAAATGGCAAAAGGTAATATTAAGGGAGAATTTTAAATGCAGAAAGAGAAAAGAAAACAGTTACATATAAGGGGGAACTCCAGAAGGTGATCAGTGGATTTTTCAGCAGAAACTTTGTAGGCCAGAAGAGAGTGGCATGATATATTTGAAGTGCTGAAAGGAAAAAAAAAAACCTGCACCCAAGAATATTCTATTTAGCAAGGCTATCATTCAGAATAGAAGGGATAAAGCTAAAGGAGTTCATGATCAGCCTTACAAGAAATGTTGAAGGGGCTGTTTGAGTGGAAAGGAAATACCATAAGAAGGAGTAAGAAAAGTAGGAAGCACAGAAGCAGTAAGTATGTCTATAAAAATCAGTCAAGGAATTCATAAAATAAAAGATTGTAAATTGTGACACCATGTACCTAAAACATGGTGGGAGGAGAATAGTAAAAATTTAATGCTTTTAGAGTGGGTTCAAGCATAAGTGACCATCAACTTAATATAGACCTCTATATGCATAAAATGTCAAATATAAACATAATAGTAACCACAATTCAAAAACCAGTAATAGATATGCCAAAAAAAAAAAAAATCCAAGTATATCATTTAAAGAAAGCCAGCAAAGTGAGAGAAGAGAGCAAGAGAAGAAAGGAACAGATAAGAACCACAGAAACAACCATAAAATAAGTAAAAAAGGCAAGAAGTACATATCAGTAATTACTTTGAATGTAAATGGACTAAACAATCAGGACCATAGGGTGATGGAATAGAAAAAAGCAAGACTCATCTATGTGCTGCCTACAAGAGACTCATTTTAGACTTAAAGACACATACAGATTGAAAGTGAAAGGATGGGAAAGCATTTATTATGCAAATGAAAGTGCATAGAAAGTGGGGGTAGCAATACTTGTATCAGACAAAATAGACTTTAAAACAAAGCGACAAGGGCATTATACAATCATAAAGGGAATGATCTAACAAGAAGATAATAATGATTGTAAATATTTATGCACCCACCATGGGAGCACCCAAATACACAAAGCAGCTAATAACAAACAGAGGAATTAATTGAAAGAATTACAAGAACAGTAGGGGACTTTTAACATCCCATTTACATCAATGGACAGATCATCTGAACAGGTAATCAAGAAGGAAACAGTGGCTTTGAATGACACATTGGACCACGTGGATCTAACAGGTATGTTTGGAACATTCCATCCTAAAACAGCAGAAAACACATTCTTTTCAAGTACACATGGAACATTCTCCAAAAGAGATCACATTTTAGGCTACAAAGCAAGTCTCAAGAAATTCAAAAAGATCTACCTCATACCATGTTTTTTTCTGATCACAATGCTATGAAACTAGAAATCAATCACAAGAAAAAATCTGGGAAGAACACAAACACATGGAGGTTACATAACGTGCTACTAAACAATTAATGGGCTAACCAAGAAATCAAAGAGGAAATTAAAAAATACGTGGAGACAAATGAAAATGAGAACACAATGGACCAAAATCTTTGGGATGCAGCAAAAGTGGTTCTTAAGAGGGAAATTTATAGCAATACAGGCCTACCTTAAGAAGCAAGAAAAATCTCTAATAAACAACCTAACCTTACACATACAGGAGCTAGAAAAAGAAGAACAAAGAACAAAACTAGTAGAAGGAAGGGAATAATGAAGATTAGAGCAGAAATAAAGAGAAACTAAAAAAACACAACAAATCAAGGAAACAGGAACTTTCTCTGAAAAGATCAACAAAATTGATAAACATTTAGCCAGATTCATGAGAGAGAGAGAGATAGAGAGGACTCAAATACAAAATCAGAAATGAAAGAGGAGAAATAACAATTGACACCACAGAAATACAAAGGATATGAGAGAATATTATGACAAATTGTATGCCAACAAATTGGACAACCTAGAAGAAATGGAAAAATTCCTAGAAACATGTAACTTCCCAAAACCGATCAGGAAGAAATAGAAAATTTGAACAGACCAATTACCATCAATGAATTTGAATTAGTAATCAAAAAATTCAGAACAAGTAGAAGTCCAGGACCAGACAGCTGCACAGGTGAATTCTATCAAATACTTGGAAAAAAGTTAATGTCTATTTTTCTCAAACTATTCCAGAAACTAGAAGGGGAAGGAAAGCTTCCAAATTCATTCCATGAAGCCAGCATTACCCTGAAACCAAAAGCAGATAAAGACACTACAGAAAAAGGGATGCACAGGCCAGTATCTCTGATGAATATAGATGCAAAGATCTTCAACAGAATATTAGCAAACTGAATCCAACGATAGATTAAAAAAATAATTCACTGTGAATAGGTGGGCTTTATTCTTGGGATGCAAGGGTATTCTGTATTCACAAACCAATTAACATGATCCATCACATCAACAAGAGAAAGGATAAACACCATATGATCATTTCAATAGATGGAGAAAAAGCATTTGACAAAGTGCAACATCAAATCATGATAAAAACCCTCAAAAGTAGGTTTAGAGGGAATATACCTCAACATAATAAAGACCAAATATGAAAAACCCATAGCTAACATCATACTCAGTGGTGAAAAACTGAGAACTTTTCCCCTAAGATAGGAATAAGACAAGGATGTCCACTTTCACCTCTTTTATTCAACATAGTACTGGAAATCTTAGCCACAGCAATCAGACAAGAAAAAGAAATAAAATGCAGGGTGCCTGGGTGGCTCAGTTGGTTAAGTGTCTGCCTTCAGCTCAGATCATGATCCCAGGGTCCTGGAATTGAGCCCTTCATTGAGCTTCTTGCTCAGCAGGGAGCCTGCTTCTCCCTCTCTCTCTGCCTGCCACAGCCCTGCTTGTGCTCTCTCTCTTTCTCAAATAAATAAATAAATAAATAAATAAATAAATAAATAAATAAATAAATAAAATCTTTAAAAAAATGCATCCAAATTGGTAAGGAAGAAGTGAAATTTTGACTATTTGCAGATTACCTGATCTATATATAGAAAACCCTAAGGACTCTGCCAAAAAAATAGTGGAACTGATGAATGAATTCAGTAAGGTCACAGGATTCAAAATCAATGTACAGAAATGTGTTGCATTTCTATACACTAATAATGAAGTAGCAGAAAGAGAAATTAACAGTTCCATTTACAGTTGCACCAAAAATAATAAAATAAGTAGGAATAAACTTAAGGAGACGAAGGAACATATCATGTGAAAACTATAAAACAGTGATGAAAGAAATTGAAGATTCCATAAGCAAATGGAAAGGTATTCCATGCTTCTCGATTGGGAATACAAATGTTAAAATATCCATACTACCCAAAGCACTCTACAGATTTAATGCAATCGATATCAAAATACCAACAGCATTTTTCACAGAACTAGAACAGAGTTGCATGGAACCACAAAAGACCCCAAATAGTCAAAGCAATCTTGAAAACGAACAAAACTGGAGGTATCCCAGTCTCCTATTTCAAATTGGCACAAAAATAGCACAGAATAATGGAACAGAATAGAGAGCCCAGAAATAATGCCATGATTATATGGCCAATTGATCTTTGACAAAGTAAAAATGACTATGCAATGGGAAGAAGACAGTGTCTTCAACAAATGGTTTTGGGAAAACTGGACAGCTATATGCAAAAGAATGAAATTGGACCACTTTTTTACACCATATACAAAAATAAACTGAAAATAATTAAAGACATAAATGGAAGATTTGAATCTATAAAAATCCTAGGAGAGAGCATAGGCAGTATTTTCTCTGACTTTGGCTGTAGCAGTTTTTTTCTAGGTACATCTCCTGAGGCAAGGGAAACAAAAGCAAAAATAAACTGAGACTACATCAAAATAAAAAGCTTCTGCATAACAGAGGAAATAATCAAAACTAAAAGAGAAGCTACTGAATGGGAGAAGGTATTTGCAAATGGCATATCCGATAAAAGGTTAGTATCCAAAATATGTAAGGAACTTATAAAAGTCAACACCCCTAAATCCCAAATAATCCAATTGAGAAATGGGCAGAAGACATGACTGGGCATTTTTCCAAAGAAGACACAAAAGACCAACAGACACATGAAAAGATGCTCAACATCACTCATTGTCAGGGAAATGCAAATCAAAACTATAATGGGATAATCACCTCATACCTGTTAGAATGGCTAAAATCAAAAACACAAGAAAAGGGTGAGGATGTGAAGAAAAGGGAACACTCATGCACTGTTGGTGGGAGTGTGAATTGGTGCAGTCACTGTGGAAAACAGTACGGATGTTTCTCAAAAAATTAGAATTACCATATGATTCAGGTATCCCATTAGTGGGTTTTTACTCAAGGAAAACAAAAACATTAATCTGAAAAGATCTGTGCACCCTATGTTTACTGCAGCATTATTTATAATAGCCAAATTATGGGAGCAACCCAAGTGTCCATAGATGAATGGATAAAGAAGATGTGGTATATACACAATGGAATATTACTCAGCCATAAAAAGAATGAGATCTTACCATTTGCAACAACGTGGTTGGATGTAGAGGGTATAATGCTAAGTGAAATAGAGAAAGACAAATACCGTATGATTTCAATCATGTAGAATTTAAGTAACAAAGGAACAAAGAAAAAACAGACAAAATGAAAAACAGACTCTTAAATAGAGAGAACACATTGATGGTTACCAGAGGAGAGGTACATAGGTGGAAGGGTGAAATAGGTGAGGGAGATTAAGAGTACATTTACTGTGATGAGTACTGACCAATGCAGAGAATTGTTGAATCACTATATCGTGCACCTGAAAATAATATAACACCATAAGTTAATTATATTGAAATTAAAATTTAAATAAGATAAAATCACAAAACAAAATGCAAAGTCTGACTCTCAAAGGGAAAATTTTTTAAAAATGACTAGTATATTTACTGAATTCAAGGTTATGTTAAAACCTTCACATTATCTGATTTTATTCTTGGTACTAACCTCTAAGATATTATTATCCCTGTTTTGCAGATGAGAAGTAGAATTCACAGAGGTTAAGGGGGGGTGTCTCAACAGGAAAAAAATGGCACATTCAAAAAGAAATTGAAGAAAGTGTGAGAAAAGGAGTCTTTCAAAGTCGTGGACAGAATTCAGGGGATCATCAAAGCAGGTGAGGTGCAGCAATGGCAACAGGGTGCATTAATGAATGGAAGCCATGACCACCTGGGAGATGTGAAATTTGCTGTTGAGAGGTGATTGTCCATGTATTTCTTATTGTTCTGCATGCCTTGAGAGCAAAAGCACCGACAGCTTTTGTTCTAAATTATGATTTTAAAAATGCTGTACAGTGAACAGCCTTGGGGAATAGAAGCTTTGTCTTCTAGAGTAAAGACCAGGTTTGTTTACTCTCCAGTGTAATAAAGATAATGTCTTCCTTCAGGGCAAAGGGGCAGGTTTTCCTGCAGCCCATTATAAAAGACTTGAGTTTTTTTTTTTTTAAAGATTTTATTTATTTATTCGACAGGATAGAGACAGCCAGCTAGAGAGGGAACACAAGCAGGGGGAGTGGGAGAGGAAGAAGCAGGCTCATAGTGGAGGAGCCTGATGTGGGGCTCGATCCCATAATGCCAGGATCACGCCCTGAGCTGAAGGCAGACGCTTAACCGCTGTGCCACCCAGGCGCCCTGAGACTTGTTTTTTAAGTTGAAGTTTCCTTAGTTGTGACATAAACCCACTCTGTGTACAGCGTGTACCTGGATCCTGTATCTCCCTTGTGGAGCATGGTCCCAGGGAATTAACACACATGGTGTTTATGCTATTCTAGTTATAGTGTGAATAATAAAGTTCTTTGTTTCTCACCTGAGCATCTCATGTTTTTTTCCAGCATCCATGAAGCTAAGTCAGAGTAAATGGTTAGCTTGCAGATAGGATGAGATCTTAGCCCTTTTATGGTTCTTGACAAGAATAAAGAAAGGGAGTGGTTTTCAGAATACTTTGAGAGCTATCGCTGCTGGGCAGTAGATGTCCAATAGCAACCATTTACAAACTATGGTCTAGCAGAGAAAGAATTGGGTAGAAATGGGTCCTGCCTGCTTAGCCTTCTAAGTGCTCCTTAAAGTTTCTGTGGCTCCCCATGATTACTTTATCAATGTCTCCAATGGGTAGTAGAGTCATTTTGTGAAATATATATGAGAAGTGTTATGTGCATACTATTTTCAGGTATTATTTACTCATGTGACTCAGATAGTCTGTGCTTTTATTCTTTATTTTCCTGAAGATTGAACATGAAAGTGACAGCTAAGGGAAAAATTAGAGAAAAGTGGGACTGAATAGAGATGTAATTTTTTTTAAACATTTTTTTAAAGATTTTTTATTTATTTATTTGACAGAGATAGAGACAGCCAGCGAGAGAGGGAACACAAGCAGGGGGAGTGGGAGAGGAAGAAGCAGGCCCATAGCAGAGGAGCCTGACGTGGTGCTCGATCCCACAACGCCGGGATCACGCCCTGAGCCGAAGGCAGACGCTTAACCGCTGTGCCACCCAGGCGCCCCTAGAGATGTAATTTTGATACTAGATGAAATTACCACATGTCATTACATTTCCAAACTGACAATTCTACTTAATCATCCTGTCTTGAGTAGTTCCTACTCAGATTCCTTTTGCAAGGATGCATGTAGGGCCAAATGCCTCTTCTTGGTATTCACCCTCCTATCTCATTATTTTGTTACCCAACAAAGCCAGTCCCTCAGCCCATATATACCATGCTCATTTCCATCTTTAAGCCTTAACTTATGTATTTTTACTTATCCATAATGTTATATCAGGAATTGCCATTGACTGCTACTAACAAAGAGATGACAATGGCTTTAAAAAGAGATTTTTTTTCTCTGTTAAGGAAGTCCGGAGATAGGGAGTTTATTGCTGCTGTGGCTACTCTTTTGTACCATGAGGGACATAGCTCCTCTATCATGCTCCACTGTATCTGGTGTGTGGCTTATATTCTTAAGGTTATTTCATTGGCTGCTGATGCTCCAGCCATCATGGTCATATTAAGAAGAGGAAAAAAAGGTAAATATATACCATTTCAGTTGTATTTCCTCCATTTAAGGAGGATTCTTAGAAATTCCACCAACTTCTGCTTATGTCTCAATGGCCAAACTTGTTACAAAGCCATGCATACCCACAGGGTTGTTAGTAAATACAGGCTCTTAGTTGGGCACATTGCACTGTCCTTTAATACAGGCAGTGATAAGGAAGAATGGGCTAATGGATATGGAGGTGGCAATTATCAATCTCCTCTACATATACCTTCTTCCTTGTCTTAATTTAAATTCTCTTTATCCTCCAAATTCAGTTTATGGTCCATCTTTTCATGAAGGCTTCTCAACTCCAGTTGTGTAACCCTAATGCATCTATCTCCTGTTGGACTCTGAATTATAAATTTATTTCGTAATTGTCCAGGTCAAGAGCATTCTTTGTTTCACCCACCAGACTGAAAGTCCCTGGACGTAGGAACTGTTTTAAATGCCTTTGTACCTTCTTAAAGCATACATCTACCTTCTGCATAAGCAGATGTTCAGGAATATTTGTTGAATAAAGAGGGCATTAGAACAGCCCTGACCTTATATTAAATGCTTAGTAGTTGGATAGAAATAAAGAGGATGGGAACATGAAAGTTCGTATAGAATGATTGGGATGTGGTGAGTTTCTATCTTAGCCCTCCATGATTCAGAATTTCTGCTGATTGTTTCATAAATGCAAATACCATATATGGCCAAGAATAGACCTTGGAAAATGTTGCTTCTGTTTTGATCAGATAACTAAAGTCATAGGATTTTTTCTATGCGTGTAGAAAAGAAGATAGGCATATTATGTTATCTTCTTGTAGAAACTTGTTCAGAGCTGAGTGTAAGTGATTCTTATTTCTGCTATGAATTACAGAGTTTGTTCCTTTTTTTTTTTTTTTTTGCCTACATTTACAAAGCTATTTCAGAGTTATTTAAGATGATGGGGAAGTGTGGATAGATGGAATATTAATTTTACTTAATCATTAGCTTTTTTTTTTTTTAAGTAGGCTTCCTGCTAGGCCTGAACTCACCACCCTGAGATCAAGACCTGAGCTGAGATCAAGATTTGGATGCTTAATGGGCTGACCCACCTGCACCCCAAGTTCGTTTGTTTGTTTTTTAATGCTCTATAACCTCTGATAAAGGCAAGCAAAATTGAATTTAATTAGATTAAGTTAATTGGTTGACTAGATTATTGACATGTGATAAAGCAATTATTTCTGATGCTCTTTATAACAATTTATTGTTTCTTTAACAAGGCAAAATTTCAAAAGGTTAACTGTAGCTGTTCAAATGGCAAAAAGGATCTATTAGGTCCTGGAGAAATACCCAGAGATTTTAGAAGAGGAAGATAATCAATTTATAGCCAAAGCCTTAAGAATTTAGGTTTTAATGGTTTGGCAGACCTTTAGATCCAACCCTGAGGGTAAATGTAATGTCTCATTACTTTAAAATTTTTTTTTTAAAGATTTTATTTATTTACTTGACAGAGAGAGACAGCCAGCGAGAGAGGGAACACAAGCAGGGGGAGTGAGAGAGGAAGAAGCAGGCTCCTAGCGGAGAAGCCTGATGTGGGGCTCGATCCCAGAATGCCGGGATCACGCACTGAGCTGAAGGCAGATGCTTAGTGACTGCACCACCCAGGCGCCCCTCATTACTTTTAATTTTTAATCAATTTTAATGTAGTAGAAAAGTTAATTGGTGTTAATGAAGTGTCTCAGGTAGAGTTCTCAACTGAACATATTTACTGATTCTAATAATATAACAGATTTGAGACTATTTATTGGTAACCTAGTTACCAAAATTTGAAGTATATTAGAATTAGAAAATTGCTATGGACACTTTCTGGAAGCACAGATTAAATATCAAATGATTTCCAGATGACACTTTGAAGCTTCTTAGTAACAATATCTGGCACCATATCTATAAATTGTAGTGAGAGCTAAGAATAGTCTTTAATAGGCTACTAGCCTCCAAATCCAGGATGTACTTTGTTTTCAACATTAATATCTGCCTTTTTATTTATCCCAAAATGATGTTTTAGGTGATAAAACTCATCTTGCTTAAATATTACACTATTTAACAGCATGGCAAAAATGCCTTATGCTTGGATGTGCTCAGTAAATATTTATTAAATGTTTTTTCAATTTTATGTTTAAGATGATTTCAGATAAAACTCTATATTAAAATCATAGCATATAACAAGAGATGATAAGAAAAAGAATAAATATTGAAGTGAAAATGGACCAGCTTAGTTTCCACTATGATACATGAGCCATTACTTGATATGAGATGAGAGAAAAGACCCAGATTCTAAGATCCAGGATTTTATTTCTGACTTGTGACAAGTAATGGCAACAATCATTATATTTTTCAAATTAATTTGGTTTTGCAGCTTCTTTTTGCTGAGTCTTTACATGTTGTATTTACATAAAATTTTTAATTTTGCGTAATGTCATTTGAAACTGTTTCATCAAAAAGGTCAACTACAAGCTTGTGGAATGTGACCTTTCTTTTTCTTTTCTTTTTTTTTTTCTAAAGTTTTATTTATTTATTTGAGAGAAAGTGAGTGAGACAGAGCATGAGCTGGGGAGGCATGGGCAGTGGGAGAGGGAGAAGCAGACTCCCCACTGAGCAGGGAGTCTGATGTGGGGTTCAATCCCAAGACCCTGGGATCATGACTGAGCCGAAGGCAGACGCTTAACTGACTGAGCTACCCAGATGCCTCGTTGACTTTTCATCTGATATATAAATCATCACTGCCTCCCTCAGATTTGATGGAGCCCTGATACAATTCCAGATCAAGCTGGTGTCCTATCCCCACATTCACTTCCCCCTGCTCACATGTGCCTGTCATCTCTGCTGAAAAAGCCTACCATGAAAGCTGTTTGTAACCGAGATCACTAATGCATGCTTTGAGCCAGTCAACCAGGTGGTGAAATGTGACTCTCGCCATGGTAAATACATGGCTTGCTGCCTGTTGTACTGTCGCGATGTGGTTCCCAAAGATGTCAGTGCTGCCATTGCTACCATCAAAACCAAGTACAGCATTCAGTTTATGGACTGGTACCCCACTAGCTTCAAAGTTGGCATTAATTACCAGCCTCCCACTGTGGTATCTGGTGGAGACCTGGCCAAAGTACAGCAAGCTGAGTGCATGCTGAACACCACCTCAGCCATTGCTGAGGCCTGGGCTCACCTGGACCATAAGTTTGACCTGTATATCCCAGGTGTGCCTTTTTTCACTTGTATGTGGGTAAGGGAATGGAGGAAGAGTTTTCTGAGACCTGGGAGGACATGGCTATCCTTGAGAAGGACTATGAGGAGGTTGGTGTGGATTCTGTTGAAGAGCACGAAGAAGGAGAGGAGTAGTAATTACTATTTCTTTCAGCCTTGCAGCATGTCACACTCAGAACTTGAGTTTTAACACTAGCTAACAGACATTAAAGCTTTCTGGTTAGATTGTCTTCATCACACATGAGTGGGGAGAGGGGCAAAGGGAGAAGGTTAGAGAGAGAGAATCCTCAAGCAGACTCCCAGCTGAGTGTGGAGCTTGACGTGGGGCTTGATCCCAGGACCCTGAGATCATGACCGAGGCATGAGCCAAATCAAGAGTTGGCCACTTAACTGACTGAGCCACCCAGTCACCCCTAGATTGTCTTCACTTTTAACTGTGATCATGTCTTACTTTTCCATGTGTACGTGTAAGATTTTTCCATAATTTTCTCAAAGGAAAGGCTTTAAGGAAAAAAAAAAACCAACTGTGGGTACTTTGATTGAGTCACATAGACATCTTTGAGTTGCATTAGCCTGGAGGAGCTTCCAAATATTGCCTATGATAACAGAAAAACTTGTATGTCAGTGTATATATGTACAGGGAAATTTGGTGGTCTAAACTAGGAGTTCATATCTAGGTTCCAAAAACACTGTCTATCACTGGATAAGAAAGATAATTCTGATTGTGCATTCTTTGCTCTTTGATTGCTAGTAATACAAACTATCACCATCCAATTTAGGCATTTTTTTGAAAGTTAACTTTTTCTAAAGTGATCAGTAAATTTTGTCTGGGATTTTTGTAGAAGAGTTGTGGGAAAATGGGCCAAAACATTTAAACTGAAGAGAAAGATGTATAGAATCCATAGACAGTTGTATTCTGGACTCCCACTATCTTAGTTGTTCTTAAACAAATCTATTTAAAATTGAAAAATATTAACAGGTGAGAATAAAATATATCTATGTAGGAAGTCAGAACCTGATTTGCTGTTTTTCCAAAAGCAGGAGAGTAATAATATTCTTCATTATTCCTACATAAATTATAATTCTTCTAATCAGTTCACCGTAGCATGTCTCTGGAAGGGGACCTGAGCAGAGTGTGGTTAGCTAAATGTGAAGCTAGTCTGATGAGGCATTACTAACTTCTTAGAATTCAATTTTATAAAACTTTCTGTACTTATGAAATACCAAATAATTAGAAAACTAAAAAGGATGTTTCACTCAGCCTTACTTTCCATTTTGCAGAAAGAAAATCTTCCCTCCAGGCCAAAATGTAAAACAAAATTTCTTTTCTGAAGTAATGACTTCAGTCAGTAATCAGGCATTCTCGTGAATCATTCCTCTGAATGTTTACCATACCTAATCTTGAGAGATTCAAAGTTCTGGATGTAGCATAATGCTCTTCACTCTCTTGACAAAAGATGGTGCTCTGAATCCTGCAGTGAGCTCCCTGATGTTGTGGGTAGTAATGAGTCAGCAGTGATTGCTGCCCAAGGTCTTTAGGCAAAACCTATGCTTCCTACTACTGCATGGAGAAAGTGCTGAAAGAGAGCAATGAAAGGATGGTTGTGTTTGTTGCATCAGAAAAGGTAGTGCTCAAATGACTTGAATTTTCTTTCATTCTTGAATCCTTTAAAAATAATTCACATGGCCATGTGGTAGATTTAGTTCACTTTACTTTTTAAGTTGCATTTTCTCCTTTCAGTTTCAAAGGCTATAATATCACTTTCCTTAGAACTAGGAATAAGAAAAAGTCCTTCAGATTTTGATGTCTGCTCTCAGATTAGGTTTTATGCTTAGATTCAAAGAAGCATCTGCCTTTACTGACTCACACCTTCTCTTTATGCTTGATCGTGTGGGAAGTTTTTTCTGATGTGTGGGGACCTTTTCCTGGATTTTCCTTTGGATGAAGCTGTGTTTATGTCAGCTGTTCACTAAATGTTATCACTTAAGCCTGTTTATTTAGTCAAGTAACTCAAATATAGCTATTTAATACTGAGGGATAGAAAGGGGTTAAACTTTCTAGGCTCATCGAACAATACACTGGCAGACCAAGTCTATTGTCCTTTGAGGTTTTTATGTCTGTTCTCTCTTAAGTGACTAATGGGTCTTTTTTCTTGTCAGTCAGACCCTTGGTTAAGTGGCAGCACTGTTGAGAATCATTTTACCAAAATGTTAACCATGTGGCAGAGCTCTATGTGGTATTTTCACAATAGATTACCATTATAACACCCTAAACTGTCAGGTGTGACATATTAATGAATTTATAATTAAATTATATAATAGTACTTATATATATATCTCTTTTACTGGGAATCTACAGAGTCACAAATCCTTCTGGAAATAATTTCATTAAATTTATAAGAAATGTAATTGTTAAAGGGAAAAGTTAAGGTTGTTCTACTCTAAAGAGTGAGAACTAGGATCAATATTCCCTAAGGACACTTACATTATGACTTGAAATTTCAAGTGATAGGTTATTATATTGCATCCTAATTTGTAAAGGGATTCAAGTAGATTTAACAAACCCAAAACATTATAAAATAACTACCCAAGTTCTTTTTTCCATTCAAAATTCTTGTTCTTATAAATAATATTTAAGAATATTCATAGTGTTGCATGGTGCACTGGGTGTTATACACAACTAATGAATCATCGAACTTTACAGCAAAAACCAGGGATGTACTGTATGGTGACTAACATAATATAATAAAAATATTATTATAAAAAAAGAATACTCATAATAAACTTGTCTTAAAAATATCTGTGTTTCTGTTGTTAGGTAAATCATAGAGTTTTTTTCCCCTTACTGAACTTACAGGTAAACAATTAAGACTAAGCAAAATGTAAAGCAACCATTATAGAGCATAAGCTTTTCCAGTTTCATTAATCTAAATGCTCATCAATAGAAGGACTTAAATTACAAATATCAAAGATATACTGTGATCTGAATGAAACTTCCCTCAACAGCAATATTCTATCTTAATTATCAGTAAGTACATATAGTGGGTCATAAACTTGTAGTTTTTAGTTTCTTATTACTGTGCCTGACAAAATAAATGCCCAGTAAAGTTAGCTACATTAATTGTTCATATTTTTAGGTACTTATTATGGTGCCTGCACGCTTTGAAATTCTGCTTCTTACTCTTCATTGCTAAAAATGGGTGAAAACAATTAGATATGATGAGATAGGTTCAGGGTTATGTCTCTGCGTTGATGTCCTAGTGTTCATATGGCCAGTAATTTCTAATTTGAAAAATGTGGGGCTCTATGATTTTGACTATCTAGTAACTATCTGGTATAACACTAACTATCTTGTGGTGTCATCCAGTGTACCAACAGAAAACAGATTGCATATTCAAATTGCATACTATTTAGAGAAGTGTTTTTATAGAGGCTGTTTACAAAGGTTTATGTGAGGAAAACCATGAGGGAAATGTGGTAATCTAGAAATAGTACCAGCCCCTCACTGTTACTATTATCTGTAGGAATAAAGAGAGGAGGAAGCAGTATGGAACTCAGAAAGAGAGAGGGTTTGTAAATAAATATGGCCTCTTTGGGAAGAGCTATGACCTTTATGGGGGAACATAACAGCCAAGGTTGACTTCCTAGGGAGGGAGACAATAGAATAAAGACCTTGACCTATTTTATGTCCTTCCCATTTCTTGCCTGGGCTTTCCAGTGGCCAAACCCAATAGAAGCCAAAGAGTGAGTGAGGTCAGTTGAGCCAATGCCCAAAATTAGACTCCTTGGTCAGAGAGCAAACTGGAGAGTGGTGTAGATCTGGTGGGACATAGAATATTATTACCAACATGAATTGAAGGAGATGAAATAGAATGCAAGAATTTCTTTGTTCAAACAATTTCAGCTTTAAAGAGAACAAGATGACAAACCTATAGTTAGTCTACCTTTTCTTTGTGTGAAATTAGGAGCAGGCTAACATGCTGTTGTTCTGCTTTTTTGACCCGTAAATCCTCTATTTATTTTTTATTCACTGGGCTGTGTTATGTCTTGGTGACCTTGAACATTCCCATTCTAAATGGAAACAAAACAAGACAAAACCCTTGATCTTCACAATCTGGAAGCTTGAATTGTGGTCTCGTTTTAAAATGCATAAGCACAATTATGTTAAAACTTGGGCAACTCTGCAAGTTTCATTTTTTAATTGGATTGTTTTTTCATTTTTGGTATTGAGCTATTTAAAGTCTTCATGTATTTTGGGTATTAACCCCTTACTGGATATATCATTTGAAAATATCTTCTTCCATTCAGTAGGTTACCTTTTTGTTTTGTTGATGATTTCCTTTGCTAAAGCTTTTTATTTTGGTAGAGTCCCAGGAGTTTATTTTTGCTTTTGTTTTCCTTGCCTTAGGAGACATATCCAGACAAATGTTGCTATGACTGATGTCCAAGAGGCAATAGTCAAGATATGGAAACAATCTAAATGTCCATCATTAGATGAATGGATAAAGATGTGGTATAGATATCTATAGACATCAATATCGATATAGATATCGATATCTATATCAATATCTATAAATCGATATAGATATCGATATAGATATCGATATCTATATCAATATATAGATATCGATATCTATCCAATAAAATGTTACTCAGCCATAAAAAAGAATGAGATCTTGCCATTTGCGACAACATGGATGGACCTGGTATTATGCTAAGTGAAATATGTCAGACAGAGAAAGATAAATACCTTATGATTTTACTTATATGTGGAATCTAAAAAACAAGCAAAACAAATAAACAAAACAAAACAAAACAGAAACAGACTCATAAATACAGAGAACAAACTGGTGGTTGCCAGAGGGGAGAGGGGGTAGGAAGATAGGTGAAATAATGGAGTGGGATTAAGAGATACAAACTTCCACTTATAAAATTAGGTCATGGGGATGAAAAGTACAGCATAAAGAATATAGTCAGTAATATTTTAATAACGTCATATGGTGACAGATGAAAACTGTACTTATTGTGGTGAACATTGTGTGTACTGTATAGAATTATCAAACCATGTACACAGGAAACTAATATTGTATGTCAACTATACTTCAATAATAAACATTTTTTAAAAAGAAAAAAACTTGGGTAACTCATTTTTTATGATTTATACATGTGTAAACTTGCCTACAGGAAGGCTTTGCAAATTAATGTCTATTTTAGAAAGTTCAGAGAAATTGCTACCTGATAAAAAAAATAAAAGGTTAACATTTGGTAAAGTGGTGTGTTACCTAACCAGATCAAAGTCAGAAAGGATAAAAAAATATACTGGCCTATTTATTTATTTATTTATTTATTTATTTATTTATTTATTTATTTGTCTCTGGTAGTAAATACTTCCAATTGAGAGTCCCAAGTGTCTTAATTTATTTTGTGTCAAATTTTGAGCCTCTTCTCTAAGTCTTAATTTGTATTATTTGGTGAAAAGTAATTGATCCACTCAACAAATATGAATTGGGTGCCTGCTGTTTGTTAGGCATTCTGCTTTTTCCTTGGTATACCAGTAATGACCTTCTGATTTAGGGAAAGAGTAAACCAGGAAACACACCAATGAAAATGTAAGTAGACATTGTGATGAGAACTATGAAGAAGATTAGTCTGTGTGACCATAATAACGGCAGAATGAGAGGTAAGGACGGTGTGGTCTGGGTGCTCAGGAAAGGTGTTTCTGAGGGAGTGACCATCATCTGAGCTTTGTAGGATAAGTAGGAATGGTCAGGAAGAGAGATGGGTGAGGATTTAAGTGGAGGGAGAGTAGTATATGGGAAGGCCCTGAGGTGGGACAGGTATATTCAAGGAATGGAAACAAGGTCAGTATGTCCAGAGCAGAATGAACAAGAGAACAGAGTAGGCTGAAGTGAACTTGGAGACGTGGGCAGGGGCCAGATCATGCAGGGTGATACACTTCGAGTTAAGTGGTTTACAGTTTGCTCTAAGTGCTTAAACAGACATTGCAGAACTTTAATTAGTGACATGGCCTGATTTGACTTAGGGTAAAAATCCTCTATGACTACAATATGAAGTGTATAGAGAAAGAGTGGAACCAAAGAAAACAATCAGGAGGCTATTGTAGAAATCCAGGTGGTGGTAGATTGAATGCCAATAGGAATGGAGAGGAAGACATGGCTTCAAAATTGGCTTCAGAATTGGAATTTATATGAATTAATGGCATATTAGTTGTGGAGATTGAAGAAGAGTTAAGTATCAGTGGTCTGTATTGCCTGAATCACCATTCACTTTATTTAGGCTTGATCAACTATATGAAACTGCATGACTATTTTATGCTTCTGTGTTTTTTCCATTTACTATTTGCAAATCAGCTTTTCAACTGATAGATTTTTTTTTTCTTTACTAGGTTCATAATTCTTGCCAGAGAGATTGGAGGAAAATTTGGGGAGCATTTCTTTATCATGATCCAGTGTTCCTTTGTTTTTTTCAGCTACCATAAGAAACACTAAGCTTCTCACTAAGTAAGTGTAGGTTTCATTTTGGACAGAATAGTTATTATGTATTGAATGAATTGTATACTACCTACATGGTCTGAAGTGTTTAAGGTTATTTCTATAACATTTATATCTTTCAGGTAAATTTGCCTTATCTTTGAAACTTCAGAGACTATAACTTCTCTAAATTTTTTTTTGAACATATATTTCTTGGAAGACAGAAGAAAGACCTCTTCCCCAAAAGAAAATCAAGGTCTCCCACAGCCAGGTAGGAAACCGTGTAGGAAAATTTCCAAAAATTCTCAAGTGTCATCTGAAGTGATACTGTTTTCATTTTTCTTTGTCCTTATCCAAGAAGTAAAGCCACAGGAAATAACTGGATACAGCCATTGACCTTGAGGTTTCTTAACATTGTTCCACCCCCTAGATGGTCATCATAAGAACAACAAAGCCATATTATTTGGATATCGAGTATTGTTTTGTACCAGACTTGGCTTTTCAACAACCACGATAATAGCAACAATGACAACAAACACTTACATAGTGTTTCCTATATGGCAGATATATTAATTCCCTTAATTCTTAACAACCTTATGAAGAAGGTACTGTTATTGTCCTCCATTTTAAAATGAAGAAATGAGGCATAGAGAGGTTAAGGGACTTGCCCAGAATCCATGGCTATGAAGTGATGGTGCTAGGATTCAAACTCCTACAGTTTAAATCCTAAACCCATGTGCTTAAGGATAAATTTTTAGACCTGAGGAATTATTTTTGCTTAAAATATCTAAATTATTGGTAACTGGCTCCAATTTTTGCTTACATAATCTGCATATTTATTATTTAAGGTGGCTATAATCAGTATAACAGTATTGGAAACAGGCAGATAAAATTATGAAAAAAAAATTCATTTCTGAAATAAAGTCTGACCTATGTCTCAGATTTCTTAGACTACTTGCACATAAATCAGTCATGAAGTTAGACTTGGTAAGCTTAATATAGAAGAAGTATAGAGGTTTTTATATTTTCCTTTAAAGTTATCTATATTCCAATCATCATGTATCCATTAATTTGGATATTCTTTCTCTTCAGTACTCTATAAAGAGAGAGACGATGATTTAGAGAAGCACCTGTGTTCTGTAAAACATGATGTTTATTTTGATCGTTTTCACTTAATGTGCTGCACTAAATATTTTAAGGATAAAGCCATATTTGCCTATTAGAGGAATTTAATTAATGTATATCACAACTGAAAAGTGGTTCAATTAATCTTCATAGAATTCAGCGTATTTTTTTTTCTGCAAGTACACAAAATTTCCATTTTATTGTAGTTTTCTAGCACACTAGCTCAAATACATTTCTCTACAACTACTCCAGCATAACTCCTCTGGAATTATTTCAGTCATCCTTAACATGTGACTCTGCCAAATACTTTGAATCTAAAATAAACATATAAAATTTTAATTATTAATTTTTAGATGAATGGGGTAAGAAAGGCATCAGGTGATGGTTGGGACTGTTAATTTCCAACAAGCAACTCTGTTGAAGTGTTTCTTCTGATACAGTAGTTATAAATTAGAATTTTCAAAAAACAAGGGCAGAACAAAAAGTACAATAAAACTTCTGCAGCTTAAGCCTCCCATAGCCCTAAACCTCTGAGAGAAGCAAGGCAAAGCACCTTTCCTGCAATTTAAGTGGGTTTCCAGTATTTTCATGTAGTTGAGCGTTCAGAGATAGACACTCACGACATATCATTAAATATCATCTTGGCTCTGGTTGTATTAATTATGCCGGAATTGATACCCATCCAAGTCCAAAGGTGGAAGAACACATAAACTGGTATGGTAATGGGCAGGAGCAGACTGTAAAAGCACAGGCTGGTTGTGCTAGTGCAGTCCTGTGGAAGAAATTTTTCTTCCACAGTCCTGCTAGAGAGACCAACGGAATAAGGACAGTCAACGTAGGAAGAGACAGAAACATTGTTCTCCCCCACTTATTACCTGCCACTCTGACTTTTAAAAAGGTAAGTGGTATTAAGAAAATTTAGTTGTGTTGCTGTTTTTAATTATGATCTAGTGCTGCTCCATTTCTTCTTCTTATTTTGATGTGTCATCCTAGCTGCCTGCGGTATCATATTAGGAATCCCATCAATAATTGGATAGGCTATTCCCAGCTCTTCATTAATCAATTCATTTGTCGATGCTTCATATCTGAGCGGCATCTTGGAGAGCGGGCACACCAGGAACTCGAGCAGCACCAGGTCGAAGGCGCGGGGCGGGTCCCCGGTCCTCTCGCTCTTGTCCGCGAGCCGCTGTGACCCCGACGCGTGCAGGCACCTCCGGGCGACCGCGAAAGGCGGTACGCGTGGACCCCGCAGCGCTGAGGCGAGCCAGCAGCATGCTCCGCTCGGCATGGTCCGGCAGGCCGCAACCACACCGCACGGAGCCTTCGGCCCGCCTGGGCGGCTTCAGCCGATCCCCGCGCAGCCCGCGCCGCCGCCTGCCAGACCCCGCCCCCGGTGCTGCGGAAACGCCTTTTTTTTTTTTTTTTTAACAACAGATAATCTTAACCTTGGGTCAATGGACATGAAGATGGCAATCATTCATGCTAAGCATGGATGCTAAACATTCATGCGAGATTGTAATTCTCCCTAACAATCTTAAGTGTATACTTTTTTGTAGATTGCATTAGAATCTCAATGTTATCTGTGACATTCAAAGTTTAGTAACTACCACTAGAGAGAAAGTAATGGAGAATTCTAATTTGGGTTCTTTGGTTAGCTAATTATTATGTTTTTCCTAGACATTTGTCTTTACCTATCTTGCTTGTTCCTTGCACCTGTTTCTGTCTTCAGCTTCTCTGTGACTAACAGTGCAGCTACAACTGTATGGGCACCCCTTGTTCATGTCAGAAACTGATCACTATCAAATGGTCTAAATAAGGAAGAGACACCTCTTACTAACATGAAAATCTTGACATAACTTTTTTTCATGATTGATAAGCTGGAAGCTTTAAGACATCCTAGTTGGGACACCTCTCAAAGGTACAAAGACGATAGCCAATGGCTGGTCTTTTCATTATGCTATGTTCAAGATTCTACTGTTCCATTCATCTTCCTAAAATATAGTTCTCATCCTCTCCCTCTTCTATTCAAAAGCTTTCAATGTGTTTTTATTGGAAACAAGTACATTTCATACTTCTTAGCTTGGCATTCAAGGTCTTCTCTAGTCTAGGTTCACTTTCCTCACCTGGAAGACCTCATGGTATATATTGTACTTAGAATGCTTCACCCCAGATTCTAAACTATAGATTTACTGATCTTATTCATCTTTCATGTCTCTGCTAATGAGGGAACTTATTCAGAAGTCTTTCTATGATCTCTCTTTCTGGAAGTAATCCTTTCTCTTGGTATATAACTCACTTGTATTTTAAAAAACAACACCAAGGATGGTCAGCCTGCTGTTACAATTTTTTGTTTTTTCCATATCTTTTTTTAAAAAAATTAGATTCCAGACTTTCTGATGAAGAATTTTGTGCTTTTTCACCTCTGGATTATCTTACAGCTAGCTCATAGTGCCTTAGATCTAGAAGCTGCTCAGCATGTATTTGTGGAATAACAATGACCAATATATGTTGAGCATTTAACTCTGTGGACAGTACTTGCTAAGAATTTATATTGCTCTTTTTATTTTCATAACATCTTGGTAATAAATGTACTATGATTATCCTCAATTTATAGACGAGGAAAGAGAGGGAGAGAGAGGTTACATAGCCTAAGAACTCATGGTTAGTAATTGTCTGGCTCAGATATAAATTCAGATGGTTTGATTTCAAGGCTTAAAGATTTTAGCAGTAGCGTTTCACTGAAACATTTGTAGATTGAATGCCTGAGTGAGTGGCTGAATGGAAATGACTTCATAGACTCAAGCTGTGATGATCAAGGGAATGTAAAACCTAGCTGAAGTAATTCTATCTCATGGAAGTTTTCAAGTAGAATTTTATTATGTAACTTTTCATGTGCTTACACTGACTCAAACTAAATGCTATAATACACATTCTTGCCCTTCATGCCTCTCTCCATACCTGACTCCAAACCTAGAGAATAGATACAGGATGAAGAGACATAGTTTTTAAAACTTTCTAATCATTTTCTGACATTTTCAACATAGAATTCCCAGTCACTTTCTAACTGCATAGTATTTTATAATTTTTTTTTTTTATGGTTTACTATGCTTAGGGAGGTTCCAGACAGGTTATATTTTTGTTGTTGTTGCTGTTGTTGTAAACCAGGATTCTTGCCCAACATGGGGCTTGAACTCACAACTTTGAGATCAAGAGTCATAAGCTCTACTAATTGAGCCAGCTAGCTGCCCCCTAGAGAGGTTATCTTTAACCAGCTGTGAGTACAGTGGCTAGGAGTACTTGGCAAGAATATCATTTTGGGTTACATGCCTTCCTGTATTCTCAGTGGCTATTAATGGAGTAACTGGAAAGCAACATAACCACTACAGTGTCCTCTGACCCTGTATGACTTCTGCAAGGCTGTACTTCTTTTTTTTTTATAATAATTTTTTATTATGTTATGTCAGTCACCATACAGTACATCCATAGTTTTTTATGTAAAGTTCCATGATTCATTACTTGCGTATAACACCCAGTGCACCATGCAATACGTGCCCTCCTTAATACCCATCACCGGCCTATGCCACCTATCCCATTCCCCCACCCCCCCCCTCTGAAGCCCTCAGTTTGTTTCCCAGAGTCCATAGTCTCTGATGGTTCATTCCCCCTTCTGTTTACCCCCCCTTTCTTCTTCCCTTTCTTCTCCTACCAATCTTCCTACTTCTTATGTTCCATAAATGAGTGAAACCATATGATAATTGTCTTTCTCTGCTTGACTTATTTCGCTTAGCATTACCTCCTCCAGTCCCGTGCAAGGCTGTACTTCTTAAATCTTCTTAAATCTTCATGCATATCTGGGGATAGATATAAAGACTTAGGCCTTTTAAAGTTTTTAGACAACTATGGTTAAGTTTCTGAGCTGTGCATTTACATTAGACTTTTTTTGTGCTCCAAGGGTAGCAATAATAACAGCAAGCTGATCTATCCAATAGAGCAATTTCTTTCTGTTCTAGTATAGCATACATCAGATGAAATTGAAATGGCTCAATCATGACAGGAAGGAGATTAGGTTGAGGCAACAAGAGAAGAATTAAAGGGAGCTATCTAACCTTGGTCCTCTGTTACTCTTCCGTGGAGATGATTTCTCGTGGAGATGACTTGAATAGGATCAGTGAGCTATCTTCATCTGGCTGTGGTGAGGGATGGCATTAAGTCCATACATTGCTCGTTCCTGGGCAAAAAGAAGAGCTGAATGGTCTTCACTGTGATGCTTCTTGGCTCCCTGAAAGTTTGTTAGCACCAGGTGGTCCTAGAAAGAACTCCTGTCAGTCTCTTTCCACTGAGATCAGGGAATTGTTTACCAGCGCCTATAGCTTTTGACTCATTATCTTATTTTTGGAAAGTAAAATGAGAGCACTGTGTATAAAGCAATTGTGTTTATGAATGAAGATGTAGTAGAAATTAGTGATCTTTTATATATCATTGTTCTGTATCACCTTATATATCATCTAGTTTGGTTTAAAGTATAACAGCTAATAAACAGAGAACAACTGTGTTGGATACTCTTTTAGTGATAGTGTTGATAAACTGAAAAAGAGGATCTATGAGTTGATAACCAGTCACCTTTACAAATGGGATACCAAAAGCATTAAAGAGATTTGGGAAGGGGGGAGTTTTTATTTTTTAAAACTGACTTAATGTTATTTAATGCTCTATGTATGTGTCATGTTAAATCCTCTCATGTACTTCTATGTTACATGTGCCACAGTTTGGGAATAACTTTTATATCTGTCAGTTAGCAAAGATTTATTGAGTAATAACTATGTGAAAACTGTGTGGGAAAATCAGAGTTAGAAGACATGATTGCTGCCTTCAAAGAGCTTACCCTCTAGCTCGGAATATGTGGCACGCACATGGGAGAAGATGTCTCACAGTCTAAGGTTGTCCGTGATAAGTAGCACACGCACCCCTAGCACAGTGCTCAACCCTGGCACAGAAACAGGAAATGGAAGGCATAATAACAGTAATATTTGTGCAATACTGAGTGAGGACACATCAACACATTACTTTGGCCCTACTACAGAATTGAATTTAGTGCCCTTTTCTTTGGCTTTTGTTCATGCATGGATAGAGAGAAACAGATGAAAAAGAGCCCTAGGAAAATCGTCACACTGTCCATGTAAGGATTTGGCCAGAGGCTTTATTCGTCATATTCACATAGTGCTTTTTTGAGTCCACCGAGAGGTTCTTATGTGGTTTTAGTACTGAAATAACTGTTTATCTCATAGACCTTGTGAAATGTGTGTGTTAACTGATGAGGTTTTCTTTCCGCATGTGGCTGCTAGGAATCTTTGAGTACAATTTGTGGCCTGTTTTATGTTCTTTTTCTTGTTTTTATTTTCCTTTTACCATATTTTGATTTATTTTATCTTGTGTTATCTTCACCCATATAAAGTACCTTAATTCTTGGAGTAGTGCAGGGTGTGAATAAATTAAAGAAAATACCAAGTGAAAAAAACAGAAGTTGTAGCAAAAGAAAACAATATTTCTAATGTCATAGTTTTCTGTTTATGCTATTTCAATTAAATAAAGAAACTTCTCGTTTTGATTCTGAAAAAATTTGTGCTTAGGTATGAAATTTGGAAGCTAATCTGGATTACAGTACAAGCTACAGCTATTTCTTTACCCACTCCCTGCGCAACTTAAAGCAAGTTTACCTCTGAGGTTTCATTCTCTCATCTATAAAATGTAGATGAAAATGCCAACTTCACAGGTTGTTCTAAATATTAACTGCGGTAAAATACAAGTGCTTAACAAAGTGCAGCACAGCATTGGCACATAATCAGAACTAAATAATGAGTTGATACTCGTATTGCTATAATAAATTGTTACTTGCTCTCCAAATATGCCCCTCAAGTTTTTACAATAGATATAAGTTAAAAATGAGTTCAGGGCATGCATCTAGTTAAATGGTGATTTTGATTGGATAGGGTCAAGGTAGATTTTTAAGAGGAAAGATATTTGCATTTATAGATGTTGGTTGAAACCAAATGGAATTTTACCTTAATTTCACAAATGAATAAAGTAAATGCGGATTTCTGTGAATGAATATTAACCTACAAAACTATGATGCAGTCATTTTACCAAGCAGTTTAATTGTTTAAATAAAAAAAGATGTTTCTGGGGTGGCTGGGTGCCTCAGTGGGTTGAGCGTCTGCCTTTGGCTCAGGTCATGATCCTGAAGTCCTGGGATTGAGCCCACATCGGGCTCTCTGCTCAACGGGGAATCTGTTTCTCCCTCTCCTTCTGACTCTTTCCCCTGCTTGTGCTCTCTCTGTCTCTCTCCCTCAAATGAATTTAAAAAAAAGAGAGAGATCTTTCTGACAAATATTTTGCCTGTAGGTGACCCTTGATGAGCTCCTGGAGGATTTTAAGGCTTCTCTACATGTGTATAACTGAAAAGTGTTAGAGGACTTTCCTTCCTTCCTACTAATTGCTTCCAAGTTGGCGAACGTGAGAAATGAATATCGACTTCCTTTGTCAAGAATCAGTAAGCAAAATTTAGTTCCAATTTGGAATAATTTAAAAAATAAATATCCTTGCTTTAGAGAGTCTCTGAATTTTGGATGCTTCAAAACTGGTAGAAGGAGCTCATTACAGAATAGTTCTATTACCTTGACCTATTCCTCAGACCCATTGCAGAGTGTGACAATGCCTTCTGTTTTCCAAAGAAAAGAACTTTATGATTACCAAACATTAACTCTGCGGTGGAAGAGGAAAATAAGTTATTCATGAACCATTTTGATTGAATGTTGCTTATATATTAAGGCTTGAAAATTAGATCAGAAAATGTGGCAGATGAAGGAGAAAATGGACGCTATTAAAATAGATATTATTCCTGTCACTTTTTAAATTTTTTCCTGATAAGGTAGCTAATGGATACAAATATAGACTCTGGAAGCAGAGTACAAGGTCCAAATCCTATCTCTGCTACTCGTTGGCTGTGATATCTTCTGCTAGTTACTGAACCTTTCATGTTTCAATTTCGTTTTCAGTGAGATGAAAGGGAATAATATTACTTACCTTACAGGGTCATTGGAAGATTGAGTGTATTAGTGTTTGTAAAGTTCTTAAAACAGTGCATGGCGCATGGTAAACACTATATAAGTCTAAGGTGTAACACTGTAGAACCCTATAAAAGTCTATTTTATCCAGTAGAGTAGCCACTCTTATAGTAGTCACTATTTAAATTTCATTACAAGTAAAAAAAAGAAATTCTTCCGTGGCACTGGCCACACTTTAAGTGCTCAAAAGCTGTATGTGGCTAGTGATTTCTACTTTGGACATAGCACAGTAGAACATTTTTGCAGGAAGTTCTATTAGTGTAGATATCACTGCCTGCTTCTATTATTATTTTTCTTTTCTAGAAATTTTAGATCAGGAACCTTCTAGGGGAAAATAAATGTAGAGAAGAAGCTAGAATAGTGTAAATAGTTGAGTCATGGAAATGATTCATGGATTCCCCTATGTCTTAATACATTCTTAATTGGAGTAAAGGACAAAGGTGAGCCTTGTACCTCCCTAAGAGTTACGGTATAAGAAACAGCATAACAAAAGCAAGCAATAATGTGGAGCAAAGAGAACATGACAGAGAAAAAATGATGACTGTCATCCACTGTGGCATGCCCTAGATTAAATTTAACAGGGTTAACATTTTGATTCTAAGATCAAGTGTGACTCAACCCAATATGGAGAGACTTAATAGGTTAAAGATGTGAAGACTCCCAATTGTGCCTCATTTAATGAACTGCAAAGAAGGAAGACTGGTCATTTCACTGTTCATCTCTCAGTGATTTGCTTCAGCCTGACACTGTCAACCATGGAAGTAGAGAATGCATCTTATGGATAAAACATGTTTATGAGAGAATGGAGTTCCTCTGCTGTTTAGCCTCCGTAAGACCTCAACCCCCAAACATGGCACATGTCCAGCCATATCAGTAGCAGTGTCCATGAGAATGATGCCCTGGAAGCCAGTATGATTTCATTCTCTTTTCATTCATGTTGGCTTGAGGGACCCTGCTCCTTTGTAGAAAATTTCCAGTCACCTCCTTTTCTCTCATTTTTGAACATTCCAGGTTTGCTGTGGGAAGAGCAAAAGGAATTAGTTTACATTTCTTGTATATTGATCATAGACCTCATAGTGCTGCCACCACTCAAGTCCCCATGAGTCCTCTGAACAGCAGTCTGTAAGGTAGAGTACAAATCATTAGAACCTCTGAGAGGTTCTGGATAAAATGTTAGGGTGTCAGAAGGGTTTGGGATTAGTTTGACCTGTGAGCAATAAATTCCATTTTGATAATATCTAATAATATAGATTGACACTTGTGCTCTCATTTTATTCCTAGGGCACATAGTCGTATCTCATATGTAAAATAGTGCTGCTCAAGTGTTTTTGCTTATGTAACATCTAAAACAATATTTGTTTATTTTTGAAGTGGCTTAAAACAACAAATTTATTGTCTGACAGTTCTGGAAACTAGAAGTCCAAAATCAAGATGTGAGTATGGCGATACTCTCTCTGACAGCTTCCTCTTCTAGCGTCTAGTGTTTTCTGGCGGTCCTTGGTATTCCTTGGCTTGTAGAAACGTCACTCCAGGTACATGGTTCTCTGTTACTGTGTGTTTTCACATTGTTTTTTCTCTGTGCATGTCTGTGTTTGCAAGATGTTCTCGCTCTTACAAATGTGCCAGTCATAGTGGATTAAAGGCTCACCCTACTAGAGTATGACATCATTTTAACTAATCTTCAATGACCCTATTTCCAGATAGGGTCACTTTCTGACATACTGGGGATTAGGACTTCAATGTATTTTGGAGAGGGGGGAACACAACCCGTAACAACAATAAGCATCTTCTTAAAACTATTTTTACAGCTTTTGCACACAGTTGTTTAATTTGATAATATAACTTATTCATCACACTTGAATCCAAAATTAAATTTGTCTATTTCTTTTTTTAAATTGAAGTATAGTTGACACACAATGTTACATTAGTTTCAGGAGTATAATATAGTGATTTGACAAGTCTATATGTTATGCTATGCTGACCCCAAGTATAGCTATCATGTGTCACCATATGCTATTATACCATTGACTATATTCCCTATGCTGTACCTTTTATCCCTGTTACTTATTCATTACATAATTGTAAGCCTGTATCTCCCCCTCCCCTTCACCAGTTTTGCCCATCCATAAAACTTTCCTCCCTCAGGCAACCATTGGTTTATTCCCTGTATTTATGGGTCCATTTCTGCTTTTTGTTTGTTTGTTGTTTTATTTTTTAGATTTCACATATAATTGAAATCATATGGTATTTGTCTTTCTCTGTCTGACTTATTTCTTTTTTTTATTAATAATTTTTATTTTGTTAATATTAGTCACCATACAGTACATCCCCAGTTTTTGATGCAATGTTCCATGATTCATTATTTGCATATAACACCCAGTGCACCACGCAATATGTGCCCTCCTTACTACCCATCACTGGCCTATCCCAATCCCCCACCCCCCACCCCTCTGAAGTCCTCTGTTTGTTTCCCAGAGTCCATAGTCTCTCATGGTTCATTCCCCCCTTCTGTTTACCCCCCCTCATTGTTCCCTTCCTTCTCCTACCGATCTTCCTATTATTTCACTTAGCATAATACTCTCTAGGTTTATCCATGTTGCACAAAGAGCAAGATCTCAACCTTTTTTATGGCTGACTAATATTCTTATATGTATATAGATATATACCACATCTTTATTCTTATGGACACTTGTATTGCTTCCATATTTTGGCAATTTTAAATAATGCTACAATAAATATAGGGTTACATATATCTTTTCAAAGTAGTGTTTCTGTTTTCTTTGGGCAGATACGCAGTAATGGAATTACTAGATCTTATGGTATTTCTGTTTTTAATTCTTTGAGGAACCTCCATAGTATTTTCCACAGTGGCTGCACCAGTTTGCATTCTTATCAACAGTGCATGGGGATACCTTTTTCTCTGCATCATTGCCAACACTTGTTATTTCTTGTCTTTTTTATTCTAGCCATTTTGACAGGTGTAAGGTGATAGCACGTTGTTATTTCAGTTTGCGTTTTCTTGATCTTTAGTGATGTTGAACATCTTTTCATGTGTTTTTTGTCCATTTGTATGTCTTCTTTGGAAAAATGTTTATTCAGTTTCTTTGCCCATTTTTTAATCAGTTGGCTTCTTTGGTGTTGAGTTGTATGAGTTCTTTATATATTTTGGATATTAACACCTTATCAGATAATGTCATTTGTAAATATATTCTATTCAGTATGTTACCTTATTGTTTTGTTGATGATTTCCTTCACTGTGCAAAAGTTTTTATTTTGGTGTATTTTTGCTTTTGTTTCGCTTGCTTGAGGAGATATATTTAGAAAAAATATTGCTAAGGCTAATGTCAAAGAAGCTACTACATATGTTTTCTTCTAGGAATTTCATGGTTTCAGGTCTTACATTTAGATATTTATTCTGGTTTTAGTTCATTTTTATGTATGGTGTTAAAAGGTGGTCCAGTTTCATTCTTCTGTATAGCTTTCTACTTTTCCCAGCACCATTTATTGAAGAGACTATCTTTTCCCCATCCTGTATTTTTGCCTCCTTTACTGTCATAGATTAATTGACTGTATAAATGTGGGTTTGTTTCTGGGCCATTTTGTTCCATTGATCTGTGTGTCTGTTTCTGTGCCAGTACCATACTCTTTTGATTATTACAGCTTTGTAGTATAGCTTGAAATCTGAGATTGTTATAACTCCAACTGTGTTCTTTCTCAAGACTGCTAGTGCTGTTTGGGGTCTTTTGTGGTTCCATAGAAATTTTTGTATTATTTGTTTCATTGCTGTGAAAAATGTTGTTGGTATTTTGATAGGGATTGCATTGAATCTGTAGATCGCTTTGTGTAGTGTGGCTATTTTAATAATACTGGTTCTTCCAGTCCATGAGCCTGGTGTATTTTTCCATTTGTTTGTGTCATCTTCAATCTCTTTCATTGGTGCTTTATAGTTTTCAGAATATGAGTCTTTGACTTCCTTGGTTAAGTTTATTCCTAGGTATTTCATTCTTTTTGGTGTAATTATAGATGGAATTGTTTTCTTAATTTCTCTTCTGCTACTTAGTGATTAGGGCATAGAAACAAAACCAATTTCTCTATATTAATTTTGTATCCTGCAACTGCAACTTCAGTAGAATTCATTTATTACATCTAATAGAGTTTTTAAAAAGATTTTACTTATTTATTTGAGAAAGAGAGAAAGAGAGAGAGAATGAGCACAAGCAGGGGAGAGGAAGAGGGAGAAGCAGACTCCCCACTAAGCAGGGAGCCTGACGCAGGGCTCGATCCCAGGACCTTGGGAGCATGACCTGAGCCAAAGGCAGACACTTAACTGACTGAGCCACCCAGGCACCAAGAGTGATGATTTTAACTTTTCCTTTCCAATTTGGATGTCTTTTTCTCATTTTCTTGTTCGATTGCTGTGGCTAGGACTTCAGTACTATGTTGACTAAAATGGTGAGAGTGGACATTCTTGTCTTGTTCCTGATCTTAGAGAAAGATCAGGAACAGTTTTTCACCATTGGGTATGATGTTACCTGTGAGTTTTCCATAGATGGCCTTTATTATATTGAGGTATGTTCCTTCTAAACCCACTTTTTTTTTTTATCATGGATTGATACTGAATTTTGTCAAATGCTTTTTCTGTATCTATTGAGATGACCATATGATTTTTACCCTTCATTTTATTAATATGATTTATCATGTTGATTGATTTGTGAGTAATGAACAGTCCTTGTATCCCTGGAAAAAATTCCATCTGACTGGTGAATGATCCTTTTAATGTATTGTTGAATGCAGTTTGGTGATATTTTGTTGAGGAATTTGCATCTATGTTCAACAGGGATATTAGTCTGTAGTTTTCTTTTTTAGTAGTGTCTTTGGTTTTGGTATCAGGGTAATGCTGGCCTCATGGACTATGTTTGGAAGCTTTCCTTTCTCTTCTAGTTTTTGAAATACTTTGAGGAGAATAGGTCTTAACTCTTCTTTAAGTGTTTAATAGAATTCACTGTGAATCTATCTAGTTTTGGATTTTCATTTGTTGGGATTTTTTGATTACTGATTCAGTTTCATTACTAGTAATTTGTTCAGATTTTCTGTTCAGTTTTGGAAGATTGTATGTTTCTAGGAATTTATGCATTTCTTATAGGTTGTCCAATTTCTTGGCATATAACTTTTCATAGTATTCTCTTATAATTCTTTATATTTCTGTGATTAGTTGTTGCTTTTCCTCTTTCATTTCAGATTTGATTTATTTCTTTAAGAGTCTGACTAAAGGTTTATCAATTTTGTTTATCTTTTCAAAGAAACATTTCTTGGTTTCATTGATCTTTTCTATTTTGTTTTAGACTCTATTTCATTTACTTCTACTCTGATCCTTATTATTTCTTCTAGTAACCTTGGGTTTTGTTCTTCTTTTTCTAGTTCATTTAGGTGTAAGGTTAGATTGTTTATTTGAGATTTTTGTTTCTTGAGGTAGACCTGTATTGCTACACATTTCCCTCTTAGAACTGCATTCATTGTGTCCCAAAGATTTTGGACTGTTGTATTTTCATTTGTGTTTGTCTCTATGAATTTTTTGATTTACTCTTTGATTTCTTCATTAACCCATTGGCTGTTTAGTAGTATGTTGTTTAGCCTCCATGTGTTTGTGACTTATCCAGCTTTTTTCTTGTGATTCATTTCTAATTTCAAACTATTGTGGTCAGAAAAGATGTGTGATATGATTTCCATAATCTTAAATATTGAGACTTGTTTTGTGGGCCGACATGTGATCTATCCTAGAGAATGTTCCAGGTACGCCTGAAGAGGATGTGTATCTGTTTTTTTTTTTTTAAATAAAATGTTCTGTATATATCTATTATGTCCATGTAGTCTAATATTTCATTCAAAGACACTGTTTTTTAATTGATTTTATGCCTGGATGATCTATGCATTGAAGTAAGTTGGGTGTTAAAGTACCCTACTATTGTTGTATTACCATCAATTTCTCTCTTTATGTCTGTTAATATTTGCTTTATGTAATTAGGTGTGTAATATTTATAATTGGTTTATCCTTTTGTTGGGTTATTATTATATAATGCCCTTCTTTGTTTCTTATTAGTTTTTGTTTTAGTCGATTTTTGTCTGATATAGGTATTGCTACCCTAGCTTTTTTTTATTTCTTCCCTTTCCATGGAATATCTTTCCATTTTTTAACTTTTAGTCTGATTGTGTCTTTAGGTCTGAAGTGAGTTTCTTGTAGACAACATACAGATGGTCTTGCTTTTTATCCATTTGTCCATCCTATATCTTTTGATTAGAGCTTTGAACTATTTACATTTAAAATAATTATGGATAGGTATGTACTTACTGCCATTTTGTTCTTGTTTTTTGGCTGTTTTGGTAATTCTCTATTCCTTTCTTCTTCCCTTTCTCTCTTTCCTTGTGATGGAAGATTTTCTGTAGTGTTATGCTTGTTTTCTATTTTTTGTGTATCTATATAGGTTTTGGTTTTGTGATTACTGTGAGGTTCATCCTGAATATATATCAGTCTGTATTGAGTTGAAGGTGACTTAAGTCTGAACACATTCTAAAAGAACTTTCTTTTACTCCTCTCTGTTTTTTTATGTATATGTTGTCATATTTTATATCTTTTTTGTTTATAATTTTCTTACATCTAATTATGCTCTTTTCCACTTAAAGGCCATGTAAAATTTCTTGTGAGTCTGGTTTAGTGGTGATGAACTTTTTTAACTTTGTTGGGAAACTCTTTATCTCTTCTTCAATTCTAAATGATAACCTTGCTGTGTAGAATATTTGTGGTTTTAGATTTTTTTCTTTTCAGCTCTTTAGCTTTATCATGCTGCTTGCTTCTGTCCTATAGGTTCTGCTGACAAATCAGCTGACAGCCTTATGGGGTTTCTCCTATACTTAACTTTTAGCTTCTCTGTTGCTGCTTTAGAAATTTGTCTCTTTATCTTTAATCTTTGACATTTTAATTATTGTGTGTCCTGACATGGACCTCCTTGGGTTTATCTTGGTTGGAACTCTTTGTACGTCCTGAACCTGGATATCTGTTTCCTTCCCCAGGTTAGGGAAGTTTTCAGCTATTATTTCTTCAAATAAGTTTTCTGCTCCTTTCTCTCTTTTCTTTCTGGGATCCCTATAATGTGAATGTTTGCTTGATGTTGTCCAAGATATCTCTTAACTTATCCTCAATTCTTAAAATTCCTTTTTTTTTTTTTTTCCTGTTCAGCTTGGGTGCTTTCCATTACCCTGTCTTCCGGATCACTGATTTGTTCTGCATCAACTGGTGTTTAGTCCCTCTAGTGTATTTTTCATTGCAATTGTATTCTTCTACTCTGAATGGTTTGTTTTTATTTTTTTTTTATATTTCTGTTGAAGTTCTCATTTAACTTTTCCATTCTTCTCTCCCTTTCCAGTGAATATCTTTATGATCATTACTTTAGACTCTTTATTAGGCATATTGCTTATCTCTGTTTTGTTTTGTTCTTTTTCTGAGGTTTTGTCTTGGTCTTTCATTTGTAGCATATTCCTCTGTCTTTGCAGTTTGCTTGACTTTTTGTGTTGTTTGTATGAATTGTGTGGAAGAGCTACTTTTTCTAAACTTAAAGGAATGGTCTTGTGTATGGTTGTTCCCTGTGTAGACTGTGTGTGCCTGGTGACTTAGGCTGGCTGGCTAGAGCTGTGGCTGGCATGTGTTGGATGTTCCAGGACACTTCCTGCTGGGGTTGCCCTTGTAGGATGGCTATAGCTGAAGTTGTCTTGGGCTGGTGTGGTCCCAGGGCTCTCTGTGCAGAAAGCACCCTAGCAGGACCTGTGAAGCCGAAATGGGTGTGGAATGGGACATTCTTGGTTGCTTACACAGGGTGCCTTGGTGGAGCATCCAAAACTGAGGTAGCCATGGGTCAGGGGTTCCCAGGGTGCTCCGTGCAGGGAGCATCCTTGTGGGTTGGCTGTAGCTGAATCAGGCATGAGCCAGGAGGTCCCAGAGCTCTGTGTGCTAGGGGTATCCTAGCAAGTTACCTGATGCTGATGTGGTTTGGGCCTGAAATATTCCAAGGCACTTTGTACCTATGTCACCTTGGTATGACAGCTGAAGCTATAATGAATGCTAACCAAGGACGTCCTGGTATGTGCTGTGCCGGAGCTGTCTTGATGTGACATCTGGGGTTAATATGGGACATGGGACTTGCTGAGGTGCTAGGCTGGCTGCAGCACCCAGATACTTCTCTTGTTCATGCTATCAAGGTGGAGGGGAAATGAACTGTGGTGTTCGCCAGCCCCTCTGACCTAGAGAGAGTTCCAACAGCTCTACTGCTGTTGGGTGGAGTTCTAGGGTTGGCTGTCTTATATGCTCATTGCTTTTTTTAACTTCAGCTTTTTTTTTTTTTTTTTTTTTTCCTGTGTCCCAGAGCAGACAGATCTGCTCATGGTCCTTCGGTATTAATCCTCCCACTGAAGTTCACAACAATAGGAGTGGGGGTTCCCTTCATTATCATGTCTCCATCTCTCTTGCCATAGTCCATATGGTCACTCTATCTTTTGTTGATCAGCCCTCAGTTCTTTAGGAGAAATTCCTTTATAAGTAGGTGTAGATTTGGTATGTTCATGGAGGACATGAGTTCAGGATCTTCCTTTATCACCATCTTAGACTAGAACTCTAAGTAAATTCAACTTTTTTGAGAACCTTTATTTTGAGGTCCTTGCTTGTGAAAATATGTTTGTGGCTTTCTTTGGCCTGAGTTGAGTCAGAGCCTTTGGAAAACTCTCTATAGAGAGTGAGAGTCTTAGGATGGCCCTGCTTTGCCCATCAGGGGTATTTCTCCTTAGTAGATTCCTGAGTGGCTCATAGTTTACAAAGCTACCACCACCTCTTTGAGCAGCCTGAGAAGCTCCAAAGGCTTTAAACATATTTCAGGAGTTGGAATAGGGAGAATAACTTGTTTTAGTCAGTGTTCTTTTTATCAGCCATTAAATTATTAAGGTATGTCTATGTCTGTGTAAGGCACTCTTCCAAACACTTCAGTATCATGGGAGAAACTATCTTATAGGCAATCATGTGGTACGTGCTATAATTGAGTACCACACAAAGTACTATGTTAACACAAATAACTTTATGGCTAATACTTAGAATCAGAGAAAGTATTATACAAGAAGTAATTTTCCGACCAGGTCTTAAAGAATAAGTAAGAATGTATTAAAGAGATTAAAAATGGGGTGGTAGGAGAGCATTACAAGCAGAATATGATAACAAAAAGGATAACAAAACCAAATCACAATTGCTTTCAGTGCTTGAATAATGTCAGGTGGCCAAGAGAGCCATTTTTCTCTGTCTCCATTCTTGTTCACTTCAGCTTCCTAGTCCTAAGATATATGGATAGGGACACAAATTTCTTGCATTTAATTGGTGACTGTGAGTTTCAAACATAATGGGCACAGTGCTAGGAAATCCAAAAGATGACTCCAGGGATATGTATGCAGAGAAAAAAAAGGAGTTGAATAATTTCTGCTACAGCCTAGAATTCTGTGGTGCACCAAATGTATAGTGCAAGTTTAGAGGAAGTAAACTTGGGAACTGCATGAAGGGGAATCGCTATATTTTCTTAACAGATATGATGTATTCTGTAAGGGTTTTACAAGGTAAATGTACATCTTATTATGATTTCATGTGTTTTCTCTACATATTTACATTGGATGGCTTTCTGGGTAATCGCTTCAGATCATCTCCTTATAATGAATGTCAATCAAAGTGCAGGGTTTTTATTATTTTTTTTTATTGTATAGTGATTACTTGAGTGAACTATGTGAAGATTAACATGACACTGTGCTCTTAACATTTAAATAGTCAAAATCTTCTGTGAAAAACTTCAACATACCTAAACTGAAATGTGTCAAATCACTTGGAATAACATTGTGGGTATTTTCAAGTCCAATTATGTGGTTTTCATCCCTTTGCTATAAAGATATATTTGAATGTATGCAATGAAATGGAAAAATGCTTCATTTTGGAGTTGAACAGAATTGAATTCAAATATTATCTCGGCCATCTAGCTGAAAGATGTTGGCTAAGTTATGTAATATAACTTAGTTTCCTTTTTGGCAAAATAGGAGTAAAAATGCAAACCTCTAGTTGTTTTGAGGATTAAATGATATAATGTATGAAAAATGATTGGGATAGAGTAGTGACTCAGTAAATGGTAATGTTACATTTAGCAGAGTTTTATTTTTAATGTCCAGAAGAATTTAGTTTCACAATGTTAAGTTTTGAGTATGTTTCTAACCTATTAAATTTTTTCATTAACGATCCATAAATCACAAAAGACCCATGTCAATTCTGAATAATAATTTAGTTATGTAAGAAGACTTCTGAGATTATAAGAAAGCCACTGCTATGGACAAAGTGTGTTCACTTAAATTTTATATGTTTAAATCTTAACTTCCAGTATGAGGTTATTAGGAGGTAGGGTCTTGGGAGGCAATTAGATAATGAGAGTGGTGTCCTCAGAATGGGACTAGTACCCTTAGAATAAGAGACACAGAAGCTCACTCTCCTCTCTCTGTTCTCTATCATGTGAAATTACAATAAGAAGAGAGATGCCTGTAAATCAGGAAGCAGGCCTTCACTAGAACCTAACCAGCTAATCTTGGACTTCACCAGAACCTAATCACCCTGATCTTGGACTTCCTAGCCTTCCAAATCATGAGAAATAAGTATTTGTTGTTTAAGTCACCCAGTCTGTGGTATTCAGTTATAGTAGCCTGAACTGAACAGCTGCTTAGCATAGTTATAAACTCCTTTCCTACTGAAAGCAGAACATGTGGATTCAACTGTTTCTCTAGTAGCTATGACAGATTTTTTGGGGGGTCTCTACGTTTATTTGTTCTGATAATAAACAAAAGTGTACTTTTCTACATCCTGGCAGTGAAAGATTTGTATGTGACGGAGAAAAGATTTTCACCTTGTGAGGCAGTGTCATAATTAAAAAATAAACCAAAAGAAGAAGAAGGAGGAGGAGGAGGAGGAAGAGGAGGAGAAATAGGGGGAGGGGGAGGAGAAGGAGGAGGAGCAAGAGGAAGAAATTATAACCATAGCAAAAACAGATGAACATTTAAATACTACTAAGGCTGTGACAAGTGAATACAGGACCCCAAAGGAGAAGAAATCTCTCCAATGAGCCCAATAAGCAGTTGATTTATAAATTAGGAAATATGATTCTTAAAGCTATAAAAAACAGTTTTAAGATACTTTTTTTTTTTTTAAAGATTTTATTAATTTATTTGACAGAGGGAGACAGCCAGAGAGGGAGGGAACACAAGCAGGGGGAGCGGGAGAGGAAGAAGCAGGCTCCCAGCAGAGGAGCCCGATGCGGGGCTCGATCCCAGAACACCAGGATCACGCCCTGAGCTGAGATTAGGCGCCCCAGTTTAAAGATACTTTTAACTAGCAAACCTCAAATGAATTTTTTATGTAAATGAGGTTATTGGTATAAGTTCTGTGATGCTTTAAGAAAATAATTAACTTATAACTTGATATTGTACATTGTGTAATAAGTGTCTGGATACTCATAAATAGATAAAGAATGCTTAATTTATTTACTTTTGGGCTCTTTGTGTTAAATTTGTCAGCTAATTTGTACACATCTAGGTATTTGGCTTTCATTATGATCTGTCTGTACCTTAGCCTTAAGCCACAGACTACAAAATATGTTTTAGACCCAGACCTTCAACACAGAACATTTCTTTCTCTGGGAGAAAGACAAACCTCTCCTATGATCCAGTATGTCTTACCAAGAAAACACCTATAGTATGAGATTACTTACAGATATATTACATAGGCTTAGAGAAACACCAATGTTTCTCTCTGTTTAGAGATGGAAAAACTGATATTTCTAAACCTTACCTGTAATTGGTTTATATTAGGCGTGTGCCAAAATTTGGTGTGATTATTCTTTGGGCTAATCTTATTTCCTTCTGAGATTTGATTTCTCTAAAGAGTTAGAGCCCAAAGATGTGTTAAAATGAATGACATGGTATATTAAGTAAAGTTCTAAAATATCTATAAATTGTTTTTCTACAAAGATGCTACATAAATTTTAAAAAGAAATAAGTACAATGAAGTAATGGGAGCTTTGCTAAAGCTAATGATCAGATAAATAATTCCACCAACTTAAGTCTGACCTAATATATTGCCTAAAATATTTTTGACATTTACAAATTCTGAAATTAAGAGTCTAAATGACAATAATCCATATTGGTTTTTTTTCTTCTGTTGCGTATAGTATTATAATCAGTATTTATAGACAGCCTTTAAATGAAACATCCAGTGCAATTTTAATGATGATTTGTTTCGTCAAAATAAAAATCTTTAAAGAAAAGGGTGCCTGGATGGCTCTGTCAATTGAGCGCCCAACTCTAGGTTTTGGCTCAGGTCATGATCAGGGTCATGGACTAGAGCCCCTCTTTGGGCTCTGTACTCAGCTTGGAGTCTACTTGAGGATTCTCTGCCTCTCCATACCCCTCTGTCCCTCCCCCATTCATGCTCTCTCTTTCTCTCTCTCAGATAAATAAGTCTTTAAAAAATAAATTAAGAGGAGAACTGAACAGACAACACATAAAAGAACAGATATCCAAATGGCAAGAAAGCGTATGAAAAGATGCTCAGCATCATAGGACATGAAAAAATTGAAAATTAAAACAATAATGAGATATGACTAAACACATTGGAATGGCTCAAATCCTGAGCACTAAGAATGTCAAATGCTGGCAGATATGTGGAGCAAAAGGAACTCTCATTCTTTTCTAGTGGAAATGCAAAATGGTATATCTACTTTGGAAGACAGTCTGCAGTTTCCTTTTTTTCCCCCTAGATTTTATTTATATTTATTTATTATTTATTTTTGGAGATTGAACATGAGCGGGGGCGGGGGGGTGAAGGGAGAGGGAGAGTGAGAATCTCAAGCAGACTCCATGTTGAGTGTGGAGCTCAACCTGAGGCTCAATCTCATGACCCCGATATCATGACCTGAGCCAAAATCAAGAGTCTGATGCTTAGCCAACTGAGCCACCCAGTCTGGCAGTTTCTTATAAAACAAAAAATATTCTTAGCAAAAGATTCCACCATCACACTCCTTCATATTTGCCCAAAGGAGTTGAAAACTTATATACACATAAAAACCTGCACATGGATATTTATAGCAGCTTGTTCATTGTTGTCAAAACTTGGAAACAACCAAAATGTCCTTCCTTCAATAGATGAATGGATAAATAAACTGTGGTATATCTAGACAATTGAATATTCTTAGCACTAAAATGAAATGAGCTATGTAGCCATGACAAGACAAGGAGGTAACTGAAATGCATATTACTGAGTGAAAGAAGATAATCAGAGTAGGAGCAAACTGTATGATCCCAACTACATGACATTCTGGAAAAGGCAAAACTGTGGAGACAATAGAAGAATCATTTATTGCCAGAGGTTAGAGGGGAGGAAAGGAGGAATGAGCAGAGCACAGGGGATTTTTAGTGCAATGAAATACTCTATGATACTATAGGGGTAGGTAAGTATCATTATACATTTGTTTAAGTTAATAAAACATGTTAACACTAAGAGTGAACCGTAATGTAAATTATGGACTTTGGGTGATAATGATGTGTCAGTGTAAGCTTATTGATTGTAACAAATATACTCTGGTGTGGGAATTTTGAAAGTAGGAGAGGGTGTGTGTATATGGTGACCAGACTATATGTGAAATCTCTGTCCCTTCTGCTCAATTTTTCTGTGAATCTAAAACTGCTCTAAAAATTAAAGCAAAAAAAAAAAAAAAACAGGGACAGTAGTTTTAGAAAAACAGACACGTGGAAACTATAGGGATTTCTGTTTTTGTTTTTGTTTTAATTCTGTACCCAAAATGGACTTAATATTTTACCATGTTAGTTTTTAACTTCTTAGTTCCAGCCTTTGGTTGAGAGACAAAGCCTTTTTTTCAGAAGCCTGAGCCAATGTTGACTTTTTTTGGAAGAATAATAGAGGGTACAGGGTCTGTTTCAAAGAGGGGGACTCTTCCTAACCTTTTTCCAGGCCTCTCCTTGGGAGGATATAATTGGCAGTAATTGTGTCCGATCATAATTACATTTCTTCATTTGAGGTAAGTTCAATGGCAGGCCCCTTTCTGTTTTGTTTCGTTTTTATTTTGCTTTCATTTTTTAAGTAGGAACCTTAAAGAGCAATCTAACACAGGGAAATTTCACAGGGAACTCACAGCATTGTATATTGCATTTATTTTAATAATGTAAAAGTTCTCTCTTAAGTTCCTTCTCTGGGATTTTTTAGACACAGAAATACCAAACTGGATAATATTTCTTTGATGGAAGAAGCTGTGAAATGAAAGGCTCTCAGCTCTGGATCAGAAAAGTAGAGTTGGTTGGTTGGCACAAAGAAGAAAAATAGTAAAACAAATCCTTCATAGAGAGAGTATTGACAGCATTTGAGTCTAGTTCTTTCCTTAATTCACGAGTATATATTGAGCACCTCCTATGCAACAGACATTGATCTAGAATCTGGGCATAAATAAGTAACATATAGGAAAAAACTCCTTACTTTTAAGGGGTTTGTATTCTAATGGGGTGAGCAGATAATAAACAAGCAAACACATGGGAGAAGAGAAAAGTCATGCAATCATTTGGGGAAAAAAAATTCCAGGCATAAGTAGCAGGAGTTCAGTAGCCCTGAGGAAATATGAACTTGCATTCAAGATACAGAAAGAAGGCCAGCATAGCTGCAGCATAGCAAACAAAGAATATAGTAAGAATGAATGTGGAGGGGTAGGAAGACCATAGAATGTAGGACTTGTAAGTTGTAGAATCTAAATATTAAAGAAAACCATTGGAATATTTTGGCCAGTATATAGAAATAATCTGATTTGCATTTATAAAAGATGGTTCTGGTGACTGTGGAAATAGGCAAAAAGTGGGGATAAGAAGGAAGGCATACTCCTGTGATAGTCATGGGGCTTAGATTTGGTTGGATGCAATTGGAAGGGTTCAGTATTTAGTCATCAGTATTTAGCTTAAGTATGGATGCCTTTTCAGATAATTGGCCAAATTTAAGTAAAACTGAAAGAATTTGCTGATAGGTCATACAAGGGGTATGAGTTTAAGAGGGGAAACAAAGATGACCTGTAGGATTTTGCCTCGTGATGAGGTAGGTACTATTTAGTAAAATAGAGAAGAGCAGATATGGGGATATGGAAGGATGAAGAGTTCTGTTTTGGAACTATTTAGTTTGAGAAGTCTATTAAGTGTTCAAATGAACATATCTTGAACTCAGAGATTGGAGCTTGAGGTAAAAATATGGGAGTAATTAAATAATATGTAAAGCCACAGGAATGGGTTAGACCACCATGAGTGAGTATAAATAGAAGAGAGATGAGACTTGGTTCGGTCCAACACTGTAAAGTCAGAAATCAGTGGAGGAGCTGGAAATAGTGACTAAGGAATGGCCAGTGAGGTAGGAGAAAAATGAGGAGAGGGTGATGTCTAAGTCAAGTGAAGAAAGTGTTTCAAAAGGAGGGAATAATCAACCATGTACACCTTCTAGTAGGATGAGGATGGATTTAACAAGTGGAGGTTTTTTCCCTTGATATGCAGTTTAATAAGAATGATCAAGATAGAAGTGTGATGAAGTTAAGGAGAGACTGGAAGCAAGGGAGTAGAGAAGGCAAATAAAGACAACTTTCAGCTTCTACATAAAAGGAAACGGAGAACTAACGTAACATAATAAAAAAATTTTAAAAAAGAATTAAAAAAAGGAATTAGAGATATGGAGTGATAGAGTCTGTCTTAGTTGTTTGGACTACTGTAACAAAGTACGATAGATTGGTGGCTTATAAACAACAGAAATTTATTTCTCACAGTTCTGGAGGCTTAAAGTCCTAGCTCTGGTTGTCAGCATGCTTGGGTTCTGGTGAGAGCTCTCTTCTGGGTTACAGACTGACAACATCTTACATCCTCAAATAGCGGAGAGCAGAGTGGAGAAGCAAGCTCTCTCTTTACTCTTATAAGGACACTAATCCTATTCATGAGAGCTCCCCCTTCATGACCTCATTTGATTCTAATTAGATCCCAAGGGCCCTACCTCCTAATACCAGTCACATTGAGGGGGGTAAGATTTCAACATATGAATTTGGGGGGGACACATTTGATCCATAACAGGGTCATTTATGAGATTAAGTGAATATTTTTTTAATGGCAGAATTAATAGCATGCTTGAATGCTGTTAATTTATTAGTTACCTATTAGATTAGAGGGAGAAAGCAATGAAGCACAGGGTGTTAATTTGCTATGGCTGCTATAACAACTCACCCCAAGTTTGGTGGCTTAAAACAGCAGAATGTTTTCTATAGTTCTGGAGGCCAGTTGTCTGAAATGAGTAACACTGAGCCCAAATCAGAGTGCCAGCAAGCTCTGCTGTCTCTGAACTCTAGGGGCAAGTGTTTCTTTGCATTTTCCAGCTTTTTAGTTGCTTTCCTTGCATTCCTTGGCTCATAGCCCCTCTTTCCATCTTCAGAGCCAGCAGTGTAACATCTTCAAATCTTTCTCTGTTTCTGTGGTCACATCACCTTCTTCTGACGTCAAATCTTTCTTTCCTTCCCTCTTATAAGGATACTCTGATTGTATTTAGGGTTCATCTAGATAATCCAGGATAATTTCTTTGTATCAAGAGTTTAATGCAATTACATCTGGGAGGTCACTTTTGCATATAAGACAGCATCACAGGGGTGCCTGGGTGGCTCAGCTGTTAAGCATCTACCTTCAGCTCTGGTTGTGATCCCAGGGTCCTGGGATCGAGCCCCACATCAGGCTCCCTGCTCAGTGGGAAGCCAGCTTCTCTCTCTCACACCCCCTTGCTTGTGTTCCCTCTCTTGCTGTCTCTCTCTGTCAAATAAATAAATAAAATCTTAAAAAAAAAAAAAAGACAGCATCACAGTTTCTAGGGATTAAGACATGGACACATTTAGGGCTCATTATTCAATCTGTCACAACAGGAGAGAGGGGATGATTCCAGGAATAATGTCCCTGGCCATTGAGAGAGTTTATGTATGGATAGGAATGAGAATATTTTACTCTTTGTAACAGTGGCTTAGGTACTGGTGCTGATAGTCCAATATATTTACAAGTGGGAAGATGGTACTGTTTGCTCTTGAACCCCAGATAAATTCCAGACCCTGGATTCTGTGAGACACTGCAGAATCTTAATAACAGATTTTCCTTTTATGTCTAACTTACTTTGAGCAGGGCTTCTGTCATTTGCAATCAAGAGATCCCTGTTTAATTTATAAGGTAGTTATTTAAATTTGTATTTGATATCAACATTTTTAAGTAAAAATTTCTACAGAGATCTTTTTCAGATTTTCCAAAAAACAATTGATTGTTTTGATTTCCTAGGAAATGTGGATAATATATTAGCTGGTTGGCCAAATAACTCCCTCAGTTCTTGTCTATAATTGCCAATAATTTGATGAGTAGTCCTTAATTTTATCATTCTGGATAAGTCAGCTGAACAGTAGAACTCTTCCTTTAATCTCTTGGGCTATTTTCTCAAACTCTTGGTCATAGCCACAAAGATAAAATTATGGGAAGGGATATTATCATATAATTGGTTTTGATTTCTTTGCAAAAATGATTGAATGGATTTTTAATGGTTTTATGTTGGTGGAAATTTGTCTTTTATAAGTAATTTATAAAATTATACTAGTAGGCAATTAGCCAATTTTAGCAAATGTCAAAAAATAATATGAGCCTGGAATCATTCCTATTGGCCTCATATACCTCATAACCTCATAGCTGTTAAGTCACCAGCTTCTAAACTTCTAAACTGTTCTTAAACAATTAAAAGTACAATGGGTAATTTCAAATAGAAAAAGTGACACAAGGAATGCTCTTATAATTTACTGTTGTATGCATATAAATTTTACTCAAGTGGCAGATTATCTTAAAATGGTAATTCAGTAGCTACTTAAAAATAGCTACCCATTTTACCCACATCTACATAAAAATGATCATACAATGATGACGAATATTATGGACATAGTCTATAACAAGGAGATGAAATAGGAATCCTAGAGGCATGGGGCTTAAACCATTTTGCTACATTGAGTTCAGTGCCTGCACATCAAGAGCACTCAAATAATGTTTGTTGAAAGAAACAATGATTGGATGAGTAGGTAAACCCAACTTGCATATTTTTTACAGGAAACTATTTACTCTTTATTTATTTCCATTTTTTTAAAGATTTTATTTATTTATTTGACAGAGAGAGACAATGAGAGAGGGAATACAAGTAAGGGGAGTGTGAGAGGGAGAAGCAGGCCCCCCGCCAAGCAGAGAGCTCTATGCGGGGCTCGATCCCAGGACTCTGGGATCATGACCTGAGCCGAAGGCAGACGCTTAATGGCTGAGCCACCCAGGCGCCCCACTATTTACTCTTTAAATTTGGGCTTCCTAAGATTCTATCTTGAATAAAAAGGGTCAAGATAAAAAAGCTGAAAGAATTCTCTAATTGAGGTAGTTCAGTTTATAAGAACTCATCTTTCCATTTTATTTCATCTATTAACAGTATCTTGAATGGGATTATAAATACTTATAAATAACATAAATTTAAGATTACTGTGGTCAATGATTTCTTTATATTGCTAATAAATCTGAGGCCATAAGCCAGCAGAGGGTGTCAGAATAAAATATATTCTGCCAGGTAAGACCTGTTCATGATAATGACAGGCCTTCCTGTAGTTGTAAAAATGTTCCACAACCAATATATCATCCATTCTGTAGCATCTCCTTGTAATGTAGTCTAATATTTTAATGTCTCAGGTAGCAAATATAGGCAATAAAAACAAAAAGCACTTCTGTCCTGACATCTCGTAGCAGAAGCATATCTAAGAGGCAGAAATATACAGGCATACCTCATTTTATTGCATTTCACTTTATTGTACTTCCAAGACACTGCATCTTTTACAAGTTGAAGGGTTATGGCAACCTTGGATTATGCCAGTCTATTGGTGCCATTTTTCCAATAGCACCCTGTGTCACATTTTGGTAATTCTTTGCAATATTTCAAGCTTTTTCATTATTATTATTATATTTGTCATGGTGATCTGTGCCCAGTTATCTTTGGTGTTACTATTATAATTGTTTTGGGGCACAATGCAACCTTCTTATATAAGATGGCAAACTTGGGAAGTGTGCATTCTGTCCCACTGATCAGCCATTCCCCTGTCTCTCTCTTTCTCTCTCTCTCTGGTTTTCCCTTTCTCTGTGACACAACAATATCACAATTAGGCCAATTAATAACCTTACAATGGTCTTTAGGTGTTTAAATGAAAGGAAAAGTCATGTCTTTCACATTAAAACAAAAGCTAGAAACAATTAAGCTTAGTGAGAAAGGCATGTTCAAAGCCAAGATAGGCTCAAAGCTAGGTTTCTTCAACAATCCAAATTGTGAATGCAAAGAAAAAAATTCTTGAAGGAAATTAAAAGTGCTACTTCAGTGAACACACAAATGATAAAGTGAAACAGCTTTATTGTTGACATGGAGGAAATTTTAGTGGTCTGGATAGAAGATCAAATCAGCCACTTTATTTATTTATATTATTTTTTAAAAAAAGATTTATTTATTTATTTGTCAGAGGGAGAGAGAGTGAGAGCGAGCAAACACAGGCAGGGAGAGCAGCAGGCAGAGGGAGAAGCAGGCTCCAGGCTGAGCAAGGAGCCCGATGCAGGACTTCATCCCAGGACCCTAGGATCATGACCTGAGCCAAAGGCAGACACAACCAACTGAGCCACCCAGGAGTCCTACAATATTTATTTACTAAAGCCAAAGCCTAATCCTGAACAAGATCCTGACTCTCTTCAATTCCATGAAGGCTGGGAGAGGTGAGGAGGCTGCAGAAGAAAAGCTGGAAGCTAGCAGAGGTTGGTTCATGAGGTTTAAAGAAAGAAGCCATCTCCATAACATAAAAGCACAAGGTGAAGCAGCAAATGCTGATGTAGAAGATGGAGCTAGTTATTCAGAAAATCTAGCTCAGATAAATAACGAAGGTGGCTACCCTGAAAAACAGATTTTCAATGTAGATGAAATAGCCTTTTGTTGGAAGAAGATGCTGTCTAGGACTTTCCTAGCTAGAGAGGAGAAATCAACACTGACTTCAAAGCTTCAAAGGCTAGGCTCATTCTGTTGTTAGGGGCTAATGTAGCTGATGACTTTAAGTTGAAGCCAATGCTCATTGACCATTTCAAAATGGCCCTTAAGGATTATACTAAATTATACTAGAACTACTCTACTTATGCTCTATAAATGGAATAACAAGGACTGGATGATAGTACATCTGTTGCCAGCATGGTTCACTGAATATTTTAATCCCACTGTTGAGACCTAATATTCAGAAAAAAGATTGCTTTCAAAATATGACTGCTCATTGATAATGTACCTGGTCACCCAAGAGCTCTGATGGAGATGGACAGTGAGATTAATGTTGTTTTAATGCCTGCTCACACAACATTCATTCTACAGTTATGGATCAATGAGTCCTTTCAACTTTCAAGTCTTATTACTTAAGAATTACATTTGGTAAGGTGATAGCTGCCATAGACAGTGATTCCTTTGATGGATCTGGGCAAAGTAAATTGAAAACCTTCTGAAAAGGATTCACCATTTTAGATGCCATTAAGAATATTTATGATTAATGGAAAAGAGGTCAAAATGTCAACATTCACAGGAATTTGGAAGAAGTTGATTCCAACTCGTATGGATGATTTTGAGGGTTTAAAGACTTCAATGGAGGAAGTAACTGCAGATGTGATGGAAAAAGCAAGAGAACTAGAATTAGAAGTGGAGCCTAAAGATGTGGCTAAATTGCAGCAGTCTCATGATAAAACTTGAACAGATGAGGAGTTGCTTATTATGGATGAACAAAGAAAGTAGTTTTGTGAGAAGGAATCTACTCCTGGTGCAGATGCTGTGAAGATTGTTGAAATGACAACAAAGAATTTATAATATTTCATAAACTTAGTTCATAAAGCAGCAGCAAGGTTTGAGAGGGCTGACCCCAATTTTGGAAGAAATCATTTGTGAAAGGAAGAATCAATTGATGCAGGAAACTTCATTGTTGTTGTTGTTGTTTTTTAAAGAAATTGCCATAGCTACCTCAGCCTTCAGTAGCCACCACTCCGATTAGTCAGCAGCCATCAACACTAGGCAAGACCCTCCACCGGCAAAAATATTACAACTCACTGAAAGCTGAGAGGATGGTTAGCGGTTTTGTTTTTTTCTTTTAACAATAAGGTATTTTAAAAATAAAGCATATACTTTTTTTTAGACATTATGCTCTCGCATACTTAATAGACTACAGCATAGTGTAAACATAACTTTTTTATGTACTAGGAAAACAAAAAAACTATTTGACTCACTTTATTGCAATATTCACTTTATTGTAGTGGTCTGGAACTGAACCTGCAGTGGCTCCAAGGTATTCGTGTGTTAAAAAACTCTGTGTTATGTTAACTTAGAATTGAATTACAGAGGCTTTCTTTATTTAAATGATACTTCATACTCACATTTGATTGAATTTCTTATGTAAAGGAGTTTCTTTGTGAGCTCGGCTGGTTGAACACATGATTTTCCCTCCTAAACCCCCCACATATAGTAATACAAACCTATAAGGATAAAGTTGGGAGTAGGAGATGGTAGAAGATTCCAGAAACCATCAAAATTGTTGGAAATGATAAACAGGTGAAGCAATGGTCTAATTAAATTAGAGAGCAGAAAATCAATCAACTGATCAATGAATCAATCAGAGAGCAGAGAAGGAAAAAACTTAAAGCGCTGTGGAAAGAGATGCTGATGAGAAGCAAATGAATTGTCTACAGAGCCCCAGAGAAATCCAGAAATTGAAGGCACCAGGCACTTTGTAAGTACTTTTAATTGGCAAACTATGGATATATGTGGGAATGAGATAGGAACTGAAAACAGGATTGAAAGAATGCCTGGGGACAGGTAGAGTCTACCTTCCCATCCCCACTTTTGTCCAGAAAAACTAAACCAGAAAGGCTTCCACCTGCCAATACAAACCCAGAAGACAGCAGATGAATCACTAGAGTATGTCTGGGGGAATTGGATTGCAGAGGGGGAAATAAGAGCTTCAACCGTACCTGTAGTTTTATTTCTTCAAACAAGATATGATGTATATATATATAAATGTTAACATTTGAAAAATCATGGTGATGTTGTGTTGGGGAATGGACCATCAGGATTAACTAGGTAAATGGTGAATAATACCATGTGTACAATATATTATTTTCAAATAAAATTAATTGCTAATTTTTTCTTAGCAGAATTATAACAAAATAAATCCATATCATGTCATAATAAATCATATCAATGTTTTTAAATGTTTTGTTGAATTAATAGTACTTGTTCAGTGTCCCGCCACTTTTCCCCCCCAGACTAAACTGCATCAGGAAATAACTTTAGGATATCCCATGTAAACTTTACAATCCCATCCCAGTGTGTGCTGAGGAAATGTGTGCCCATTTTAATATTTTCTTCAATAAAATAATACTCTTTTCTTTTTGTTGCTGTGGACTATTTGCAAATGAATGTAAAAGTTCCCCATCCTCTAAAATGTATAAAAAAGTATAAGTTCCCCCTTCTGTCTCCCAGGAAGTCTAGTCAAGTCTTTTAAGTTTAGAATCCTTTTATCCCAGAGAGAAATTCACATCTTTTTATACTTCTCAATCATAAGAATAAAAAAGTTGCAAATGCAGGTATAACCCTTACCTCCCCAAAGTGACATTGATTTGAAACAAACATGTTGGATTGTAGGGAGATGGGGGGGCGGGGGCTCGTGTTTCTAGGGTAAGATGCTGGTTCCAGCCTGGGAGAGAGTTGGGTTCTCAGAACCTAGAAGGACAGAGTGATGGTAGGCTTTGTGATTGGCCATGATACTCATGCAGGGTAGGAAAAGCACCCATTCATAGCAGGGTCTGAGTGAAGACACTTGGGCACTGAGCATTAAGCATCATGGCCTCAGGGGCTGCAGTGACAGGTTGGATGCCTTTACTTTTTAACAGCCATGGGGGCTGGAGCAATAAATCTCACAATGAGTCTCAGTGGTGAGGACGCTGGACTAACCAGAGGGAGGCCTATCCCACATTTCCTTCGAATACCAAATTCCTAAATCCTGGTGTAATGCCATGGAAGGGAGAAATCCAGAAGAAGGAGGAGAAGGGGAGGAAGGAAGAGGAGAAGGAGGAGAGGAGAAAAGGAAGAAAAGCTTATGCTTCTGAGAGAGCTCTTAGAGCTGGACATTCTTTCATTCAAAAAGATAAGGAAAATGTGACATGTCTTTCGTCTATCCGTAATGGAGAAAAACATACTTGTTATAAAAATATTATAAGAATATGAAATGCAAAAGTTCTAATTGGAAAATTTACACAGAGTAGTTCAGCTAAAACTCTTAAGGTGAAATAGTGCATGGAAAGTAATAAGGTTTTGTAATAGAATGTTTTTAGAATGTTTTCTTGACCCAGTTTTGAGGTCCTGTCTAGAGGCTAGTTTGTTCCCCATCTTGAGCAGTCCTTTAAGTCTACATCCCCAACCGCCTCTGTTATAGGGCTCCCACACTCTAGACTCCTATATACCCACCCTAATCACCCTAGAACCAGGTACCAGACAACCAGGAACTGTCTTTGTGCCTCAGAGCCCACTAATTTGAAATTATTCAAATCAGCCAATCCTAAGGCTGCTTACCCTGCCTCACCAATTCCTTCCCATGGAAAGCACAGTAAAGATGTCACATCTTTTTTATCCATTCATCTATTTATGTACACTTGGGTTGCTTCCATATCTTCCATATCTTGGCTATTGTAAAAAATGCTTCAGTCAATATAGGAATGCATATATCTCTCTGAATTGGCATTTTGTCTCCTTTGGATAAATACGCAGAAGTGGAATTGCTGGATTGTATGGTATTTCTATTTTTTATTTTTTGAGGAACCTCCATAGTGTTTTCCATAGTGGCTGTGCCAATGTACATTCCACAGTAGTGTATGGGGGTTCCCTTTTCTCCACATCCTTGCCAACACTTGTTATTTTTTGTCTTTTTGATAATAGCTAATCTGACAGGTGTGAAATGATATCTCATGGTGGTTTTGATATACATTTCCCTGATTAGTAATGTTGAGCATCTTTTTATCTGTCTGTTGGCCGTCTCTGTATCTTCTTCGGAAAACTGTCTATTCAAGTCCTTCGCTCATTTTTAAATCAGATTTTTTTTTAAAGATTTTATTTATTTATTTGACAGAGAGAGACAGCCAGCGAGAGAGGGAACACAAGCAGCCAGCGAGAGAGGAACACAAGGGAACAAGAGACAGCCAGCGAGAGAGGGAGTGGGAGAGGAAGAAGCAGGTTCCTAGCGGAGAAGCCTGATGTGGGGCTTGATCCCAGAATTCTGGGATCATGCCCTGAGCCTAAGGCAGACGCTTAACGACTGCGCCACCCAGGTGCCCCTAAATCAGATTTTTTTTTTGATATTAAGTTGTGTAAGTCAGTTATACCTCAGTAAAAAATAAATTAAAAAAATTCTTGTCCACAGTTCTCCCTCCTCTTCTACCTCTTAACTGGTGCTTCCTTTGAGTGGCCCTGCACAGTATGCTTTACCCAGGGATGTGTGAATAGCAAAACTGTCAAGCTCTTTCTGGTCTCTCTTTCTTGATCTGAATTTGGTCTCACCACATCTCACTGAAGGTGGTATGGTTGAAGCACGTTTCCCATGCACTTTCACATTACCACCAGAACCCACTTCCATGTGCATCGGAGGTTGGGAAATGGGATCAGTGGCCTTTTTGGTGGGCCCCAGTACAGTTTCCAAATGATTACTTCTTATAAAAAGGCCTGCTTTGGGGTGCCTGGGCGGCTCAGTTGGTTAAGCGGCTGCCTTTGGCTTAGGTCATCATCTTGGGGTCCTGGACCAAGCCCCTTATTGGGCTCCCTGCCCAGTGGGGTGTTGCTTCTCCCTCTCCCCACCCCCCAACCCTATGCTCTCTCTCTCAAATAAATAAATAAAATCTTAAAAAAAACACAACCTTGCTCTTTTGAAGCTCTTGTCTTTTGAGTTGATCATCATCCAGCTCTATCTTACTTAATTAAGGTTTCGGATCCAGTTGGGCTCTTGATTCTTTTCCTCACACTAAGACCAACATTATCTTGGGTGACATCAGTACCCATTTGTCTGTTTATTCCACACCCTTGGCATATTGCCTCATATTTATTGTTTGGCCTGCTTATATCTGCTGATATTTACCTCTATTCACCTTCAGCCCCTTGGTTCTGTAGCCACACTTGGTTGTGCTTCGTTTCTAAAATCCTAAATCAAAATGTGTATTTGTGTCTTGCTGGATAACAAATTACTCTAAAACTTAGAAGCTTAAAGCAATTCACATGAACTTAGTATGTTTTTCTAGAGCATTAAAAATGACCTTCATTGATTTTAAACCCCGGAAAGAAAGTGTTCTCTACTCTATGCCAGTTTTTTTTTTCTGTAGAATTGCAAATCTTTAGATCCTTTTATGAATAGATTAGCTTCTGCACACTTCAGGTGTGCCCACTTTAAAAAGTTCATCTCCTTTGATTCATCCCATCCTACTCTATTTTGAGGAACTATATGATATCATGTTTATCCCAACATTATTTATAATAGCAAAAATGGGTAACAACCTAAATCTCTAATTTAATGGAATAGTTAAATAAACTCATGGAATTTTAGTCATAGAAGGTGGTATTTATGAAATGTTTACATTAGCATAGAAAAAACTCATAGAATATTAATGGAAAGAAGAAGAAAATCATTTGTACTTACAATATGAACACATTATTAAAAAATGGAGACTTTTTATGGCTGGAGATTTTAATGTTTTAAATGAGTTGATACAAAGAGAAACAAAGGCTTGACTGGATGAGGCATTTTGATTTTTTTTCTTCACGAGAGGAGAAAGGCAAATCTACCAGAATAATTGGCTATTTAAAAATGGCTTTCAAACTTATCTGATCTAAATAAAAACTGATAGCCTTCATTTTCTCTTAAAATTTGCATTGTACATGCCTCATGTAGATACTTAGAAAGGAAATAGCAAACTTGCAAGTGGAATCGTCACTGACAGACAACTAGGGGCAGCTGTATAACAATTTCTGGAGCTGTTTACCAAAGAAAGTCTACTGAGGAAGGGTGTGGCTGTCAATCCTTGGGAAAACAGAAAGGAAGGAAAAATATGGTAAAGGAGGAAATCAGCTGTTGGACCAAAGATGGAATTAAATATTTAAAAAATTACAATCATTGAAGACAGTTGCTCTGCCACACAAAATCCTCAGGTCTGCTCATTGTCTACTTCTGTTGAACTAACAATTTGCTCAGCACTATTTTGGGAAAGAATTTCTACAGAGCTGGCGTATCTTTAGCCGCCAATGTTTCCTCTGAGAATCAACTTATCAACAGGTGTTGAAAAAGCCTATGGCAGAAATATCACAGACCCAGTAAGCTCATTTTAATTTCATACCTGCATCTCTGATTTTGTTGGAATGTTTTGTTTCTGCAGGGTAAAGAGGCAAATAAATTATTGTTGACATGGTTACATTCCATAGGTATACATATGAATTTATTAATACCATATGTTTATTTATGATTTTTAAATTTAATATTGACAGTATGATCACACAATTCAAACCTAAACAAATTTAGTAGAGCATGAATTCTCTTTGTAATGAAAGATGCTGGCATTATGATTTTAAGAAAGCATGCAAAAATCTTGACTTAAAAAATCTATTATATCTGGAAAAATAATATTGAAATTCCTTACAAAGCCACATGTCAGGTAAGCTTCAGAAAGAACAATAACATCATTATCAGAGAAAAAATTAAAAGCAAAACAATATAGTATTAAACTGCTATACTCTTGACAAATAATTTTCAGGAATTTAAGCATAAGACATAATTATATGTGACATAATGAATGAAGGAATGATCGTCCTCACTGCTTCTCCATTTAACAGCCTAGTTTGTCATGTTCCTAAACTTGAAAAGAAGGAATGGCTCCTAACAATGGATTACCACAGCGTTAGTGAGGTCCACAGCATTAAGGTCCACCTCATTAAGGCCCTCATACCCAATACTTAGTATTGTTAAAATTACTGCCTCCATCCAATCAGCAGCCACTAAATAATTTGGCATTATAGAAATAGTTAATTATGGTCTGTTCAGTGCCTATTTCAAAAGCATCTCAGTCACAATACACCTCTACCAGGCTACCCATGGGGTATTTCAGCAGCCTTGCTGTTGCACACAGTCTTTGAAGGCAAAATCTTAACTATGTCCAGCTATGAGGAGATTAATTTATTCATTTGAAATACTTATTCAGGACATACAAATACTAACAATGTGGCTTACAAAAAAGGGGATGAGCCATTGCTCCACACATAGTGCAAGGTCCTGCCTCCCAGATGAAATTCTTGAAAATTATTTTGTGAATTTTGAGGGCTGCTCTATCTCAGGCAATGTCATGACCCAGCTATTGTCCCACGTAGCACCCACAATATCAATACAAGTCTAACAACTTTTAGTTTTTTGGGGGTCTGGAGGCAGCATATTCTGCATTTATTTATTTTTTAAATTTCACCAATAGTTTAACTTGCAAGTCAGTCAACCTTAAATGGGGTCCCCTCCAACAAAATGTTATGAAATCTGTCTAAATTGAAATCATGAGGCACCCTCATAAGTGTCAGAGACACCCTACTGTAGATGCTTTAATAACCTCCTCTCATGACTCCCAGAGTCTTGGACCACCTATGATGTACATAAGTTGCCCATGGACTTCTGATACAAAATACTGCCCCTCCTCAGCTCTGTACTATGCACTATTAGAGTGGCATTTACTGAGCACACACCGGGATCTCCTGGAAGTAGAGAATTTTATAGACCCTGAGCATATGACCTTATGTACTCAATTGCCCATTGTGCTTTGGGTCATGGAAGCAATACCTCACAAACTTGGAATTGCAACCAAGGCTTCCTTGCAATAGGATGGAGCCAAACATGGGCTCTCTGGCACATTTCACTTGTACAAGTCCTCCTTATCTCTTTTCCTTAGTCTCTTGCCAGATGCCATTGTGTTGGAGGAGGTCACCCCTCTCCCAGACACTCTGACTACCTGGAGAACAAAATTGAGTGAACAGAATTGGGAATTTGCAGGTCTTATAGATGGACTCCACTACTGTATGTGATGGAGCTCAGTGGAATGCTGCCGCTTTCCCATCTTTTAACCAAGTTGTCCCTGCTAAAGGAGAAGACCCAAGAGTCAACATAATTGGCCAAACTTTAGATAGTTATCTCATCATGGATGCCTAGAGCAATAATTGGCCCCATCTATATATTTTTGCATGCTCTCAGGTGGCCTTAGAGTTTCTCCCTTTGATAGAGAACTCTGGAAATCTCTTGCTTCACAGATACACAAAATATAAATTAATGTAACAGGTATCTCTGAATATACTAAAGCCACAATACAACACCTCAATAGAACATTCATTATACATTTGGAGTTCCAGACATTACTGACAGTGACTGAAGACTCATTTCACTTCTTAGAAAGCACAGTGCTGGGCTCTTTAAAAAAAACATTCAGTGGAACTTCTACCTTCCTTTTATGCCCTTTCCAGTCGATTTAATTCATTTAATTCAGAAGTCCAATGAACTCTTCAAAGAGCTCTTATTTAATTACACAGTAGCAAATGGATTTCCCAGTGGGGTCCATTGCCATAGGCATTTATTAAACTAAATTCTTACCTCCTGGGGGCATGCACTTCCTCCATTAGTGCCACACAGATTCCTCAGCTGCGTTTGTAGGCCATCAAGAGGGGCACCTCTAAAATTTATGTTTTCAATGATCACCTGTCCATTTGGTTTTCTCCCTCATGGTCAGGTACCTACTTTGCTTCCTATGGAGGTATTTCTCCTCTTCCTTAAAGTCTCAGTCATCGACCACAGCATAAATTGATGTCAAGGCATTTTATTGTAAGACCTAAATTTTCATGTGCTGTTGTAAGGAAGCAAAAATTCTCCTCTACCCTCTTTGGGTCTCTGGCTGGGCCTAAGAATTAAACTGACGTAAGGCAGATTAACAGGAGAAAGGCATACAAATCTTACTGAATTTTTCCATGTACATGGAAACCTTCACAAGAGAGTAGAGACCCAAAGAAGTGACTAGAGCAGGAAGCTTTTATACCTTTTAGACAAACAAACAATAAATATGTCAAGAATTGACAAGTCAAGGTGTTTGGGCTATGGGTAATAAATGGTGAAAAAGTAACAAGGTTAATTTATACAGCCTTTCTGGCCCTAAATTTCTTTTGTCTGGTGATAAGGATATCTTCTTTCTTCCTGGTACTAGGAGATGGGGCAAGTACCTTTCACAGGGGATTTATCTCCTGCTTTCAGGGAAGAAGGGTGTGGGGGGAGGTCAGAGTGATCTTGCTTCTACTGTGCTCTCAACTCTTTCAGCTAACATATTCAGTATGCCAAAGCGCCGTATCTTTGGGTGTCATGTCCTGAACCTCATCACTATATTGACTTCTTTGTACCTCCAAGGGCTCCATGAGTTCCTCTACCGGGGCATATCTCCTCTCTTGCAGCCATATCTGGTGAGAAGGGCTCCCTACTTGGCTAGTTCCTCTATCAGCCAGAATAGCTGCATTTACCTAACAGTTTCACTTCCTCGTCAGCCACAAAATTATTTTATTTTATTTGTTCTTTTTTTAAGATTTATTTATTAGAGAGAGAGAGTGAGCATGGAGGGGCAGAGGGAGAGGAAGAGAGAGAGTCTCAAGCAGACTCTACACTCAGCATAGAACCTGATGCGGGGCTTGATTTCAAGACCCTCAGATCATGACCTGAGCCAAAATCAAGAGTCAGATGCTTAACCGACCGAGCCACTCAGAGGCCCCAGCCACCAAATTATTTAACAGAGGGACAGACTAGGGTCAGGAAGGAAATAGGCTGTTATAGTTACCCAGATGAGAAATGGTGTTGCTTACTCTAGCCTATGGAAAATGAGAGAAAGAAGAGCTCTCAGATTCTTTAAGTGTTAGCAGAGTTCCAGTTCACTAAGATTTGAGGAAGGTAAAGATGCGGCAATGATGCCCAGGCTTCTCACTTGAACAGTTGTTGGGTGATAATTTCACCAATTCTGATAGAGAAGGTAGGAAGAGAAATAGATTTGAAGAAGAATGCTGTAAACTAAAAGAAAAGAGGCTCTTTGGAAACGAGAGATTGGTTAAAAATCTTCCAAGTATTTCAGAGAGAGAGAGAAGTAATGGATCATGGACTAAACAAGCATTGTTATGTTTAGATTTGTCAATGACTGGATCATCATTGGTGATCTTTGACAGAGCAATTTCAGGGCACATCTGGACTAAAATGGCCTGAGGATTTGGAAGAGGGTGAAGAAGTATAGACCACTAAAGTGTAGATCACTACAGGGTACTGTGCCAAAAAGAGAAGGTGTGAAATACAGCAGGAGATGATTTTTGTTAGTATTTTAAATAGACCTGAGTCTATTAGTGGAATGAACAGTACATTTTAGTTGACTGGGTGAAGTTGTGGGTACATCGGTCTGAAGAAAACTGGACTGAGATGCTTAAGGAGGGAACTGAATCCAGATCGTAGAGGGTTAGTTACATTGGGTATGAGTGGTGCCTGGTGTGTTGGTCTCAGACTCCAAGCTGGGATGGTATATGGAGTTATCCTAAGGTTGAGAGGGAATTGAAAAAAGAGATATGTCATCAGAAAGAACTTGAGGGGCGCCTGGGTAGCACAGCGGTTAAGCGTCTGCCTTCGGCTCAGGGCGTGATCCCGGCATTCTGGGATCGAGCCCCACATCAGGTTCCTCTGCTATGAGCCTGGTTCTTCCTCTCCCACTCCCCCTGCTTGTGTTCCCTCTGTCACTGGCTGTCTCTATCTCTGTCAAATAAATAAATAAAATCTTTAAAAAAAAAAAAAGAAAGAACTTGAGAATATAAAGTGCTGTAGGATTGTAACCATCATTATAAAATATGCACAAGGCTTGGGGGTAAAAGTTAAATGCATCAGCTGTGTTTGTGAACAGTTTGATGGGGTACAAACTTGGTCATTTTCCTCAATATCCAGAAACAAACAAGCAAATATTTGAATTGTCCCAGATTATTCAATTGCAGGCACAATTGTAGAGGAAACTCAATAAGCTCAAGTGGTTGTACATGTTAATTAGGGGAAGGTTGAAGTGTTTATGTACAGGGTCATCCTGATAAGACAAAAATTCAGGAGTCCCAAGAAGCTTAAATGCAGGAAGTAAAAGGGAGGAGGTCTGAAAAGTAGAAATGTAGTTTGTGATTCTGTTTGTGATGATTAAGATTCTGGACAAAGTCCAGGGTGTGCCTGGGAGTAGATGGCAGTAGGTTGATGAAGTGGAAAAGAAAAACTGGAGTTTTTGTATGTTGCTTCAAAACACAGGGGTGGAAAATTGCAAATGATTGGGTCATGATTTATTGAGTTCTCACTTGATAAATTTAAAGACAATAAAAATCAAAGCAATGATAAAATATGTACGCTAAAAAACTTATCTCAATAATTTAACCAAAACAGAAAGCAAAGTGAAATCATTTGTCTATTAGTGAATGGCTTTCAGCTGTAGAATATGAAGAATTTGTCTGCGATCAATAGAGAAGACTGTAGGTAGACCTTTGGGTTAGACTAGATTTTGAATCTTGGCACCACTTATTAGTTGTGTTATCCCTCTAAGTCTTATTTATTTAATCTATAAAATGACAAAAATAATAGTGCACAGCTCATGAAATTGTTGTGAGAATTAATGTAAGAATAAATATAAAGATATTAGCATATTGCTTAGCACACAGTACCCTCCCCAGTTAATGTTGCCTCTTAAAACAAAGTCCATTATTTCTGCTCCTAGCAAATATGTTATTGCTTGCTTGCTTGCTTCCTTGCTTCCTTCCTTCCTTCCTTCCTTCCTTCCTTTCTTTCTTTTGCTATTAGTTTCTTATTATATGAGTTTACAGTAGTGGATCAGTTTTCTCTTGGTGCTGTAACAAATTACGACAAACTCAGTGTCTTGACACAACACAGTTCTTAATGTTCTGAAGGTCAGAAGTCCAAAATCAGTCTCAGGAGGTTAAAGTCAAGGTGTCAACAGGACTGTTTCCTTCTGGAGGCTCAATAAGAGAATCTATTCCTTGCCTTTACCCAGCTTCTAGAGATCACCTGACTTCTTAAACTGTGGGCCCTTCCTCCATCTTCAAAGCCAGCCGTATAGAGCTATCAGTTTGCCTTCTCTGACACTTTGCTCCTGCCTCCCTCTTTTAAGGACATTTGAACCCACCAGGGTTATTCTGCGTAATTCCTCAACTGAAAACCCTTCATTTAGTTCATTCTGCAAAGTATCTTTTGCTAGAGAATTTAACATGTTCACAGGTTGCAGGAATTAGAACACTGACTTCTTGGCAGGAGAAAGGAGGAGTATTACTATTATTAGAGATGTTAGTGAAGGACAGATATGAATATAGTATAATTTTAGACCAGTCATGTGTCAAGTTCCAAGCTTTTCAATTTTCTTTCTCCATTTCATCATCAACAAACACATCACAAATTTGTAAATAAGTGAATGAATGAATGGAAGCCTGATGGAAGTGAGAAATGTTCACCCTCTCCATCCCTACCTTTTTCTTTAACAACTTGACACTCCAATTTATGACCAGCAAATGTCATTCACTGCTCTGTTCTCTGTTTTCTTTGTGGAACACTGCCTGCACATCCGTTCTTTATTTTCTTTGCAGACAAAGCAGCCGTGGCTTCCTATTGTTGCTAAGAGTGCCCCAATCTACTGCCACTTCCGTTTGCCTCCTCCTAGAATTCCAATATATTTGCACATGAAATTAAGCACACTAAGAGACTAAAAAGAAAGAGAGGCTAGTGTCAAAACCCAAACTGCAGATATCAACAGGCAGAAATTTAGTGAAAATCACATTAAGGCAGAATTAAAAGTGAGCATGTTGCATTTTCAATTTGATTTTTGATGGTGTTCTTTGGCCCAGGAAAACTCCACATATAGTTCACAAAGAACAGTAATCATCAGCTTCTCCTAATGGAAACTCCGAGTTCGTGTATTCTTCCATACTGTCTGTTTTTGTTTTTGCATAAAGATGGAACTGCAAGACTCCACCTCTCAGGGTAGAACTTCAGATTCCACACTGTTACATTTCATCTGTTTCTAAACGGCTGCTTCTTGATTTTATGTTTAGAAGTCCCAGATTTCTCTGCCTCACTTTTGTCTACCTTATGTCCAAATTCAATTAAAAAAAATTTTTTTATTATGTTATGTTAGTCACCATACAGCCATCCTTAGTTTTTGACGTAGTGTTCCATGATTCATTATTTGCATATAACAGCCAGTGCTCCACGCAATATGTGCCCTCCTTACTCTACCCATCACCTGCCTATCCCAATCCCCCACCCCCCTCCCCTCTGAAACCCTCAGTTTGTTTCCCAGAGACCATAGTCTCCCCTGGTTCGTTCCCCCTTCTGTTTACCCCCCTTCATTCTTCCCTTCCTTCTCCTACCCAATTCTAAAGCTTATGTGTTTTTTTTGCTATCTCTTAAGGCTCGGATTGAAGAGAAAGGTGCTAAAACTCGCTTTTCTGAAAACTGTTTTACCTATTTCCTGGAGGAAAATGAAACTTAGACGTCCTGAGAGGAGAAATGAAACCGAAACTCCCTTCCCGGGTATAAAAGGCTGGCTGAGGCGGCTCCGCTAGTCAGAAGCCCAGGTTCATCACCTCTCGGTCACTTCTTCCTGGCGGGCGGCAGGGGCCTGTCAGCGGCTCTTCAGACGCAGCAGGTGGGGGCCGGACTTCGGGGTCTCAGGTGGGGAGTGCTCCGACGCAGGACAGGAGCTGGGGGGAGGAGGGAGGGGTCGGGGGTGGGGCCTGCGGACAGGGCTCCGAGAGGACAGGTATAACTAAGGGAGAGCCTCGGGGTGGAGATGTCCCGCGCGCGTTCAAGCTCTCTGGTTGCAGCGCGAGGCGGCCCGGGAGCCGCCCTGGGCGCGCGGGGCTAGTGGTGCGGGCGCCACTACGCCCCCCTAAAACGGTGGTGGACGGGTCTCTTTGTTGGCCCCAGAAGGCAAGGCTTGGGAAGAGGCAGAGGAAAGGGACGCTGGTGAGAAGCGCCTGGGTCTGAAGTCTGAAGCAGAGGGTCGAGTGTTCAGGCAATTAAGGGGTCCTCTTGAAAGAAAGAGTGCTGGGGATCTGGGGCCTTGAGGAGAAACTAAGGAAGGTCGGATCTGAGCACAAACAATAAAATCTAGAAGTTGATAGCAGCAAGCAGCTTCCTCTTCCACGCAGAATCCTATGTCTAACTACAAACTTGCAGAATCAGAATCTGCAATATTCTGATTCTCACAGGTGATTTAATATCTCACAGGTGGTTCCTACGTACCTACATTTCAGTGGCTTCATACAATAACTATTTCTTAAAAACAGTTAAAAGAATGTATTCATGGTCAAGGGGCACACATTAGTTTTCTACTGCTGGTTGACCAATTATCATAAGTTTAGTGGCATAAGTCAATAAAAATTTATTATTTTATAAGTTTCCATGCATCGGAAGTCCAGGCACCGATTAACTGAATCCTTTTACTCAGCATCTCACCAGACTGAAATGAAGGTTGTTGCTGAGGCTGCCATCTTGTCCAGGCTCTGGATGCTCATTCAGGCTGTGGGAAGAATTCAATTCCTTGCAGCTACGGGATTGAGGTTCCTGGTTTTCTTGTTGGCTGTTGGCTGTGGGTTATGCTCAACCTTTAGATTCTACCCTCAGGTCCTAGCGGGGTGGCTCTCTCAAAACATGGTGGCTTTATGTCTCCAACGCTAGCAGGAGAATCTGTCTCTTGTTATGTTAGAGTCTTACATAATGTGACCTAATCAGGGAGAGACTATCTCATTGAATTCACCAATCCTGCCTACACTCAAGGGGAGGATATTATACAGGGCAGTGCACCAGGGTGGCTGGAGTCTTGGAGGCCATCTAGAATTCTGTCCAATGCTGGTCAGCTCTTCTCCAGACAGTGTTTCAGGAACTTGAGTTTTTCCATCAAGTGGTTCCATCATTCCCTGGGCCCTGTTCTCTGTACTGGGCTGTCTCTGCTCCAATAATCTATGATTTCTTTTTTACCCTTCTCTTCTTCCTTTTAAAGATTGTTTAAGTCAGAATTCAAATAGGGTTCTGGCACTACTATGATTGGATGATATGTCTTTAAGGTTTGTTATAACCTCTTTCATCCTCTTGTAATTTATTTATTAATAAATTGGGGTTTCCTCCTTTCCCTTTTCCATTTTTTGGTCTTGTAGAGATTCTCCTATTCTTCCTGGTATCATTTAACAGTTTCCTCTAGCTTATAAATGTCTTGTCAATGAATTGTTCCTGCTAGAGTTTTGACCAAATTCAGGTTAAAAAAATTTTTTTTAGAATTACGTATTTCAACAATGGTATAGTTCTACATGGAAGTAGGTATTTGCCTGTATTTTTGTTGTGCTATCACCTAAAAATAGCAAGATCTATTAATTCATTAGAATTTGTAATATAAATATAAATGAAATTTCCCCATCTATATTATTTGGTACCCCATTTGTTCAGTACCTATATAAGAAAGGCAGTTTAACTTCTTGATTCCAGAAACCCTTAATTTTTTTATATATCATCTTTAGATGCTGTCTCTGGACTTTCTGCTATGAAAATCAAGGAACTTAATATACACTCTTCTTTTTCTACTATTCATCCCTTTCTGAACCTCCCAATTTGGTTATTATATTATTTTTATATTGTCAGGGTTTATCATAGTTTACAGTATTTTAAGACTTTATTCTTGTGATTTGTTTCTAGTTGAATCAAAAATGGAAAGCCAAGTAAACAAGCTACAAAATTATTTATTATGTTATTCATTGTAGATGCAATCTATATGTTTGTCTTGGAAACGTAGTTATCGTTAAGACTGCTGTTTGAAGTTGATACTTTTCTAAATTCAAAGTATCATGGATCTTCCTATTTTTCTTTATAGCTTCCTTTAATTTTTCTGGATCATATGTAGTTTCACTGTTTCTTGATTCCCCCCACCCCCCTAATTTTTTGTACTGTCTCTTTAAATAAAATTATCATTTAAGATAGGTGGTTGGTGAAATTTCTGACTTCTTGAATGTCTGGTGATATTGTCTTTCTGCTCTCTTAGTGGATTGAATGACTAGATATGGAATTCTAAGTTCAAAATATTTTCCCCTGGGAACTTTGCAAAATTTTTTTTTTTTTAATCAAAACATCCAATGACGCTCCTCTTTTTTTTTTTTTTTTCCAGTTCTATGTCCCAGGTACTATTTTCATCAATTTGTATACATCAGCTCATACATTTAAATAGCTAGAAAAGACAGCCGGAGAAAAGTAACATTATGGTCTGTCCCAATTTTATAGATGAATAGACTGAGATACAGAGAAAGTAAATAACTTGCATAAGGTTATAAAACTATAGTGTGTTTCAGAACTAGGATTAAAACCTAGGCATTCTGCCAATAGCGCTCATGCCTTTAACCACTATATATATATATATATATATATATATATATATATATATGGCCTCTCTGACTTACATTTCTTTGTAGCGTATCTCCATCTTTCTCTTTGCTCTTGGAGCTCTGCAATTTGAAGGTGCTATTTCCAAGTGTGTGTTTCTTTTTTGTCATTATTTCTTCTTAGTACTTGGAAAAACTTCAATCTAAAAATGTGTACTTTTCTTTAACTGTGGTCTAATATTATTGTATGACTTTAAATATTATATCTTTGGTTATTTTTATCTCCACTTATTTTGAAATCTTAGTTTTCTCCTTCTAGAATTACTGTGGGATGAATGTAAACTCTTAAATCCATCCTCTGTATTTCTTAGTATTTTTTTTTCTATTTTCTATCTCTTTGTTTTTTTCTTCTGTCTTCTAAATTTCCTGGAGGTGCCTAGGTGACTTCAGCTTAGGTCATGATCTCAGGGTCCTGGGGGAGTCTGCTTGTCCCTCTCCCTCTGCTCCTCCCCCCACTCATGCTCTGTCTGTCTCTCAAATAATAACTAACTAACTAACTAACTAAATCTTTAAAAAAAAAAAAGAACTTTCCTGAGTTTTAGCTCTCCAATTTAAGATTTCAGCATGTCCATTTTATTTTTCTGCACGATTTTTTTCTGAAATTATACTTTAAATTTTTATGAGCATTTACATTTTTTCCCTGTAGCAGTCTATTATTGTTGTATTAGATAATATTGTAATTATTGGAAGGCTAATTTGAACTTTCTAAAGGACTATTCTGTCCTTGAATCTTGTTTATTCATCTGGCTTCTTCTTAATACCCCCAAATGTCTATTGATTCTAATTTTTTAATTTATATTTATTCAGTGGTTATTATGATGGGTAGTTGGTTTTATTTTCCCTTGTGTGCCTCTCTCCCTTAAATGAGAAAGAACTGGGCGTAGTGATGTAAATTCTGTGTAAATGTTAAGTGGGGCATGAGTTCAGCGTGAAGTTTTACAGGGAGTTTCCTACAGGATATGTGAGAGGAGAGTAGGCATGCAGGCTGTGGAACCTCGTAATTGTCAAATTGAGAAGGGTTTTATTCTGCTACCATGGCTCTTGTTAAAAAGTTGTAGTGTCCAATAATAGGCACACATGTCTAATTGGTAATTGTTATTTAATTTAAAAATGATGTTATTTCTTTCAATGTATGTGTATTCTATTTTCAGATGATTTTGTTAGGACTTACTAATTTTTTTTAAAGACTTTATTCATTTATTTGACAGAGAGACAGCCAGCGAGAGAGGGAACACAAGCAAGGGCAGTGGGAGAGGACGAAGCAGGCTCCCAGTGGAGGAGTCTGATGCAAGGCTAGATCCCAGAACGCCGGGATCATGCTCTGAGCCCAAGGCAGACGCTTAACGACTGCACTACCCAGGCACCCCAAGGACTTATTAATTTGTTTGGCACTAACTACTTAATAAATAAACTATTAGGTATTTATTTTGTCCTAGGAGTACCATAAAAAAATTCCTGAGACATTCAGGACACTGTGAACATCTGGGAATCTATGAATTACCTTGTTTCTTCATATTTCATTAAGTCTGACCCTACCTTTTCTGGAGCTCTCCCTTCTGTAAGATACTCGGGGTTAATTTTCTCCTTTTACTCAGTTCTCACTGACTCATCTTTTCTGTTTGAGCTTGGTACAGTTTGGAGAACTGAAAGAAGAAAATATGGCTAATGTGCCATTAGTGAGGTTGAGGATTGCATGAATTGGATGGCAGAGGGTTTTCAGAAAATTTTCTAAACTTCTTCCTTGGGCAAAAGCCCCTTATAATCTGGGCTACACCTACTTTTCCTGTCGCATTTCCAATCAAGTCATTCTGTTTTATGCCATGTGAAACAGTCTGGAATCAAACTTGTCATGTGGTTTCATATCTCTGTGCATTAAACCAGTGCTATGTTGCTGTCTGAAATGTGATCTTCTATGTCCCTTACTTTCTCCAAAATGTCTCCATAATTTTTCCACATCTTTTCAATGTGTCGTTTAAACCTCAGAACACAGGACAGTCCAGTTGATTGAAGAACTCTTTCAATTCTCCAATAGCTTCCTGTACCATTTCTGCTGGATCCCTCAGCACATTATACTTTTTGATGTAATTCTCTTTAAACCATTATCAGATTGTAAGGGCCATGTTTTATGCATATTTGCATATGTTGCAGCAAGTTACAATGCTTGGTGAGGAGTAGATGCTCTATATGTCTGAAAGAAAGGTAGAATAGCTAGGTAAGTTAGGCTTTTGCCCATCTTCATTAAGTGTTTCCTAAACATTCCGTTCTAGCCCACAGTAGTTTCTTCTTTCTTCAAGCTTACTCGTGTTTATAGTCCTAAACTTCCTTGCATTCTTATTTTAATATTTAGTATCAAAATGTTCCTCACCGTTATATGTTCCTTAATGTCATATAATATGGATATCTATCAGTCTATCTCTCCATCCATCCATCCATCCATCCATCCATCCATCCATCCATCTATCAAGTTGCACTGCCCTAACACACTGTATGGCATATTTGAGGAATGTCTCAATATTTGTTTTTTCTGACAGAATGCTCAAGTGCATTTTCTTCTGCCTCTTTGACAGTTCTTTCTCAGTTACCTTTGCAGATGCTTCCTCTTCTGTGTTGGCATTTATTATATATTAGTGATCTGCAAAACTGGATTTTCAGTCCTTTTTTCTTCTTCCATGATATTGTGTCTCTCTGTCCAAACAAGCTCATCTATATCAATGGCCTTGTTTGCAATAATATTAAAATTATTCACATATTCAAGTCTAGCCCAGACCTTGTGCTTGACCTCTAGACCTGTATATATTTTTTAAAAGATTTTATTTATTATGTCAGAGAGAGGGAGGGAGCGCACAAGTAGGGGGAACAGTAGGCAGAGGGAGAAGCAGGTTCCCCACTGAGCAAGGAGCCCGATGTGTGACTTGATCCCAGGACCCTGGGATCATGACCTGAGCCAAAGGCAGACGCTTAACCGACTGAGCCACCCAGGTGTCCCATAGACCTGTATATTTAATTACTCAGGTGACATATCCTATAATAGGTCTTGAAATCAAGTCAAACTCAGACTGACCACAAATTTGAATTCATGATCTTTCCCTGAAATGTGGTCTTGTTCCAAGGTTTCCTGCCCAGGGAATGTCCTAGTCCTCCATCCTGTTGCATCAGTTAGAATCCTAAGAATCATCCTTGACAACCCTTAGTCTCCCCTCTTCTCCATCCATATCAGATCCATTACCAAATTATGTCAAACTTATCTTCTAAATATTTAATATCCATAAGTGCCCCAAACTACCAACAAACTGTATTACATCACACTATGATCTTTAACCTTCCGAACAATGGTTTTTCTCTCTACTCCAGTAACAGGAACTTTGCTCCCATCTGATCCCTTCTCTCTCCTATAGCCAGAGTAATCTTTCAGAATGTAATGCCACTCATGACACTACCTGCTTAAAATCCATCAATGGATTTTAGGATAAAAACATGCCCTCAAAGGCTCTGCATACTCTGATATTTCTGGAACCCTCTAGCACAGCTAGCTCGTCCCTCACTGATTCCATTCTAGCCTTTCTGGCTTCTATTTTGACTCTAGTACTACCCACAGTCCTTCACGCCACAAGACTTTTGTACATGGTATTTTGATATTCCCTCTGCCTGGAATGCTACTGTCCCCTACTCTTTTGTTTAGTTAATTCTTGTTTCATTCTTCAGAAATCAGCTCAAGCATTACTTTGTTAGGGACGCTTCCTCTATTCTCTTTGACTTTGTCACATTTGTAATTTTCCATTATTTATATAATTATCTGATTAATATTTATTTTTCCTGATGGAGTTTAAGCTCTGTGAGAACTGACAGCATGTTGCCTTTTGTTCATTCTTGTATTCTCACTGCCTGATGTTTTGCTTAATATACAGTAATTATTCAATACTATTTGTTGATGGAATAAATGAATTTCTAATTTTTCTTCTTTCTTTGTAGGTCTGTCATTTTCATTAATAACTGCTGCTTTGAGGTACCAAAGTGAGATATTTGCTATATTTGATATTTTCCAGTTCAGGTTCGAAGCCCAGGTAGCAGCAAGAATGGGTAATTTTCAATTTAAAATTTTTATAAATTATAAGATAATCTTTAAGCTACGCAGATTTAATAGAATTAAAATAACTTTATTGTTATTTCTTTTTAAATAATAAATAATCTTTTTTCTTCATGTTTAGAAGAACACATGATGATTTTAGAGAGAATGTCACAGCTAATTTTGAGTGCAGTGCCAAAAGCTGAGTGAGTATTGTCATAAGAAATAAAGAGATGTATAATTCAATATCATATTTCCTGTATATCTATTTGACCTTAAAGTAATGACTGCCTAAAAAAAGTAATGTCTATCTATCTCAGTATATATTATAATACATTATATGTGTAATTATATATATATATACACACACACATATATATGATTGTTTAACACAGAACTTTTAGATCTGTTTGATGGTGAATGGACAGTTTTCTCTTGCTTTATTTGTACACAGCTGTCAATGAACCCATTGTTTTTTTTAATAATAATTTTTTATTATGTTATGTTGGTCACCATACAGTATATCCTTAGTTTTTGATGTAGTGTTCCATGATTCATTATTTGCATGTAACACCCAGTGCTCCATGCAATATGTGCCCTCGTTAATACCCATCACGAGCCTATCCCAATTGAACCTATTGTATTATAAAGAAATAAGATTGATTAAGCGGGAAGCATTTAATACAGGTCTGTATCCAGAATAGAGGTGCTAAATTCCTGATTCCAATCCAGATCCTGACATGTGGTCTTACGTAATTTGCTCTATCTCTTTGAGCCTCAGTTTCTGTATCTATAGAATGGGAATGATCCTGCCTTTTTCCTATGAAGGACAGTCATGCATATGGATGTCTTGAAAAGTCTTAGCATAGAGCCTGACATAAAATAATTACTCAGCAAATCGCTTGCTGGTGATAGTGATAATGGATAATAACAACAATGCTACTGCCTTTTTATGGGACTTATTTAGTCAATATGTAATTTTTGTTTTTACTGTTTTCATTTTAGATATTCCAGTTTATTCAATGATTTTGTTGAATCTGAATTTTTTCTGATTGATGGAGATTCATTACTTGCTACATGTATATGTGAGAAATCATTAAAATCGGGGCAGGAGCTCCACTTCTTTTATCTGGTTGAATGCTATCTTATGGATCTTATCAATAAAGGAGGACAATTTGCCATAGTTTTCTTCCAGGTAACATGAGACAGTAGAGTTCTTTACTATGATTTAAGAACTAAAACCAAAATTCCTTACTATTTTATAATTTTTTTCCTTATTACAAAGTTAAGTACATTAAGAATTCAGAAAATTTTAAGGGAAGAACAGAAAAAAATACTCATAATCCCAGTATTCAGAAATTACCATATTTAAGATTATATTTTAGGGATGCCTGGGTGGCTCAGTCAGTGAAGCATCTGCCTTTGGCTCTGATCATGATCCCAGGGTCCTGGGCTTGAGTGCCACGTTGGGATCCTTGCTCGTTGGGGAGCCTGCTTCTCCCTCTCCCTCTGCTCCCCCTGCTTGTGCTCTCTCGCTCTCTCTCTGTCAAATAAATAAATAAAATCTTTAAAAAAAAGTATATTTTATTTTCAATAATTAAACTTCATTTAAGGACATACAGGATCATGAAGGAGGATGAGAAATCCTCTCAATGGAAGCTCAGTTGATCTCTGGATTCTACTTCTCCAACTCTGAGAACTGCTTCTGTCTTCAGAACTCAGCAATTTATTTGACCCCAGAAAAATATCAAACTCATTAATACTGCTTTGTTTATTATTTGCTCTATAGTAAATACTTCTAAGGAAATATGTTTGGTCTTCCTTTTCCAATTATGAGTATAATTAGTAAAATATGAACAGTTTCAAATACAGATAGGTATAACCACTACTACCCCTTCCTTATCCTGTCCCTAAAGGTAACCAGTGTGTTACTCTCAAGGATCTTGGCGTGTATTTGTTCAGTCACTTTGCAGTCTACATTATTGCTAGATTTTTTAATATTGCTGACTTCTTGCAAGCCATGTTTTGAATAAAGAGCCAGGATTCTAGTCTAATGTTTACAGTCTAGTTGGCTGCACTAATTCTGATCTGTTAAGAAAGACCTCTGCTGCTTCAGGAGGATCGTACTAAATTGGGACAGTCCCCTCAAAGTGATTCACCTTGGCTTCCTGTTGTGGATTATTTATATCCACCATTTGCTTTTGCATATTTTCCTGTCCTTTTTCTTTTGGAAGTGATATTGGAGAGGAAAAGAATTAGAATAAGAAGGGAAAGTATGATAAACCACTATTATGCCTGCTTAAATGGGATGTATGTATTTAAATCCAAATTATAATTTATGGTGGTATTTGTTAAATGACAGGCAAGGTTTAAGGGTCTATTCCCTGACTATAAAGCAGAACAAAACTGTGTTGGAATATATTTCTTTAATGATTTTAATGATATATGTAAACAAATTAAATGATAATTTCAAAAGAATATACTTTATCTCATCCCTATAGGATGCTGAGTATGCATATTTCAACTTCCCTGAACTTCTTCCTTTGAGAACTGCTTTAATTCTTCATCTTCAGCATAATACCACCATTGATGTTCGAACAAAATTTTCTGGATGCCTGTCACAGGAGTGGGAAATTTTCTTGGAAGACAGTTACCCATATTACCTGATAGTTGCAGATGAAGGACTGACCCATCTACAAACATACCTTTTCAACTTTTTAATTACTCAGTCTTGGGCAATGAAAGTCAACATCGTGCTTTCCTCAGGGCAAACATCTGACATTCTTCGACTTTATGCGTACCTTATGCCAAGCATGTATAAAAACCAAAAATTTTTCAAAGAGGTAATTGATATCTAAAGACAAATTTCTTCTAGAATTTTACAAAATTTTCCATGTTACTTGACTTAGTTTTATTTCCGCCACTTCTATGGAAATTATCATAGGTTTAACACAGAAGTCTAGAAAATTAATAATAAGGATAATACAAATGCAGCCATAGGTTCAGAACTTGTAATAACAACAGTGATTGGTACTTCTCATGAGTAATTTTTTAAAACCTTTACAATAGCCCTTTAAGTTAGATGTTAATATCATCTGTGTTTTGCCAATGAGGAAATAGATACTTGAATAAGTAATTTGCTCATCATCAACACTAAATGAATAATAGAGCATGAATTTGAAAAGAAGCAGTCTGACTCCAGCCCTTATGTGCCTAAGTACTATGTGATATACTGCCTCTAAGTTAATGAAGGCCAGAAATGCATTAAATTGGAGGGAAAAACTTAGGCCTCTTTTGCTGAGACATATTAGTGAAATGATCGTTAATATAGTAGTTTTAATAAGAAAACAATGGAGAAGGGTGATGAGGAAGGAAGGAAGTGAAATGTTTATTTCCTAATATTAAATCACTAATACAACTTTCAAAGTATTTAGAACTTAATTCCTTGCTTGATCTTATTCTTTTACTGTATTGGTATATTTGACAATTACTGTATTGAACTTTTCAGAATTAAAAATGCATACTGATATTATAAATAAATCTAGTTTCTATTCAATTTTCACTACTTATAGTGAATTACAAATATGAAAATAATGCTGTATTTCATCAAAATGATTTTGAGACAGTTAACATTCTTTACTCTGAGAATAGTGTCATACCCCTCGTGATATTTGGAGACATCCAGATGGTTGTCATGAAATCTGATAAGATAATTTATTTTGCTTTAGTTAGAACTCTAGTCATTAAACTCTTTCCAACTCTAGTTGCCTGCTGTGAGTAGGAACAGCCCTGGGATTTTTATTTTGGGAAGAGGTACTATAATCACTTTATCTCATTTTATTCTGTTAGAGCAATTTCTGAACTGAGTTTGAAGGATACCTTACAAACATCCTTCCCAATCTCTCCTTAAGGTTTTTTTTTTAAGTGTTAGATTTTATTTCTAGTATAATAATATATTTCCTACTTTATTGAACACTCATTTTAAAGAAGTTATTTTATCTCTTTGAGGAATATGTGAGATGAAAATAAAAATGCAGTGTATGTTGATAATGGTTGTTGCTGGATGATAGGTACCTGGGGGGAGATTATGCTATTGCTTATTTATGTGTGTGTTTGAAATTTTTCATGATAAAATATAATGTATTAACTGGGCACACTCTTCTTTTTGAGATGTTGGAAATATTCTAAAATTAAATTATAGTGGTGGCTGCACAACTCTGTAACTTTACCAAAAGCCATTGAATTGTCCCCTTAAAAAGTGAGTGAATTTTATGTTATGTTAATTATACTTTTCATGAAGTTGTTAAAAAAATGCACTAAATTCCCAGACAAAAATTAATTCAGCGAAAACAAGATAGTGCTGCTTGGCAGGCTTTAAAAGCATTGTTGATGACCTGTAGTTATATTAGTGTATTTTTTTAACTAGGAAATATATTTTAATAATTATATCTTCAATATATGATTTTCTGTAGTTGGAAAGTGATTAGATATTTAACTATGACAATTTATGTGACTTGCCTTCCTTTTACAGAATAAAGAGAAGATTGAGAGTGCTTATAAAACCCTGATTAAACAATTGGAAGAATGTAGAACTTTGGCACTAGAATTTCTTTTTGGAAATTTAAATTGGAAAAATATGATGGAAGAGGTACTGAAACTTTAAAACACCTTTTTATTTGAATTGATTTTTTGATTATAAAAAAGTTGCAAAAATAATACTGACTTCCTATAGACTTCTCATCCACATTCCCCTAATATTAGCATCTGATGTAACCATGGTACATTTTTCAAAACCAGGAAATGGACCTCAGTATAATACTATTAACCAAGCTTTGGACATTATTTGAGTTTCACTTACTTTTCCACAAATGTCCTTTTTCTGTTCCAGGATTCTGTCCAGGGTCCCACATCCATTAGTTATTTCTCTCTAGTCTCCTCCAATCTGTAGTAGTTTCTCAGTATTTCTTTGTCTTTTGTGAACTTGACGTTTTGGAAAGGTATTGATTATTTATTTATTTGTTTATTTATTTATTTTTAATATCCCTCAAATTGAGCTTATCTCATGTTTTCTCATGATTGGAATGAGGTTATGTATTTTTGGCAAGAATGCCAATTAGTTGGTGTTGTGTACAGTATATCAAAGCGTTCATGATGTTAATATGTCTTAACACTGGTTAAGCTGGTGCCTTCCAGCCTTCTCCACCATAAAGTTACTATCTTTCCTGACTATGCAAATCCTGTTTTTTTTCTCAGACTTTTGCCAATTAATTTTAGAAGCCATCAGTGAATCTTGTCTGCAACAGTTATTGCTAGATCTGTTTGCCTAATGGTTATTTTCTATTTCACTTTTCCTCTGCTTTTCTTAACTTGGAGTTCTGCTGTAAGGGAGAGCTCCTGTATCTCTGACCTTTACTTGTTTATTTATTTATATCAGCATGGATTAGTGGATATTTTATATTATAGATTAAAGTCCAATATTCCAATTGTTTTGGTACTCAGATTGTTCTCGTTTGAACATTAGAGACTCCTTCAGGTTTGTAGCTGTGTTCTTTTGCAAGCCCCACCCCTCTGCCCATCCTTTTTCTCTTCTAAAACCAGTTTGTTGAGATTTGATGACATACCTTGTGGTGATGGTTACACAGATGTATATTTATCTTCAAAAACATCAGGCCCTTTCTTTTTGAGCACTGTTTTACTTTTTGAAACCACAAGGTGTTCCATACTCATCTTGTATTTTCTCTACCTCAATCTTGAAATCTACCGCTTCTCCAAGGAGTTGTGGTTGCTTTTTTTTGGAAAACAGCTTTTATTTATTTATTTATTTATTTATTTATTTATTTATTTATTTATTTATTTATCTTTACTTAATATAAGCCAATCAATAAGTCAATGATTTTAATTTTTTTTGTCTTTTTAAATGTTTCACATAAACTGTTGAACAACTAAAATTATTTATATACAACTGTGACACAGAAGTAATGAGATGATTAAAATATTCTTAATGAGTTTGCATTTTCCAATTGTTTGACTTGATGTAGCAATACATATTTATGATTTTAATTATTGTTTAGGCCTCAGAAAATGTCTGTTTTTTAAAGATCAGCAGGGTTCATGAGAGAGTTGATAATGTTGACTTGTTGACTTCTTGATTCTTTTCTTTTTATTATAATATTTTTTTATTATGTTAGTCACCATACAGTACATCCCTGGTTTTTGATGTAAAGTTCCAAAACAGCATTTAAAGCCAAGATCTGGGAACTAAGTTTGTTCATTTCTACTGGGGCGTCATTGCTATGAAGACTTTTCGGCAGACACAGCTAGGAAATATATGTATGTATGCTAAGCCATGCATATACATCTGTCTATTTTTTAATCTATCTATCTTAAATATCATACATTCATACTGATAACTTACACTCGAATCCAACTTCATATCCTTCATTTTACCCCTCCCTTTTCCTTATTTGTGATTTCTTTCTCCAATTATGAGAAATTCAGCTCTCATTACGTACAATATATTCACTATTTTTTCATTTCTAGTATATACACAAAGTAGTTTTAGAATTGCTAACAATATCTTGTAAGAAATACATTTACTAAATGGATTACAGGATTTATGTGCAGTTCTTTTTATCTTTAGTCATAGAATATGTAAAATACTGCTTTCCAAACTTATTCAGGTTAGTTCTTTTCTTGCACACCCCCTTCAGTTTGGTTGCTATTCATTACTAATACAGTTGGGTTCATTGGTTAGTGTTTGTTTTTCACTTTGGGTCCCTGCCACCCATTTCCAGATTGTTTTTAATTATCTGTTTATTTTGAAGGGTATATGAAAGGTATAGGAAACGTACTTATGATTCTAAGAATCAGAGATATACAAAAAGATGCTCAAAGAAGTGACACTTTGTTCTTACCCTGCTACTCTGATTCCATTCTCCTCTATGGTTACCCCTTTCCCAAATACTTTCTGTAGGTAATTTGTCTCTTTAGTTTCAGGTTTATCCTTCTTGCATTATTATTGTTATTATTTTTTTGCACAAAAAGGCAGACATGTGTATTTTCTTATCATCTTTCTTAAATAAAGGAACACATATTGTAGATATTTTTCAGTACTTTCTTTTTATACTTAACAGCATGTTTAGAACTCATTTTAAAGCAATTTGTAGATATCTTCCTCATTATATTATATAGCTACATAGCACTCCATCATGTGGATGTACTATAATTTGTTTAACCAATTTCCTACTATGGAATTTATATTTGTTTTCAACATTTTGCAATTATAATCAATGCTGTAATAAATAATGATTTGTAGTATGTGCAATTTTGTATTATTGGAGGTATAGCCTCAGAGTAGATTTTAAAAATAGAAACAGTGAGTCAAAAGATAAGTGCATATGTTGCTTACTTAGGTTTTGTCAGTTTTCTTTCTAGAAGAATTATATCATTTCTTTTGTCTTTCAATTTTAAGTGTTCTCTCTATATCACAGATATTAGAACTTTGTGATATATTTTACGAATATTTTCTTCCAACTTGTCAGTTGTCTTTTGACTTTATGATTTTTTGTTGTGTACATTTTTAAAATTTTAATGTCAAATTTATTAATCTTTTTGTTTCGTTGTTGCCTCTAGATTTTGAGACCCAGTTAGAAAGCCTTTCCCTACATACATTAAGGTTAAGAAGAGGATTTGCCTTTGGTTTCTTCTTATACTTACAATTTTTTAAAATTTAGATTCCTCATCTATTTGCAATTCATTCTTGTAGACAGTGTGAGATATGGATATATTTTTTATTTTTTTCAAAGGGATGCTCAGTGGCATTTATTAAAAAGTCCATTTTTTATCCCAGTGATTTCAGGTGCCACATTATCTTTAAATTTCTATATGTATTTGGAAATAAATCTGGACTTTCTACTCTGTTCCTCTGATTTATTTGCAAATTTTACAGTCTTTTGATTATAAAGACTTAATAGGTTTTTTAATGTATTATTTAGCTAGGTTTTCCATGTATAGTTTTTCTCTTACAGCCATCTTGCATTTTTATTTTTCCATATGAACTTTTGTTATCAAAATGTCTAAGTTAAAAAAAATCTTGTTATTTTTGTTGGAGAATATTGACTTTATAAATTAAACTGGAGAGAAGTGGCATCTTTATAATGTTGAATTATTCCATGCAAGAAGAGGGGGGTGTATTTAAATTTTTTTCTAGTTTATTTTTGTGAATTAAAAAAAATTCCTTATATATGTTTTGTATATTTCTTGTTAATTTTCTTCCTAAGTTTTAATGTTTTGTTGTTATTAAGTAAATTTTGCTATTATTCCAAGATTTTATCTACCATTGTGTTCTTTGACTCTTTGTTGTTTATACATATGAAACCTATTGATTTTTTTTGTCAATTCTATGTGCTGATGTCTCATTGACATTTTAATTTTTGAATTAGTTTAATTATTCTTTGGGGTTATCCATATATACTATCACATCATCTGTGAACAGTGATAGTTTTGTATCTTTACCCATTGTTATGCCTGAAATTACCTTTTCTTATCTAGATGCATTAGGTAACAAACCTGATACAATGGAGGATAGTACCAGCTATAGTGGGCATCTTTGCCTTGTTCCTAATCTTAGTAGAAATGTCTCTAGTATTTCCCCATTATACACACACACACACACACACACACACACACACACACACACATTCATTCTGATTTTAAGACTGTATCCCTCAACTTATCTCTTTTTGAGTGTTTTTATCATGAATGTGTATTGAAATTGTGGATACAATTATGATTTTTAAATATTAGCTTTATTAATATGGTATTTTGATATAAGTGGATTTTTAAATATTGAAGTAACTCTATTTCTGGAATAAATCCCATTTGATCATGGTATTATTTTCTTAATTGGTGTTGGGTTCCACTTGCTAATATTTTGTTTAGAATTTTTGCCTCAGTATGCGTGAGTGATACTTTTCTGTAGTTTTCTTTCTGTGCACTGTAATTATTTGGTTGGGTATCAGTGTCATGCATGCTTCATAAAGAAAGATTAGAATATTTTCTTTTTCTTTTCAGTATTCCAAAATAATTTATGCATCACGGGGATTACCTGGTTTTTGAAGATTAAAATAGTTTCCCTATAAAGTCATATGGGACTGGGGCTTTTTTGTGGGATAGTTTCTTAATTTTCTCTGTTTGTCCACTGGAAATTGATTTATTTAAGCTTAGTTACTCCAATGGGGTCAATTTTTATAATTAATCCTTATGAGGAAATTATCTATTCATTTACATTTCAAATTTATTTGCATAGAAGTTAAAGTAGGCTTTTTTTTTACTCTTTAAAAATTTCTTCTGTTTCAGTAGTTATTTTACCTTTACATTTTTATTCTGTACATTTTTTTATTTGTCACATTTATTAATGGTCAAATTTGCTAGTGGCTTGTCTGCTTTTTAAGGTTTTCAGAAATCCCTGAAATTTTGATTTATTAATTAAATCTATCTACCAATTTTCTTTTCTTAATTTTTGCTTACTTTTATCTTTATTTTTCGCCTCCTTTTGCTTTCCTTTAGCTCAGTTTGTTGTTTCTTTTTAGATTTTCTTTTTGGAGCTGAGAATTTAATCCATTTTTTTATTATTTCATTTTTATTGTTAAATATGTTTAATGCAACGAATTTTCCTTTGGTCACTGCTTTAAATTTATCCCATAAATTATGATATGTAGTGTTTTTGTTATCAGTTTTATAAATTCTGTAATTTCAGTTTGTATTTCCCTTTCACCTAGGAGTAGCTTAATTGAAAATGTTTTTAAGCTTTAGATTGAAGGGTCTTTGTGCCTTTTTTTTTTAAAGTAAACCCTACCTTTATTGTATTTTGATCAGAGCGCCATTTATAGTGTTTCTACACTATGGAAGTTACTGATGTTTTCTTTGTGACTTAACATATGACCAATTTTTATGGGTATGCTGGGGGCACTTAAGAGGAATACATATTCTCTATCACCAGAGTTTAATTCATAGGACCTACACTATTGATTATGCTGTTTAAGTCATCTATCTTCTTACTTATTTTTTGTCCATTTGATTTCTCTTGTACCAAAAGTAGTATATTAAATTCTGTTATTATTAGTGTGTTTCTGAATATAGTTCCTTTAATCTCCTGTAATTTTTGCATCGTAAAGTTGGTTGTGACATTATATGTTGCATATTTATTCATAATTATTCTTAAGAGATGAATCATTCATAAAGGTTACATCTCCATTATAGATTGTGGCTTTTAGAATAAAAGAGTGCTTTTCCTTTTCATATTTAATGCTCTTGAGCTTGAATTCCCCCTAGTGTGCTGTAAAAATTGCTAGCCTACCTTCTCTCCTTTTCTTTCCCCCCATTTCCCTGGTATACTTTTATCCATCCCTTTATTTTTAGTCCTTCTGAGTCACTTTGTTTAAGTTGTGCTTCTTGCATACCACATGTATTTGAGTTATTAAAAACTCTTCACATATTTTATTTTTACTGGATGTATAATATTTCCCATATGCTAAACACCTAAATTATTTGAGAATTGGTTTCTAAAAATAATTCTGTATGAACACCTTGGTGCATAAATCTTGGTGCACATTTTGTGTTATTTACCTAGCCTGGATACCTAGAACTTGAATAGCCAGTAACAAAGTATCAATATAATTAATGGTAATCATACATATTGCTAAATAGCTTTGCAGTAATTATGTACCTATCTCTACTCTCATTAGCAAAGCATAAGAGAAATGACATATCACATGATTTCCAGTGCTGTCTATTATCATTAGAATATTCTAATATTTGTTAATTTGTAAGTAAAAATATGCTATTTAATTATTCATTTATTACTAGAGAGGTTGAACATTTTTTCTATTTTGTTAATATTTGTATTACTTTTGTGAATTATCTGCTCATGTCTTATTAAAGGCTGAGATGTTTTATTATTGATTTATAGGAGCTCTTTACATAGTTAAATTTTAATGATTTTACTAAAATATGTATTTTCTCATCTTAAAATTTTATCACTTTTAACAGAAATATTTATAGTTTTATGTAGCCATATCTATCTTTGTATGATTTCTTCTAGTAAGATTACTTATGAATAAAAATATTTTTTAAATATCATGACATTTACAGTTTTCTTCTGTGACAGGCATGTGAAACTATTTCTCAGCTTAAGCAGCTCTGGCCAGAAGGCTCTGACATTCGGCGTGTTCTTTGTGTTACTTCATGCTCCTTGTCTTTGAGAATGTACCATCACTTTTTAGAAAACAGAAAAAAGACTACCTCTGATGAGAAAACTAACATCCAAGAGGTGTGATTGTTATAACTTTACTATGAAACACCATTGCTTTCCACTTTTGAAATTTTACTGATTTTCATCTACCTTTTTTTCCATTTCTTGCTGTATTTATTCCCCAATTTACTTATATAAATTTCTCCCAAAAGAGGGAAAAACTGGAATTTGTTTATCAGAAATATCTATGGTGTTGTTATATGATTTAGTGTTTTACTATACAGATGTTTCCCCTTAGTACACAGTCAAATTTATCCAATCATCCAGAAGAAGGGGTAATAAGAAAGGAAATTAGCACTTGGTGAGAGCTTATATTATAATGTTCTGGGTTCTTTAAATGCCTTGTGCCTTTATATCCTCACAAGAGCATTTTCAGGGAGGTATTTATTCCCATTTCACATATGGAAACCCCTGAGGTTCAGATAGTCCAGGTAACATTCCTTAATTCAATAGCGGAGTGGAATGATGATTGAACCTGTATCTTTCTTGTTTAAATTCCATACCAAACTGTCTTTAGAAAGAATCTTCTTGCTGTAGTGTCTTGGTGCCATCTTAGCTGCAGAAATACTAAAGCTCTTAACCTTCTTTATGGTTGACACAGTTTGTTAAGAATCTGTTGGCCAGTGTGTGTTTGCTCTCCAGTTAAATAGTCATCCCTATATATATGTGTACATATGCACACATACACACACTCACACACACATGTGTACACATACTGTTTTGTATATAATCTGACTGCTGGGGGATTCTTGCCTAAATTTTTATTAAAGTAAAATGAAGCTTTTGGTAACTTTTTGTACACTCTCAGAAATGAACAGGACTTACTACCTTTTACTTAGCATCCTTTATATTTGGTTTTCCAATATCTACTTGAATATATTCTTACTCAAATATCTTTTATGTCATTAGGCATGACAATTTTAAATTAGTATCACAAGAATGATACCAAACCAAGTGTATCTCTTTGGAACCTCTAGTCGTTAGACCCTATTTGGCCCTGTGGAGGCACTCTGAAATAAGTCTTACTTTTATTTCACTGACAACCCTGCAAACTTTTGAAGATGGCTAGGAGGGCCTTGTCCCATCATGTTAAATGTGCCCATTTCTTTACCTTTTTTCTAATTGGGTACGTTTTTTTAGATGTGTCCTGGTTTCTTCACTCTAATAGTATTCAGTGAAACTTTTAAAATATGATGCTTTGGACAGAATAGGGCATTTAAAATATGGCTCTGTTCTTGCAAAGTCCTGTGGGATCATGACTTCATTAGCTGCTGGGTCAGCTCATTTAAAGTTAAGCTTAACTAAAAGTACTACAAAACAGCTTTACATAAACTGCTGTGGAGCTAGCAGTTCCCTGTCCCCTTACCTGACATCTGTATTTTATATGCAGTCAAATTTATGTATGAAGAAAAAACCCTCAAAAACCTATGGAATGAAGAATGTAACAAAGCAAAATGTGGCTGCTGACCTTTGTGGTGCTGCATGCGTATCATGAAATTTCATAGCCTGCTGATCTCTATTTTACTTTCTTTGTTATTCAGGAGGAAAGTAATTGCTTAGCCCTGCAAGAGATGGAGGATTTGTGTAAACTGCATTGTCTCAGTGTGGTTTTCCTACTCCACTTACCTCTTTCTCAAAGAGCCTGCGCTAGAGTCATCACTTCCCATTGGACTAAGAACATTCACACTTTCTTAGAAATGGTAAATATGCTCTTTATTAGTTTATTTACTTATTTTTTTGTTTCCATTGCTTGACATAAGGAAACTGCAGTCACCTTCAAAAATAGATTTATAAAGGGTCCCTGAGTGGCTCAGTTGGTTAAGCCTCTGACTCTTGGTTTCAGCTCAGGTCATGATCTCAGGTTGTGAGTTCAAGCCCCATGTTGGGTTCTACGCTGGGCACAGAGACTACTTAAAAAAAAAAATTATAAGGGGATATTGTCAGCCCTTTGGGGAGCTTAAATATTTAATGGCCTAAGTCAATTTCTTCCTAATTTCAACAACTCTGGTAGTAATAACAAACAGCATGATATGTACCCAATCTAAGGATAAACATAATCTCTCTATTTTCCTTCTAATTTCTGTCAAGATCAGGTTTTTGTGTCATTAATTATAAGAGATTGGTGTCCATTGTGTTCTGCTCTTGAAAGGAATTGAAGACATATATGTAATGGTTAATTTTGTCCATTATAGATGTTAGTTAGAGAAAATTTGTAGACTTTAGGAAAATAGCAAAAACAAAAGAAACACCCAGTGACCCACTATTCAAATCAATTCATATATTACATTGCAATGTATATATGTATATATACACATACATATATAAATATATATTTTCTTTTCACAGATTTTAAAATTTTCTTTCATACTCTTGGTTAACTTCATTTTTTAATGGCTGTTATTTTTTATGGATGTACCATGGTTTACTCACCCATTTTTCTATTATAGGATATTAAGAGGTTTTAATTGTTGTATTATAAATGCTACTATTTCCAGGTTCTTTGAGTGTAAGCCTTTTCCTTTAATTTGGGGATATTGACTTAGACTTTGTGCCCAGAAGTGGGATTAGTGGATCAATTTAAATGGAAAATTTTTAAAAATCTTGATACTTGCAGTCAAAATGTTCAAGGAAAGTATTTTAGAACCAATCAATTAGTAAGCTAGTCCACAAATATTTATCTAATGTATATACATTGTGTGAGTCACTGGGGATACAGTGAGAAAAATAAGAATATATTTACCAATCTCAGCCCACCACTTTCATAGAGCTACATTTTACATAATGTTATCAGGGAAGAATCAGAATTTGCATCCAAGTCTCTATCTGCTCACTTTCCCATTCTCAGCAAACAAGTGTGTCAGAACGACCAGAGAAGAATCATTTAGGGTTTCTTGCCCTTTTTCCCCCTAGGGTCCCCTATGGCTGTCTGATGAATTCTATGAAGGGAATTTTCCCTTCCTCAGGATAATATAAATGAATAAAGTAAGATACTTAGGATTACAAGGGTATCAGTTATATTGAAATAGTTATTAAAATATTAAAACATACATTTGTGATGTAGTAATACATGTGTTTCCTTGTTACTACATTAGACAATCAAATAACTACCATACTTTCAATATATGATAAGTATAAACAGTATCTCTAGATGTTTGTAGCACTTGCAATGTAATGTGAAAATATGTTATTTCTACTGGTGCCAAATTCCAACTATGGCATAACTGTATGGCATGTCATCTGGGTTTATTATTGAAAATGAACATTTTTGCTACAACTTAGCAAAAATAAAAATTTTCTTTTTTTTTTAAATGTATTTACAACTTTTTTTTTTTAAGATTTTATTTATTTATTTGACAGAGATAGAGACAGTCAGCGAGAGAGGGAACACAAGCAGGGGGAGTGGGAGAGGAAGAAGCAGGCTCATAGTGGAGGAGCCTGATGTGGGGCTCGATCCCGTAACGCCGGGATCACGCCCTGAGCCGAAGGCAGACGCTTAACCGCTGTGCCACCCAGGCGCCCCAAAAATAAAAATTTTCTGATCTAAGTTCACGAACTCCCTAAATTCTTATCACTCCTGTGATAAGATCTTTTCTGCACGACCTCCCTCCTTTCAACCCCACCTTCCAGCTGGACCGGCATGTGCCCTTACTTTAGGGATTGGGGGAAAAAAGTCAAATTTCCCACCCTTTGAAAGAATAATATTGATCTACATAAAACAAATATTATTGAAAAAGACAATTACCTTCTTCTGCCCACACTGCACCTTCCTCATAGAGTGTCTATGATTTGAGGAGGGGAGAGAGTTGGAGAATAAATGAAGTCACCATGAGTGGGTGGGAAGGGCATGATAGAATCCCTCTAAAGTTTCAGGGGTCTGTGCATAGAAAGAACCTGTGATTTAGTTTTCAGGGCACAGACTGGGAGATAGCTAGTCTCACCCAGGATACCTGCGGCTGTATGTGCCAGGGAACTGGACCGGAAAATGCAGTATGATGTCTACCCATGAAAGTGTGGGAGATGGTCCCTGAACTTCCTGAGGGAGGGTCTGAAAGTTCTTGCAGGCTCTAAATGAGTCATGCTAGTTGATTGAGAGGGAAGGGGAACCTGCTAGTCTTTACAGAATTCTCAGAAGCCAGATGAGGGGATAAGTGGGAAATAACATGGAAAAGACCCCTTTAAATCTGAGGACTGTATTTCAGTAGACTGTGAACTCCATGGAACAAATGGAAGCCCCTCCATAACCACTGACCATTTAATCTCTATTCAAGGGACCTGGGTCTATTGCCCGTGTAGAATACTGAAGAGTGAGGTATAACTGAAGGCAGCCAAACTGAGTGGTGGGCACCGTTTTTAACCAAAATGTATAAATTTTTTTATACATACTTTTTTTTTTTAACAACAAATGTATAAACACTCCTGTCAAAGCCTGGCATGGGGACTCATGAAGAGCATTGATCTGAGTGTGACTGGGAAGTAATTGAATTGGACTGATTTTACTTTGTAATGCTTACATTATATTTACTGAAATACCATAATGCATATGTAGGATCAACAATTAAAGTTCGGAAACAGAAGAATACATTGATTGTGTATCTAGGTCTATATCTGTGAGCATTTACAACTGCTCTAACAGAAGTGTTAAAGGTTTTATGATGTGGTGTACACAATACCATGTGGCTCTGCTGATGCTTGGGGGAGAAAATATTTCCCTATATCCCAAAGCCCGCTGGGGAACTTTCCTCTAGGCATTTTGATAGTCTGTTGAGAAGAAGCTGACTGTGGTTAATTAAAGGGATAGGAAGACTGTATTTCCAGCTCTTTTTAGTTTATTTATTTAATTTTAAAGATTTTATTTATTTGAGAGAGAAAGAAAGAGAGAGAGTGCACACATGAGCAGGGAGAGGGACAGAGAGAGGAGAGAAGGAGACACAGACTCCCCACTAAGCAGGGTAGCTGGAGACAAGGCTCCATCCCAGGATGCTGGGATCATGACCTGAGCCGAAGGCAGACACTTAACTGACTAAGCCACCCATACACCCCTAATTTACTTTAGACATTTCAGTAAAATCATGTCAGGTTAATACATTAAACCTATTGATACGACATATTAGATACTCAAATAATGCATTCTAGCATCAATATTACTGTGCTGCGAGTTTTGTTGTAGTTATTTCTCAGATAATATTTGATTTTTTTGGTCAACTTTTTGTAGGTTGAATTACATATACTCAGTCACCGAATGGTATGAATGTCATAATTGTGGTATTGATTTACAGATTTAGATGAATGCTCTGTATGTATAGTTTTCATTTATAAAGAGTCTTATAAACAATTTTTTATGGACAGTGCTAATTAGGTGAAAGGATATTACAAAGTCTTTCTAAATTATGTAATATTCTAAGATGGTTCTGCAGGACATACTTTGTGGTTTTAGCTGATAGAAAACATCACTCTTCAATTAGGATGGCATGGATTGAGGACAGGATAGGAATAGGTGCTAGTTATTTTGCACCAGCTTTATGTGTATACTTTACCTATGTTACCTCATTAAGACATAATAATACCCTCGTATGTCCTCATTTTACAGACGAAAAACTTGGGCTCAGAAAGGCTAAATGGCCCTAAGCTTAGCACAACTAATAAATGATCAAGGTGGGAGATAAGTTCATCTCTGTCCGGCTTCCAAATCTGTGCCCTTCCCACCATCCTCTGCTCCCTTGTTAAGGGGAAACAGCTGATTATCCCATAGTCAAGCACCCCTCTGTTCTTTTCTATCCTCCATGCTTCATTTTGGTAGCACCCAGTAGCTGGAAGTGTAAATTCAGGTAGACTCTGAAATTTCCACAATAAAAAGCGTATTCTGAGGGCTGTGGAAAAATCAACAAGCAAACTCTGAAGGGAGAATTTCATGTTTACTCAAATCCTGACACTTGGAGACCATTCGGAGGCACTTCTTATATGAAGTGAATAAAATGAGGAATGTTTGCTGTACTGTATTCACATATTACCATTTGTTTACTCAGTGGTATTATGGGAAAGGATTGGGTGGGGAGAACCTTACATGGCAGTGGTTCTCCAAGTATGGTTACCTTGAACAACATCATCAGCATCACCCGGAAACTTGTTAGAAATGCAAATTCTTAGGCTCCATCTCAGAGCTACTGAATCAATCTTGGGATGATGCCTAGCAATCTGTTTTATTTGACAATCTTTCCATGTGGGGCTCCTGCTGAAGTTGGAGAACCACTGTTTTATGGCTCTGTGGCAATCTCTTTAGTATTTTATTGTAGCTAAAACTACACTGTAGGTAGGAGTCTCCTACCTTGATATTTATGACTTCTCTTGAAACTTGGGCAGTCTCCCTAACATCTGTTTAGAGCTAGGTCGTCCAAAGCACTAGCCCATAGCTACAAGTGGATATTAAACTTGGAATTAAATGTGGAATGTGGGTAGTCTGAAGTGAGATCTGCTCTAAACTTAAAAGAAACACCAGGTTTCAAAAAAACTTAGTATGAAAAACATGTAAACTACTCTGTTAAAATTTTTATATTGATTACACATTGAAATGATAATACTTTGGATATGTCGAGTTAAATAAAATAAAATTTTGCTTTTTCTTTTTAATGTGACTTCTGGAAACTTAGGATAAAATATGCAGCTTGACCATGTTATATTTCTGTTGGATAATTCTGGGTTCTGTTTCCACATCAGTATAGATAAATAAATTATTCACATTTGGAAAGCATTTGGTTTTATCATTGAGGGAGGGTGGAGCAGAGAAGCCTCAATTTTCCCCCATTGAACGTTAACTCCCCAAACACTATCATTGACTGAAAAGATGACTAGGCTCTTGCTTGCTAAGGTTGTTTACTCATGTCTACTCAACTCTGAACTAACTGTGGCCAGGAAGACATTCTGTCTGTGAGGCATGAACATAGCCTCACTGTCATAAACTCAGCAGCTGCACACCAATGTAGGTGGAAGGGAATCTTTGAGTTTGAAGGATTCAGCATCTTCTAGACCCCTAAACAATCAAATGCTATTTCTTGAATCCTCTTTGGACCTGCAAGTAGAATTGGAAAACATTAAAACCTTAGTGAAGAACAGAGGTAGATTTGAAAGCAGAAGTATTTCTGTAGCATTGGGATTGTATCTGTGGTTTAGTGTGAAAAAAAAAATTGTATTGCGTCAAACACAGATTTCTATGATTCAGAATAAAGAACTACGCTGAATGAATTTTTTGGTCAGTTTGGTTTTACTTTATGATCTAACCTTTTAAGATATAAAACATTCATCATTATCCAGCCTTAAAGGACTTACATTAATAAGAACTGAAAGAACCTTGCCAACTTGCCTTTCATTGGATTAGTGATGCATTTGAAGTTGTATTATAGTTTATTGCTAATATAATAATTATCAATGACTTGGTTTTATTTTTAATTTTCAGAAAAAGTGGTGTGAGTATTTCATCCTAAGTAATATAAACATTTGTGAATTTTGGAATCTGAATTTAATTCACCTTTCGGACTTAAGTGATGAGCTTCTGTTGAAGAATATTGCTTTTTACTATGAAAATGAAAATGCTGAAGGTACCACCTTAGTATATTATAGTAATTGTACTTTCATCCAGAGATAAACATTATAAGGGATTTAAAACTTCAAAATCGTTTTCCTATATGTCCAACATATAACATAGCAATTATTTTCCTTTCAATCTTTGTTTATACATGTATATAAGTTTTATTTAGTTGTAATCAGTGTGAGTGTTATATTTTAAAACATTTTTAACTTAATATACTCAAGTTTTCTTGAAAAAATAGTGTTTAGGTATTTGGCATTTCTAGATAATTTTGACAGTTGTATTTTTCATTTAAATATATGCAATACATTTTAAAAATATTTATTCTAATTAAAGTAATCATCCTACTACATGAGATATTTACAGAATTTTAATTTTTTTCCAGAGACAAAGCTGATTTATATGTTATATGTAATTTGTTTTTCTTTCTTTGAATTCTTTTGTTAGAATAAATTTTCTGCTGTTTCTTAATAGTAAAAGAAAAAGAAAACATGTTTTAAGAGAGCTAGAACTCATTGAGCATTCTTGAAGCTGCTTTGACCTCTAGAATTTGGTTCCTCCACTTTATAAACATTGGAATGGGTTAGCTACATATAAATTTAGCAACTCTCTACAAATTTTCTTATCTTTGAAAAATAAGTTCTATTCAGTTTTATCGGTTGTAAAGTTATATGTGGCATAACATTTTAACATTATAAAATAGATATTCATAATCTCTTATTATGATAGTTGTAATTTATTCATTTAGGTGCAGTGTGGAAGTCACTGAAAATTTCACTGTTTAACAAATATTTCAGAACTCTATGAATTTAGTTGAAGTGCATGCTTCTGTATATATAGGAATGACTTTTAATATTTAGTACTTTTAACTATTATATAGGCCTACATTCAAATTTAGGAGATGCCATTATGAAAGATTATGAACATCTCTGGAATACTGTGTCAAAGTTGATCAGAAAGTTTGCTGTTGGAAAGCCATTTCCTCTGAGAACAACAAAACTTTCTTTTCTTGAAAAGAATCCATCACCAATCAAAGGTAATAGATCTCTAAATTAATTTGAAATAACAGTTCAAATCTCTGAAAATTTTTTGAAAACACTACTAACTAAATGCTGTAGATCCAAATAATTTTCTTGCACTATGCATTTAAATAATAAATAAATAATAATAAATAAAAATAAAGTTACCTCTCCCTATATCATTGGGAAATGATATATGCTAGGACTATAATTTTGAAGTTATATATTTTGCTTGTAGCTAATGTTGTTGCCAATTTAAAAAAGCCAGATATATGTGACTTTCATTTTTTTTAAAAAGATTTTATTTATTTATTCAACAGAGATAGAAACAGCCAGCGAGAGAGGGAACACAAGCAGGGGGAGTGGAAGAGGAAAAAGCAGGCTCATAGCGGAAGAGCCTGATGTGGGGCTCGATCCCATAACACTGGGATCACGCCCTGAGCCAAAGGCAGACGCTTAACCACTGCACCACCCAGGCGCCCCTGTGACTTTCATTTCTATCAATATGGCAGTATAGGTTAAGGGAAAAATCTTTTTTGGGAAACAATTGAAATGCTGGTAAGACACACCAAACATCCTTGTGTATTATCGTAGCTAAGCTCAAAACAGGGAGGGAAAAGCTCAAAAAAAAAAAAAAAAAAAGGGAGAGACTGATCTTCGGCTAATACAAAATAAATTACTCTGATGATTTCTAATTATAGGTCCATCTTCCCAAGAATCGGGGGTTTCAGTTATTCTGTTAGTAGTGTCAAGACAACTCTAAGCCAGAAAATTGACTTAAAGTGATCAGAAGAATCTAGTACATTCTTTGTAGAGGAAAAACATCATAAACCCTGGGAACACCTGGGTGGCTCGGTTGGTTAAGCATCTGCTTTCAGCTCAGGTCATGATCCCAGGGTCCTGGGATCGAGCCCCTCATGGGGCTCCCTGCTCAGCAAGGAACCTGCTTCACCCACTGCCTGCCACTCCCCCTGCTTGTGCTCTCTCTCTGACAAATAAATAAATAAAAATTAAAAACTTCATAAACCCTGGTTTTACAGGATACAGGGTTTTACTCATATTCTGTCAAATATGAGTACAAATATGAATTTATAAAACGACAGGAAATAAGCTGCTAAGAGAAAAATGTAAGCTATAGAACTAGAACTTCATATTTTGTAATTATCAAAAGTAGAATATACTATATGTGTATTTAAAATCTCAAAGAAACAAAATATGAAATTTGAAACATGAGAAAATTACAAAGTTCTATAAAACACCATTCACATTTTAAAGTAACCAAAATTGTAGAAATGAAAATAGTGTCAATGGATAGGCTAAAAAGGTGATTGGATATTGCTAAAGAGAATGTGTAAACTAGAAATAGATCAAAAGAATTAGACTCTTGAGGAATATCAAATAAGGGGTTTATTGATCCCAGGAAGATCAAGTAGGGGAGTGGTTAGGTAAGATCAGGAAGAGAACAAACCCAGTGTGAGTCATGTTAATGAGTAGATTTCCACTGTGGGCAAATACAGGTAGATTTTACTGGGAATCTTAGAGTAGTGTACAAACCACCTCAGAGATGTCTTACCTGAAGAGCAAGATAGCTGGGGCATTTACCTTGCAACTCCTGTCACACTTTTGGCTGAGGGCTATCTCTGGGGCATTGAATCCTTAGCAGTTCTGGCCTTCCTCACATGGCAGTAAAAAGGAAAGTGCTCAGGCAGAGAGCTGCAGAGACTTGCAGTAAGAAGGTGTTAGGCAAACACAGAAACAGTGAACACCAAGGGGATAATCGGCAGAGCAATGGCAGCTTACCTAGAATTATGAACCAGATATAAATAAAAAGGCATTCATTAGCCAACTAGTATATATAGGATATATGTGTGATATGGCATCTATCACATGTATATGTATATGTGCAGATACATATATATAATATCAAAGAGGATGTAAGAAAATACTGTAATGATATCAAATTATTTCATTATTATTTATATATTTCCCCCTACTTTTTAAAAATTTCATTTCCATAAAAGTATTTATGTAGGAGATCTCTGAGTGAGAGTTCCATATTCCAATTCCTTGTAATAGGTGATAATGAAAGAAATAAATATTAAAAAAATAGGAAACAGTTATTTTCTACCTACCTAGCTACCTACCTACATGCCTAAATGCTGCCTATTTCTTCATAATCTGTTATGTTTCAAAATGTTTTAATGTGGGCAATAGCTTTATGGGAAGGTCTGGAATTGATAAATGTAAATAAAATCAATGAAAAATATTTTTTAATGTAAGGTTTTAGAAAATGATGTGTAATGTTCCTGTGTGAAAGTTTCCCATTTAACACTGTCTTAATTTTTTTTTTTTTTACTTGTTTACAGATACCTCCAAGGAAAAGATTCCTAATTTGGGATTTATTTCAATGTCATGTGAAGTGGTTGATAAGTTTGTTGGCAACCTTTTGAAAGATTTGCCTTTCTTAAAAAGGTATAAGACCAAAAATGTCTCAGTAAGTGGGTGGAATGGATGACTTACTCATTAAAGATTCTATGAAATGAAACAAATTAAATGGAATATATTAGATGCAATATGTGTTTGTAACATATAATGAGTTTAAAGCAAATTTATCAATGTCTTTGATCTTAACTAGGTTAAAATCAACGTGGTTTTAATCTTAGAGTAAAATTACTCCAGCTGGATGTTTTTAATTAGTGGATTAATTAATGAATATTTGTTGATTTGATGAGACTGTTAGAAAAGTGGGGTAGATTCTGGGTTCTTAAGCACCTAATAAACTGCTTTTTGGGTTCTAACACCCACATCATATTATAGAAAGAGGAAAGGTGGCTATGATTTTTAATAAAATATTAAAAAATGAAATCCGTGTTGTATTCTATTTAGAGGCATGAAATTTAAAATATGCATATATTTCTGTTTGTCTTGTAGTGATGATCCTATTGTAACTTCACTAGTTAAACAAAAGGAATTCAATGAACTTTTGCATTGGCATTCTCACAGACCCCTTAGTGATGATTATGACAGGACAAAGTGTCAATTTGATGGTGAGTTATATGACTCTGATGAAATAAATTAAAATCAATTTCACTCTCTTTTTATTTTGTAATAAAAAATTATCATATCATGAGCCACAAGTTATACTTCTTGAATAATGATAGTCAACAAGATATTTCGATGTATGTCAGTAAAGATGATAATGAAAAAGTCCCACTCTGTTTACTGATAGTCATAGGAACACAGGAATGCAGATGTCCTAAACAAAAATTTAAAGCTTTTTAAAATAAATATGGTTTGTAGTTTAAGGTATTTGTACATTCCTTGAAATTTATAATACTGAGGCCATAGTCTTTCAAGCAGTTTCAACTACTTTCACACCACCCCGTTGATTACATGTAACAAGTGCCAGTATTTTGTGTGCCTTCATTCTCAGGATGGTTGGAACTGCAAAAGGAGGCCCATGAAACCACTAAAAGTAGATCAACAGAGATTGACTTAGGGATCTTGTCTCCTTGGTTAATCCCTTGTCTTCACCTCATCTTTGTCTACCCCTATGCTTACCTCCACCCTTCTTCAAGTTGACAAAACTTACTTTCAGAAGAATCTAGGAGTGTGCATAGTAAGCTTGCTCATATTTATCAGCCTGCTTACATAAACAGCTACTGAGATCCTGCAAGATGTGAGGGGATCTTTTAGATTAACTATTAATATCCTTCAAAGTGGTTTAATTTGCTATATGTAGATACAGACATAGAAAATTCAACCAGCTTAATTATCCCCTTAATTGAGGTTTTTTAGGTATGAGAGTAAGTCATACCTTGATTATTGGGATTTCCTTTGTCTTTGGATTTTTCCATAGCGAAAGTGTTTTTCAGCTGCCAAGCTCTTGGCTCTGTGGCTCTGGTTTAGCGTAAGGATTTTTCTGTCAGGCAGTACCAGAAGCCAAAATATCCAAGGTGGATATCTTCTTGATTTTGCCTCTACCACCTTCTTTTTTTTTTTTTCTTTAAAGATTTTATTTATTTATTTGACAGAGAGAGACAGCGAGAGAGGGAACACAAGCAAGGGGAGTGTTAGAGGGAGAAGCAGGCTTCCCATGGAGCAGGGAGCCCGATGTGGGGCTCGATCCCAGGACCCTGGGATCATGACCTGAGCCGAAGGCAGACGCTTAACGGCTGAGCCACCCAGACGCCCCTCTACCTTCTTCTTCTTAAACTCATTCATAGGGCAAATAACAGGAATTACGCAGAATCTGTCATTCTCTGTAGCATCCTGCTATTTGCTTTAGGAGGTAGACCGTGGAAGAATGTTTTGTCACTTCCATCCTTTAAATTAGGTAAAGAATTACTCCATAGAAAAGAATTGCCTGACTTGATTCCGTCTTTAACAAAAGTAAATCAGACTAAATTCCTATTCCAAACTAAAAAGTACATTCATTGTGTGGGTGGGATGGTATGAAGAATTAGTGAGAATGCTGTCGAAAAAATATAGTAGTTTTACATTTTAAATCTTTTCTTTTTCAGAAAAATCTAGAGATCCTCATTATCTTAGGTCTGTACAGAAGTATCATGTTTTTCAACGATTTTATGGGAATTCATTAGAATCGGTCTCTTCAAAAGTCGTCGTAACTCAAGCTGTCAAGCCAAAGAATAATTTTAGTGCACCCAAGAACAAAAAGGCACATGTAGGTTCTATTAATTCCATCAAATTTTAAAACTGTTTTTTTTCTGGTCTTTTCTTAAGTTTATATTTGTTCAGTTCCTCTGATAGTTTCTTTCCATGCTATGCTTTTTCTTTTTAGGTATGATCATTTAGATTATTTTATTTACTTGGTAAGAAAGTCTAACCTCCATATACAGGGTTATATATGATCCTCTAAACATAATAAAATGTATATGTATTTGAAAAAGAATATAAGACAATAGGTTACTAAAGGCTTGGATTTAGAAATGTTGAAATAAAATTAATAATATAGTTCTTTTGAGTTCTGGTCTACAATGGCAATATAGGAGGTTCCCGAACTCATCTCCTCCCATAGACACACAGAATTTACAGATAAATACAGAAAAGTTCTCTCTGAAAGCAATCCAGAAACTAGAGAAATAACTACTATACATTGGATAAATGAGAAAAATTCCACAATAAAACAGGTAGAAGAGGCTGAGACATACTCTTGCTATAAACCCCATCCCTGGTGCAGAGACATACACTTGGGAGAAAACTCATAAGTCCCTGTTTTTCCCTCAGGAGGAAAGGGTTGGGACCAAATTTTTGGTCTGGCTCCCCAACTTTTAGTTCCACCTGAAGAAAGGGCCCCTCAAAATATCTAGCTTTAAATGCCAATAAAACCTGCATCCACAGGACCCAAAAGATTATAGCCTGACTATCCCCACCAGGGCACAGAGGCAGCAGACTGAAATGCTTATTCCCAGTCTTTCCCTGAAAGAGACTGATTTGCATACTGTAAAAAGTCCAAGCAGAAATGGGGACTTTTGCTTTAATAGTTAAAAAGCAGCCTTTCCAAGCCCAGGTAGGTGGTCATTGTTTTTCTCCTTGTGGTGACAACCTCCTTTTTATTTTCATAGTCATTTGTTGGTGAAATCATCCAATTACAACTTTTCCTTTTTCATTTAGAGCTACCAAGAAGTTTCTATTTTTTTTAAAGAGAGATGTTATAGAATAGAAAGTTTGCAGCAAAAATTCTCATTACATAGTATAAGTTATGAAGACCGAAAAAAATCCCATTTTTCTTTTACATTATTAAAAATTAAATAAATTATCTCATTGGAGTTAAACACCCTCAGCACTATATAAATGTGCTCTTCTGGGGCGCCTGGGTGGCTCAGTCACTGGGCGGCTGCCTTTGGCTCAGGTCGTGATCCCAGCGTTCTGGGATGGAGCCCCGCATCAGGCTCCCTGCTCAGCTGGAAGCCTGCTTCTCCCTTTCCCACTCCCCCTGCTTGTGTTCCCTCTCTCGCTGCCTCTCTCTCTGTCAAATAAATAAATAAAATCTTCAAAGAAAAACTGCTCTTCTAGCAACTGGTTAATAAATCTGCATATTTGGTATATAATAAGCATTGTGCATGGCAAAGCACCAGGGATCACCCTTGTCTTATTGAGAAAGAACCATGCTGAGTTAACCTAGAACCAGTACATTTGGCAGATTAGAACATTGGGAAACCTCAAATAATGTTGATTAGAATTAAATGTTGAGGGGGCGCCTGGGTGGCACAGCGGTTAAGCGTCTGCCTTCAGCTCAGGGCGTGATCCCGGCGTTCCGGGATCAAGCCCCACATCAGGCTCTTCCGCTATGAGCCTGCTTCTTCCTCTCCCACTCCCCCTGCTTGTGTTCCTTCTCTCGCTGTCTCTCTCTCTGTCAAATAAATAAATAAAAAATCTTAAAAAAAAAAAAGAATTAAATATTGAGAAGGGGATGACAACTAATATCGACTTCATTGTAAGCAAAATTTATATATTAATTTCATGACTAACCAGAATAGTAGAAGGTTTATAGAATTCTCTTTTTTTTAATAATTTTTATTTTGTTATATTAGTCACCATACAGTACATCCCCAGTTTTTGATGCGATTGTTCCATGATTCATTATTTGCGTATAACACCCAGTGCACCATGCAATATGTGCCCTACTTAATACCCATCATCAGCCTATCCCAATCCTCCGCCCCCCTCCCCTCTGAAGCCCTCAGTTTGTTTCCCAGAGTCCCCAGTGAATACAATTCTTTAATTTGTTTTTGCAGATTAATAAATCAGATGGGTAAAACTATAGTAAAGTGGGTCCATATTGAGTTTAAGTCAGTTGGAAAATCTTTTTTTTTTTTTAAAGATTTTATTTATTTATTTGACAGAGATAGAGACAGCCAGCGAGAGAGGGAACACAAGCAGGAGGAGTGGGAGAGGAAGAAGCAGGCTGATAGCAGAGGAGCCTGATGTGAGGCTCGATCCCACAACGCCGGGATCACGCCCTGAGCCAAAGGCAGACGCTCAACCACTGTGCCACCCAGGCGCCCCTCAATTGGAAAATCTTATCTAGATAGAGCAAATCAGTTATATTTATGTTGTTCCTTTCCATCCACTCCTTTCCTTCATCTGGTTTCGCTTTTCCTCATTTACTTATCAAATATTATGAGCTAAATGATTTGTGCTTGAGATATACAGACAACTATGGCATATTTCTGTTTCAAGGAAGTTAATCTAGATAGGAGGTATGACAAGTAAAATCATAACTACAGTATGTGTAATGAGTACTTTGATAGAGAGATGCCCTGGCAGAGAAGGAATATATGAGTTAGGCTTAGGAGTTAGGAAAGGCTTCATGGAAGAAATATCTTGAAGGACAAGTAGGCGACAGGGAGATGACCATGGAAGAGGAAAATCCATTCCAGAGAGAGCAGCAGGAACCAATGCAAGAGACATCAGAAAGCAGTGGCTTGATGTTTCCAATTTTATTAATTTACTTTCTGATTTATAATCTGTACCACTCAGAAATCTACAAAATTATCTGCAGAGAGGCTTTATAGTGATTAAATTTAATTGTCATAAGTTTTCAATTAACAGAGGCTTTGTTTTTAAGAAATAAATACTGAATTTAAAATTTTTCCTATTCAAGAATGGGAAGATGGTCAAAATAACCAATATACACTTAAAATTATTGTCTCATATATGAAATTTATTCTTGGGATATTTCCAATTTGTTTCATGATATGCTTTTCCTTTTTCTTTTTCTTTTTTTTTTTTCCTTTTTGGGCAGGAGACTAAGGCTGAAATAATTACTAGAGAGAATAAAAAGAGGTTATTTGCTAAGGAGGAACAAAAAGAGGAGAAAAAGTGGAGTGTTCTGTCATTTTCTATTGAGGAGGAAATGAAAGAGAACTTAAACTCTGGAATAAAGAACCTGGAAGAGTTTTTGAAATCGTGTAAAAGTAACTCAGTGAAATTTCGAGTTGAAATGGTAGCATTAACTGCCTGCTTGAAAGCATGGAAAGAACATTGCCGAGGTAAAGTTACGTATTTCTGGATTTTTTGTTTTGATGAATTGGAGAATTAATAAAAGGATGTAATGATGATAGCTGTCATTTATTAATTGGAAGCCTTAGATTCATTATGTGATTTTATCCTTACAAAATTCCTCTAAGGATTACTTCTTTTATTAGTGAGCAATGAAATCCCAAAGTAGCAAATATACAGCACATTCCTAAGCAAATTCAAATCAGATCAGTCAAAGACAGGCTTAAGATTACCCCCCTTCTTTATCCTTTTCTTCCCCTACCGATCTTCCTAGTTCTTACGTTCCATAGATGAGAGAAATCATATGATAATTGTCTTTCTCTGCTTGACTTATTTCACTTAGCATTATCTCCTCCAGTGCCGTCCATGTTGCAGCAAATGTTGAGAACTCGTTCTTTTTGATAGCTGAGTAATTTGGCAGTTGTAATTGACTAATTGAATTAGCAACCTCCCCAATGATTACACCAAACAGTTATCTATAGTCAACAGTAGGACTCAATAAATGTTGCAAAGTTTTAAACCAGATATTTAAAGTCATCTAAATTTTTTTTGACAACAGTAGAGAAGTCATGAAGATAATAGGTGAGAAAAGATTTGTTGCTCCCCAGAACACTTACACAACCTTGAGCTTTAACAATCTTATTTCTATCATGAACTATAAGACTTTTCTTTGTCTCTATTATTTGCACAGCTACTTCCTAGTTATCCATGGAAATAATGAAGTAGGTATAGCTGCACTTTAATTATATTTTACCTAGTCCTCTGTATTTGAAAACCTTTATTAATGTTAAATAAGATAGTGAGTTTAATTAGGTCAGATTGATAGCCTAGATGACTAATCTTGGATAATCAAACATTTTTTTGATGGTCTTTATAAAAATTATATTGTTTATTATTTGTTAAGGTGAAACCACAAAAGATTTAAATATAGCTGTTCAAATGATGAGAAGGATCCATTCCTTGATGGAGAAATACCCAGAACTTTTGCGGGAGGCAGATCAGCAACTCATAGCCAAATGCCTGAAGTATTTAGGATTTGATGAATTGGCAAGTTCTTTATATCCAACCCAGGTAATTTTCAAAATAGCTCCATTTTTATAGAATAATTATTGGGCATACATAAAGTGTCTTGCAAATAGAGTCACCTCTTCTAAATTTTTACTTTTTTTAACTGACAATGTTTACTCCTATGTTCAAAGTCTGTACTAGTAATTCAGCTGTCCAAACTTGAAATAAAGTAGAATTAGAAAACTGATACAAATGCTTGTCTGAACAAACAGGTTAAATGCCAGATAATTTCTGCAGAACCTTAAAACTTATACTGTGTTAAATTCCAGCAAACAATTTAAAAAACTATATTGTGATTGTTCAGTTGTCTTTAAATGTATTAGATGTAGCTAGAAATACCATAATGGATATTTGAAAATCTTGATGTCAATCAATATACTCACAGTTAAGATAATGATTTAGACGGTAAAGAACTTCTTCAATAAATATTACAAAATTGAAAAGGTGGTATAAGTCAAGCAGAGAAAGACAATTATCATATGGTTTCTCTCATCTATGGAACATAAGAACTAGGAAGATTGGTAGGAGAAGAAAGGGATAAAGAAAAGGGGGTAATCAGAAGGGGGAATGAAGCATGAGAGACTATGGACTATGAGAAACAAACTGAGGGCCTCAGAGGGAAGGGGGTGGGGGAATGGGATAGACTGGTGATAGGTAGTAAGGAGGCACGTATTGCATGGTGCACTGTGTGTTATATGCAACTAATAAATCATCGAACTTTACATCAGAAACCAGGGATGTACTGTATGGTGACTAACATAATAAAAAAACATTAAAAAAAAAGAAAAGGTGGTAAGATGCTTTTCTCATAAAAAGTACTCAGTAATATATATTTTAATTATTTAAATAATGTTGTAGTTTAAAATCACTTTCCAAATGGACTTTTTAAATAATGTAGGTCGCAAGAGATGACGTAAAGAAAACAGATAAATACTCAATTGGCATTGGGCCAGTTCGGTTTCAACTACAATACATGGGCCATTATTTGATACGAGATGAGAGAAAAGATCCAGATCCCAGAGTTCAGGATTTTATTCCTGACACATGGCAGGTAATAATTGAATGAAACAAAAATTTTATTTGTATTTTATTAAATGTGATTTCAGGAACTTATTATTGTGGTTTTACACATTATATTTGGCATGAACTTAATATTGAGTCATGTCATTTAAAATTATTTTATCATTGGAAATGATGAAATGGAAATTCTTTTCCCCTTAAGGAAAGGGAAATTTTCATTTTGTTCATTTTTTATAAATAGACCATTTCCTTGGAGGTAGTTTGATGAATTCAAATATATATTATCAAAGTTCAGTCTGTGTCATCCAGTTGTATCATTGTGGAGCAACCTCCATGTTTTCCACGTGGCAATAGGATTTCATATGTAAATGTGCACAGAGCAATTTTGGTAGTTTAAACAATATAGCAATTGTTTACAGATTTACATGCTATACCTGTCACGATCATAGCCATTCTTCTATAAATAAATGTAAAATTGATGGATATAAAATTTGGAATAAAATGGTGTGTTTCTGTGGAGATTGAACCATATAAAATTGCTGATAAATTGAACATGTTTACCTACAAAAGTGCAATTTCATAGGTTCAGTCTACTAGACTTCCAGTTCAGAATATGGTCTTTATCTTTCTTATGTTAATGATAGTGGAGTATCTTTAAAAATTCCTTCCTCCTTTTCAGGAATGCGAGGACCAGTTCCTTACTTTAGTGCAGGACATGAAGCAGCCAAGTGCTCTCTATTAATTACACACACATTTCAATTCTTCTGATGTCCACTTAATTTTGAGATGTGGCCCAAAGTGTACATAGATTAAAGAGTGTGCAGACTGAGGTTTGGGGATGTTTTTCCATTTTCTGCCCATCATAGAAATTTATGATTCTTTGATTAGTCATCATTTTGATGATTAAAAGCATAAACTGAGGGGATGAAGTTTTGCATGCCCTCCAAAGTAGGTACCTGACATTCTTCTGTATATAAAATGAAAGATAAGTAGTAAAATTACGAATGATTGATTTTTTTCTCCTCAACTACCATTTCACCATTACAAAAATAAACATTTGCTACTTCTTAGAACTTAATTTCTCAAAACCTTTAGAGAAGCACTGTACTTCATCAATGACAAATACTTAAAAAAAAGAAATTTTCCCAATGACAGGATATTTTATTCAGACTCATTTTCTGTTTTAGAGGAGAGCTGTACTTAATCAATGACAAATACTTAGAAAAAAGTAAATCTTCCCAATGATAAGATATTTTATTCAGGCTCATTTTCCATTTTTCACACACAAACTCACCTCCAGATGTTCAAAAGCATAGCGATTCTGTCTTCTGAGGGAATGCCATGAGGTCTTCAGATTTTCCTACGTGTTTCTACATGTGTTTTCAACTCCCCATCATTACATTTGAAGTTCAGAAAATTATAATAGAAGTGTATTCATAGATTTGTTTTGGTAACATGCTGTTCATATTATTGACAAAAATGGTGCTCTGAACCCTACAGCGAGAGCTCCTTGATGTTGTGGATAATAATGAGTCAGCAGTGATTGTCGCCCCAACGTCCTCAGGCAAAACCTATGCTTCCTACTATTGCATGGAGAAGGTGCTGAAGGAGAGCAATGAAGGGGTAGTTGTGTATGTTGCACCAACAAAGGTAGCCCTCAAGTGACTCGAATTTTCTCTTTCATTCCAAAACCTCTTCTTTTAAAATAATACATGTAGTCATGGGGTGAATCTATTTCAGTTTTTATTATTTATTTGTTGTCCAGTTTTATTGATCTATAATTGGCATATAGCATTGTATTATTTAAGGTGTACCACATGTAATTTGATATATGTATATATTGTGAAGTGATTGCCACAATAAGTTTAGTTAACATCTGTCACCTCATATAGCTACAAACTTTTTTCTTATGAGAATTTTTAAGATCTATACTCTTAGCAACTTTCAAATATGCAGTGCAGTATTGTTAACTATAGTTGCCATGCTGTACATTTCATATCTACTACTTATTTATATTATGACTGGAAGTTTGTACCTTTTGTTCAGCTTCATCCGTTTCACTCACTGCCTCCAACTCCTACCTCTGGCACCCATCAATCTCTTCTCTGTTTCCATAATTTTCACTTTATTTTGTGACCTGTATTTTCTCCTTCCAGTTTCAGAGGACGACATAACACTTTTCTTAGAACCACTGTGAGGAAAAGGTCTGGTCTTGTGGATTTTGTCATTCAGCATTATGCTTGCATTGAGAGAAGTACTCACACTTTGCTGGGCAATGTTGAGTCACTTAGGAATCTAATATTGCCTTTGCAGAGTTTATGGAATTTATCTGATCTGCCGTTGGGCATTCGTGATTGGTCTATCTCTCAATGCAGGTTGTTTTGCCATATTTCTTTTATGTCTGTTACTGCTTAATGTTGAACTTAAAAACAGGAAGTATGATCTTTGTCATTTAGGAGAAAGATTGACTTAACGGAAAATATAAGTTTGCATATCCTCATTCATAACCCTTTGCTTGTAATGTGATTACTCTTAGGAAAGGCAAATTTAGTTGAGATAACTTTAATTCTATAGATTAAAATGAATTCAGACTCCATTTTACCTTCTAGGAAAAGTTTAGTGACTTGTGGTCAGCCTCAGAACCAGATTGATCAATATGATTAATTGAAATGAGCACTTTTTTTTATTGTAGCTTTTTTGTTTTTCATGGCTCTTAACAAATACTCATTAAAGGAAATTATATTATATATGTTATATATATGTTATATAAATATATATTATATATGTTATATATATATTATATGTATGTTTTATGTATATATATGTTATATAAATATATATAAATTAACCTAGCCAGAAGTGGAATTTTAGTAACAACACAGTACGTTTTGCCAAATTACTCTTTTAGAAGTTTAAATCCATTTTTATTCCTACTGGCAGATATGGCAGTGTGTATTCTCTTATCTTGTCTAACATTTCTGTTATTACTTAAAATGTTTTTGCCATACCGACAGGTGAAAACGTCTATCTCATATTTAAATTTGCTTTTCTGTGATCACTAGTCATTTGGGTATCTTTGTGTGATTTTTGGGCCCTGACATTTCTTTATTCATGAACTACTTCTGGATGCATTTGTCCATTTGTCTTTTACTTGGGGGAAGTGGATTGTCTTTTCATTGATTTGTCAGAGTTTTGTACACTAAGTACATTACTCTTTACATATCATAACAAATATATCTTTATTTGTCATTTAGTCTTTTTGCTCTATTGGGTCATATTAATGATCATATTTTGTTCATATCTTTGTGTACTCAGGTCTATTAGTATTTTCATTTAGTGTTTCCATGTGTGTGCTCAGATATGTGAAAATATTCACTTTTTAGTGTCTTTATGCTTATGTTTTAAAATTTATTTTTTAATCTATGTGTATCTTTTGGGGGGGCATAAAGTGTGAAATTGATGTTCATAGATTTCTGCTTACTCAGATCCCACTAGCCAGGCTACCCACCTGATCCAAAGTATTCATGTATATATTCAAACTTCAGATGTCTGGAGGAAGTCCCCAAATATAAGAACCACAAATCTAACGGACTATCCTTCACTTGATCTTTCTTCCATGGTAGACTCACAGCTTCTTTCTAAGCCTTGGTCATCCAGGTTTTCAGCTATTTTTTCTGATGTGTGAGCAACATTTCCTGTTTTTTCCTTCTGATTAAGCCATATTTTCCCCATTTTACTTTAAGTTAAGGTTTATCAATGAGGTTCACATGCTTAGTCAAATATCTCAAAGAGAGCATGTTAGTGTATTTAGAGTAGATGTGTGTAAGAAAGGGGCTGTTGTTACACTTTCTGCACTTATAACCTTACATATTTTTAGGCAATTCCTGTCAGTCCCTGAGGTTTCATCTGTGCTTTATTATGTAATTATCAAATTACTTCCCTTGTCAACCCAGGCCCTTGTTAATCAAGTAGCAGCAACTGTTCAGAATCGTTTTACCAAAAATCTGCCAAATGGTGAAGCTCTATGTGGTGTTTTTACAAGGGACTATCGTCATGATGCCCTAAACTGTCAGGTAGGATATATTAATTAATGCATTTGTTATCAAATTATATAATAGTACTAATATATGTCTCTTTCACCAGAAATTCTACTAACCCTAACCCTTTGTGAAGACAAAGCTTTATGGAAATAATTTTTTGAATTTATAGAAGATGAAATGGCTTTACAGAAAATTTAATATTGTCACATTCCAAAGAGATGAGAAATAGCACTCATCTTTCTCTAAGGACACTTATATTTTGACTTCAGATTTCAGTTATAGTTTATTGCATCATTTGGTTTATAAATGGATTCAACATGATCTGAAGAATCCAATGCTATAAAAAATTAACAAACACCAATTTCTTTTTTTTTTTTTTTAAAAGATTTTATTTATTTATTTGACAGAGATAGAGACAGCCAGCGAGAGAGGGAACACAAGCAGGGGGAGTGGGAGAGGAAGAAGCAGACTCATAGTGGAGGAGCCTGATGTGGGGCTCGATCCCATAACGCCGGGATCACGCCCTGAGCCGAAGGCAGCCGCTTGACCGCTGTGCCACCCAGGCGCCCCAACAAACACCAATTTCTAATCAGAATGACTTTTTCTTGATAGTTAGGAGACTCTCAATTTTCTTGTTGAGTAGGATGCTCATCATAATTTTTAAAAATGTATTATTGATAGAATCCCTGATGCTAAGTAAGCCATAGATAGTTTTCCTCCTTAACAAATTCATAAATAATTAAGACTGAACAAAAAGTGAAAAGATGACTCTAGAACATTGCAGAGCAGACATGAAGATGTGTTACCCAGATTGCCTTTCAAGGATGGCATTGCTGCCCAGATGTGGAGAGAGTAGTCAAGACAAATGCCAGCTGTTGGTTCCTCCAGTTCTGCCTCCACAGTCCATGTCCTGTGGCTGAGCTAGGCAGGGGTATAAGTGCCGGGATGTTTCAGCCTGATGTGGAATAGCTCTCACAGCCAGTATTCACTCCAGAATTCTGAGCCAGGATGGCCGAGGTTTCATCAGGCCTGCTTTAAAGTATAGCTTCTCCCTCAGCCCAATTCTGCTTCTCCCCACATCCATAGTTGTTGATCCTAAATAGACATTTTTCAAACAAAACTATCTCAGGGTCAGATTGAAGAAATAAACCTGTGATGATTAACTCTATTTGTATTACTTTGAATGCTTATAAATAAGAATTTAAACTTCAAATCTGATATTTTACAACTTTGACTCATAAGAATTACAGTTTCATAAGGCTTAACCTAATATATCACAATTACAATGAAATATCCTCAGAAGTGATATTATATCATAATTATTAGCAGGTACATTCATGAGTTATAACTCTATATTTCATATTCTTATAACAAAGTCTGCACATAGTAAAGTACTCAGAATTTTTGTTTATACAATGTTATTTTTAGGTGCTTATTACAGTGCCTGCCTGCTTTGAAATTCTGCTATTAGCTCCTCATCGCCAAACATGGGTGAAAAGGATCAGATATGTTATATTTGATGAGGTAGGTTTGGTATTATTTCTCTAGGTTGATTTCCTAGTGTACATAAGTGCTATAATGAAGATATTTGGTGCTTCAAGACATTTGTCCCTTTGCATAGAGTTCAGGTTGTGGGGGGGTACTTCCTTCTAAATGGTTTCCTCAGTAACTCATACGTCTTTTGTCTCCATTTTCCTGTTGTGACTCAATAGGGGATGTCGGTATATGCTGCAAAAGTCTGTAACAAGGTAGAATTAAACACCATGGCGTAAGTTTTCCTGGTAGAGATTTCAAAATCCAATCTTTGCCCTCGAAATCAAAGCATTTTGGTCTCTAACAATGATAGCAGTTATGTGAGTTATTTTATCAGTCATCGACACAACAGAAAACAAATGGCACAGTCAAAACACAACAATTCAAGAAGAGAGTTTTCCAAGTGTGTGTGAGGGAAACTAAAGGTTAGTACAGTAATTCAGGGCTAGTAACTTACCCCTATGCTTAAAGGGACAAGTCAAAGAAGAAGTTACTGAGATGCAAAAAGAGACTCTGAAGTAGCCACATTGTGAGTACTTACTTAGTTGAGGGACATAGCTAGTTCAAGGTAAACTTTCAGGAAGGGATCCAGTGAAATAAAGACCTCATTCTCCTCACATCTCCTGATCCCTTGCCAAGGCTCTCCATTGGCCAAGTCCAGGGGAACCAGAGAGCTCTGGAGTCACTTTAAAGTAATCTCTACAGGTCCGTTTCCCTGGCCAAAGAGAGCAGGATAGAAAATAATGGAGAATTATAGGGACGAATGGAAGATATTCGTAACATTTCTATAGTATTTATAAATGTTATGAAATTTTATAATATTTATAAATGATATTTATAACATTTTATCCTTATATTTTATTTTATATTTTTATAATTATATTTAATAATACACTTAAAATATATTTATATAATATAAAATATATGTTACTATGTTATATATAAATATATATTAAATATTTATATATTTGATTTATATATTATATATTTTATTTATATAATATAGATTTATATAATATGTAATTTATATATGACATATATTTATAGAATTATATATTATATTTATATATTCATGCAAAGCATATAAAGCATATTATATATTTATTAAATACTATATTATATATCCATTTTATATAATATATGTTATATATTTATTTATATATATACAGAGCAAGTGGGCTGGCATGACTGATAATGGCAGTAAGGCTGTAGGAGGGCAACCCTGGAGTGGGCAGTCAGTGAAGTCCTTCTAATGGAGTGACATTCGCCTGAACTCTGTAAGCTGAATAGAGAGGGTTAAGCAGAGGGAATGATACATGTGAAAGCTCTGGGGTAGGAAAGGTGTATTCAAGGAACACAGAAAAGTCCAGTATGTTCTAAGCAGAGGGGGAGCACTATGGGGCAGAATGACTTGATACGAAGCTAGAGAGGCAAGAGGGGGCCAAGTTATGTGAGGTATAATGTACACCCTGTTAAGGAGTTAACATTCTGTTCCATATGCAAAGGAAGATATTGAAGAAATTTAATTAAGGACATGGACTGATCTAATTTGTCTTTTAGACATATCATTTTGGCTGTGATTAGAAGAATGTAGGGGGCACTGAGGGAAGCTAGGTGGTGGGGGATATTGTAGTAGTGCAGCTGAGACGTGATGGTGGCTCGGGTGGCAGTAGACATGGAGAGAAGCGCATAGATTTGAAAGAAATTTTTGAAGTAAGAGAAAGAGGAATTATTGATGGATTGGTTATGGCGATTGAAGAAAATTTGTGTCACGATTTGCCATCACCTAATTTGTGGATATTTATATAAACTTGGCCTGGTAACATGAAACTATGTATGATGATTTGAGCTTCTGTGTCTTATTTTCATTTGCTATTTTAAAATAAGCTTTTTAAAGGAGAAATTTTTTTCTTTAATAGGTCCATTGTCTTGGCGGAGAAATTGGAGCAGAAGTCTGGGAGCATCTCCTTGTCATGATCCGATGTCCCTTTTTGGCTCTTTCAGCTACCATAAGTAACCCGGAGCATCTCACTGAGTAGGCATTATGTTCCAATTTGGATAAATGCTTTTCTATTTTAAATTTTATACTTTCTATATAGGTTCTGAAGAGTTTCATAACTTTCTGGTGAGTTTATTAACTTATCTCTGGCTATTCAAGCAACAGAGCATCTACAGTGCCTCCTGGCAGGTGCTGAGAAAGGCCACACTCAATAAAGGAAAATCAAGGACTATCCCAGCCAGATCTGCTATTGAGTAGAAAATTTCTTCCGTTCGTCCAAAAAAGTTCACCAGCAGTGATAGATCTATGTTCCTTTTTTTTTTTGTCCTTGAGCAAGAAATAAAAAATGAAATAGTATAATGACATCCCCTGCCACAGACCTTGAGATTTCTTCTATTGTCCCACTTTGTAGATGTTTAGAAAGATAGCAAAGCCTTATTAATTGAAAAGCCCATAACATTTTTTCATTGGGATAGATTTTGCCTTGTTGCTATAACAATTATAGCAAAGGCTACTATGTGCCAGGCACTATGCTAAGTGTTTTGCAAATAGTAATTTATCTTAAATACCCAACAGCCCTTATGATTTACTATTTCCATTACTACTATTAAATCGTATTTCTATTACTACTATTATTATTTCCATTTTTATGGAATGCAGAATGTGGGAAATGAGGCACAAAGAATGTAAATGTAAATGTGACTCTCAACCGAGAGCCACGGACAGCAGTAAGGAGGCTGGGATTCAGTCTCAGGTAGTCTGCCTCCAGGGCCTATTCCTTTAAGTACAATTTTTAAATGTCACAGGAATAGTACTATATTACTGCCTACATAATATGTAAATTTATTTTTTAAGGTGGCTACAATCAGTAAAACACTACTGGAAACAAGAAGACAATACAATGGGAAAAAATACTGCTTTTAAAAGAAATGCTGGCCGTTATGCCAATTCTCCCAAAGATTACTTCCAAATAAAGCAATCATATAAAGTTAGACTTGGTATGTTTGGAATTTTTCTTTTACTTGAAAATCATTGCAGTCCTTATGCGTCCACTGATTTGGAAATTCTTGCTCTTCATTGTTAGTGCTCTATGGAGAGAGATACAATGATTTAGAGAAGCATATATGTTCAATAAAACATCATGACATTTATTTTGATCATTTCCACCCATGTGCCGCACTAACAACGGATCATGTAAGTAATATTTTAGCCATATTTGTTCTGTGTAATATAAATTACTTGTATATATATTATAATTGAAAAGCTGCCTAGTTGATTCTTAAGAGAATTGTAGTATAGATACTTTATAACAGATATTTAACTTTATTCTTTATTTTGTATATTGAATGTATTTGACCTATAGCATAATATAAATTTAAGGTGTATAACATGCTAATTTGCTGTATTTATATATTATAAAATAATTGTAATAGCAATAGTTAGCACCTCACATTATATAATTATACTACAATATTACTGTCCATATTTATTATGCCATGCACTAAGTCTCTCTGTTGTAGTTACTCATTGCAAGTTTATGCCTTCAAACAACACTGATCTTAACCTTCCCACCTCACATTCCCTGAAAACCATCATTTTACTGTGTTTTTTATGAGTTTGACTTTTAGATTCCACGTATAAGTGATAGTATGCTGTTATTTGTCTTTCTCTGCCTGACTTATCTCTGTATAACTTTGCATAATGTGCTCAGGGTACATTCATGTTGTTTCAAATGGCAGGATATCCTCCTTTCTCAGGGTTGAAGAGTATTTATTAACATTGGTTTTTAAAAAATAACAAAAATAACTTTGTAGTCTTCAATGAACCCTCAGTGGTGTCTGGATCCGCAAAGCTTGAAAATGACTAAAATTTCAACCTGAAGTTTTTTGGTTAATTTTATTTATTCTTGGACATTATCTTGCCCATTTTCCTTCTTCTCAGTACCCATGTCTCTCTGTCCACCTTTGTGACACTATCTCAGTGCACAACTCTATGTGGGGAGCTCCTAGTACATGTGAAAATCTGATCACTGCCAGTTAGGTTAAATAAGGAAAAGACATTTCACTAACGTAACAATCATAACATGATTTTTTGGTAGTGAATCAATAAAGTGGAGGTCTTAGGATATCATTTGGGGCATTGGGGTGTCTGTGGAGAAAGATTTCTTAAATTTCCTTGCATATTTCTCTTCCTTTCTCATCCTATTCTTAGGAATGACCCATTCAAGCTCTTATTACCTCTCAAAGTGATAATCAGTAGTTTGCCTTCCTTTCAAAACCTAGCAAGTAGAATATATTCCAAATTCTGTTGTCAGGTAAAACTCCTAAAACATAATTATGATCTTGCCAAGCCTTAATGGCTTTCCTTTGGAAGTGACTAAATCCACAGTTCCTTGGCTTGGCTTCCTAGGTCTTCTCTGACCTGGCCCCAAAATCTGATGTATTTTACCTGGAGGCCTTCATGATTCATATTGTTCCTGGAGTATTTCACCACAGATGCCAAATGCCAGTTGTTCAGACCCTGTTTATCTTTTGTGACTCTTCTAATGTGAAACATCTTCAGAGTCCTTCTGTGACTTCCTTAGGTGGGTGTCATGCTATCTCCATAGCACCTTGTCTGTATTTCTTGTATGACACCAATTATGATCAGCTTACTGCTAAAGTTGCTTATATGCATGTCTTCTTTATCTTACTAGAATAACTCCTTGAAGACAAATTCTGTGTCCTCATGAGTTCCTAAAAAACTTGTATATAAACGGTGCTTAATAACTGTATGTTAAGTAAAGATAGCCAACTTAAATCGAGCATTTACTTTGTGTTCTAGGAATTTTACGTATTTTGTCTCTTTTAACCATCACAACAGTTTTAGGATGGATGTCTTGTTAATATTCCCATTTTACAAATGAGGAAGTTGAGGCATAGAGCATTTAACTAACTCATTATTGCACCACAAGTAAGTGGTGGGGCCAGGATGCAATCAAGATAGACTCCAGAGCTTGCCCTATCATCACAGTATTCTGAATGATCTATTGGACAAATACCTGAATGAGTGCATGGATGAGAATCATTTTATAGCCTTTGGGCTATGATGCAATGGCTTCTAAAAGCAACTGAATGAATCCTAATCATGGTAATTTTCTAATAAGATTTTATTACAGAAGTTTCTTTTTTGTGTGGCAATGGCCCAATCTGAACCCTAAATAAAAGTTAAGTATGGACAAAATTCCTGTGACCTCACACCCCACACTTAGAATACAGATGATAACCCACACATAAATAATAGACTTCTTTTTCTGTCCCTTTCTCTCTGTCTCCTTTTTTCTTTCCCTATTGTCACCTGGCATTTTTAAAACAGCATAGTATTTAAAAAATTATTTATTTTGTGTAGGATGTTTCCAGGCAAGTTATCTTTAAGTAGCAATGAGTGCAGTGATTTGGAGTACCTAGCAAGATTGGCATTTTGGTCCAACTGCCTTTTGTCTGTTTTCAGTAGCTATTAATGGAGTAACTGGAAAGCAACAGAACTGCTACAGTGTGCTCTGGCCCTGTATGACTTCTGCAAAGGTCATGCTGTTGTATGAGTCTTCTTAAGAATTCTGGACTTTTTTTTTTTAAGATTTTATTTATTTATTTGACAGAGTGAGAGGCAGCGAGAGAGGGAACACAAGCAGGGGGAGTGTGAGGGGGAGAAGCAGGCTTCCCGCTGAGCAGGGAGCCCGACAGGGGGCTCAATCCCAGAATGCTGGGATCACGACCTGAGCCGAAGGCAGATGCTTAATGACTGAGCCACCCAGGAGCCCCAAGAATTCTGGACTTTTGCAGCAGGAATGGAGGATAAACTCAAAGGCTTGGGCATTACTAGCTGTGTGTGAAGCATGTGTTTATATAGTGTGTTTCGTATAGTAGCAGCAATACAAAGCAAGCAGACCTTTCTTGATGTTGTGTAGTACACTTCAGATTAATATGAAAGAACTCAGTGGCAAGAAAAAGCATAATAAATTATGGCAACCGAAAGAGAAGAACCATCCACCCTGATCATTGCCCCTACAGCTTCATCATAAAAATAGTTTGAGAAGGGAAGGGGTGGGACAGGATAAGTAAACTGGCCTTAATCCAACTGAGGTGAAGGATTGCCCTTCAATCCATATGAGGCTTATTTTTGGCAAAAAAGCAGAGCTTGGCTTTTGCAGCCAATTACCATGCCACAGAGGAGCAGCTGCTCACTCCTGGAGAGCTGTCAGCCCCAGGAAGTCCTTGAAAGAACTGGTGACTCTTTCTGCTCGTACAGATCAATTCTTACCATTACTTGGGGCATTAGAGATGATATGGTTTGCAAAATAGGATCATACTGTAATACTACTGTGTTTACAAATGAAGGATGGTACAAATTTATGACCTTTTATTTCTTTTCCTTTTCTACGTAGGCTGGCTTAGGTTTTGCCAGTTCATTAGTTACTATGTAGTGGAGAACAACTGAATTGAATTCCCAGCTTTTAGCCACAGAGTTATTAAACCAATTTTAAAAATTTAGACTTATAAGTTGATCATTGACAGTTGAGGCATCAACCACATGCCAGGTATTTCACTAGACTTATTACATACATTATCTAACTTAATTCTTGCAACAAATCTATGGCACAAGCAGAATTCTTGTCCACTTTGGAAATGAAGAAACTCAGGCTTCTATAAAAGGCTAAGAGACTTAAGAAATCACAAGCATTCTAGTGACAGAAATAAGATTTATATCTTTTTGGGTTTTTTTAGATTTTATTTTATTTATTTGACAGACAGAGAGACAACCAGCGAGAGAGGGAACACAAGCAGGAGGAGTGGGAGAGGAAGAAGCAGGGTCCCAGCAGAAGAGCCTGACGTGGGGTTCGATCCCAGAACTCTAGGATCACGCTCTGAGCCAAAGGCAGACGCTTAACGACTGAGCCACCCAGGCGCCCCCAAAATAAGATTTATATCTTAAAAATTATGCTGGTTTTTGGATTTATCTTACAGATAGGTTATTTAGTTAGGCAAAATAATTTCCCACTTTCAAGTAGTATTAATAAGAGAACATAATGTTTACATTCCAAAATAACATATTCAGTTACTATATTGACATGGAGTATGTTGATATAATGCAGTCTCAAGTTCAGAGAGTTTACCCAGGTTCACAGGGCAAAGGACAGAATAGAAGATAGAATGAAAGAATATTAAAATTTTTAATTTTGTTTTAAATGTAGATTGAAAAGTACGGATTCCCTTCTGATCTTACCCTTTCCCCTCGAGAAACCATCCAGCTTTATGATACCATGTTTCAATTCTGGGAAAGCTGGCCCAGGGCCCAGGTAAGTAATAATTACACATTTAATTTGAATTAATTGTATTATAGTGGATGGTAACATTGCTGTTCAGAAAGACAAAGTCTCACCCTTTCTGGTCATATGCATCTAATCTTTTAAAATTATAGGTAGTTTCCAAAATAAAATCACCCCTTCTCAGATCTTCTTGCTAACATATTGTGTTTTACTTTAATGGGGTGTAATGCCATTGAATTCCTGAAGATATTACTTCTTTCAATTTCTGGGATGCTAGGATATTTTAGTCTTCTTTTACATCTTGGATTCATATTCCTTCATTTTCTCATTGTACTCTCCTTTTCTCTTTATGCCCTAGTTGCTGTCTGTTCTCATCTTCTATTTGGTAAAAAGACATTCGATAGTCTGTACTCTCCAGAAGCTTGTAATTCTGTTAAATGAAATGCATAATTGAGAAACATCTTTGGATTTTCTTGCGTGATTTTATTTAATTTTGTGGCATTTCTTTTCAAGGAGCTCGATCCAGAGAAATTCATTCATTTTAAGAATAAAATAGTTGTTAAAAAGTTGGATGCTAGAAAATATGAAGAGAGCTTAAAGGCAGAATTCACAAGTTGGATTAAAAATGGCCATACTGAGGAGGTAATTTCCGCATGTTTTTGGCAAAACCCTATGTTCCTTGTTTTCTTAGTTGCATTGTTGCCATCATCATCATCATCATTATTATTACTATTATTATTTTAGTCTTCAACTTAAAGTTTAGGACTTTAGGCCGAACTGAAAGTCTAGTATTCTGAGATAGAATAGAAAGAGGAAAAGGAAATTGCTCTTTGTTTAATCCTCTGTGCTTTCTCAGTGTGACAACAGACAAGAACAGAGGTGTCACTATCCACAGTCAGTGTTCTTGATGCAGTAAGAGATTGAAATCATAGTAACAGTAGCTCAGAAGAATTTTTTACTCCTTTATCATTTTTGGCTTGGGATTTTTTTCTTTTGTGATTTTTAATTCAATTTGTGGGAACTATTTGTGTATTAAAACCTTCACCTGGGGTCATGTAAGTTTTGCATATTTATATTAAATAAGTTGAGGATGGTCTTTATATTTCAAAGTTTGTTTTATTGTCACACATTGAGGTTTCTCATTTTGGGTGAGTGACATATATTAGACTTTCTCATTTGAGTTTTTTCCATTACATTTTAACTTAAGTAATCTCCTCCCATTCAGAAACATAATTAATTTACATTTTCTTCCATTTATTTTGTCATTTAAAAACATTCAGTTTGAAAGTGGTTTTTTTATACATGCCATGGAGAGAAACTGATTTACCCCAACTTCTGCTGTAGTGGTACCAGCAATCATTTACTGAACAACCTCTTTCTGACTGATTTGTGGTGCCTTACATAAATGCATGTTAAATTGCATATATGTGTGCATGTATATATAGTAATCTTTTTGTTTTTGTTGTTCCATGGTGTATTGATTTGTATATTTCTTTGATGGTTCTTTAAAAAATGTTATATTTTCATAATTATTTTATTATATTTTATTTTAAGGAAGCACAGAAATATAGATTAGACAACTATGAAAATACTTTAGCCAAAAGTAGTAATTCTTTTCTTTATTATGCAGAATTTAAAACTAATAATTTTTTTATTCATTGCTACAGGCCAAAATGGTTCTGAGGAATCTTAGTCCTGAGTCAGTTTCTAGTTCAGAAAACATGATAAGAATGTTTCCACTTCTCGTTGAAAAGCTAAGGCAAATGGAAAAGTTACCGGCATTATTTTTTTTGTAAGTCATTTAATTTAATTAGTTTTTGTTTGTAATTTGTATCAGGCTTATTCTTTTAAGTTGAGGAAAATGACACAAACTTCACTGTTGTAATAAAGTATTCATAACTATTTTTGGTGCTCATTTGTTATCAGAATGCATATTTAAAAAATGCACCTTTCTAGTTCAAAAAATATTTAGTTCTTAAAAAATATCAGTTCTTAAAAAATATTTTTACTTGTGCTATTACAAATTACTACCTTTGAATAGTTTCCTACTCCATTTTTTATCTTTTTACTGTAAACTATTATATTTTTATTTAGGTCTTGTAAATTTCCAGTAACTATTGAGGTTCTTGGCAAAAATAAATTGAATGTTTACACATACAAATATCCCACATAAAATTAAAGTATCCTTACAACATGTTAGCATATTTATTGGTGGGGTATTTTATTGTTTTTAATTCACAGTTATGAGAACTGTAACTTAGAGACACTGCTATCTTGCTAAAGTTTATATGCTATAGCATAAAAATAGCTTAAAATTGAATGTAATCATCCAGTTTTGGTGAGGCATAAGTTATACCAAAATATATTCATTAAATGGATAGTACTCTGTATCCTGGATTAACTTTGATCACATAGTCTGGGATCAGAATAAAATACTTTCTTTATTTTAGAAGATTTTAAACTACTTTCGGTCATGGAAGTTTAAGTAGGCCACGGATATAAACAAACAAACAAACAAATAAATAAAGGTTCATTATCTTGTTCATCTGGCAAAGTTTAATGAAATTTTTTTACACATAAATAGACATATAGTACTGAATCATTATTGGTGATATACATTTAAAATAATGATGATAATTAAACATATGGTTGTGTTTGGAACTTTTGGAGATTGCAATACAATTGTTCCTTTTATCTGTGTTGTTGGGACAAGGAAAATAAATTTCTGAACTACCAAGAAGTTACACAACTCACCTACTTAACTTTAGAGCATGGCTACAGATTTTAGAAACAAACACAATTTTGTGTATCTGAGATATTCCTGAAAGCCTAACTGCAAAATAGAAATCCAAAAATAACTATTTATTGTTCATGCACACGTAAATACTTAAAACATTTAAGAAGTAAAATATTTTCACCCAATGTGTGAAGGAAGTCAAGAGTTACAAACTTCCAGGTAAAAAATAAATAAGTCATGGAGATGTAATGTATAGCATAGCTACTATAGTTAATAATACTGCATTGCATATTTGAAGGTTGCTAAGAGATTAGTTCTTAAAAGTTCTTATCACAAGAAAACAAATTCTGTAGCTATGTGTGGTAACAGATGTTAATTAGGCTGATTGTCGTGATCATGTCACAACATATGCAAATATTGAATCATTCTGGTGTATACCTGAAATTAATATAATGTTGTATGTTAATTGTACTGCAATTAAAAAAAAAGGGCAGGGTACAATAGAATGCATAGTGTTTTGTGCACCTGTAAAAGCTTCTTTGGAAACTATACCTAGGAGCACGATCACTGTATTTTGTAGTACGGGAAAACTAATGCGATAAATGGAACATGACTTTTTTTTCTAATGTGGCTTCTTAACGTATGTCCCATCAGTAGTTCATGAGGTTCCCATTTAGACCTATCATCACAAGCTTGTGGGATTGTCATTCTGTTTCTGTAAAATCATGTCTTGCTACTGTTGTAATTTGCATTACTCTGATCAGTACTGAAGTTGAGCATTTCTTTCAAGTAATGGTCTTTTAACTTTAATTAAAAATTAATGTTTAATTTTGATGCATTAAAATTCATCAACACTTAAAAAAAGGAGAAAATGTTTCACAAAAGCATCATAGATTTAATTTTGCTTGAGGAATTGACTCTTGGCATGTCTTGGAATTTTGGGCTCTCTGCAGAACATACTGTGAAAATCCTTGGTCTTATGCAGTTTGATTTAATCCTAAGTAGCCCCAGATCATCAATAAATCAGGATTTTTTTAGGGCTCAATCTGTACATCTGAGAGCTTATCGAATAATGATTGTCCCTGTCAGCCTTCTCCAGTTTGGTCTCTAGAAAAAAATGTGTGGAGCACGTTTAATGTTTAGTGACACTATCAGTGTGTGCTTAAGAACACACATTTCATGATCAGGCCCAATTGGGATCCTACCTCTGCTCTCAATTAGTATGGCACTTCTAGACAGCTCCTTAATGGCTTTGAACCTTAGTTTCTTTATTTGCAAAACGAGGTGATAAAAATTGTAACGCATAGGGTTGGGGTGAGAATTAAATACAAATAAATTACGAAAGCCCTTAATGCAGTATTACAAAATGATATTGACAGAAGTCCAATCTTGATCACATTCATTCTAAATAGGTTATCAGAGAGACTTAAGAGGAAGAATTATTTCCAAGTGATCTAGATTTTAAACACGAAGTACTATGATGAAAATTATGCCGTTTCATACAGAATGTACACCTAGATGAAGTAAATTGCATTAAAATAAAAAAAGAAGCAACATGATTTCATGACTAAGAACATGGGCTTGGAGGCCAGATTCTGCCACATACAAGCTGTGGAATCGTGGGCAGATCACTTAATCTGTTTATATATATATATCCATTTTCTCATCTACAAAATAGGGATAATAATAGTGTTTTCCTCATAGGGTGATTCTGAGTACAAAATGGTTTAATATATTTATGATTTGGATACTTATATTTATGGTACTTAGAGTAGCGTCTGAAAATAGCATGTTTAAGTGTTAAGTGTTTACTAACTTTATTATTTTATTGTCTACCATATAAAATTTCTTGCCATGTGGCATAGACTGCCATTTATTTAATCCTTACTTTACTAGTATACCAATTTGTTTACTTTTCATCTGGTCTCTGGAAAGAAGTAGTCACAATCCAAAAAGTTAGGGTGAGAACCCAACATTGTCTCCATTCCTGCCTAAGAGCAATATTTTACTGTTTGATCTCATTTATATATAGAATCTTAAAAAGCTGAACTCATAGAAACAGAGAGTAGATTGGTGGTTACCAGGGTCTCAGAGGGTTAGGGATGAGAGAAACGGAGAGATGTTGGTCAGAGGGTACAAACTTCCAGTTATAAGATGAATAAGTTCTGGGGATATAATGCATAGCATGGTGACTATAGCTAACAATACTGTATTTTATCCTTCAAAGTTGCTAAAAGGGTAGATCTTAAATCTTCCCAGAATAACACACAAAAGGCAACCACAGGAGGTGACGGATGTGTTAACTAACCTTATTATGGTAATTTGTGATATGCACAGGTATCAAATCATCATGTTGTACACCTTAAACTTATGCAATGTTACATGTCAATTATATTTCAATAAAACTGGAAAAAAGCAAAGGAGTCTCTAAAATTCACAAAAGATTTGTGAAATCCAAACTTACTCATAAATATATAATGCTAAGGGCCTTTGATTCCATCGGGGGGAGACCTAAATATGAGTGGAATTAAATACAAGAGCAACTACAACAACAATTCAAATAAATAAAAGAGCATAATTCTTTTTTGTTTTTAAACTTCTTTTTCTCATCTTGGTTTTGGGGGGGGGCAATCCATTTTCTGTATATAAATAGAGAAAATCCATTGTTCTCTGTCCCTTACCTGTGGAGTGTCTTACCTACTCTTATAGGAGAAATTTCCATGGGCTGTAATTGCTGTTGCCTCACGGGTAAGGTCTATACAAGGAGGGCAACTTACAGTTTACTGTAAGGTAGTTAATAAGGAGTCTGCTGACCCAGAATACCTTGTGTGCGTATTCAGGATAAAACTCATGAAGTTAGATATTAAAAGCTCAACAGGTATATGTCAGGATGTTAAAAGTAGAAGGAAATATGATTTGAATTTTATTTATGATACTGTTTTCAAGGCAAGTGGTCTTTTCATTTGCTTGTAGATTCAGCTTAAGAGATGTAGAACAAACAGCTCAATGGGTGAGACGTTTCCTGAAGCAAAAGCAGGAGAGACAAAGGCCTCCCGAAGCTGATAAAGAAGCCCATGACATGATTAATAAACTTCGAAAAGTTCAAAAATCCATTGAGAAACAAAAGACAATGTAAGTATTTAATGAAACAGATTAGTGGTTAAAGGGTTAAAATACTCCACAGGTCGAATCAGAAACATACGTTGAATGTGCTACAAAGAAGTTCTAGTTATTGCTTGAACTTATTTGCAAATTGTCTTAATTTGGGTCGGAAAATGGGATAAAGATAAGTGGTCATAATATTTATATACATATTCTTTAGTTGCATAGATGAGTCTCATTTAAGACTTCAAAGAGGCAGGACCACAGCCTATGAGCTTTGGCGGATTATGTTCCTGACATATTTATCCCTCAAAATAAGCATATGTGGGGGCGCCTGGGTGGCACAGTGGTTAGGCATCTGCCTTCAGCTCAGGGCGTGATCCCGGCATTATGGGATCGAGCCCCACATCAGGCTCCTCCACTATGAGCCTGCTTCTTCCTCTCCCACTCCCCCTGCTTGTGTTCCCTCTTTCGCTGGCTGTCTCTATCTCTGTCAAATAAATAAATAAAATCTTAAAAAAAAATAAGCATATGTGACTCCAACTCTCAGTCAGCCCTCAGAACAAAGTCAAAACACGTTGTCTTGGGTCACAACATGGAGGTGTCATTGATTTATCATGATGTCACATAAGTGAACATCGAATGAATTTGAAAATTGAAATGCCGGTGATGGGTATTAAGCAGGGCATGTATTGCATGGTGCACTGGGTGTTATATGCAAGTAATGAATCATGGAACTTTACATCAAAAACTAGGGATGTACTGTATGGTGACTAACATAACATAATAAAAAATTACTATAAAAAAATAAAATGAACATAAATGGATTACACAAATTAAAAAAAAGAAAGAAATGTCAGTTCTATGCTTGCCAGAACTTTGCTTTTGACTCCTCTTCCTTGTTCTCATGTCTAATCCTGGCAACTCTAGTCCAAGATGTTTATTGTCTCCCTATTGTTCTCTCCATCTTATTTGCTGCCTGGTGTAGATGCTCATTATGTCTTCCTTGAATGATTGCAAAGGTCTTCTTTTTAGACTCCAGAGCCTTAGGGTTCACTACTCTCCAGTGTAGCTAACAATTACTCTTGCTAACATTCAAATTGATTAAATTATTCAATGTTCACTATTCTTTCTTCCTTCTTCTTTGCTTCAACGATAAAGTCTAAATTTTTTGGATGTTGTTGGTATGCCAGCAGGTTTTGGGCTTTGCCCTACTTTTCCAGTTTTACTTCCTACCATTCCCCTCTAATAATACTCAGCATTTATGGTTCTTCTTACATGACCTGTTCTTCTACCTCTATGTTTTTCCATGATCTGACCCATCTGCTTTAAGTACACTCCTTTCTGATTGCCCTCAAAGCTTACACTCATAATTTTGCTATCTCTTCTCTGAATCTTGCTGTAATTCCCCAGTTAAATTTAGTAATCTTTTTTTCTGTGTTCCTGTTACATATTCAGTATTTAGTAGATCAGCTATTACAATACACTACTGTTATTTTTCACTTGTCTTTCTTTTTCCTACATTATTAGTATTTTCCTCTTTTCATCTGCAGTGGTCAGCACATTGCTTGGCAGGGAATAGTCATTTCATAAATATTTTTAAATGAATCTGAGCATTCAAACTCAGATATTTCTTCAAAGTAGACATAACTTTTACAGCTCCTCTGATTCAGATTTCTCAAATTCTAGAGCAAGCTGTAATTTGCTGCTGACCTTTCTGCTTATCTTCCCTCTGCCTCTTGTGCTGTTTCCTTGGAAGTAGTGGGAGGTGAAGAGCCCAGACAGGGACAGCGTAGGAAGTATACCAGCCCCCCCTTTTTTAAAGATTTTATTTACGTGTTGGACAGAGAGAGACAGAGAGAGGTAACACCAGCAGGGGGAGTGGGAGAGGGAGAAGCAGACTTCCCGCTGAGCAGGGAGCCCAGTACAGGACTCTATCCCAGGACCCTGGGATCATAATCTGAGCCGAAGGCAGACGCTTAACAACTGAGCCACCCGGGCGCCCCTATAAACCGATCTTTAGACAACTTTTCTTCAGGGCACTAGGAGCCATCATTTCAAATTGGATTAGTGACCAATAATTCAAACTATAAAAATATAAAGGGTGTTTTAATACCTTGTTCAGTACCATCATTATATGGAGGGTAAGAGGGGAGCGTGTGTTTTGGAGAGTACCACTCTGGCCCTCTTCTATCTGCGTCTATTTCTATAATGTTAGGAGTCAATGAATCTTAGGAGGCATGGCCACCTGGAGCTCATTCTCACCCTTTTAAATTCCACGTTATTATGGGGCTATATTTGTCAAGGTGAAGGGGAGAACATATTTTATTTGGCAGTTTGTTACCTTGATTTAAAACTTATAGTTAAACAACAATATGTGGGCCTCCATTAGTACTCTGCCCCATGCTCTGCAAACATTAGGGCCAGGCCTTTCCATAGTCATATTATTCTTCCTTGAGTTAAGTGTAATGTTAGTTGGAGGTGGGATACAAGTGAGCTCATCTTCTCATATTTGGAGTTGTCTTATATTCACAGCTAAGAGAAAAGTGAAAAAAATTAAAGAAAGTGTAAGTGATCTGGGTATCTGTAAAAGGCCATTACACTGAGAGGTAATGGATAATATGGTCTGATGACATAGCCAGGTTTTATGCAACCATGTCTGAAGTAAGATTCCTTGGTAGCACACTCTGAGATGGGGTTACCTCTGTAAGCGATTTACTGAAACGTTGCACTCATGAGGGACCTGCCAGAAAGTGAAGGAAGCAAAAATAAAAGGGGAGGGAGAGAAAGTAAAGAAAATATGCACGGATGTGGGTTTTGCTGGAATATTGCCTGAGCCTCGTCCAATAGGGAGATCTGGGAGCATCACAGAATTGTCCCAGCTTGGATCCAGGTGGCTGATTTTTGTACCTCATATTAGTTAATTATTGGCCTTAGGCTTCTTCCTCTCTCCCAAGAGAGGTTGTAATCTCACAGACATTTCTAGGAAGCTCTTGTCAATTGAGGACAATTCTGCAGGGAACAGTATAGCTGAGAGCCCTTCCTTAGCAACCAAACTCAGAGCTGTTGTAGCCTCTATTACAAGGAGTGAAGGACAATGGCCTGAAATTGGCAATATGGAGCAAGGGGGACTACTTATCTCCAAGACTGGTGTCATGAAGGCTGAAAAAGGAAAAACTATTACCACTTTAGTAAGGGGACATGAGGTCATCTGGGGAGAAATGGATTTGGTAAGAAGGCTACTTACAGGAGGGAGGGAGGAGAATAGGGAAAATATGGGTACATAGGGAAATGTTTACTGAACGACCCCAAGTCCCAGAGGCTAATGAGGAAGTATATTAGGGGAGGAAGTCTGGGTCAAAATAGTACAGATGTATATAGGAGTGAATGTCTGGGTGATGAGGGGATCTGGGAAATCTTGGGCTCACTATGGTAGCCAAATCTGACTATTCATTACTTAAAATTTATTTTTATGAACAGGTATGAAAAAAAGCAGAAAATTCCAAGAAAAATGGATCAAAGGCTAATAATACATGAAGCTGAACATAATAATCTACTCAAGATTTTAAAGAAGAACCTGGAAATCCCTCAGGAGTGCACATATGCTAATCAAAAAGCAATAGACACTGAGGTCGGTGGAATGAAATACTCCTCCAGGAAATGACTTCACTCATCAGCCATTATTTCTCAGTTATAGACACTGTTGAGTGTAATAACTAAATGCAATCTCTAATAGAATAGAATTCTCTCTGTGTGACCTTCTAGTGACACATAACTCTTGAGGGCTCTGCAGAGCATGTCTAAAAAGGACAGGAGAAGTTTTTTAGGTTATTTCTTGCTTGTTAAAAATTAACACCTGAGAGGGTCTGTCCTTTGATTATTTTTTCTTTCACAGAAAGGCTTTTTCACAACCTGAATTCTAGACTTAATCCCTCATACCTCATTTGAATATTTGGGTACATGTAGTTCAATACTCTTTAAATAATGTACACAGAATTTGTCAAAATCAGAAGCTGTCTATATTATAGTTAAAACATTCTACCAAAAGACATTGAAATATCTAAAAGTGGTATGCCATTTTTTCCTTAAAACTTTTTTTTTAATGCAAACAATTCCTGCTTATGGTAGATGAATTTGAAAATACAAATTAGTAACAATAAAAACAATGACATCAATCAGAAGTAATCACTACCCTTCTGGATGAAGCTTTTATATCTTTTTCATTTGTGACTCACACAAACAGTTCTGTTGTATACTTTTTTGGGGGAGTAAACTTCATAGTTTCTTCCTTTTTAATAACCATGAATTTACATCATCATTTGAATAGCTCCTCAATATTCCATTGTATGGGTGACTATACAACTGTCTTCTGCTTTTGGATACTTAGGGTTTGTTGGGGTTTTTTTTCTCTTTCTTCCTTTCTTTCTTTTTCTTTCCTTCCTCCCTTCCTTCCTCCCTTCCTTCCTTCCTTCCTTCTTCTTTTCTCCTTCTCATAAGCAATGTTTATCTTTGTACATAGAACTCTCTACACAAGTGGATTTCCCCCTTGTGAGAGAATGGTTATTTTTTAGGCCATTCGTGACTGATTTACAGTGAGAAGTAAGTACTCTCAGACCATATGGGGTAAGGAGCCCTCTCTGCCTTCCTGGAGAAGTCTGTCTGTCTGTCTGTCTGTCTCTCTTTCTCCTATCCCTGGGGAGAACTTGTAAGGCTCCAGTAGAGAACTGACTTCCCTCAGGCAAGAGCAGATCATACCTCACACTTCCTCTGGGTGTTTATCTACTGTTTTGTCAGTACGATTTATCCCTGAAGTGGGGTGAAACAGTGAGAGACAGCTGTTCAAAGATTTGGGAATATTTCCTATAGTTACTGTTGCTGCCGTAAAATGTTCTTCGTACTCATGTAGAATCAATTTCAAGCAGTTGCTCCATTTAGTCAAACTATTATATAGTATGTTACTTTCTTTAAATATTTTATTCTGATTTAAGTTAAACTTAGATAAATGATCAAAATCCCTAATACTCTTATTTCTTTCAGACTTTGCAGATGGTGTTCGATCGAGTAAAATTCTCAAGAAAAGGTGCAGTGCTGAAGGCTTTGGCAGGAAGGGGTATTGGATATCATCACAGCTCTTTAAGCTTCAAAGAAAAACAGTTAGTTGAGATACTTTTTCGGAAAGGATTTATTAGGGTAGGTAAATTTTTTCATTCTAAAATTGAAGCTGTGTCAGTATGAAAGTGAATGTCCATGAGAGGGGAAAATAGTAACTTTTTTTCCTCATCTAATTATATCTTTTACTTATTTATTTTTTTTACAACTCATGATGTCACTGCATATTCTTCCATCTCATTTAATTGAGGGGGGGTTTGAAATTTATCATTTAGTTTATCTCTTTTTCTAGAATTAAAATATTCCCTAAACAGATACTTTTCCAAATATTTCTGTAATGCAGTATACCTATTATGATCTTGGAACAACAATTCCTTGCTTTTTCATTTATAATATCTAGGGAATTTTATCAGCTGTTCATGTAATTTTTCTTACAGACATCCTTTTGCGGGCTTACAGGACACTTATAATAGGTTTTGGTCAAATCTTTTCTCAATGTAATAGCTGAAGTAAGAGCAACAATGTATCACTTCCTCAGGGCCCCCTGCGTATTTTGGCAGTTTTTATTTGAGTCACTCCTAAAAGCTCTCTCCCCATCACTGACAGTGCACAAGAGGAAGATTACCTTAAACAACTTGAAAACCAACCCCTATTATGCTTTATTTAGTATGTTACATGACGATGCATGGGGATAGATTGGATAAATCTACAATGAGGATTAATATAATTTCTTATTTTAGATCTTGAGTAATATTTAAGAATAGCCTCTGAGTTTTTAAAATTACCTGTATCAGATTTTTTGTATAATGTATATTAAATTCGTATATGCGAGAGAGAGCACAAAAGCAGGGGGTTGGAGAGAGAAGAGAGAAGATACTACTGTAGGTAGTATTTTTTTTTAAGATTTTTATTTATTTTAGAGAGAGAGAGAGCACAGAGGGAGAGGGAGTGGGTGAAGCAGACTTCCCACTGAGCAGAGAGCCTGATGTGGGGCTCGGTGTGGATCATGACCTGAGCTGAAGGCAGACGCTTAACTGACTGAGCCACCCAGGTGCCCCTCTAGTTATTGACTTTTAAAGTAAATAAGTAACTTGTTATTAGGTAAGAGAAAAGCTAAGCAAAGTTGTTAATAATATATTTTGGTTTTTATCCAGATTAAAAATTACCTTTTAACTTTCTTCCACATTTTGCCTTCAGCTCGGGTCTTGATCCTGGGGTCCTGGAATTGAGCCCTGAGTCTGGCTCCCTGCTTGGCAGGGAGTATGCTTCTCCCTTCTGCCCCTCCTCTCTCCTCAAGCTATCTCTCTCTCAAATAAATATAATCTTTTTTAAAAAAAGGTCAATAACTAGAGACAAAATTTTCTACATGCTTATAAATTGAGGAAAAGACACACACCTATTTTGACGGGCTTATCTTTTGTCTAAAATAGTATATGTTAAATACTAGTGCTTAATTACTGTTAGTTTAATGAATGAATAATTAGGTCACTCTAGAAAAGGCATTATGGAAATAATAATAGCTTTGTTATAGAGAACACATTTTGAAGAAAGGTATTTATTCTACTTAAGGTATAAATTTAATGTTCTTTTCCCATTTTTGTTTTTATTAAAGAACTTTAGAAAAATAGATAATAAAGGATGTGTTTCATTTTCACAGATGTATAGATCTCAGTTACAGAATAATTAGAGAAAATGATTAAACATTAACACTAAGCCATGGCATATATGACAATCAATGTAAAGAGAAAGAGAGGGCCATTAGAAATACCCAACATTATATGAGAAAATGAGCAAATATGGATCATTTAAGAAACTTAAAATTTGCCCTACTCCCTTTTTGGTCATTCAGGAGGGGCGGAATGAAACTGTGGTTTTCCCTTATTACAAGATATGTTATCTCCATAGAAATAACCTTCACAAATACATTGTAGGGGAGGGAGTAGGCAATTGCCAAGAAGAGGGTTTGTAAAAGTATTATTACCCTGCCACGAGGAAATTCCCTTTTTTAGTCATTCATTAAGAAATAGTTACTGAATACCTGTCACATGCCAGGTGCTCTTGTCAGTGTGGGGATACAATAGCGAATAGGGCATCTCTGTCTTTCTCACCGGGGTTCGATTGAAGTGCAGAGAGTTTCAGTAACTATATGGCATTCTACTGAAATGCTATTTCATGAAGAATTGTTTTATTCTCTTTCTAGGTGGTGACAGCTACTGGGACACTTGCTTTAGGAGTCAACATGCCTTGTAAATCTGTGGTGTTTGCTCAAAACTCAATCTATCTGGATGCTTTAAATTACAGACAGGTATTGCAATATGCATACACTCACTATTGCATTATGAAAATATGGCCATAAAATGGTAAAAAACGTGAGCTGTTAGTTTATGAACATATTGCAGTTCATGTACTAGCACACCTTGACATTCATTCATGCCTGACTGTCTTGTTTAGCTGTGGTACAGGGGTAGGCACATGAGCACAGAATTATGTGGCCATCACCAACCAGATATGTGACTTTGGGTGAGATATTTGAACTGCCTGATGCTTTTTTCCCTATTTCCAGAGTAGTGGTGACAATTACTATCCCACAGCATTTGCAAGAAAAATGAAGTTATTTGTAAGAAAGATACATATCAAAGGTGCTAGATAAACATTGACGCGTTCGTTTCCTGTGCACATTATCTATTTTTCTAAAGTTCTTTGCAGTCTGGAGTTAATACTTCTGTCTTCTTTGCTCCCAGTACACAATCTATTATCAAGCCCACTTCATTATTCTTCTACATGTGCTGGTATTTGATTTTTGCCTTACAATTTCTTTATTTTTTTATAATAATTTTTTGTTATGTTATGTTAGTCACCATAATGTATACCCTTAGTTTTTGATGTAGTGTTCCATGATTCATTATTTGTGTATATCACCCAGTGCACCATGCAATATATGCCCTCCTTAATAACCATCACAGGCCTATCCCAGTCCCCCAGCTCCCTCCCCTCTGAAGCCCTCAGTTTGTTTCCCAGAGTCCTAGTCTCTCATGGTTCATTCCCCCTTCTGTTTACACCCCTTCATTCTTCCCTTCCTTCTCCTACCGATCTCCCTGCTATTTCTTATGTTCCATGAGTGAGTGAAACCATATGATAATTGTCTTTCTCTGCTTGACTTATTTCACTTTGCATAGTCTCCTCCAGTCCTGTCCATGTTGCTGCAAATGTTGAGTAATCGTTCTTTCTGATGGCTGAGTAATATTCCATTGTATATATGGACCACATCTTCTTAATCCAGTCATCTGTTGAAGGGCATCTCGGCTCCTTCCACAATTTAGCTACTGTGGACGATGCTGCTATGAACATTGGGGTGCATATGGCCCTTCTCTTCACTACGTCTGTATCTTTGGGGTAAACACCCAGTAGCGCAATTGCTGGATCATAGGGTAGCTCTATTTTTAACTTTTTAAGAGACCTCCACACTGTTTTCCAAAGTGGCTGTACCGACTTGCATTCCCACCAACAGTGTAAGAGGGCTTCCCTTTCTCCACATCCTCTCCAACAATTGTTGTTTCTTGCCTTGTCAATTTTTGCCATTTTAACTGGCGTAAGGTAGTATCTCAGTGTGCTTTTGATTTGAATTTCCGTGATGGCTAATGCTTTTGAACATTTTTTCATGTGTCTGTTAGCCATTTGTATGTCTTCATTGGAAAAGTGTCTGTTCATATCTTCTGCCCATTTTTTGATTTGATTATTTGTTTCTCATGTATTGGGTTTGAGAAGTTCTTTGTAGATCTTTGATACCAGTCCTTTATCTGTAGTGTCATTTGCAAATATATTCTCCCATTCCGTGGGCTGCCTCTTAGTTTTTTTGACTGTTTCCTTGGCTGTGCAGCAGCTTTTTGTCTTGATGAAGTCCCACAAGTTCATTTTTTCTTTTGTTTCTCTTGCCTTTGGAGATGTGTCATGAACAAAGTTGCTGTGTCCAATGTCAAAGAGGTTGCATCCTATGTTCTCCTCTAGGATTTCGATGGATTCCTGACTCACATCGAGGTCTTTCATCCATTTGGAGTTTATCTTTGTGTATGGTGTGAGAGAGTGGTCAAGTTTCATTCTTTTGCATGTAGCTGTCCAATTTTCCCAGCACCATTTATTGAAGAGACTGTCTTTTGTCCACTGGATGTTTTTTCCTGCTTTGTCAAAGATTAGTTGCCCAGAGAGCCGAGGGTCCATTTCTGAGTTCTCTCTTCTGTTCCATTGGTCTATGTGTCTGTTTTTGTGCCAGTACCATGCTGTCTTTGTGATCACAGCTTTGTAGTATAGCTTGAAATCCAGCAACGTGATGCCCCCAGCTTAGTTTCACCTTTTCAACAATCCCTTGGTGATTCGGGGCCTTTTCTGGTTCCACACAAACTTAAGGGCTGTTTGTTCCAGTTCTTTGAAAACTGTCATTGGTATTTTGATTGGGGTGGCATTGAAAGTGTAGATTGCTCTGGGTAGCATAGACATTTTAACTATGTTTATTCTTCCGATCCATGAGCATGGAATATTTTTCCATCTTTTTCTGTCTTCTTCAATGTCTTTCAAGAGTGATTTGTAGATCTATATTCTATAGATCCTTTACCTGTCTGGTTAAGTTAATTCTGAGATAACATATGATTTTTGGTGCTATTGTAAATGGAATGGGTTCCCTAATTTCTCTTTCTTCAGTCTCATTGTTCGTGTCTAAAAATGCAACTGATTTCTGAGCATTGATTTTGTATCCTGCCACATTACTGAATTGCTCTATAAGTTCTAGTAATTTGGGGGTGGATTCTTTTGGGTTTTCCATATAGAGTATCATGTCATCTGTGAAGAGAGACAGTTTGAGTTCTTCTTTGCCGATTTGGATACATTTTATCCCTTTTTGTTGTCTGATTGCTGTTGCAAGGACTTCTAGTACTATGTTGAATAATAATGGCGAGAGTGGGCATCCTTGTCATGTTCCTGATCTTAAGGGAAAGGCTTTCAGCTTTTCCCCATTGAGAATTATGTTCGCTATAGGGTTTTCATAGATGGTTTTTACGAAATTGAGGAATGTACCCTCTATCCCTACACTCTGAAGGGTTTTAATCAGGAAAAGATGCTGTATTTTTTCAAATGCTTTTTCTGCATCAATTGAGAGGATCATATGGTTCTTGACTCTTTTCTTGTTGATATGATCTATCACACTGATCGATTTGTGAATGTTGAACCACCCTTGCATCCCAGGGATGAATCCTACTTGGTCATGATGGATAATCCTTTTAATGTACTGTTGGATCCTATTAGCTAGGATCTTGTTGAGGATTTTGGTGTCCATATTCATCAGGGATATCAGCCTGTAATTCTCCTTTTTGATGGGGTCTTTGCCGTTTGAGGATCAAGGTAATACTGGCCTCATAGAATGGGTTTGGTAGTTTTCCTTCTGTTTCTATTTTTTGAAACAGCTTCAGGAGAATAAGTATTATTTCTTCTTTGAATGTTTGGTAGAATTCCCCAGGGAATCATCAGGCCCCAAACTCTTGTTTTTGGGGAAGTGTTTTTTTTTTTTTTTTTACGATTTTATTTATTTATGTGACAGAGAGACAGCCAGCAAGAGAGGGAACACAGCAGGGGGAGTGGGAGAGGAAGAAGCAGTCCCCCAGCAGAGGAGCCCGATGTGGGACTCAATCCCATAACGCCGGGATCACGCCCTGAGCCAAAGGCAGACGCTTAACGACTGCACCACCCAGGCGCCCCTTTGGGGAAGTTTTTGATCACTGCTTCAATCTCTTCATAATTAATCGGTCTGTTTAAATAATCAATATCTTCCTGTTTCAGTCTTGGTAGTTTATAGGTTTCCAGGAGGGCATCCATTTCTTCCAGGTTGTTTAATTTAGTGGCATAAAGCTGTTGATAAAAGTTGCTAATGATCCTTTCTATTTCATTGGTGTTGGTCGTGATCTCTCCCCTTTCATTCATAATTTTATTAATGGGTCCTTTCTCTATTCTTTTGAATAAGTCTGGGCAGTGGCTTATCGATCTTCTTTATTCTTTCATAGGACCAGCTTCTAGTTCTGTTCATCTGCTCTACTGTGCTCCTGGTTTCTAATTCATTGATCTCTGCTCTAATATTCATCACCTGCCTTCTCGTGTGTGGGTTAGGCCTGTTCTTCTATTCCAGCTCCAGTTTCTTGAGGTGATAATATAAAAACTACATTTTTAATTTTTCTCTTCTTTTGAGTGAGGCTTGGATGGCTATGTATTTTCCTCTTAGGACCGCCTTTGCAGTATCCCATAGGTTTTGGATTGATGTGTTTTCATTTTCATTGGTCTCCAAAAATTGCTTAATCTCCTTCTTAATTCCCTGGTTTACCAATCATTCTTGAGCAGGATGGTTCTTAGTTTCCAAGTGTTTGAGTTTCTTCGAAATTTTTCCTTGTGATTGAGTTCCAGTTTCACAGCATGGTGGTCTGAGAATATGCAGGGAATAATCTCAGTCTTTTGGTATCGGTTGAGACCTGTTTTGTGACCCATTATATGGTCTATTCTGGACAAAGTTCTATGTGCATTTGAAAAGAATGGGTATTCTGTTGTTCTGGGGTGTAGTGTTCTGTATATATCTATGAGGTCCATCTGGTCCAGTATGGCATTCAAAGCTGTTGTTTCTATCTTGATTTTCTGCTTAGGTGATCTGTCTATTGCTGAGAGCAGAGTGTTGAAGTCCCCTACTATTAACATATTATTATCTATATGTCTCTTTTTTCTGGTTAAGAGTTGGTTTGTATATCTAGCTGCTCCCCTGTTGGGGGCATAGATATTTATAATTGTCATATCCACTTGTTGGATACATCCTTTAAGAATAATATAGTGTCCTTCTGTATCTCTAACTACAGTCTTTAGTTTAAAATCTAATCTGTCTGATATGAGAATTGCTACCCCAGCTTTCTTTTGAGGTCCATTGGCACAAAAAATGGTTTTCCATCCTTTCACTTTCAGTCTGGATGTACGTTTAGGTTCAAAATGAGTCTCTTGTAGACAGCAAATGGATGGGTCATGTCTTTTTATCCAATCTGCAACCCTGTGGCGTTTATGGGAGCATTTGGTCATTCACATTGAGAGTGATTATTGAGAGATATGATTTTAATGATGTCATGTTGCCTGTGAAGTCTTTGTTTCTATAGATTGTAAATTTCTGTTCTGTATCACTCTTGGGGCCTTTTTACTTTTATAGAACCCCCTTAATATCTCATGTAGGGTTGGTTTGGAGGTTATGAATTCTTTCAATTTCTGCCGATGCTGGAAGGTCCTTATCTCTCCATCAATTCTGAATGATAGCCTTGCTGGATAAAGTGTCCTTGGTTGCATGTTCTTCTCAGTTAGAGCTTTGAAAATACCTTGCCAACCCTTCCTGGCCTGCCAGGTCTCTGTAGACAGGTCTGACGTTATTCTGATATTCTTCCCTCTGTACGTAAGGATTTTCTTCCTCCTGGGCGCTTTCAATACTGTATCCTTGGATCTAGTATTTGCGAATTGCACTATGATGTGACATGGTGTAGGTCTGTTCTCATTGATCTTGGGAGGGGTCCTCTCTGCCTCTTGGACATGAATGCTTGTTTCCTTTGCCAGATTAGAGAAGTTCTCAGCTACAATTTGTTCAAATATCTCTTCTAGACCTCTCTCTTTCTCCACCCCCTTGGGGATGCTGATGATTCTGACATTGGAACGTTTCATTGAGTCAATAATCTCCCGTAACCTGCATTCTTGAGATTGAATTTTTTTGAGCCAAGTTTCCATTTTTACTTTCTCTTCTACCATCCCATCCTCTAATTCACGAATTCGTTCTTCTGCCTCATTTACGCTGGCTGTCAGAGCGTCTAGTTTAGACTGCATTTGATTCATAGCATTTTTAATTTCTTCCAGATTCTTTCCCATTTCCGCCCTTAGAGATTCTATATTCTCGTTAATATTTTCGTTAATATTTTTTTCAAGCCTACACATCATCTTGACCATTGTTACTCTGAACTCCATTTCTAATAATTTGGTTATATCCATATCCATCAGTTCTGTGGCAGAGGCCACAGACTCATTGTGTTTTCTTTGCTGGGGGAGATTTCTCCTTCTCGTCATTCTGATGAGGAGAGGTTGCAGGGATGCCCAGAGCCCAAATTATTGACCAGGAATGGGGCAGTGTGCACTTGTTTTATAGGGACCTTAGGGATGTGGGCTTCTTGATTTTTCAGCCTGCCTTCTGGGGGAGGGGCCTGCCTCGTTGGTACTCAGGCAACCCTGTTTGGGTAGAGTCACCCCGTCCCCTGTGAAGGGGGTGGGGATGGGCACAATGTGAGCTGGTATTTCCAGGCTTTTGTTCTCTGGCGGCTTTCCCTGGAGGTTTTCTGTGCCTCTTCTGAGAATCAGAGCAGCAGTGGCCGTATCCTAGCCTCTGTCTCAGAACAGAGAGATCGCAGTCTGCTCTCCACTGAGCCCTCCTGGCCACTTTAACTCTGTTTCTGTCGGTGCTGCTAAAAACCCTGCAGTGTCCTGGGTCGTGCGCCCCACAGCCACTCTCCCAGGCCTCATTTCCAGGGCCGGCAGGTTTCTGTCCTTTGTGCTTCTAACACTGCCAGCTGCCCCCAGTTCCTGCTCACGTTCCTGAGCTCCCTGATTCAGTGTGGTTCGCACACGCTCCAGAGCGCCAGTTTTCAGTCTGGTTGCGCACGTGCTCGCGAGCTCCCGGTCAGTCTGGTTCCAGTGAGTGCTCTGGAGCTCCGGTTTTCAGTCTGGTTGTGCGCGCGTTCCCGGGCTCACGGTCTCAGTCTGCTTTCTCGTGGATGCCGGTCCGCGAGTCCGGCCCGCTCCCCATTGCAGGTGGCTAGTGCTCCCGGTGCTCGAATGCCACAGCTCCCTCCCCCTTCTGTTTATCTTCTGATATCTGTGCATGGATTCACAGCTCCCCATTTCGTACCTCAATACTCAGCGCTGGAGATGTTCGTTAGTAGAGAACCAGATGTATCTTCCTACGTCTTGGGCTGATTTCATGGGTGTTAAGGATTGTCCAGCCCCATTCAGGGGACCAGCTGAAAAAAGGGTCCCCTACTCCTCTGCCATCTTTCCCCCCCCTCCTGCCTTGCAATTTCTGTCTTCACTATCTCTCATCAGACATTCCTGGCCTTGTATTATTAAAACGGTTCTTTTGATTTTCAATTCTTCTTACTTTGCTATGTCCTATATACAATACAGTTTGTCTTCATATAGCTTCCCTGCTAGGGAGTATTTGATGAATATTTCTGCTAGCAGCATCAAACTTAGGTATCAGCCAACATTCAAGTTTTTATCAAAATGCCCCCCTCTCTTTCTCTCTAAACACTCACTTCTTATTCTTGTAGGACTTGTTCCTATCCAATGCAACACCCCTCTTATTTCCCACAACTTTACCAATGCCTGTCCTTCTGATCTCCCCTCCTGGGGCTGTGTTCTGCATGAGCGCTCCTCTCCAGTATCGTCTCTGGGAATCATATAGTTAGGGTTCTCCAGGACCCTATGTGTTATGACGTTTCAGATGATGAACTTGGGAGTCAAAATGCCAGGGTGTGAGTTGGATCTTCCACTTTCTGGTGTTTGACTATAGACAAGTTTCTTCTATCTGTCATGTCCCTATTTCTACATTGTAAAATGGAGATAATGATTACGTTTATGTCATACAGTTGGTGTGAGGTCTGTATAAAAACAGTTCAAAGGATTTAGCACATTCTAAGCACTTAATATATGAGAACTAGTACAACTTCTATAAAGAAAGAGTTTGTTTTCTACAAGTAGAATTTCTGAATTTTATTTTACTCATGTATTCCTCAATTTGTGCACAATTTTTTTGGTGATCTGTAATGCAACACACTGGTGTGTGAGAACAGAATGAGGGAAAGGAAGTGGGAAAGGAGAGAATTGGTGTAATTAGTTCAGCTATAAGTGAATTTGAAATTGGGGTCTAGTCTTTTTCATCTATATATCATGATATAAATATATAGCACAATTTTTGGCATGAAATAAGTACATAATAATGATGAATGTCTCATTCTTAGCTCTGTCTTAGCCATGGTAAATTTCCTAAGTGCTACACCGTTGGATTTTAGTTTCAGGTTATTTAATGCTTGAACATATGCACGATTTACTTGCTCCAACCCTATGGAAAAGGCTCAACTGTGTGATGGAGAAAGTATTTAGGGAAATATTACTTTGTGATTCTCTTCTGTTTCCAGATGTCCGGACGTGCTGGAAGACGAGGTCAAGACCTGCTGGGAGATGTATATTTCTTTGATATTCCATTGCCCAAAATAGAAAAACTCATTAAATCCAATGTTCCTGAACTGAAAGGACAGTTTCCTCTCGGCATTACCCTGGTCCTGCGACTCATGCTGCTGGCCTCCAAGGGAGATGACCCAGAGGATGCCAAAGCAAAGGTACTATGCTTGACATTTTCTGACGTAGAGTCTTCACTACTAGCTTGGCTGTGGTTAGGTTTGCTCTTCTTTAGAAGTCTATAGCAATAACTTTTCAGTTTCATCAGTTTTGTATGCTTTGCAATGTCTTGCATAGTATAGGGTTGGTGCAGAGTGGGAGAATAATAATTCGTTTTGTTTGTCTCTTCTATCAGTCATAGAATTTGTGCTGGATGGGCATTTGGAATTAAAGATTACTTTTTTCATGTGTGATCGATGTTGCCCTATAGTAGTTAAAGGTGCTGGCTATCGATTTTATTTTATTTTATTTTATTTTATTTTATTTTATTTTATTTTTAAAAGATTTTACTTATTTACTCAGAGAGACAGAGAGCATAAGCGAGGGAAGGGGCAGAGGGAGAGGGAGAGAGAGTCTTAAGCAGTCTCTTCAGAGCACAGAGCCTGACACGGGGCTTGATCTCATGACCCTGAGATCATGACCCAGCTGAAATCAAGAATCAGATTTTCAACCCACTGAGCCACCTAGGCACCACTGGCTGTAGATTTTAGAAGATCTGGGTTAGATTCCATTTTCAAAAGGAACAGGATTTGTTGTGATCATTTGGTAATAAAAGAGTTTATTTTTTGTAAAAAACAAAGTAACCCAAATTCACCAAAGAGTATTTAGATAATGCAAAAGGCTGAAAGAAAGCAAAAACCGTACCAGGTTTCATTGTCCAAAGACAGTCATATTATCATTTTGGTAATTTGACCTAGGTGTACATTTGGTTTTCAAACACTGATATATTTGATTAGACATTGATTGATACGATTGTAAACTTTTCCTGAAGTTTTTGCTGAGATAAATATTTTGTGTCTAATGTCATGATGAAAAATTTAAAAATCATAATGAAACAATTTGGTTTTCATCCTTACGAAGATGCATTGTTTTTTTATATTGATTAGTATACCAGATTAAATCAGAAACGGTTTGTCGATGTGAGGAATCTTTCAGGCCTTTCCTGATGAGTTGGCCTGGTGTTGCTGATGGTCTTACAGAGCAGGCACGTATCCTTTAAGACCAAACTTCCCCATTTCTGTACTAATTTTTACTTCTGTGTAAGAGAGAAGACTACATCTTTTAGCAAGCTTTTAAAGATTTTTAAAGAAAGGTTATTGGAGTGGTTTATTTTCTTTGCCGTGGCATATTTGAGAAAATCTGTCTGTAATCTTTCGACATAAAAGGCTCGAATACAGAATAAAATTCTTAGAATATTCTCTTTACTCATCACATCAAACTAAGTTTCATTTCCTCTTGCATGTACTGTTACAGTGGAGTAGAGTCTTTTACTCTTCCCTAGTGGAGCCATGTAATTCCTGTTTTCTTGTAGTTAATTTGATTTTTTTCTGCCTATGTATTTATATGACTCTTTTAAAAAACTCCTTATATTTCAAATTCTTTTCCCCAGGATTTTCTGTTTTGTGGGTCATTTTTTTTTTTTAAGAGTTTTTTAATTTATTTGACAGAGAGAGAGACAGCCAGCGAGAGAGGGAACACAAGCAGGGGGAGTGGGAGAGGAAGAAGCAGGCTCCCAGCAGAGGAGCCTGATGTGGGGCTCGATCCCACAACGCCGGGATCACGCCCTGAGCCGAAGGCAGACGCTCAACGACTGAGCCACCCGGGCGCCCCTGTGGGTCATTTTTTAAGTTGATGTTTTAGTTATATGCTGAGAACTTTGAATCTTCATGCTTACATGAAGCATGCTCATAGGAAGATTCATGCTCAGTTTTTAAAATTGTGGTGAAATAAAAATAATATAAAATTTACCATCTTAACCATTTTTTAAGTGTACAATTCAGTAATGTTAAATACATTGCATTGTACAGTGCTCAAGTAGTTTTGGAACTAAGAAGAAATTTCTTGAATTAGATCTTTCATATTTGCTTCTGTTTTCATTTGTTCAATTTCTTTTTAGGAAGAGTCATAATTTTTAAATCAAAAATTCTTTATCTGTACTCCATTGCTATGTTTTTCTTCATTATGAGAGAACAGGTGAAGTTTATCTTTCACATTGATGATGCTGCTCTCCAGAGTTTCAGTTCTGCTCTTTAGTAATACACATTGTGGATTTTATTTTTTTATTTTTTTATTTTTTTTAAAGATTTTATTTATTTATTTGACAGATAGAGACAGCCAGCGAGAGAGGGAACACAAGCAGGGGGAGTGGGAGAGGAAGAAGCAGGCTCATAGCGGAGGAGCCTGATGTGGGGCTCGATCCCATCACACCGGGATCACGCCCTGAGCTGAAGGCAGACGCTTAACCACTGTGCCACCCAGGAGCCCCACACATTGTGTATTTTAAATCTACTACTGGAATTTTAATTTTCCTGAAATTCTTCACTATTTTTAATATCACTGTTTCACATATTAATAAAGTATTTTTTAATGTCAGTTTATAATTGTCCATTTACTTTATGCTATTTTGCCTTGTCTTGTAGAGACAAGTCTCATATCTTAAGGCATCCATTGCAGATGCCAAATAATTTTCCAAAAATTTTTTTGCTGCACAAAGAAAATAATTTTTATAGGTCATCTCCCCCCCCCCTTTTTTTGTTTAAGGAGTAAAAGCCAATGTCCTTATGATGGTTCTGCAGAGCCTGATCCCTGATTATCTTGTTGAACTAACCTCTTCCTGCTCTCCCACATGAGCCTACTACTGGCTCTGTGGATATTTCAGGTACATTACAGTCTGAGGACCATGGCTTTGCTGTTTCTTTCTCTTGTGAAATCTTCTCTCAGATATGTGCGTAGCATCACTCCTTCACCTCATTCAAGTTTTTGCTCTAACATTACTCTTAGTGAAGCATTCTTTCACTGCCCTTTCTAAATTGGAAATGTATCTCCTGTCTGCTGCACTATGATCCTTATTCATTTATATATAGTATGTATCAGTCCTAACATAGCATCAAATATCTATCTATCTATCTGTCTATCAATCATCTATCATGTTTTTATTTATTTTCTCTATGTTTTCCACTGGAATGTAAGCACTCTGTGGCCAAAGATGTTTGTCTTAGTTCCTGGTATAGACATTTAATAAATATTTTTAGCATGACTGAAAAATTTTAGGAAGGTGATCAATTTTCTTATAAAGAGTTGCTCTATTGTGGGTTTTTCTATTTTCTCACTTTTGAATATAGGTACATTTGTCTAAATCTGATCAACTGCCAAAGAGTGAGATGTATGATTTCACTCTGGCTTCTCTCTGGCCACCTAAGTGCTGTTCAAATACTGTATTAAATGTGAGGCTAGAAGAATAGCTTTTGACCCAAGTGTTAGTGCTTAGTAGATTTTAAACTTACGTAGCTTCTCTGGACTGAAAGTTTATTGATCTACTTTTGCCAGTCTCACTGCCACATTGATCACGTATGTGGATGTCATTCATCACTACAAACTACAGTATGCATTGCTGTCAGGGTCCTTATCTCAGTACGACTTCAGTTATGGGTCTACATCTCTAAGATTACAGTGAACCACCATGAGTTGCTCACCCTCTTACTACTCAGCCATTTTCTTGCTGTTGCCATCTGTGACCAAAGTAGAGCAACAGAGAAAGAGAGGTAGTAGGAAAGGGCATTTTTGGCACTCTCAAAAAGAATCATCCTAAAGTAAAGGTGATGTGCACTATATCCCCCTTCCTTTCTCCTTTCGCTCATCTGTATCCTCCCACCTTCCTTTCACATAGTCCACTGGCCTTACAATGAGTACAGACACTTCTAGGTTCTGTAAACTCTCAGTCCTAGTGGTAGCCAGGCTTAAATTTGGTGATGTTAGGAAATTTTCCTTTTATTGGAACCTCATAGATGTTTTAGTGGGCAGCTCAAAGGTATCTTAACTGCTACCTCAGTGCTGTTTTATACCAGAAACCAAGCAATATTTTTATTACTTTTGTTTTAATCAACCTAATTGCATTATTTTTGCCACAATACTGCAGGGCATACAATAGCATATCTTGTTTTCTTCCAGAATAAATCAAGAGCTGTAAGCTCTTAAACTGGGCTCACATTTATTATCAGATTTTTTGGCAATAGTTTTCATTTCTGATGATTCTGTTTTATATGTTCTGTTTATTAAAGGAAAGATGTGCCATGTAAGAAGATGGTAAAGCAAATAATGTGAAATTTAACTGAATCTTATATATTGCTGGAATCTCTGTGGTATGATAGATATGGGTAATATCTATCCTATTGTTTTATATTCTTTTATGTGCTAGTAAGGTGGAGCGACAAGAGGAGACTGAGGTAGAGCTCAGGAGAATAAAGTATTATATTTATAAGCCTCAGAGATAGGAGTCAGGGCAAACTCTGCAGGACTATGTGTGAAGGACACCAGGCTGGTCAGGAGGCAAAAGATAGGAGCAGCAGAAAGGTTTAGGTGACTGCTTTTATTATAGTTTCTATGGAAAAGGCAAAACAGGGCAGAGTAAGCAGTTTAGGACTGGCTGGTTTGAATAATTCTACTGGGTTTTGGGCTGTGCAGGTGGCCTCTTGTCGTCTGGTACCTGGCTCTGGGATGACTTAGGACACAAGAAATATTGGCTAGTTGTGTGAGAATTAGGGAAGGAAGAAGTTGGGGGGTATAAACTTGGGATTGGTTGGTTTGTATATGATAGGCATGCTTTTAGGCAAGTTGTTGTTATCTTTAGGAGTTAGCTAGCCCAGGAAGGGACAGTTTTCCCCCATCCAGAAAGGTTTTATGTTTGTTTGTTTGTTTCAGAAAGGTTTTTTAAGATGTCAAAACATCATAAGAAAAAACTTAAAATTACAATATACCTATATTATTATTTACAAATATATTTCATAAAACTAACGTGGTGTGAATTAAAGTATTCTTCTTTGAAGGTGCTGTCAGTGCTAAAGCATTCATTGCTGTCCTTCAAGAAACCCAGAGTCATGGAGACGTTAAAACTTTACTTCTTGTTTTCTTTGCAATTCCTTGTGAAACAGGTATGATTGTCCTTTGTCTTTTTGTGAAATAGGAATGGTACTATATTTTTTATCATGCTGAATTAATTGTGGTCTTTAGAAGGTTATATCCGATGACTAATATTTCTTTACTTGATATAATTATCACAACTGGACCAGGTAATGATTACCAATCTCTCTTATATTGGCATTAAATACTGTTTTAAACTAGCACTTAATAAGTTAGTTATTAATTAATGGATGTGGTGAGTTGAGTCAAACTAATAATTTTTTTTTTCTTTAGGGCTATTTAGATCAAGAAGGTAAACCAGTGGGGTTTGCTGGACTTGTATCTCATTTGCATTATCATGAGCCTTCTAATCTTGTTTTTGTCAGTTTTCTTGTAAAAGGCCTTTTCCATAATCTCTGTCAGCCAACTAGGAAAGGTAAGCTTGATGTTTGTGTGTGTAATCTTAAAATAGTAACAGAGACTATAGTGAAGCTAGCACTTCTAACACAAGTTAATATTTAGATAATTTAGAGATACCAAATTTGGTAAAATAAAGTTTTATATACCTACTAATATAGATCATATGGGAGACAGCCATATTTTGTGACACCTATTTTAAAATGTCAGTTTCTTATGAACTTTAGTGATTTCTGTACTCCAGGACTCAGAACATATTAAAAAATATGATTTTTTAATAAATATTTATCCTAATTAAATGTAATATGTGCTCATCATATAAAAGGGATATAGGAAGGCATTATATTAAATATAATATTCACTGTTAGTATTTGTGAATATTTTCTTCCAATCATATTTTCTTAGAATATAACTATATAGTTTATTTAAATAACTGATATGTTAATTGCATAATCTGGAATCTTGTTTTCCCTGAAATATAGTTTTGCCAATATCACGTAAACTTTTTGTGAATTCTGTTTTAATGCCCACTTAATATTCTGTTTAATACATTTTTTAAATTAAAAAGTTTTGAATTTTATAATTAAACCATACACCCTGAAACAGTGTCCCTAAAAGAAATGTTTTCCTTTTGGTGCGTAAATTTGTTGTATTTCCTAATGCCCGGCAAATGCAGTGCCTTTCACAGCATTTCTTTATCTTCTATCATGAACTGATAGCAACACTTTACTTTGTGCAGTAGGTCTAGTCACTATCTGAACATGCATTGTTCTGTGAAACAAGAATACTCAGAAAATTTTGTCCCCCTAAAAACTCTGTAAGAGGAGAAATAATTTCCTGTAACAGGAAGTACAGTTATGTTCATTGCTGTACGGGCGGGGGTGGGAGGGGAGGGTGTATGCTATTATAATCATGAAGGTAGAAAATTTGATAACTTTATGAGGCACATAATATGGCTATCACTCTTTTGTCTGTAAGGAAACTCAGATACAGAGAAGTTAAATAAATTGCCATGGTCACATAATTTTAGTAAGTGTCAGAGCAAAGATTCAAATATAAGTAGTTTGACTCTAGAGCCCAAGTTATTAAAGGTGTGACCGTTTTAATTACTGCGGCATAATGCTCTTGTGAAGGACAGAAAGTAAGTCAAATTGATGGTATCTTAATATGAGTGGCAAGAAGGGAAGGCAGGGAGATAAGGCTGGGAGGTTATTTATGGGCTGAGTTTTGGAAAGCCTTAAATGCTAGGCTGAGGAGATTGGATTTTGTTTATGAGGCATTGAGATGCAACCAGAGATTTTTGAATAGGTGAGAGACATGATCATAAAATGCTTTAGGAAAACTGATCATAGCCTGAAGTTGGGGGGCGGGAGGTGGGGTAGAATCCAGGTAAGGAGATGAGGCAATTTGTGGTTGAAATGATTTTGGGATGAACTAGCGTGAGCGTAGCAAGGATGAAAAAGAAGGCACAGATGTAAACTGGCAGCAGATATAGTCATTCCTTGGTTGCTGTATTTGTTACATATTTTCAATTTCCATGAAATGAAATGCAGTATAACATTCAATTTAAATGTTAAAAATGGGATTGACACACTTTTTTACATTTATAACAAGACACTTTATTTTGTATAGGCTCAAAACATTTTTCTCAAGATGTTATGGAAAAGCTAGTGTTAGTATTGGCAAATCTGTTTGGAAGAAGGCTTCTTCCAGCAAAGTTCCGGGATAGTACTGTCACGTTTTATCAATCAAAGGTAAAATTTATGCTTCTGATAACACTAAATAATTAATGTAATTAAGTAGATCCTACCATAAATGATTCAGCAGCCCTAGGATTTTATCAATACGTGGTTCACTTGTTTTATAGAATAGTGGTTTGTTCATTCTGTAATAGCTATTATATTTAAACTCTAATTCATAAGCCTCTCCATATAAATATATCAAAAGATTGTATTTCTTGAGGAAAAATAAGATAAGGAATTTTGCCCATGTTTTCCATTTGATTGTATGACTGTATCAAATTATAGCATTCAGTGGCTAAAGAAAAAAAAGTAGATAGTTATACAGTAAATGAACTAATAGTTCCTATCATTGAATCTGTAGTTCCGTTAGGATCTACTTTGAGGTAGGGCTACCGGCAAGAAGTATATGTTGTGATAATGTCCTCACTGAAAAATGTATTAGAATAGTCTTTGAAAAAATCATTCCTTGACTCACATAGAGTAAAGGCAGGAAAACTCTTTTCCAGTTTTATTTTCAACATATTCTTTGATCAGGATTTGCTATTATTAAATCAACATCAAATAGTTACTAATCTACTCCACTAGAATCTGAGAAAGTGGAATAAGCTGGCTATACTAAATAACCTTAGTAAAAGGTGACAAGGAACAAAAAGAGATGAGTTAATCTGTATTGTCTAACTCCACAATGTCTCATTATGAATCTTAGGCTTTACAGAATGTTCTCTTGACCAGTGAACACAACTTTAGTCATTGACCTATCATCTTCACATTTTTTCATCACATGTACCCTCTTGAAGTATTATTTGTTTTACTTAAATAATTTATATTTAACTTAGAAAAGTCAGTATCTAAAATCTCACACGGAAAGACATCATAAAAATAAAAAATAAAAGAAGGTTTTGTGTGGAGACCTCCTGTCTTTCTCGCTTTCTGTCAGTCTCTTTCTCTCTCTCTTTTTTAAAGGTTATTGGAAATTTGTGCACTTCCAGGTAGGATATAGTAAGTGGTTATCATTCATATTGCAACAGAGAGCTGTGGAAACAATGAAGATGTGGCTGTCTAACATTGTAAAATGGCAAGAACTTACTAAGGTGTGATGGGACTCTTTAGTCATGGTTTCCTCCCAAAGAATTTGTTGATTCTGGACATGGTTTGAAAATTGTACTTAGCATATACAGAGAGCCTCTTCTGTGAGATTAAAAAAATTATTAAAGCATTTAGTGACCACATGGGGGTGGAGTGACAGAAACTTGGGAGACATAATGTTTCTATGAGATTACTGAGGATGTTTACTGAGTACCAGATCTGCATGAAATGTTGGGGTACTACCACCAAATTTTTTGTAGTCTTGTGACACTTATTAAGTAAAAACCCACTAGAAGGAAGGTTCTGCATTTATTCACAGGCTTATATGCCCCTCAAGACGTTTTTGAAGGTTTTTAGAACTAGAAGATGTAGAATATTAGGAAGCTCTGGAGGAAAGAGGTAGATCTTTGTCAGTCTTTTAGGACTGAGAAAACGAGACCTACCAACCTCATACTCTAAGTCCCAAGAATGTCATGACCCAGCAACAGAGTTAAATCAGGTATAGACTGAAACTTAATAAAACTGGAAAACAATACCAGCAATACCAACAATACCACTTTAATCTCTACTTGGACTGAAGTGATCACATCTTCAATCATGTAACCAAACACAAAAATGGGAGAACTCACTCTGGTGGAAGATAACATCATATGAAGCCTATCTGGTCCTTTTATAAACATTTTATGGTGAAAAAAAAAAAAGGCCCAGAACTAAAAAAGTGAAAAGCAAGAATATATGACCAGTTGGCAGGAAGAAAAGCAGGCAATAGTAATAGACACACAGATGATTCAGATATTGGAGCTAAGGGACAAGAAATTTACATATGATTAGTATGTTCAAGAAAATAGGAGAAAAGATAGGCAAAAATTCACGGAAGGATGGAAAATTTCACCAGATAATTAGAATTTTACCATATAATTAAATGGAAACTTCAGAATTGAAAAATATAATATCTGATCAGAATATACATATCAGAAGTCAGAGTCAGTGAGCTGACAGCTCAATAGGAAGTACCCAAACTCTAGCACAGAGAGAAAAAATTAAAGGTAAATAGCATAAGAGAAACATGCATCACATTCAAAAAGTTTGATGTTACATAACGGGAGTCCATTAAGAAGAGGAAAGAGGAAAATGGCAGAAGAGTATTCAAAACTAATAGTTGGGAATTTTCCAAAGTTGATGAAAGGTAGCACTCCATAGTTTAAAAGCTTATTAGTCAACTTCAAGAAGGATAAATATAAACATTAAAGTAAAGCTACTGAAAGTCAAAAACAAAGAGAAAATCATAAACCAGCTATAGCTGAAACAGGCATTTCCTTGAAAAAAGCAATAAGATTGATAGCTGACTTTTTAACCAAAATAATTGAAGCTAGAAGAAAAAATTTCATCCTACTCTATTTTCACACATAAATATGTACATATATTTTGCTATGTTTTAAACATAATTTAAAATAGGGTAAATATATTGTGATTGATTTAATAACATAACAGGAGGGTATGCATATATCTACCTTATTTTTTCAGCTTTATTGTTATTGAGGTATAATTGATATACAAAGAATTGCACACATTTAATGTATATGTCTTAATGAGTTTGGACATACGCATATACCCATGATATCATCACTACAACCAAGGTACTAAACATATTCATCACATTCCACATTCCTTATGTATGAGGTGTTTTTTTTTTTCTCCTTTTTTTGGTAGGAACACTTAACTGAAATTTATCCACTTCAAGTATTTTAAAGTTTCCAATATTGTATTGTTAACTATAGGTACTTTGTTGTACAGTAGGTCTTTAGAATTTATTTATCTTGCATAACAGAAACTTTATATCCCATGAAAAACAATTGCCCATTTCTTCCTCCACCCAGTCCCTGGCAGTCACCATTCTATCCTCTGCTTCTATGAGTTTGACTATTTAAGATGTAAGTGGAATATAAGTAGAATTTATAAGATATAAATTCCATTACATGAAATCATGAATTATTTGTCATTCTGTAACTGGCTTATTTTACTTAGCATAACATCCTCTAGGTTCATCCATGTTGTTGCAAATGGGAAGATTTCCTTCCTTTTAAAGATGGAATAATATTCCATTGTGTGTATATACCGCATTACCTTATCCGTTCATCTGTTGATGGACATTTGGATTGTTTCCATATCTTGCTTATTGTGAATAATGTTGCAGTGAACATGGGGGTACAGATATCTCTTCAAGATCCTTATTTCAATTCTTTTGGGTATATACATCAAACTGGGATTGCTGGATCATATGGTAGTTCTATTTTTAACTTTTTGAAGAAAACCCTGAATGTTTTCCATAGTGGCCACAGCAGCATACATTTCCACCAAGATTGTATAGGGATTCTAATTCTTCTGTATTCTCCTCAACACTTACCTTTTTGATTTTTTGATAATACCCATAGTAACAGGTAGGAGACAATATCTCATGTGGCCTTCATCTGCATTTCCCTAATGATTAGTGCAGTTGAGCAACTTTTAATATACATGGTGGCCATTTGCGTGACTTCTTTGGAGCAATGTCTAATCAAGTCCTTTGCCCATTTTTTTTTAATTTTTTGCTATTGAGTTGTAGAAGATTCTTAGATATATTTGGATATTACCCCTTCCCAGATAGATGGCTTAGAAATATTTTCTCCCATTCTGGAAATGCCTTTTCACTTTATTATTTCCTTTGCTATGTGGAAGCTTTTGGTTTGATTTAGTCTTACTTGTTTATTTTCATTTTTGTTGCCTGTGCTTCTGGTGTCATATAAATAAAAATCATTTCCAAGACCAATGTCCTTAAATTTTCTTCTTTGAATTTTACAGTTTCAGGTCTTATGTTTAAGTCTTTAATGCATTTGAGTTTATTTTTTGTACAGTATGTGATAAGGGTCGATTTCATTTTTTTCATGTGTATATCAAATTTTGTCAACACCGTTTGTTGAAGAAATGATCCTTTCCCCATTGTGTGTTCTTGGCACCTTTGTCAAAGATCTTTTGACCATATGTACATGGATTTATTTCTGGACTCTATTTTGTTCCATTAGTCTATATGTCTTTCATGATGTTGGTACAATACTGTTTTAACTACTGGAGCTTTGTAATATATTCTAAAATTAGGAAATGTGATGCCTCTGGCTTTGTTTTTTTTTTCCCCTCAAGATAATTTTGACTATTCAGGGTCTTTTGTGATTCCATATGAATTTTGGAATTGTTTTTTATATTTCTGTAAAAAATGCCATGAGATTTTGATAGGACTTGCAATGAATCTGTAGATCCCTTTGGATAGTTTTGACATCTTAATAGTAATTATTCTTTCAGTCTATGAACATGGCATGTCTTTGCATTATTTGTGTCTGCTGTAATTTTGTTCATGAGTGTTTTATACTTTTTAGTATAGAGATCTTCACCTCCTTGGTTAAATTTATACCTAAATATTTTATTCTTTTTGGTACTATTACAAATGAGATTGTCCTAATTTTCTTTTCAGATACTAAGTGTATAGAAACACAACTTTTTTTTTGAAACACAACTGTTTTGATTTTGTACCCTCCAACTTTGCTGATATTGTTTATTAGTTCTAACAGTTTCTTGTGTATGTGCTAAAAGAAATATGTATTTTACGCAGACAAAGAAATCTAAACTTGGGAGACTTGAAAATGTAACAGGGCATGAAGTATACTAGAAGGATAATGTGCGGGTAGATATAAATAAATAAATAAATAAATAATATAAATAAATAATATAAATAAATAATATAAATAAAAAATAAATATATAAGTAATTTAAAAAACACTAAAATGCGTGACAATCATAATACAAGTGTTGGGAAGGGTAAATATATTTGAATATTTTAAGGTTCTTGCAGTACTGAGTTGTAAAAAAGATGTATTTTGTAATCTCTGGGATAAAGACTAGCAAAATAGTGCACATATAAGTGTTAATAGAAGAAAAACTGATTTAAAAAAAAGACAAGAACAGAGAAAATAATATGGAATATATGGTCCGGATAGACACTGAATGCTAAAATAGTATACATAAACTCAACTGTATAAGTAACTACATTGACTATATATGTACTAAATACTTCAGGTAAAATAATAACATTTTTGGATTTTATTAAGAAAAAAACCCACAATTATTTGCTGTTTATTAAAATCACATCTTACCTATGACGTCCCAGAAAGATTGAAAGTAAAATGATAGAAAAAGAGATATGCCAGGTAAATCTTACCAGAAGAATCAGAAACACCTTAATTGCCTGAAAATTAGATAGATTCATTTCTAAATACATATAGGTCACTAGAACAAATAGCAAAAGAGTTTAACATGGTTCTGGGACTAGAGGGCATGGGTGGTAAGACAGAGCCCTGATTAGTTGTTGTAAGCTTTTAACACTGATTAAAAAAAAAAAAATTGTAGTGCTTACTATGATAAAATACCTTTTGAATATTAATAGAATTCTTAAAAAAGAAAATTAAAAAATTAAAATAGGAAAAATGCATATGGGACAAAAATAAAATGTAATTATAGAATATTTTATTTAAATAATAAACATACAAATACAAGATGTAGTTCATACAAAGATTAGAGCAAAATTTATAGCCTTATAATTATATCTTAGAAAAGAATAAAGGCCGAAAAATATCAATGACTTAATTTTTCAGCTTAAGAAGCTAGGAAAACAAAACAAATAGAAAATCTAACAGAGTAGATGTTACAAATATCAGGAAAGAAAATGCGACATTACTACAGATCTACTTTGGACATTGAAAAGAACAAAAGAGGATATTATGAATGATTTATGCCAATACATTTCGTTGTTTGGACAAAATCGGCATATTCCTAGAAAACGCAACCTTCCAAAATGAACCAAGGAAGAAATAAAAAGTCCTGTGTCTGGTATCTATTATAGAAATGCGGTCAATTATTTTAAAAACTTTCCCACAAAAAAAGAGAAAAGTTGCACTTATGATGAGCCCTCGGTGTTGCATGGCAGTGTTGAATCAAAATACTGTACCTGAGACTAATAATACACTGGATGTTAACTATATTGGAACTTAAATGAAAACTTTAAAAAAAGAAAAAAAGATGGTGTTGATTAAGTAGTGTGAACAAATTTTTAAGTGAAGATACTAGTTTTTATAAATGCACATAGAAACAAAAAATGAATTTTACTTCAATTTCACAATGAAGGAATGAAGCGATTACATTATTGAATAAATAGGTAACTACAGAATTATATTGCAGTGTTCTTTGCCATTCTTCCAAAGTATCAGTTTTCAAGGAAGGTGTATAGATCTCTCTAAAAAAATATTTGGCTTTCCAGTGTTCTTAATGATCTCCCTGATGATTTAGGTGTTCCTTGACGATCTCCCTGAGGATTTTAATGATGCTTTACATGAGTATAATATGGACATTACAAAGGATTTTGCCTCCTTCCTACTAAATGTTGCCAGATTGGCTGATGTGAAACAAGAATATGAACTCCCATTGTCAAAAACAAGTAAGTATATCTTAGCTCCACTGTGGAATGGTTTAAAGAAAAAATAATCTTTCTAAGAATATTTTTTCCAGAGGAAGAGTAGACCCTGGAAAAGATCAGTCTGCCTTAAGAAAGGGGGATTCCTTCTGCTCTCTAAAGAAAGAAACTCTTGATTTTTAGAAGCCAAAAGGGCAACGGAGAGTAAAACTAAATAGAGTCATTTATAAACCATCTAGATTAAAGGTTGCTTTCGGGGCAAGCTTGGCAAGTGCAGTAAAGACATCTATGAAATGAAGAGAAATGAAAGACCATTCTATCACTCATTTTCTTGAGAGGAAATATGCATAGACTCTTGGAAGATTACCTGGGCCCAAACTCTTGTTCTGCTATTCTTAGAAGTGAGACCCTGGGCAATATTCCATATTATTTCAATATTTCATATTCGTGCCTCAATTTTCTCAAAAGATGTATAAAAAAGAGAATAGCATTACATACCTAGTTTGGGTGAGCTTTAAATAATCAGTTAATACATGTGAATATCTTAAAACATACCTAGCACATAGTAAACACATTAATCTTTGCTCTTATTTTTTATAAACTATTGGATAGAAATCTTCTAGGGAAAAGTAAACAGGAAAAGCTGACTGGGATAAAAGGAAAGGGTTGAGCCATGGGCAGTAATTTCCTAGTTTCATCATACCTTTAACATCCTCAGTTGGAAAAAGTTAAGGAAGCCGAGCCTGTTACTTCCCGGGCCCTATTAGAGTGGGAAGCAGCATGAACGAAAGCAACAGTAACAGTGGAACATTGTGAGCATCCCAGAGGAGGCAAAATAGTAGTGCCTTCATTACAAATTAGGGCCCCCTTTGAATGCACAATCTGGTGCTTTTTAAGAGTAGGAATGGAGGGGGCGCCTGGGTGGCTCAGGTGGTTAAGCGGCTGCCTTTGGCTCAGGTCATGATCCCACAATACAGGGATGGAGCTCCATGTTGGGCTCCCTGCTCAGTGGGGAGTCTGCTTCTCCCTCTGCCCCTCCTTCTGCTTGTGCTCTCTCTCTCTCTCTCAAATAAATAAATAAAACCTTTAAAAAAAAGAGCAGGAATGGAAAAAGTACTTCTCATATGCCATTTCCAAACCTACTGGTAGTGGCTTCTTGAAATACCCTGTCTGGAGGATTGTGAGGCCAGATCTGAGTTCAGTGGGAAAAAGCACCAAGGAATAAAAATAGTTCTATGTTAAAAGAGCATGCAATTTAAATGTAGCCTTTTATTACCTGTTGATCAAGGAACTAAAACATAATACAAACTTTATAATATTGATAATAATATTAATAGCTAACATTTATTGAATGTATTATGTGCCAAGATGTGCTACTCACTTTTTTAAAAAAAGATTTTATTTATTTATTTGTCAGAGAGAGAGCACAAGCAGGGGGAGCTGCAGGCAGAGGGAGGAGCAGGCTCCCTGCTGAACAAGGAGCCCAATGTGGGACTCGATCCCAGGACCCTGGGATCATGACCTGAGCCAAAGGCAGGCACTTAATCGACTGAGTCACCCAGGCGCCCCATGCTACTCACTTTATGTGATATATCTCATCCAGTCTGATACAGGTCCTGGAAAGTCGAATGACTCCATTTGTAGCATGGTCTAGAGTATGTGCATAAAGCTTAACAATTTGGCTGATTTTTAAAAACGAATCTCCCAACCCATTATGGCCAGATTTCACAGGAAAAGAATGTGAGGACTCTGAACTTGTGTCTCACTTGATGAACTGCAAAGAAGGAAGAGTAGCTATTTCTCCGTTTGTTTGTCTCTCTGGAAACTCTGATGGTGATTTGCTTCAACCAAATACTCCAAACCATGTAAGTGGAAATGGGGTTTATAAATAAAAGATCTTTAAGAAAGAATTGGATTTATACTTCTAGGCTGTTTAGAAAGGATTTCAAATTTCTCAAATTGAAAAAAAAAATTCCAGGTGTGTGAACAGAAATATCCAGGAAATGGTACTCTTGGGGCCAGTATGATTTCAATTTTTCAGTGTTGACCTGAGGAACCCTGCTCCATTATACAGAATTCCCAAGTACCACCACTGTTCTTCCATCTTTGTAGGTTGATGCAAGTTTGCTATGGAAAGAGCACGTAAAACTATCTTCAGGCTTCCCGGTATTGCTATAGATGCCATAAATCCTATATATATTCTGGATCACTGATGTCCAAAATGGAGTACAAAGAACTAGACACATTGGGAATATGTTGGAAAGTCACTGAATGTTGGAATAAACTTATAGAAATTTAACTTATATTTTAATACAGTTTGAGAAAGAAAATAGGTTTTTTTAATATTTGATATTATGGTTTGACACTAGTGTTTCAACTCTATTCTAGTCCAAAATCAGACAGTCCTCTATTATGTAAAATAGTTCAGTATCACTTAAAAGAATTTTGAAAAACTAAATAGATCTTTGTGCATTTTAAATGGACACATACATTTTTATCACAAATTCAAGTAATTTCTGATGATATAATTTCCATAAATAAATAAATAAAACCATCATATCATTTTAATGTATAAAATGGAATATGAATACCAAAACATTTGAATACCCATAATTATGAAGTTAAAAACAGTCGAGAATAAAATTTCATTCTTTTCTCTTGTATTTAGATTATACATTCACCCACATAATTTTACCTTAATGTAATAGATTTTTAAACATGAAGCCACCCTATCACATTTCTTAGATTAAATAGTATGCAATTTCAATTTAAATAGTATGTAATTTCAATAGTATGCAATAGGTTATTTCCTGTTAATTACAGAAACTTAAATATAAATTTTGAGAAGTAATTACTAAATATAAAATTAATATTGTATTAGAAATGTATTAATGGGATGGATGAAGCTATTTCTTTTTAAATTAGTCCATGTAACTAAGAATGAATATTTACTTATTTTTAGAATGAGACAGAGTTCCAGCTTCAAATTTTAATTTGAATGTTGAGCAACCTTATTCAAATAGATAAATAGCTCAGAATGGAACAACTTTTATAACAGTGATACACAAGTCTTCTAATTTTTTCTGAGCTGTTGGCCCCAAATCACCTACCAATCTATTATCACAAATATATTTTTAATGTTCTCTTAATTAGCAACTTAATTAGACCCACTTTAATTTTGTTGAATTTAAGTAATTGGAAACAACCTAATTTAAAAGAAAAAAAATTTTTTTTTACTTAGTCTTTAAAGTCATCTACTTTCTTAATAGGAAAGCAATATGGCTCTTTGTTGCTACTCTGTACATTTTCTTTTTTTTTTCTTCCTTTTTTTTTTTATAATAATTTTTTATTATATGTTAGTCATCATACAGTCCATCCCTAGCTTTTGATGTAAAGTTCCATGATTCATTACTTGTGTATAACACCCAGTGCACCATGCAATATGTGCCCTCCTTAATACCCATCACCAGCCTATCCCATTCCCCTACCCCCCCTTCCTCTCTGAAGCCCTCAGTTTGTTTCCCAGAGTCCATAGTCTCTCATGGTTCTGTACATTTTCAAACACCAAGTAAGTTTGAGGAAGCTTTTTTTATAAAACAAAAAAGATGAAAGAAAAGCATTCATGAAAAAAGAGATGAGGAGTTTTTTTTTTTTTTACTGATAATGTACATGGTTTAAAAATTACTTAGAGACACTGCTCCAGGTCTTATGTGAAGCTCTGTAAGGCTAGTTTTTTTACCCTCATGTGAGTGGTGTCTTACAGAATGTGGAAGCATGTGGAAATCTGGCATATAAATAATAGAGGACTGAACTTTAGCTTTTAAGATCAATAATTTTATGAAGCTTTTCCCCCCTGTATTTATTTCTATAATTACAATTAATTACTTATATAAGAAGTTTGTAGCTAATCACATTGAAAACAAGACATATTAATTGTTAAGTATTATAATTTCCCTTTTTCTCTATTTTACAATTAATTCAACTTATGATTAGTAGGTGCCATTATCTTTTGTTTCCTTTCCATATGCAAATTTTCCCATGGTTTTTTTTTTTTTTTTTTTGGAGGGACACTGATACATTTATAATAGGATATAATATCTGTGTCTTACTGCCACACAGTCACCATCAATTAGAAGAGATCTTTAAGGTACAGGGCATGAACTAACACAGACTTTTCATTGTTCCTGCTGGTGTGCTAGAGAGAAGAGGCTGGTTCTATTTCATTTATTTTGAAGCATCCTGCACTAATGAATATTTCTAGAGTATGCCATGATGGCAATGTGCCCTTTGCTCTACCCAACTCACTTTATACAATTTTACTTTACTAGTGTAAGTTATAACCTCTCAAAACTTATTTTGTTTTTATTGTTTGTTACATTTTAAGGTAATGCTAAATAGGCATTCATATTATCTTTAACATATAGATAAGCTATAGAGCATAAAACTAAAATGAACACCCATGGGCTCAGGACCCATGTGCTCCTCCTCTGTTTTATTCCCCGGTCTTTCCTCTTTCCCCAGGATATCAATTATCCTGAATTTTGTGTTTTTAATTCTCCTTTTAAAAACATCATATTCCAGAGTCATTTTTGATTTTTATCAAAAGTAAAAGAATCCGTACTGTAGTCTCTTGGATGTCGTTTTTTGCTTTTGTTTTGTTTTGCTTTTTGCACTCAACACTATGCTCTCAAGATTCATTCATGTTGTCACATGAAGCTCTATTTTATTTTTACTTCTTCGTAATATTTCAGAGTGTGGATATAAAACAAGCCATTGATCTATTTTCCTCTTAAAAACTGCATTTGTTTTTAGTCTTTACTGTTACAAACAGGGCTGCTACAAATGTCTAGTGCACATGTGCAACAGCTTTCCTTGAATGTAAATCTTCTGGATTTTTGAGGTCAAAGCAGTTTTCTGGATCATAATGGAATAAGAATATTCCAAGAACTTTTAGTAATAAAAGAACTTTCCATGCCTACTACCAAATCATTTGAGAAAGTAGTTGTACCAATTAGTGTATTAGAGTAGTTCCTATTGACCCTTTGTAGTTTTCATAAAATGAGCAGACATCAAAAGCTATTGACTTGTTTACTTCCTAGTCTTACTTTTCTTCTCTTTCCTCATATATCTTGCTCCCCTTCCTTTTTATTCTGGTGATTGGGTTCTTGAAATTATTAGTTGCTTAGTTGAATTCTTCTCTTGAGACATACAAGGCACCGGCTCTCTGATTCTCTATTTATAAGGTATCTCCTATACCAATTAGGATAAAGAAAAAAAAATTAAAATTAACTTTTCTTTTCTAGTGACTCTTGTTATTATTCTCATGGCTGCGTGGTTGAAATTGCCAAGAGTATGCTATGAGGCAATAATGTTCATAGGTGGTACCAAGTAATTCTCTAGGCTTGTTTAGGATAGCACTAACCCAGTATGTATGAAAGACGCCATATTCCTTTATCTTGAAGAGTGTGCTTCAAACAGTTTGAATAAAGAAAGGAACTACAAAGCACAATGTAAGAAATCATAAACTTTCTTTACACATAAATAACAAAAGAGTTGTGTTTTTCCAGGCCATTCTACGCACAATTGGTATCAATCACGCTCAGGCTCCTGTGCTGTGGTCACAGATATTTGATAACCAAGGAAGAAGAATGCCACTTAATGCTTATGCACTTGATTTCTATAAACATGGTTCCTTGACAGGACTAGTCCAAGACAACGGGTATGTTTTCTCCATCTTCACCTATCCCCCCCAGTCTCTACTTCTACCTTTCTATCTCCATGTCTGCATTCATGTCTGTGTCTCCATCTTTCTCTTTCATTTCTACCTCTACCTCTAGTTCTATTTCTGTATCCATCTGTACATTGATATCTAACAGATGAACCTAATGAATTCTAGGCAAAGCTTTTTACAATTTTAAGTGTAGGTGAATCATGCTAAATATACTGGAATTTTGTCCTGCAGATTAATGGTGAGAGAGAATAACAGACTTTGTGTTGTTTTGTTTGTGGTTTACCGGCAAAATCTTGGGACTTAAGCTGACTCACTTGATCTGAAGATGTACCCTACAGACATATTTGCATACATTCACAGATGTGTTTTTATGTATTACCATCCTATTTATTTATTATAAGATATTTTAAAACTGAAAAACAATAACAATGCCATGCTCACCATTATCTGAGAGAAGTATATAAAAAAAGTATATAACTCACACATCTGAGGACTGAGCATAGGACAATTGTTTTAGCTCTCTGGCAGGCAAATTATTTTCAAAAACAGTAAGGAAGGGTAAACCCTCTTGGATTTACCTGAGAATAGAGAATAGAGCCCAGGCACTGAGCACATAGATGGGGAGGGGCATTCTGTCACACCAAGCAGTAGTTCAGTAGACAATTTGAACAATCTTTATTGAATTAAAGAATTTAAAACTTGAGACACTAGGAAATGTTGATTTTTTTTTTTGTATTTCATAGCTCACTCATGTAGATGTATTATATTCTTTTTTTGAAGTTTTTACTTGAATCACCTTGTGTTCATTATAACAAGTGCACTCCTTAATCCCCAACACATATTTCACCCATTCCCCAACCTCCCCCTTTGGTAAACATCTGCTTGTTCTCTATAGTTAAGAGTCCATTTCTTAGTTTGCCTCTCTCTCTCTTTTTTTTCTTTGTTTGTTTTGTTCTTAAATTATACAGATGAGTGAAATCCTTTAGTATTTGCCTTTCTCTGGCTGACTTATTTCATTTGGCATTATATTCTCTTGCTCCATCCATGTCATTGCAAATGGCAAGATTTCATTCTTTTTTATGGCTGAATAATATTTCATTATATATATATATATATATATATATATATATATATATATATATATATATATAAGCACACACACACCTCTTCTTTATCCATTCATCAATTGATGGACACTTGATAATGGGCTGCTTCCATATCTTGGTTATTGTAAATGATACTCCTATAAACATAAGGGTGCATATATCCCTTTGAATTAGGGTTTTTGTATTCTTTGGATAAATACCCAGTAGTGTGATTGCTGGATAGTAGGATAGTTCTAATTTTAACTTTTTGAGGAAACTCCATACAGTTTTTCGTGCAGGCTGTACCAGTCTGCACTCCACCAACAGTGCAGGTCCTCACCAATACCTATTGGTTCTTTTGTTTTTTTGTGGGGTTTTTTGTTTTTTTAAATTTTAGCCATTCTGACAGGTGTGAGGTGATATCTCATTGTAGTTTTGATTTGCATTTCCCTGATGACAAGTAATAATGAGCATCTCCTCATGTAGACGTCTGGGGGCCATCTGTATGTCCTCCTTGGAGAAATGTCCATTCAGATCATTTTTTAATTGGACTATCTGTTTTTTGGGTGTTGAGTTTTATAAATTCTTTATATATTGTGGATACAATCCTTTATCAGATAGGTCATTTGCAAATATCTTCTTCCGTTCTCTAGGTTGTCTTAGTTTTGTTAATTGTTTCCTTCCCTGCAGAAGCTACTTTTTTTTTTTTTTAAGTAGGCTCCACACCCAACATGAGGCTTGAACTCCCAACTGTGAGATTAAGAGTCCCACACTCTACCATCTGAGCCAGCCAGGTACCCCTGAAGCTACTTATATTGTAGTTCTAATAGTTTATGTTTGCTTTTGCTTCCCTTGCCTCAGGGGACCTATCTAGAAAAAAGTTGCTATATTCAACGTCAAAGAAATTATTGCTTGTGTTCTCTTCTAGCATTTTTATGGTTTCAGGTCTCACATTTAGGTCTTTAATCCATTTTTAATTTACTTTTGTATATGGTATAAGAAAGTTTTTCAGTTTCATTCTTTTTTAAAAAATATTTATTTTGAGAGAGAGAGAAGGAGGAGGGGGAGGGGCACAGAGAGAAGGAGAAGCAGACTCCCCACTGAGCAGGGAGCCCAACTTGGGCCTCAATCCCAGGACTCTGGGATCATGACCTGAGCCTAAGGCAACAGCTTATCTGATCGAGCCACCCAGGCACTCCTTCCAGTTTCATTCTTTTTCATGTTCCTGTCCAGTTTTCCCAACATCATTTGTTGAAAAGACTGTCTTTTTTCTATTGGATATTCTTTCCTGCTTTGTCAAAGATTAATCGATCATATAATTGTGGGCTTATTGCTGGGTTTTATATTCTGTTCTATTGATCTGTAGGTCTATTTTATGCCAGTACTTCACTGTCTTAATCATTACAGCTTTGTAATATAACTTGAAGTCTGGAATTGTGATGCCTCCAGGTTTGCTTTGCTTTTCCAAGGTTGCTTTGGCTATTCAGGGTCCTTTGTGGTTCCATGCAAATTTTAAGATTGTTGTAGCTCTGTGAAAAATGCTGGTGGTATTTTGATAGGGATTGCATTGAGTCTGTAGATTGCTTTGTGTAGTATAAATATTTTAACAATATTTGTTCTACTAATCTATGAGCATGGAATGTCTTTCCATTTCTTTGTGTCATCTTTCATTTCTTTCATCAGCATTTTATAGTTTTCAGGGTATAGATCTTTCACCCTTTCAGTTAGGTTTATTCCTAGGTATCTTTTGGTTTTGGTGCAATTGTAAATGGGATTGATTCCTTAATTTCTCTTTCTGCTGCTTCATTATTGGTGTGTAGAAATGCAATGGATTTCTGTATATTGATTTTGTATCCTGTGACTTTACTGAACTCATTTATCAGTTCTAGCAGATTTTTAGTGATGTCTTTCTGGTTTTCTATATATGGTATCATATCATCTGCAAATAGTGAGTTTTACTTCTTTCTTACCAATTTAGATGCCTTTTGTTTTTGTTGTCTGATTGCTGTGGGTAGGACTTCCAGTACTATGTTGAAGAAGAGTGGTGAGAATGGACATCCTTTTCTTTTTCCTGACCTTAGGGGGAAAGCTCTCAGTTTGTGCTCACTGAGGATAATATTAGCTGTGGGTTTTTCATATACAGCCTTTATTATTTTGAGGTGTGTTCCCTCTGAACCTGCTTTGTTGAGGGTTTTTGTCATGAATGGATGTTGTACTTTATCAAATGTTTTTTTCTGAATCTATTGAAATGATCATATGGTTCTTCTCCTTTCTTTTATTTATGTGACGTATCATATTGGTTGCTTTGTGAATATTGAACCACCCTTGCAACCCAGGAATAAATCCCACTTGATTATGGTAAATGATTTTTTAATGTATTGTTGAATTTGGTTTGCTAGTATTTTGTTGAAGATATTTGCATCTATGTTCATCAGAGATATTGGCCTGTAGTTCTCTTTTTTTTTGTGGTGTCTTTCTCTGGTTTTGGTGTCAGGATAATGCTGGCCTCGTAGAATGAATTTGGAAGTTTTCCTTCCTCTTCTGTTCTGGAATAGTTTGAGAAGAATAGGTATTAACTCTTCTTTAAGTGTTTGGTACAGTTTGCCTGTGAAGCCATCTGGTCTTGGACTTTTGTTTCTTGGGAGTTTTTTGATTACTCATTCAATTTCTTTACTGGTATTCAGTCTGTCCAAATTTTCTATTTCTTCCTGTTTCAGTTTTGGTAGGTTTTATGTTTCTAGGAATTTAATCATTTCTTCCAGGTTGTCTAATTTGTTGACATATATTTTTTCATAATATTCTCTTAAAATTGTTTGTATTTCTATTGGTGTTGGTAGTTATTTCTCCCCTTTCATTTATGATTAGAGGTTTATCAGTTTTATTGATTTTTTCAAAGAGCCACCTTCTGGTTACATTGATCTGTTCTATTGTTTTTGTTTGCTTGTTTGTTTCTAGTTTCTGTAACATTTATTTCTGCTCTAATCTTCATTATTTCCTTTCCTTCTGCTGGTTTTAGCTTTTGTTTGTTCTTTTTCTAACTCTTTTGGGTGTAAGGTTAGGTTTTTATTTGAGAGTTTTCTTACATATTGAGTTGGAAGTGTATTGCTATAAACTTCCCTCTTAGAACCACTTTTGCTGCATCCCAAAGGTTTTGGACCATTGTGATTTCATTTTCATTTGTTTCCATGTATTTTTTAATTTATTCTTTGATTTCCTAACTTCCATCCATGTATTTGTGGTTCTTCCAGAATTTTTCTTGTGATTGACTTCTATTTTCTTAGGGTTGTGGTCAGAAAAGATGTATGGTATGATTTTGATCTTTTTGAATTTTTGAGGCTTGTTTTGTGGGCTAATATGTGATCTATTCTGGAGAATGTTCCATGTGTACTTGAAAAGAATATGTATTCTGCTGTTTTAAGGTGGGATGTTCTGAATATATCTGTTTAGTTCGTCTGGTCCAGTGTGTCATTCAAAGCCACTGTTTCTTTTGTTGATTTTCTGTTTAGATCATCTGCCCATTGATGTAAGGGGGATGTTAAAGTCCCCTAATATTATTGTGTTATTATCAATTAGTTCCTTTATGTTTGTTATTAACTGTTTTATGTATTTAGGTGCTCCCATGTTGGGTGCATAAATATTCACAATTGTTACATCTTCTTGTTAGATTTTCCTCTTTATGACTATATAGTGCCCTTCTTTGTCTCTTGTTACAGTCTTTGCTTTAAAGTCTGGTTTGTCCAATGTAAGTATTGCTAGTCTGGCTTTCTTTTGACAACCATTTGCATGATAAATGTTTATCCCCTCACTTTAAATTTGTAGACGCCTTCAGGGCTAAAATGCTCTTATAGGCAGCATACAGATGAGTCTTTTTAAAAATCCATTCTGTCACCCTGTATCTTTTGATTCAAGTGTTTAGTCCATTTACATACAATGTAATTATTGATGGATATGCATATATTGCTATTTTATTACTTGTTTTGTGGTTGTTTCTGAAGATTTTCTCTGATCCTTTCTTGTCTTTCTCTCTTTCATGGTTTGCTGGTTTTCTTTAGTGACATGTTTGGATTTCTTTCTCTTTATTCCTTGCATATTTATTAGTGGTTTTTGATTTTTGGTTACCGTTAGGTTACACCTTCTGCATACCGCAGTCTCTATCAAGCTGATGGTCGTTTAGATTTGAACCCATTCTTTACTCCTCTCCTCCCCATGTTCTAGACATATGGTGTCTTATTTTACATACTATTATTTTGTGAGTTCCTTGGCTGGTATTTTACCAAAAAAAAAAAAAAAAGATTTTTACTGCTTTTGTGTTTCCCATCTTCATGCTGTCACTTTTGGTCTCTCATTTCCACTCGAAGAGTCCCCCTCTTGGGGACTATATTTCTTGGAGGGCTGGTGTAGTGGTCATGAACTGCTTGAATTTTTGTTTGTCCGGGAAACTCTTTATTCTTCTATTCTGAATGATAGACTTGCTGGATAGACTATTCTTGGCTGCAGATTTTTCCCATTCAGCACTTTGAATATGTCACGCCACTTTCTTTTTGCTTGGATAATTTCTGCCGAAAAAGCCCCTGATAGCCTTATGGAGTTTCCCTCGTATGTCACTGCCTTATTTTGTCCTGCTGCTTTTAATTTTTTTTCTTTATCACTATAGCTTGCCGTTTTAATTATATCTTGGTGTGGATCTGCTTTCATTGATTTTGTTGGAGTTCTCTGTGCCTCCTGGATCTGAGTATCTTTTTCCTTCCCCTGTTAGGGAAGTTTTCAGCTATTACTTCTTTAAATAAATTTTCTGTCCCCTTTTCTTTCTCTTCTTCTTCTGGGACTTTTATAATATGAATTTTTTGTTTCGTTTTGTTTTGGTTTTTTGTTTTTTTAATGATTTTATTTAGAGAGAGAGAGCACAAGTAGGGGAAAGGGGCAGAGGGAGAGGGAGAAGCAGACTCTCCACTGAGTAGGGAGCCTGACATGGGGCTTGATCCCAGGACCCTGAGATCATGAGCTGAGCCTAAGGCAGACACTTAACTGACTGAGCCACCTAGGCGCCCCTATAATGTAAATGTTATTACATTTGATAGTCACTGAGTTCTCTAAGTCTGTTCTTACTTTGTATAATTCTTTTTTTCTCTGTTGCTCAGCTTGATTACTTTCTATTACTATGTTTTCTAGGTCATTAATTTGTTCCTCTGCTTTTCCATCCTGCTGTTCATTCCATGAAGTGTGTTTGTCATTTCATTTATTGAGCCCTTTATCTCTGCTATGTTATTCCTTATCTCTGTGTTAAGGTTCTCACTCATGTCTTCCATTCTTAAGTCCAGTGAGTATCTTTATGATCGTTGCTTTAAATTCTCTGTTTCACTTAGATTTCTGGACATGGCCTTATCCTGTTTTTTCATTTGGGACAAATCCCCTGTCTTCTCATTTTGTCTGTCTCCTGTTTTTGAGGGTAATAGCCTTATGTAGAACTCCTGTGTTGAGAGATGCAGTGTGGGTGGGGTTTGGGCTGGTCTTCTCAGGAAAGGGGCCCACAGTGCTGGGATTGAAGCAAGCATGACCCAGAAGGGTGGTTCCCCCAGAGTATGGCAGGTACCAAGCTTGGCATAAGCAAGATAGGCAGTGAGTGTTGGTGTGGTACTGGTTCCTGCAGGTAGCCCTGTGCTTATGCTGAGGGGTGAGGGAGGGAAGTGGTGCTGGACAGTTTTTTTTGTTCACAGAGGGGTTTCTTGTGAACACTGCTATCTGGGAAATGCTCTGAGAAGAGCAAATAACCTCCCCACCGTATGCCACAGGCACTCTTCAAATTGCTGTTTCCACACCATACATCTGTGGGTTGTTTGCCTTGCCTTTTCTCCAAAAGCAGCCCGAATGCCCCTGGGCTATATCTGAGCCAAAACCACTGACCTTTAAAATTACAGACTTTAAGCCTCATTGGTTGCAAGAATTCATGAAATTTTGCCCCTCTCATTTTCCAAGCCAGTTGCTATGGGGAATCATCTTCCCTTTATGCTCCACTGTGTGCTAGACTGTCTCTTGCCCTGCTCCACCTCCATGGCTCCCACCTGACTGCAATGGTCATGATCCAGTTCTCTCCCAAACCACATCTCTGCACTTCCTATCTTCTTCAATGTGGTTTCTTGTCTATCTTCAGTTCCATCAGTCTTCAGGTTGATTTCTGGGGTATTTAGGATGTTTTGATAGTTATCTAGTTGTGTTTATGGGATGAGGCAAGCCTTGGGTCTTTCTACTCCACCATCATCTTCCCTTTTCGATGTATTTCTGATCATTTTTAAAAATATGACTCATTATTGTGAATTAAGCTATGACATTAATAAATAATTCATTTGATTCTTTCCTTTTGATTTCCAGCTCCCGTTCACTCTCCTGAGCTTAACTTTCCTATTTTAGTTTTCTCCTGAGATGGTCAGTCTCCTGTGTGTATTGATTATGTGTGGTTGTGATGCTTATGACTTTTGAATTAATAATCATCATTTCTGTTGATTGAATCATCATCTAGGATTTGTGGCGAAATGTTTCTGGTAAATATGTCTTGACAGACAAAAGTAATTTGTTATTGACAAATCCAGTATTTCAGTATGAAATAAGTTCTTTAATGTTTTTATACTATTAATTTTCAAAATTATATTTTGTATAGGATAAATGAAGGAGCTGCTTATCAGTTGTTGAAAGATTTTGCACTCACCATTAAATCTATCAGGTATGTTATATATTTTAGATATTGATTGCAGATTTTCTAAAAATGTAATGGTAATTTGAAAAATATTGACCTCATAGTTAAAAATGCCATTGAGCTTCTTAGGCGTCACACATTTCAACTCTCCAAACACTTTGCAGAGCTTCTTTTCAACACCCTGTTGCATTGGTTCCATAACAGAATTAATTCCAAAGCCCATTTGACATAAGGTTTTATTCAGACCAGAGCCTCAGCCTCAGGCACTGAATAACAACAGGATAATATTCTAAAGCCTCAAGAATTCCTAGATCCTAGTATTCTCAGTTTCACAACCAGTGTTTGTCAGATACATGATACTTGAGAAGGCCCCTTAGGGCTCCATCAGGTCCCTGGTTTATATCAACTTGCATAATCTGGACTCTCTTGCTTTATATAGTGCTTTTTTCCCAGGCTTTATCTAACTCTGGTCTCTCATATTGGCTTCCTGTTTTCATCTTTAGCAGAGCTCAGTGGGGACCCAAACAACAAACTTTATATGGATGCACCCATCCTAAGACTTTATTAGAAGGTCCATCTTTAGGCCCATCTAGTGTTGCCTGGTTAAACATATATCTTCCTAAAGCCTCCAGTCTGCACACACTTCAATACTTTATGGGATTTCCCTTTTCTATCACTTACTTTAAAAGTTATATATCTTCACATACATGCATACATGCAATTTGCCACGAATCTCTTCATGACGTTCTTGCTAATCAGGTCATTGACTTTTAATTTTTTGATTTGAGATTAATCAGACCTATTTGGATGTTTTATACAGGCAATGAAACTATGGGGACGCTAGAGCAGAGGGAACTGCTCTAGATAGTTTCTTGAGTATCTCTAGATAGTGTATTTCTTGAGGGGCTCATAGTTATTCAAGAGTGTCCCAAGAAACCCCAGAGACTTTGGAGCCATCTCAAAATCTGGTCCTAGAAATATCGTTCATTCATCTGAAAAGTATTGAAATATTATTGTTTTGAGACATACTTCTAAGCATTTGAGATATAGAGAATCAGTAAATCTATCCCTGCTTTAAACATAATCTTACAGTGCAGTGTGAGGAAACGGATTTGTAGCTATTACAAAGTCAATAAGTGCTAGGATGAGAATAATGTGGCAACCTTGGATTCAGAGAAGAATTTTCAAATGAAGTAAATGTTTCACTAAGTCTTAAAGGATCTTAAGGGGTGGGGTAGAGGAAATAGTGTTTTCCAAGTAGAGAAATGAGAAAGGGTCTGATATGTCAGGGATAGGCTTCAATCTCACTCTGGTGGTATGGGGAATATGGGAGTTGTGATAGGGATGGGGGAAGATACTGAGTTGCTTAAAGCAGCTTTAAAGGCAATTTGGGTCTGTATTGGAAAGGGTCTTAATTCTCATATGATGGAGTTGGGCTTAATATTCTGGATAATGTGTAGACAATGTATAGGCATGAGTATGATATGGGTCTATGGTTTATTTGTGTGACAAAAATGTGTATGGTTTATATATGTGATGGAGACTCAAAGGCTGTAAGAGCCATGCAGGTTAAGAGTGAGTGTGGGTCTAAATTAAGGAAACAGAAGTAATTATGGAAAAGAGTATTTAGAGAAATATTTACGGGATAGAATTTATAGAAATCTGTCAATAAAGTTCATGTAGTTGGTGATGATAATGAGGTTTCTATTTTAGTTAACTATACATAAGAAACATAGAAGTGAGGATGAATTTTGAGGAGGACTAAGAACCAAAAATAGTGAGTTAGAATTTATATGTGTCACAAAATATCTGTGGGAAATAATTCAAGAGGAAACGGTCAGTGTCATAATTATAGGTCCGTGACTAGGAGTATATTCAGTGTTATAGATAGAGATCTGGTCATTCTTTGTGGTAGGTCAGTGAAGACACTAGGAAAAATTCTGGAACTCTAATGCAACCAAGGTAGATAAGGAATTAGGAAAGGCTGATAAAATGTCAGATCCTGATCGTGGTCAATACTTATCAGCCCAGCTGCACTGCTCTGTTCTTAGATTTCCTCTTTCCTTTCTTTTCACTTGCATATTCATTTCTTGTTGCTGCTATAGCAATTTACCACAAACTTAGTGGTTTAAACCAACACAAATTTATTATCTTACAGTTCTGGAAGCCTGAAGTCCAAAACGGGTCTAACTGGGTTAAAATCAGATGTTGGCAAAGCTCATTTCGTTCTGGAGACTTTAGGACAATCTGCTTTATTGTCTTTTCCAGCTTCTAGATGCTGCTGGCATTATTTTGCTTATGGTCCTCTTCCAACTTCAAGGCCAGCAACGGTGGGGAAGGTCTTACATTGCATTTCTCTGAGATGAAACGTCTCCTACCTCCTCTCGCAAAAATCTTTGAGACTGTACCAGGCCCACTCAGATAATCCAGGATAATTTTCTATCACAAAGTCAGTTGATCAGCAGGTTCAGTTCTGTCTGCAACCTTAATTCTCTTTGCTATGTAAACTAACATAGTCCTAGATTTCTTTGGATTAGAACACAAATAAAAGCCACTATTCTGTTTATTATACCCTGTTTTTAAAAATTCTCTACGGATCTAGGTAAAGGAAGTAATATTTTGCTCTTCATAGAGGTAGTTGCTTGTGGATTTCAGTATATACTGGACACAGTAACCAAAAAAACCACAAAATAGCCTCCAAGGAGATGCATGGTGAGAAGAAAGGGACTTTGTGTTGCACTATTGAAGGGAGAAGGGATAAGGTTACGTGGAATTTGGTGGCCTTTAAAATCCTTTTGGTAATTGACATGAAGAGGAGCTGCATGGAAATTGATTTGTTATCTTTATTTTGTTTTGTTTTTTATATATTTTTTCCGATAAATATATTTCTTATCAGTATTCTTAATATTTTGCTAACATTTCGTCATCTAGTGGGAATTACTTAATTCTTTCTGCCTGGGGAAGTCCTTCTTACAATGCTGACTCTCACTAACATGTGCTCTGTGTGTGTGTATTTCCATTTATAGTGTTTCCTTGCGTGAACTATGTGAAAATGAAGACGACAACGTGGTCTTAGCATTTGAACAGTTAAGTGACACCTTTTTTGAAAAACTTAAGGCAGTTTAAAAGTAAAAGACTATCCAGACCACTTAAAATATTGCCACAGGCATTTTTCAAGTCATATTTTGTGATCCTCATACTTTTTGTCAGAAATACATATATGGTGAAGTGGAAAGAGCAAACACTTTGGAGTCAGAATTGTGATCAAACCTGCCATGTTCTCTCATGTGTACCCTTGGACAAGTTATTTAATATCTTTGGAATCTTGGCTTCTGTATATAGTTGAATAATAATGTCTATGTTTCAGCTAGTTTGTGGACTGATTGAGAAAATGCAAAGATTTTGTATGTGGCTGAAGAACAATTTTTACTCTGTGAGGCCTAAACAAATACTACATTCTCAGCATTTTTCTCCTTGATGTTATAAATTTTAAAGGTCTATCAAGGCTAGAATAAACTATTATAGTATCAAGTTGAAATATATTTTCTCTAACTTAAATGTGATTATATGACTTAGATATATGGTTTTTAAAAATGGCACCTTCTAGTAAACTTGAATTACTTTTTAAAAAAATATAAATGAGAGTTTTGGCATAAATTCTGTGATGCTTTAAGGTAAAATATAGCTGGTGATTTGGCTTGATTTTAATTGTGACTGAAAAACCACAAAGAAATAAAATGGGTGTAACCAATTTTCCATTAGTCTCTTTGTGAAAAGTCTACATATCTTTCAATCCATTTGCATATACATATGCATTTTACATATATACTAAATAGTTTATGTCTAGTCACTTTCCCTCCGTAGTCTAAGCCTCAGATCACAGTTTTGGAATTTATTTTAGACCCTAAACTTGAACAGAACATTTTAATCTCAGAGCAAAAGGACTGCTCTCTCCTTCTATCCAGGTGTCTTACTGAAGATGATATATTGTATAACATTATTTATACATATATTACATTGGCTTAGAAAAACACCTGTGGTTCATTTTGTCTGGAGATAAAAGAATATTCGGTTACCTGGAACTGACGCATTATTGCGTGTGCCATGTTAGGGGACTCTATAGTTTCTTCAGACTAACTCATTTACATTATTTTAAAACATGCACTGCAACAATTTCCAGACCCCAAAATACTTTGAAACCAAAATGGTTTCTACTGACCTCTTAAACTCTACTCAAAACACTGAAACACAGTATTAACAGATTGTCATGTTGGTTTCCACATCTTACTTGTGGTTTTATAAGTCTCATGGAGACATGAAGATTTTTTTTTTCATGTGACTGAGCCAACCTGATTTCCTAATTTTTAGAGGTAGAATAAGGTTATTTCCTATAATCTGGTATTCTATTAAAGGAGAATAAGAGAAACCCACTCTTTGAGGTGGGTCTAATGGGCAGCTTCCTTTGCTTCCTTTTTGACTTTTAGCAACAACTTTAAAAAGTAGCTTGGAACAGGGGCGCCTGGGTGGCACAGCGGTTAAGCGTCTGCCTTCGGCTCAGGGCGTGATCCCGGTGTTATGGGATCGAGCCCCACATCAGGCTCCTCTGCTAGGAGCCTGCTTCTTCCTCTCCCACTCCCCCTGCTTGTGTTCCCTCTCTCGCTGGCTGTCTCTAAAAAAAAAAAAAAAAAAAAAAAAAAAAAAAAGTAGCTTGGAACAACTTATGTACAGAGTTTATATAGGAACTCTGAAAGCATTTTGTGTTCCATTTGTTGTAATAATGTGAAATTTTTCTTTCTGAGAAGCATGTACAGAGACCCTGGTGAGATTTACTGGAGAATCATTATTACCAGCATAATTTATTCCTATCTTTTTCTTATGAGAGGAAAAAATCATATTGGCATTAGGCCTATAAAGGGTCTTCTGGAAGAGCCATTTATTAAAAATTTGTATTTTGAGAAAATTATAGATACAGATGCTGGCATAAGAAATAATATACTGTGATTGCTTTAACACTGCATGTACTAAAATTGGAATGATACAGAAAAGATTAGCATGGCCCCAATATAAGGAGGACATGCAAATTTGTGAAGCATCCCATATTTTAAAAAAAGAGAAACAATATACCCATGCATATCTGGTTAATTAATATATGACAAAGGAGCCAAGAACATACAGTGGTGAAGGGATCGTCTCTTCAACAAATGGTGTTGGGAAAAATGGACAGCCATATGAAAAAGAATGAAACTGGATCACTATCTTATACCATACACAAAAATTAATTCAAAATGGATTAAAGACATGAACATAAGACCTGAATCCATAAAAATCCTTGAAGAAAACTAGGTAAGTTCCTTGACACCAATGTTGACAATGTTATTTTGGATTTGACACCCAAAGCAAAGGCAACAAAAGCAAAATAAATAGGTGGGACTATGTCAAACTAAAAAGCTTCTGCACGGCAAAGGAAACCATCGACAAATAATAATCATCATCATCCTCATCCTCATCATCATCATCATCATCATCCAACTAAAATGGACAGAGGACCTGAATAGACATTTATTCAAAGAACACATACAAATGGTCAACAGACACATGAAAAAGTGCTCACTAAACATCAGGGAAATGAAAACACCACCACAATGAGGTATCACTTCACACCTGTTAGAATGACTATTCATTCAAGTGTTGGCAGAGATGTGGAGAAAAAAAGAATCCTTGTGCATTATTTTGGGAAGGATGCAGCCACTATGGAAAATAGTATGGGAGTCCCTCAGAAAATAAAAAATAGAAGTACCATATGATCCAGCAGTCCCACTTCAGAATATCTATTTGAAGGAAATGAAAACACTACTCAAAAAGATATATGCACCCCCCTATTCACTGAAGCATTGTTTACAGTAAGCAAGACATGGAAGAAACCTGTGTCCATTGATGGCTGAATGATAAATTAAAAAAAAATATATATATATATATATATGATTTAGCTACAAAAAGGAATGAGACCTTATCGTTGGCCACAACGTGAATGGAAATTGAGGGCATTCTGCTAAGTCAAATAAGTCAGGGAAAGACAAAGATCATATGATCTCACTTATATGTGGAATCTATAAAATAAAACAAAACAAAAATTGAACTCATAGCAGAGAAGAGATTTGTGGTTGCCAGAGGCGGGAGGTGGGGGTGGACAAAATGGGTAAAGGGGGTAAAAAGGTACAAACTTTCACTTGTAGAATAAATAAGTCCTAGGATGCAATGTAAAACATGGTGATTATAGTTAATGATGCTGTATTGTATATTTGAAAGTTGCTAAGAGAATAAATCTTAAAAGTTTTTATCACAAGAAAAAAAAATTGTAATTATGTGTGGTGATGGATGTTAACTAGACTGATCGTGGTGATCATTTCACAAAATAAACAAATATCAAAACATGTTATATACCTAAAAGTAATATATCAATTATTCTCAACAAAAAAAGAAATAATACAGAGAGATCCTATACAGTCTTTACACAGTTTCCCAAATGGTAACATTTTGCATAATTATTGTATAGCACAATATCAGAATCAGGAAATTGATATAAACATGACCCATTATTCAGATTTCATCAATTTTACATGCTCATTTGTGTGTATTTCATTGCATGTGTAGTTTTGTTTCTACCATTATAGTCAAGATACAGAACAGTTCCGTTACCACAAAGAACCTTCTCCTTTTCTTTTACTATTGCAACCATTTCCCTCTCACCCCCTCCTGCGTCTCCCTTGCTGAGTCCCATTTGATTGACACCCCTGCCCCCAATTTGAACCTCCACCAACCTCTAGCTGTTTCCTGTTTTTGCAATTTTGTTGTTTCAAGACCTATATAAATGGAGTCATGCAGTCTGTAACCTTTTGAGTATGTCTTTTTTCACTCAGCATAGTTCCCTTGAGATTAATCCAGGTTGTTACATGTATCAGTAGTGCGTCCCTTTTTATTGCTGAATAGTATTCCACAGTATGGTTGTACCACAGTTTGTTTAGCCGTTCAGCCCACTAAAGGACATTTGGGTTGTTTCCAGTTATTGGCTATTACAAGTAAAGCTGCTATTAATATTTACGTTTCTTCTGTTTCTTATTCTGTTTCTCTTTTCTTGCCTTCCTGTGAATTACCTAAAACTTTTTGGATTCCATCTTGATTTATTTGTAATGTTTCTGAGTATATCACTTTGTATAGTTTTCGTAGTGGTTGCAATATACCTGTATGACTCATCACAGTCTACTGGTATCAAATTTTACTGCCTTACTTTTACTTGGATCCCTTTACTCTCCCTCCTTTTTGAATACAATTATCTTAACATACATTGAACACCACATCAGAACTTCACAATTTTTATTTTAATCATCAAATATGATTTAAGAAGTTCATGAGAAGAATATTATATTTAACCCTATTTTTACCCATTCTCATTTTCTTTTTCCTTCTTGAAGGTGCAAGCTTTCTTTTGTAATTCTCACCCTGTGTTTAAAGAACTTCCTTTACCTATTCTTGAAGGATAGGTTTGTTAGTAAAAATTACCTTCATTTTCTTTCAGTGGACAGTTTTTATTTTCTCTTCATTTCTTTTTTTTTTTAAAGATTTTATTTATTTATTTGACACAGAGAGACAGCCAGCAAGAGAGGGAACACAAGCAGGGGGAGTGGGAGAGGAAGAAGGCTCTTAGCGGAGGAGCCTGATGTGGGGCTCGATCCCAGAATGCCGGGATCACGCCCTGAGCCGAAGGCAGGCGCTTAATGACTGTGCCACCCAGGCGCCCCTATTTTCTTTTCATTTCTAAAAAAATATTTTCAATGGATATAGAATTTATGATTGGCAAGTTTCTAAAAGTTTCAATTCTTTAAAAGTGTGTCACTTCTGGCCTTCATGCTTTCAGATGAGAAACCCAATGTCAATTGAATTAGTATTCCACTATTGGTTATGTGTTGTTTTTCTCTGTCTGCTGTCAAGATTTTTTCTTTGTCTTTAGTTTCCAGAAATTTAATTATGATGTTTGCTTGCATGTTTGTTTGTTTGTTTGTTTTTAATTTGGGTCTACTTACCTTTTTCATTCTATAAGTGTAGTTTTTTTCTAAATTTGGGAAGTTTTCAGCCATTATTTCTTTGAGTTTATTTTCAGCCCCACCCAGTTTTCCTCTCCTCTGAGACTCCAATTATATGAATGTTGGCTTTTTTGTATTGCCTCACAGGTCTCTAGAACTCTTTTATTTCTTTTTCAGTCTACTTTCTGTTATTCAGATTGGCAGATTCTATTGATTTGTTGTAAAGTTCACTGATTCCATCATATGTTATCTCCACTCTACCACTGAACTCATCCAGAAATTTAAAAAATTTCTGTCATTGTATTTTTCCTTTCTATAACTCCAAATTTCATATTTTTGTAACTTCTATGTCTTTGCTGGGATTTTCTATTTTTTATTTATTTTAAAAGAATGTGCATTTGCGGGGCACCTGGGTGGTGTAGTTGCTTAAGCATTCGACTCTTGGTTTTGGCTTAGGTCGTGATCTCAGGGTTCTGAGATCAGCCCCTTGTCAGGCTCCCCACTCAGTGCAGAGTCTGCTTGAGATTCTCTCTCCCTCTCCCTCTACCCCTCCCACTCGTGCTCTCTCTCTCTCTAAAATAAATAAATCTTAAAAAAAATGAGTACTTGCATTTGCTTGTTGAAATATTTTAATGACAGATGCTTTAAAATCCTTATAATTTAATTTTGACATCAGCTTTATCTTGGTATCGGCATCAGTGTCTTCTCATTCAAGTTTTGATTTCCCTAATTATTGATATGATGAATGACTTTTTATTGTACCCTTTGGACATTTGGACGTTTTGGATATTATGAGACTTTTAATCCTATTTAATACGTTTTTTTAGAAAGTGAGGTAAGATGTAGCATGAGGAATGGGGTGGATGGGAGTTCAGCTTTCTTCTAGACCTGCTGGCATCACTCTGGCAAAAGGAGCACAAGCTTACATTGCCTCCATGCAGATAGTGACATTATTGAAGTTCAGCTTCCCTGGAAGTCTTTTTGACATCTTCCTGGTGAAAGTGTAACCATGCTTTCACTGTCTTATTTCTTACCTCTGAGTGGGGTATATAATGAGCTTCTCTTTGGGCCTTGCTGACACCAGGGAAAGGGGAAACAGGGCTGATTCACACTGCTCTGTTGTTTTAGGGTGAGGATGGAGGCTCAGCTGTCACAGGGTCTATATGTGGGACAGTGTTGATTAGTCCTGTCTTGCACCAACTCATTCTTTCTTACTCATGTTGGTTGAGGGTGGAGGTTCAGTACCTACCCTCCCCAATACACACATACCGGGGAAGGGAGTAAAAGCAGGTTTCTGATTAGCTCCACCTCACACTGTCTTGTTTAATCTCACTGATGCTAGGTCAGGGAGTGGTTAGATAGCCCCAATGACACCTGGACAGGGTGAAGTGTAGTGGTGATTAACCCCTCCTCATACTGCTTTGGATATACAAGAGACAGTAACAAACTCAGAGAACTCATTATCATGTCATTTCTCAAGTCTCAAGGTTCCTATTGTTATTCTGTTATGTCTAGGTACTTTTGCTGCAAAAAGGAAGACCTAGGAGGAATGGGGTTGCTCTGTCTTAGATTTTTATTAAAAGAAAGGAAGATGTGGACATGTTGTGAAAAGTTTGAGTCTATATTGTTTACATGAATCAGTAACTGGGTCAAGGGAAAGCTTCTCCTCTTCATAACTTCGTGTTATGATTTCAGCAGTAATTTGTGTGTGGTTCAGGAAATCTCATGGTAGGAGGGCAAAACTGCCATGGCCTGAGAATTTTCTGAAAGCCAATTTTTGCTTTTCTCAATATCCCTTTTGATCCTGTTTTATATCTTCCCTTTGAATGAAGGCCCACTCCATCATCTTTATGATAGTGCAGAGGGTCAAATTCCCTACGAGCTTGAGTACTTATTAGGGGAAGTGATATCTTACCAATGTATTTGATATAAAGGCAAATTAGCTCTTATTGCTTATGTGGATACGCCAATATAAACCAAAACTAACTTCCTACTTAATAAATAGGTCGATATTGCTTGTATTACACATCCTTGTGATCCTGGATTTCATAACAAGACTTTAGTGAAGCTACTGCTGCTGAACAATGTCCTAGAAATCAAAGAGGGCAGACTCTTTCATTGCAATGACTTACTCCCTTGACACAATTCTACATATTTAGTCCCCTCTGAAAGAATGTATGATCATACCCTGACCTTAGCTGATTTTATGCTGGTTGGTTACACAGTTAGTTAACACTGAAACTAAAATAAAACTCAGTTTAACAAATGTTATATTTAGTCAGTATTTTTTTATGCTGGGTTCTTATAACAAGTATTTCAGATTTTTATGATTTTTCTTATAGCCCCTGAACCACAAGTTGCTACAATCATCAACTCTGGCTTCTTTTCTGCTTAGCCTCCATAGCTTCCAATATTTTTCCATGAAAGAAATTGCCACACTGCTTTTAGGGTTTGTTATGAAGTAAAATAAAGAATATAAAGTTTCAGGAAAAAAAAAGATATGTGGGAGTATTTCCTTGGTACATTGCAAAGAGAGAGAATATGTGTGTGTGTGTGTGTGTGTGTGTGTGTGCGCGCGCACACACACATGTGGTGAATTCTTGGCTCTGCACCGTAGAACAATTCTTCCTTCACTGGAAAATATGAGTTTTATAAGTAAACTGCCACTAGTGTTTCTAGAGCATAGTACTGAAAGGGCTGAGCTGTTCCACTTTTTAAAGATGATTCATGTATGATATAATAGAAGGAAACGAAAGCATGAGATTTTCTGTAAAATTTTATGTATCTCTTTGTTATAAAAAAAGTTGTTATCTGTGAGTGAATTTTCCACATCTCGATACAATTAGTGTATTATTGATGTAGCCTTCATAGGGTCTCCCAAATTTATTTTCTATTTCTATTTATCACGCCTGCACAGGTCTATGCTATTGAATTATTAGAATACATTTATTAATTTAGATTTCAAGTTCTTGTCTAATAAACAAACATATATAACGCTGTCCAATTGAGCTTCCTAAATACTTTCTTCCTTTCTTCCTTCCTATATATTCTTTCATATATTCATACTTGAATTCAGTACATCTTGGTTATATGCTCCCTATATGCCATGCACAGAAGGAGACACTGATCAAGTAGGAAGATTGACGTAAATAGATATTTACATTAAAGGAAGGGTGCAATAAAACCTAGTCATCATTTTATCTTTGGTATGAGCTAAGTAATTTACAGAAATTATTTCCTTTAATCCTTAAAATAAGCCTCTGAGATAGACGTAATTGTTATTTGCATTGGATAGATATAGAAATTAGACTCAGGGCAATTAGATAACTTGCCCAAGATTATGCAACTAGGAAATATAAAACTCACTTCTTTTGGGGAATTTGAACTGAAGCAGTCTGGCTTGAAAAGTTACTCTCTTCCCTGCCATACTATACTTCCAGCTGATAATAATGGTAACAATTTTTATTGAGAACTGACAGTATTCTAGGTACTGTGCTAAATGTCTTACAGGTAATATACCATTTAATTCCTAAAGCACCCTTGGGTGATAAATATATATAATACAATACTTTTTGTGAACGCAGAGGAGGCAGCAGTTATATGTACTTGCAATTATTGAGGAAGACATCACATAGGAAGTTAGACTTTATTTAACCCTTAGTGGAGATCCATTGGAGGCAGTAAAGCAAGTGGATAAAAAGTCCAGATTTTTCTTTTGGAATGAAACTCCAGCAGTTAGGTAGTGGTTGAAATAAAAAGTAATACTGGAGGCAAAGACCAGTTGGGAGCCCCTTAAAATAGTCAAGTGAGAAGTGATAATACAAGATCCTTACCTTAGCAAAGGCAGTGATGCTAGGCAGAGAGAGAAGGGATGGATATAAAAGATATTTTGGGGATACAATTGACAAGATCTGATGATGAATTCAGTATGGGTCTTGTAGGAGAGGAGATAGGCTTCTCATCTGAATGAAAAAGTGGAATATAAGGAATAGCGCAGAGGACCACAAGGGAAGGGAGGGAAAACTGAACGGGAAGAAATCAGAGAGGGAGACAAACCATGAGAGACTCTGGACACTGGGAAACAAACTGAGGGTTGCTTGAGGATGGGGGTGGGGGGATGGGGTAATTAGGTGATGGGTATTAAGGGGGGCCCGTGTTGGGTTGAGCACTGGGTGTTATATGTAACTAATGAATCATTGAACACTACATCAAAAACTAATGATGTACTATATGCTGGCTAACTGACCATAATAATAAAAAAAAAAGAGAGATGGATTAGGATGCCATTAAACTATGTCAGATATATAGGGCAAACATTTGAGGAACTAAAGATAATGATTCTAGTTTGGAGCATATTGAGACTGAATTGCCTCATTAATGTTTCTGGTAGGGATCTGAGGTTCAGGAGAGAGATTCAAGCTGAAGGTCAAAGTTAGGAAGATCATAGTCATCAGTGAATATTTAATATTTGGAGTCTTAGAGGGATATCTTCTGCTCAAAACCCCATGTTTTATCATAAAATCATAAGTTGATTTTATGAAAGATAAAATCCAAACTCCTTGGGATGCTATTTAAGACCTTTTTAATCTGGCATTAACCCGTCCTTCAAGTCATATTATGTACTCTTTGCCAACATGTTATATCTTTAATGATCTCACCAAAATACCGTTTGCATTTTTCTCTTTCTAAGACCAATTCTTTGGCTCTGAATTTCTTCCCTCTTTATCTAAGTCTTCACCATACTTTACAACTGTCCTCAAATATCACCTTCTCTGTGCAGCTTCCCTACCAGATGATTTTTTCTCCTTTTCAGATCTATTAGAAAGGTGAACGCATAAGAGCACCTCTTCCAATATTCAACTCTGAGTCTTTACCAGTTAACTCAAAATCTAATCTCTGTAATTAGATACATTCAAAGTTATATTAAGAATAAAAAACTGGGGATGTGCTGTATGGTAACTAATATAACAAAATAAAAATTATTAAAAAAAGTGTATTGATGACAATAAATGGTGGGTAATATGCTTTCTGATAAAAAGAGAATCAAAATCTTTTCTGTAGAACGAGCAAGCAAAACTCTTCACTGAGATACTGTCTAAAGCTGCTGTGAAGCAAATGCTAAAAGCCTGATTAAAAAGAGCATATGAGGGATGCCTGGGTGGCTAGGTTAGTTGAGCTTCTGGCTCTTGATTTTGGCTCAGATCATGATCTCAGGGTGGTGGGATTGAGCCCTGTGTCAGGCTGCACATTCAGCAGGGAGTCTGCTGGGATTCTCTCTCTCTCCCTCTGCCCCCTCCCCTCCCCCCTCTAAAATAAATACATAAATCTTAAAAAAAAAAAAGAGCACATGAAAGATAATATGCAGGCCATTTGTGAAAAAAGAGGACATTAGAAAGGGTAACTGGATTGCAGTTCTGATGGTTGCCAAAAGGAAAGAGGTAGGGGGATGGGTAAAATAGGAGAAGGGGATTAAGTGGTACAAACTTCCAGTTATAAAATAAGGTAAGTCACAGGATTGAAAAGTACAGCATAGAGAACATAGTTAATAATATTGCAATATTTTAAGAATATTGTAATAATTGTATAATGACAGATGGTAACTACACTTTATCATTGTGAGCATTTTGAAATGTATATAAATTTCAAGTCACTATTGTTATACACCTGGAACTAATATATTCTATGTCAACTCTATTTAAATTAAAAAAAAACATACAAGCATGGAGGGAGATTCATTGTGCTAGCTCTCTACATAGCACTGTTGCAGAAACACAGTTCTCCACTGTGTGGTTTTATCTTTCATTGGACATTAAATTCCATTCAGCAGATCATTTTTGATTCTGGCTTTTGAGGTGATAAAGAATAATTTTTAGTGAGTCTCAAGACCCCAGTTAATCATCTCATGATTTCCTTTCTCACTGCTTCAATTTTTGTAGAATTTAAGAACAAATAAAAGAAGAAGGAGAATGTAAGTGTGAGTTGAGCTAATTTCTTTGAATAGCTGTTGGTCGCTGGGGCTTGTGCTAGGGCAGTGAGGAGGTGGGGCAAGTGTGTATAAACTTTCAATATTTGCCTTTAGTGTTCTTTATATATATTTTTTCTAGAGGATGTGGCCTGAAGAAGTGGCATATAACACTGAGAATCTGTAATAAGTTGTTATGCCTTCCTCTTTTCTCAACCCTCTGTAGGAAGTGAAAATGAAAGCAGAGGCACTTAGATGGTGCTGAGGGTGCTGCCAGGGTTCAGTCGGAGGAGTAGGGTAGCTCTGTCTGCCTTTCTAGGTCTTCTCATGAAACCCCTGAGGACTCACTCTACCATCTTGTGCCTGCTGCTGGTGGTTGGACTGTAAAAAGGAAATTACAGACCACAGGTAGAAGAGGGTTTGATGCCTTGTGTACAGATGAAGTGGTGAGAAAAAAAAAATGAGTGCATATGTTTAGTGACCATTTAAGAAAAAAGAACTGACTACAAAGAGCGAGGTTAAACTTGAAGGTTCTACCTAGGGCAGAATAGTGGTTGTGGTTTGTGTACCAAAACAAAATTACTACTTGTGCTCACTTCTAGGATTTTTGTAGTTTCAGATCTCACATTTTGGTCTTTAATCCATTTTGAATTTATTTTTGTGTATAGTGTTAAGTTCAGTTTCATTCTTCTGCATGTAGCTGTCCAGTTTTCCCAGCACCATTTCGAGACTGTCTTCTCCCCATTGTATCTTCCTGCCTGTTATGTCATAGATTAATTGACCATATAAGTGTGGGTTTATTTGTGGACTTTCTTTTCTGTTCCATTGATCTATGTATCTGTTTTTTGTGCCAGTACCCTATTGTTTTGATTACTACAGCTTTGTAGCAAATCTTGACATCTGGAATTGTGATATTTCCAGCTTTGTTTCTCTATCTCAAGATTTCTTTGGCTATTTGGGTTTTTGTTTTGTTTTGTTTTGTTTGTGATTCCATACAAATTTTAGTATTATTTATTGTAGTTCTGTGGAAAATGTTATTGGTATTTTGATAGGGATTGCATTAAATCTGTGGATTGCTTTGGGTAATATGGATATTTTAGCAATATTAATTCTTCTAATCCATGAGCATGGAATATCTTTCCATTTGTTTGTGTTACCCTCAATTTCTTTCATCGGTGTTTTACAGTTTTCAGAGTACAGGTCTTTGACCTCTTTAGTTAAGTTCATTCCTAAGTATTGTATTCTTTTTGGTGCAATTGTAAATGCACTTTCTACTATTTCATTATTAGTGTATAAAAACACTATCGGTTTGTGGGTGTTAATTTTGTATTTTGCAGCTTCACTGAATTCATTTGTTACTTCTAATTTTTGATGGAGTCTTTAGGGTTTTTCTATGTACAGTATCATTTCATCTGCAAATAGTGACAGTTTAACTTCTTCTTCCCCAGTATGGATGCCTCATGTTTCTTTCTCTTGTCTGATTGCTGTGGCTAGGACTTCCAGTACTATGTTGAATAAATGCTGCGATGGTGGACATCCTTGTCTTGTTCCTGATCTAGGGGAAAAGTTCCCAGTTTTTCCCCATTAAGATGATGTTAGCTTTAAGTTTTTCATATATGGCCTTTATTATGTTGAGGTTTGTTCTCTCTAAACCTACTTTGTTGAGGCTTTTTATCATGAATAGATGATGCGCTTTGTCAAACGCTTTTCCTTCATCTATTGAGATGATCATATGATTTTTATTCTTTGTTTTGTTGATGTGTGTATCACACTGATTGATTTGTGAATATTGAACCACCCTTGCCTCCCAGGAATAAATACCACTTGATTATAATGAATTTTTCTCTTAGTGTATTGTTGAATGTAATTTTCTAATATTTTGTTGAGGATTTTTGCATCTATGTTTATCATGCATATTGGCCTATAATTTTCTTTTTTTTGTGGTATCTTTGTTAGGTTTTGGTGTCAGGATAATGCTATCCTCAAAGAATGCATTTTGAAGCTTTTTTTCCTCTTCTATTTTTTTGAAATAGTTTGAGTAGCATAGGTATTAACTCTTCTTTAAATGTTTAATAAAATTCACTTGTGAATCCTTCTGTTCCTAGACTTATTTTTTGGTAGTTTTTTGATTCTGAATACAATTTCATTACTAATAATTTGTCTGTTCAGATTTTCTGTTTCTTCCTTTATACTTTTATGCTTTTTGAAGGAAGTATTTTTCACTCCTATTTTAAATAAAAGGGAACTGAGATCAAATTATTATACAATTATAATTATACAGTTATTGCATTTTGCTGATGATAGTAGTGATAGGTGATAAATCATAAAGACGTAAGATACTCTTCTTAGAAGCTTGATCATAGGGGTGCCTGGGTAGCGCAGTCATTAAAGCGTCTGCCTTTGGCTCAGGGCGTGATCCTGGCGTTCTGGGATCGAGTCCCACATCGGGCTCCTCCACTGGGAGCCTGCTTCTTCCTCTCCCACTCCCCCTGCTGTGTTCCCTCTCTCGCTGGCTGTCTCTCTATCACATAAATAAATAAAATCTTAAAAAAAAAAGAAGCTTGATCATACATGATTATGTATAGAAAAATGAAGAGTTGTTTAGATATTTGGAGGAGTGTGATAATGGATCAAAATAGTCACAGAAGAGAGTTTTAAAAAAAAAAAACCCTGAAATTGAATGAAGAGTATAACAGAGATAGCAGTATGATTATTTTAGGATGCAAAAGACATGGCTATGTTTATACACTGATGGGGAAAAGCCTAGAGAGAAAGGTGAGGAAGGAGAAAATGGGATAAAGGGAGGTAACTTTAAGAGAAACGTCCACGAGAGAATGGGAGTGGATTGGAGCACAGATAAAATAATTTATACACAACAGGAGACACTATAATTCAGTTTTAGATATAGGGGGAAGAAGATGTGGCTGGAACACAAATAGTTATATATGAGGGTAGTGGCAGGAAATTGAGCCTAAAGACATGCATCTTAACAGCATAGAAAACCAGCGTGATAATCTCTGGAATGTCATGCTGATTAGAGTACAGACTATATTATGATAGACGGCAGGAAATCTAACAGAACTCTGAGACAAAATGGTGGTGTTCTTGGCAAATATGAACTGCACTGATCTTCTTTATTGATAGAGGTTGAAAACAAATACGTTTATCAGTTCATTAGCACCATGCTAAGTGCCAGGGACTATAATCATCGTCTATCTCAGTAAAGACACTACAGTTGGGAAAATAGGTATGATTAAATGGGAGCCCACTTGGTTACGTTTTTTGGTAGGTCATCCTTACCCTCTGTCATGTCAATAAATTCTACTCTTCAGCCTTATATTTGGCTCCTCAGAGACCTGTTTTAATAATTTCAAAATCCACTTTCATACATATTCCCTCCATTCCTGAATATACATTTTAGGTAACTCTTCCGTTCTTTTGTCATAAAGATATTCCTCCCTGAGCATAGACTAGATTTGTCCACATGGGCTCTGTTACACATGGACTCTGGTTAACTGCCTCAAGTCAATGAAGGGGTAGGGACAGATCTTGAAGAAAATAAACATTTTGTGACATATGTACTTCAGGTGAAGTTTTTGCTTAGTATCCAAAAAAGCAGAGGCTGTTATCCTCTAGCAAGGGGAAAAGCACTGCTCTCCCTGCCTAAAGAATTTAGGGGAGTTGGGGATTTAAGATTCTTAAGCTTATCCACCCAAATATCCTATCCTAGGGTTTTTTCCTATTAGGGTTTTTGACATGAAGACCTGTCAAGATGGTTCAGTCTCCTTTCAGTGCTGCTGTTTTTATAATGAGATTTAAGTACGATCTTCAGCATAGTTTGCCCTGAGGCAAGAGGAGATGAGCATCTCTTCAAAAACGATCACTGAGACATTCTGAATTCTATAGCGTGCCTTAAATTCACTGATGGCTCAATCTATCATTTTCTATATGAAAGTGCTTTCAGTGTTTAAGAGAATATAATTCACCCCATACTTAAAATTATCATTGCTCCCATATTTTCAAGTGCCACAACTAATAAGTATTCTCAATGCCTTACCTTCCACCACTTAATTAGAATGAAATGCAGAGGAAAGCCTTAGTAATTATCATTCTCCTATTTGCCAACGTTATTAGTGCCTCTCTTTGCACCAGCAATGGAATCACTGTTGACATCACACTAGGGAATAATCCAACTGCAAAATCCTATCCTGAGGATATTCTTTCAGGCACCACTCTGTTATCAATTCTTTTTGGGTTATAACAAAGCAGAGTCTAAGGCAAAAAAAGTAAAAAGTATGTGCTAATAATTTGTTAAGGCACGCAATCCCAGGAAGTCAAAGGTAAAAGAAAGGAGGAATGAAGCAGAGAAAGAGGAAGAGCCAATATAAGAGTATGTTGGTGAGTTGTCCACTGCTTAGTATCATACAACTAATAATTCATTCCCTTGGCACAATCTTCCAAGAGACCATTTAAAGTAATGCATTCCAGGACAATCCTTGCAGGGAAGGATGGGAGGATTTATGCTCTGATTGCTACAACCGTTTGTTGAATGTTTGCCACATAAGGCAACGTACTGTGGGATATATAGTGCTCATATGGACGTAGTGTTCATGCCTCAATGGCAGCAGGGAAATCCCCAAACAAGGAGCTAGAGACATATGATGTATGTAACCCAGAGGCAAAATGCTATTGAATTTTGCCTTCCTGATACTCATGCAGAAATGCTTGCCACAGTGGTGGCTGGGACAAAACAAGAGCCAAGGGCCCTGGAGACGGGTGAGGCTAAAAAGATCTGAAGTGCTGTGTAAGAATTTTCTGACACAATTAGAGTAAGCAATTTATAAATCAATATAAAATAGGTAAGAACTAAAAAGTACACATTTTAATATTTTTAGCAATTTTATTATTCTAGGCACTCAACAGATGTTACAGCCCAATTTCTCTCAATTGCTCTTTTTTACAAAAATAAAACATTCAATTTTGTGACATCTGTATAGTTTCTTTTCATATAATTTGATACAATGTGATTTGTCCTGAAGAGACATTATTAAAATATCTTGATGACACTACTAATGCTAGTGTTGGTTAGAGTTTATTTACAGAGATTTATTCTGTCTGCATGTAACTGTGCTATGAATCTAAGTGCCTATAGTACTTACGGTTGTATCTGCTTGCCTTAGTGTACAGTGGCCATTTTAAGTTGGATTTCTGAGGAACCACAGTGACCATTTCCTCCACAAGCTGAAGAATAAACATTTTGATGTCATATGAAGTTAAGCTCTCTGCCAACCAACAAGGCACTGTCCTCGCTGTTGATACATTTCTTGGTGCACCACTGAAATATTTTACTATTGGAAAAAGAACAACTAAAGAGTACGTGTATTGATACATCGAGAGAACGTATAGTATGTAAAGTCACTTAAGGAAACGAGGAAAGTTATTGGGCACACGGAAACGAGCAGATTTTTAGCTTTAACTGGATGCTAATTCAGGGTGATCTGATTGACTATGTGTGCTCAACTAGGAAAGAAAAGCATAAAATTGAAGTAATATTTGAAATGCGGGAAAGTTCTCCATGAAGACTTCCAAAGTTAAGGTGTACATAAAAATTTTTATTATTTTATTACTTTCCTTGGATCAACTCCTCCTTTATTTATTTTTTTTATAATTTTTATTTTGTTATATTAGTCACCATACAGTACATCCCCAGTTTTTGATGTAAAGTTCCATGATTCATTATTTGCGTATAACACCCAGTGTACCATGCAATATGTGCCCTTCTTTAAACATATACGTGACTTCTTGTCTTTGGCAATGTTACTTTCAGATTTATTTTTTTCAGGAATATGTTTTGTACTACTGTGGTACCCTATCTTCCCTTTTGAGTGACCTCATTGCAGAAGTGTTTGGGGAAGGGATTATGAAATGTCCTCATTAGGAAACTAGGGATTGAAGAGATTTAGAGAGAGAGGGAATCAAACACATTTTACCTTTGAAAGGAGTAAACTACGTAGTGATATGTTATTTTAAACAAAGCGATGATTAATTACTTTGTTTTCATAGATCATGGCTTCTACACCTACTGTGTCAGATGAGAAATCAAGTTCTAGTGACAGCAGCAGTGATACTGAAATGACAGCTGTAATGTCAGTGAGACCATGGAGAGCTTGTCATCATTTGATCTGTCTGAAGAAGACAACCATCTAATCTTAGAAGACATACTATGGGAGCCAGCTCCTGGGCAACTGACACATGAGTTTGAAATCAATGAAGAGAAACCTTCAAAAGCTGAAGCTGCAGATGTTAACAACTGTGATTTAGAAAGATCAAGTGAGGCATTACCCATAGATACATTTTTCTCCCTCCTTCCTCCCCCTTCTTCTCCTCCTCCTCCTCCTCCTCTCCTTCTCCCTCTTCTTCCACCTGGTTGAATAGTTTGCTTTTACTGGAAACTATATTGTAAAAAAAAAAAAAAAGTGGATTTAGAAATTTTATGAGAGTAGGCAGTCGATTTTATTTAAGCCAAATATGAATCTGTTATATTCCATTCTAGCATAGATTCTTAGACTTTTCATCAGTCCTATTGAATCAATAATTCATTCAGGATAGGGACTATGAATCAAAAATTTAACAAGGTTCACACATGATTCTGATTTTAGGACTATAAATTTGAAAGCAGGTCCAAATGATTCTGCTTGACTCAAGAGGTTGAAGAGTTGTCTGTTAATCATAAATTCCTAAATTCAATATTGCACATAAAATACAATTATACTGAAAGTAAAAAAAAAAAAACAAACAAACCACTTTTTAATAAAAAGTATTACTTATTTGAGAAAGAGAGAGAGCACAGCGGGTGTGGGAGGAGGGACAGAGGGAGAAGGATAAGCAGTCTCCCGGCTGAGCATGGAGCCCAAGAGGGGACTCAGTCCCAGGACACTGAGATCATTGCCTGAGCCCAAGGCAGATGCTTAACCAACTGAGCCACCCAGGTGCCCCCAAAAGACAAGGCCTTGTTGAGTTTTAATATAAGTCTCAATGTAAAAATTTTAAAAATAAAGTTCTGTGTATTAACAGATAAAAGGAAAATACTATTATTTCAACGGATGCAAGGAAACATTTAATAAAGTTCAGTACTCACTAATGATTAGACATTTCACCAACCAGGAAAGAAATATAATTTACTAAACTTATTAAAATAGCCTGCTAAAAATCTACATCAAACATCAAAGTAATGATAAAACCTTATCATCTTTGCCACTAAAATGAGGAACAAGGAAAAGTATTTGCTATCATCACAACTACTCAGTAGTATATTGAAAGTCTAGTATATGAAATAACACCAGAAAAGTAAGTAAAAGATGTGAGGATAGGGAAAGAAGAGAGAGAAAATAATTGTTATTTTACTCTACCCCAAACAACCAAGAAAATCTACCTCAAATGTTCAAGAGAATCTACACACAACAAATAAGAGAAATCTCTTCTGGGATAGAATATTGATATTTTTAAAAATATTGATTCTAATCACCATCAGTATGGAAATGTCCAGAAGGAAGAAATCTAATACTGATTCTAAGTAACAAAATTGACTAATTGGAAAATGTATCAAAAGAAAGGAAAGTATCAAAACAGCAGTACAAACTAATATACTCAGGAATAAATCTAGCAAAGCATGCTAAGAAGAAAATAATTATGAGACATTACAGAGAACTTAATTATACTGAATAAATGTAGAACTATACCAGGTTTTTGCTTGTTGTCACTTAATATCATAAATACATAAATTCTCCCCAAACTGATCTTTAAATTCAACGTGTATTTACTCTTTTTTTTTTGTTCCCTTTTTTTTTTTTTTCCTCTAAATGATTTTTTATTATATTATGTTAGTCACCATACAGTACATCCCCGGTTTCCGATGTAAGGCTCGATGATTCATTAGTTGTGTATAACACCCAGTGCACCATGCAATACGTGCCCTCCTTACTACCCATCACCGGTCTATCCCATTCCCCCACCCCCCTCCCCTCTGAAGTCCTCAGTTTGTTTCTCATAGTCCATAGTCTCTCATGTTTCATTCCCCCTTCTGATTACCCCCCCTTTCTTTATCCCTTTCTTCCCCTACCGATCATCCTAGTTCTTATGTTCCATAGATGAGAGAAATCATATGATAGTTGTATTTACTCTTAATCTATTCTTTCATCTTGCCTCTACAAAAAAAAAAAATGCAGTGGACTATCTGAAGAATCCTGGGGTAGGGCTGAATTTCTTAAATAAGATAAAAGAAAAATTCAAATAAGTACGAAGTTTGGTAAATTTTACCATAATAACAATAAAAAAAGAAATTTCCATGTTTCAAAAGTTTCCAACCAAAGTTAAAGTATAAGGGACAGATTGGAACAAGACAATAAATCCATATATAAGAATTACTTATCTAGGAAAACTCGAGTCTGTACGAATTAACAAGAAAAAGAATCCAAGAGAAAAATGGGCAAAAGTTGCCAATAAGTAAATCACAAAAGGGAAATCTGAATGTTAGAAAAAAACAGAGATATATATTCTACAAGATAACTTACCTTTGGTAGTAATATAAATTAGAACTATGAGACACCATTTCACACTTCTCAAATTAAAATATTTCAAAATATCAGTTCTTTGAAGATGAATTAAATACTATCTATTAAAGTTGCTTACTGTTCTTACCCAATTCTCTACTTAGAGAATTTCTCTTGCATATGCTCAGTGAGACATGTTAAAAATAATGTACAATATGCCATTATTTGTGAGACAAAGACAAGAAAACAACTTAAATGTCTATCAGTATGGAATTTGGTTATAAAAGGTGATATACTCATATGGTGGAGAATTATCAGTTGCTAAAAGAATGTGCTATCTATGTGTGTCAACACGGATAGATCTCAAATATCCTGTCATGGGTGACAGATTGAGTCTAATCTTATGGTGTTTATCTCCATATTCCAATTTTCTAAATTAATTTAGAGTAAGTATACTATAAAACCAACTGTATACAATTACAAAATAAAATACCCAAAACATCATTTGTAATCATATTTTAAGCACATATTATGACCTAAGCATAGTTTGCTTCTAATCATTTTATAGATATTTATCTTACTAATCCTCACCACAATCACATGAAGGATTAGCTGCTTTTAATTTCCACAAGTCAAGAAACTGTAGCACAGAATAGGGAAGCAACTAATATAAAGTCTCAGAGCTTATAAGTGAAATATCCAGAATTCTAACCTAGGCAGTCTGGCTCAGAATCTGATCCACTATATTATGTGTTAAAATATGCAAAGGGTAAATTTTAAAAGAATGTGCAGCAAAATTAACATGTTTCTGCAGCGTTTTAATTTTTTAAAAAGTAGCATGGGGTAGTTTCTCACATCCTAGACAAAAAACAAAAAATTAAAAACCAAAAAATATAAAAACAAAAAAATTTGAAACTTAAGAGAAAGTACATAGTTCATGTTTAAATAATACCAGGTATTAGAAATAATGTAGATGAATTGAATTTCTAACATCTGTTAATGCAGGTAATGTAAAATTGCTTTGGAAAACAATTTGTTATTACCTTATAATGTACAGATTGGTAATTGTCTATGAATATATTTTGGTGTTTTATCTGTGCATTAGGAAATATCCACAAGAATGATCATTGCAGCATAGTTTATACTAGCAAAAAACAAAACAGAACAAAATAAAAAAAAGGAAACTATTTGAATGGCCTTTGAAAGAAGAGGATGTAGAATGAATTGTGATGTAGATATATAATTGAATATTATGTGGCATTAAAGTTATTTAAGTATAGCGTCCTGTAACCTTATGCCAAATTTTTAATAGTAATTAGTAATTAAGTCTACCAAATTCCAGAAAACACATATAAGATGTTGTCCTTTTAATAAAGATTCAAAATTAGGTATATGTATAGTATCATAAAAAGTTTAAAAAATTAAGAGGATGATAAAAACTAAATTCAAGGCAGCGGTTGCCTCGGAGGGGCGGGGTGGGGAGATGAGTTTTGGAAACAGCGCCTAGGGCAAATACAAGCTATACAGAATCTTCTATTTCTTGGGTTGTGTGAAGAGTTCACAGATGTTCATTATATATTAATTTATGAATCAAAATGAGATAGTTCCATACATATAATTGCTCCAGGATAATGCCTGCCTTAATTTTTTGTACTTCAGTTGCAAAAACCACAAAGTATCTAAATTTAAACTGTGGAGATGTGCTTTTGCATAAGTTTATACTTACACGGATGAATTTCAGTGTCACTATAGAATCACTCAGATCTTTAAGGGCGTTTTCTATTACAGAATAATGAGAAAATGGTTACTTAAATATAATAGAAATCTGTGGTTAGTTTAAATTTTTTTCTTAAGTTACAAGAAAATTTGTGTAACCAATTGAACTGTGGAACTTTCTCTCAAGTTGCTATTATTTTTTATAATCTTTGTGTTATGTGTTTTGTATTTTATTCAGCATAGTAGGCTTAACGTAAAGACTGTTGAGTCTGAATTTTTTTTGATTGATGAAGGTTCATTATTCATCATTTGTTCTTTCAATGTGAACTTCAGGAGAGGACAAACTCTTCACTTCTATGATGTGGAACAGTTTTGGCATGATTGCATTCAAATGGAAGCCAAATTTGTAATAGTTTTTTTTTTTTGTAATAGTTTTTTTTAAGGCATCAAATTTGTTTTATAGAGCCTATGAAATTCTCATCTCATAGAGCCTGAGAAAAAATATTCAATAATTTTAAAATTTGGTCATTTTTTTTAGATATTTTGCTTCTTTAGATTGTATTTAAAATCTCTACTAATAGGAATAATACAAAATATTATCAATAGGAAAATAGCTAATAAGTATTTATTTAACATTTTTTAAAAAGATTTTATTTATATATTTGGCAAAGAGGGAGTGTGCGTGTGCGCACAAGCAGGGGGAGCAGAGGGAGAGGGAGAAGCAGGCTCTCCGCTGAGCAGGGAGCCTGATGTGGGACTGGATCCCAGGATCCTGGGATCGTGACCTGAGCCAAAGGTAGATGCTTAACTGACTGAGCCACCCAGGTGCTCCTTTGTTTAACATTTCTATAGAAAAATAAATTACAGAAAAATATATTTTAATCATCTTTAAATTCTTAGTAATTTGGAGGTGCCCGGGTGGCTCAGATGGTTAAGCGTCTGCCTTTGGCTCAGGTCATGATCTCAGGGGACTGGAATGGAGCCCTGCGTTGGCCTCCCTGCTCAGCTGGGAGTCTGCTTCTCTCTTCCATTCCTGCTCATGTTCTCCCTCTCTCTCTCAAGTAAATAAATAAAATCTTTAAAAAAATTCTTAACACTTTGTATTGTCTTAATATGACAATTTGTACACAATTGTAATCTTTAGAAAAATCGCTACTCTATTTTTATCTCTAATAACACTAGTTTCCTTTCTCTACAGGATGCAGAAAATATGTATATTAATTATAATTATATTAATTACCTTGAACTTCTGGAACTTTGTACTACATGATTTGATTCAACATTTAGGACATAATGCTGATGTCACTATTCATACAGAATTTTCCAGTTGTGTGTCACCAGAATGGGAGATATTTCTTACAGATTGTTAACCATATTTCCTAATTGTCTTAGAAAGGGGAATATACCTCATCAAACAGACTTTTTAAACATTTTTATCATTCATGCTTTTTAGAAGAAAACCAATATTGGGCAGACTTTGGGAATAGTCAGATGTCGTTAGAATTTGTGGACAACTCAAGTTGCTATGTTCACAAATGGTTTTTTGAAATAGTAAGTTAGGTTAAATAGCTCAGAAGAAATGAGTGCTATAATATGGGAAAAATTAACTAGAGAACCAAGAGCATAAGTCTTCATTTGAAAATTCTGAGTATAAGAAGACTCTGAAGAAGCATTCTAACATAGGCAAGGAGGGCAAGATATTTTTATATGGTTTTAGCAACAGAGGTTAGTTGAAGTGCTTGTGGATTAAGCTTTTGTATGAGCAATTTTCGCGAGATGGGGAGGAAACCTATGCACAAAGTTCAGGCAATGAGAAGAAACAACTCAGAGAGGCCAAGAACATGTGAAGATCACCGTGGGAAATTCTCAATCGGTGTCTTGTAAATAAATGTGTATATACACATACACACACTCAAATACTCACGTATGTACTCCTAAGTATTATATAGGTATATTTTTACGCATATATTTTTTTGTGTGTAATACAAAGCAATTATGCTACTACTAAGACCAGTAATTTCTTAATGGCTGTCATATTAGAAATAAATGCATTAAAATTTTTTTTCTATTCGAATAACCTCAACAATGAACAGTACAAGCCAAAGGAGTGAAAGTCTGTTTCACTTGAACTGATTTTTTCTGTAGTTGAATGATCATGCACATTATTTTCCACCTCGTATTTAATTTCATTAGAGGTTTGTAATGTATTTTTATTTGAACCAGAATATTTACTTGTGTGTTTTGTTTTTTAGAATGAGAAACATGCCTTGACTGCCTACATATAATAGATTATTTCCAGAAGTCACAGGAATTAGAAATATTTCTGTATGGTTATTGGAAACTAAACTTGGGGGACATGCGGAAAAGTAATAACATGTTTATTTGGAAACTAAAGTTCAGCATCTAGGAAATACACTTTTAATGATTTGTTCCTTCTGGAAGATAAACATTTCCTTTCACAGCATCCATGTTCTTACTGATTATATAGACTTACATCTTTGGGATATGTTCTCCATCAAGATGCAAGGAAGAGCCTTGCTAAATTTATTGATTACAAAACCCTAGTCATTTTCTAAAACAAAACAAAACAAAACAAAACAAAACAAAACAAAACAAAACCGAAAAAAAAACCCCAAACCCCAACTTTGTATAAAATATACTGTAAAATTGAAGACAACTACTGTGATAATTTTAAGATCTCAAACTTTAATTTTTAAAATATATGAAGGACCACTGAGAAATTTTATTCTGAGAAGAAAAGAATTTTTCAGTATTTTGGAGAGGAAAGATATCTATAAAAAGATATCTAAGATATCTATAGATATCTATACCTATAAAGATACCTATAAAGGAAAGATATCTATAAAGATATCTATAAAAAGATATCTATAAAGCTAATAAATGGAAGCTAAGCAATTGATTCTTTGGTAATCTCTCATGAAGAATATGACCTAAGTCAATGGTTATTTTACCCTTTCGGTTTCTTGAAATACACCATCTGACATTGTTTTCCCTTCAACAGATCATTCTTTTTGGAAGAGTAGATATGACGTGATGATGTAATCAGAGTCAGATGACTCTGGAGTCAATATGCTTATAAGCAAGATATTTTATTTCTCCTGTATCTAGCAACTTATTAGACATCTTCATATTAATTTCTAATAGGCACTGCAAACTTAACATGGCTTAGACAGATCCCTACCCCAAACCCACTCCATTGGAGTGTTTCCCCATGTCAGTTAATGACATCTCTATTCTTACAGTTGGTTAGGACAAAAACTTGGGATGTGTCCTTGACTTCACTCTTTTCCTCATACCCCATGACATCCACCAGTCACCCTGTCAGTATGTGCCAACTTCTCACCACCTCCATCACTACGACATTAATTTAAGACTATCATCTCTTCCATGGACAAATGCAGTAGGCTAGCATACATTAACCTACTTATATTTCTCCTTCTGTTCTTGATCTCATAAGATTTGCTTTCTACACAGAAATCAGAGTGATCTTTTAGAAATATAAATATGATGTCATGTTACCACGCTACTCAAAACTCTGTGGAAGTGTGTTAATCAATCTTAGAATAAAATTCCTATAAACCCTACATAATACGTGGACACTAAACAAATGTTTTTAAATGAATGAATGACGTTAAGTGACTTGTCTAATTAACATTGTAAGTTTTTAGGAGAGGCTAAGTTTTTTGAGACTGTGATACCCTACCGAAGACAGAGCAAGCTGCCTTAGGTCTGTATAGGCACCTCCGGCTCTTATTTATCTTGCTGAACTTTTCTATTTCTTGCTCTTTTCCAACTTTCCCCAAATACAGACATTGTAGTGATAATATTTTTTAGTAGTGGTAGTAGTTCATAATTACCAGCCTGTGAGAAGATAGCAATTGAACATCAGATAAATACACAGTATTTGTCTCATTTGTGGCCACTGAAAAATGTCTGACCTGACAGCACTATAGATTTTACAGACTAATTATTCAGAGACTTGCAAATTAGGCATGGCCTACACAGACTTGTTAGTAAGTATACAGATCAGGAGGAGAAACAGTTGTTAATATTAAAATGGCACTTAGAACCTAGTGAGATACAGTGCATTCTCATTTTCCATTAGACATATTCCAACTGTTCCTTCACTTCCTAGGCATTTCTTTGATATTTTTTTCTTTAATTTTTTGAAAGATTAAAATTTTTAAATTAATATTAATGGGGAAAAAAGAAACTCCTTTTTCTAGGGTTAAATATCACCTAGGTTTTGAATATTGTCTCTTGTAATCACTAGGCTTTTTAAAAAAATTTTATTGTAGGTACATCAAACCTTGTCTGTGGCCGGAAGGAGCTGACAGCAGAAGTGTCCATTGCTCTGTTTCACGCTCTGTGATACTAAAACTCTATAAAAATAGTTACATGATGCACAAGACTGTAAAAGCCTCAATATATGCACGAAAAATCATAACACACAGGTGAGATTCCTTCAAAAATTAATATTTAATTTTACTTTTCAAGATTGTGATAGTGCTTATGAGTAGTAGCGAAGGTGTAACCTCATCATCAAACAGAAAATAAGTGTTTGTTACATGTTTGCTTAATAAACATTGAGATATGTATATTGATCATATTTTTATGAAAGCATGTAGGGTCTTTTCAAAACAAGTTAAGATGTTTTTTTTTCACTCTTGTGGTGATCTTGTCACCTCTTTCTTCCCTGACCAAAGAGTAAATATGTATTTTATTCTGGACTCAGCTGATCATCACTGCTGTGGAAATTTCATAGGCCAATTTCAAGGCATAGGTGGGAATATCACACAGGAGATTTAGCTTTTATAAAAGCTCTTAGGAAAAGGGTTACTGGTGGCGATGATTATAGTGGTGATCAAGATATCTAGCAATCTACTCTGTTGCTTAGAATCCATGTTTTCTGTTAAGAAGACAAATAATAATGGTGATATTACTATCAATAGCAGTTAACTTTTATTGATTCTTTATTATGTGCTAATACCAGGTACAGTATTCACATTATCATTAATCTTTACAGCCATTTGGCACATTAGATATTCTTGTTATCCTACTTTACAGATGCCTAAGAGTGAAACAGCTAATTGATGGGCAGAGTTGGGATACAAACCCAAGTTTTTGTTTGTTTCTGCTGGTATACAGATCATATCTCCACTCAGCCCTAGTCTTCCACAAAGAAACAGGTATGACAATATGAAGTGCTATCACCTTCCTTGTATTGCTGCTTTGAGATTGTAAATAAATACATAGTAGACATACCTCCAAAGGGTGACCATCCTTCACCATTTAAAAAAATGAAAGTAATAGATACGGTGAATGCTGAGGCTCTATTTATTTTGAAAAATCTTCACTCAGGCAAAATGACTAGTTATACTGCTTAGAAAAATAAATTATATGCTTATTAAATTTTTTCTTAAAGTGACTGAAAAAAACAAATCTATCATATAGGGAAACTATGGATAAGATACTTTAAGATACTATTATTGCATATCTGAATTTTTACTTTGTCTATCTGTAGGTTGATATTTTTTAAATTCATGTTTTTCTAGGACTTGAGGAATCACCAACACTAAATGCAGCCGCAGATCTTTGCAGAAGGTACTGCCCTTAGTGTGATTTTCCTTCAATACTTACCTCTGTTTCAAAGAGCTTGGAGTAAAATTATTACTTCTATTTGGGACAGAACACTTACACCATTTCTAAAAATGGTAGGTCAACCATATGGAAATTCACAAACATTTTGAATTCAATAAGGCAAAAGTTTAAAGGCATAATACTTTGTTTTTCCAGATACTGCTTTTTTAAAATATGCATCTTAAAAATTGCTACCAGCAAACAATGCATGTTTCTAGGAAAAACAGTTCCATCATATATAAAAGCACTCAATAAGAGGAAGTACTTCAACCACATATAAAATGATACATATTCCTAATAATTCCAGATTATTTCTATAATTTCTTTGAAGAAACAGTAATACTATTGATATATATTTACATTAAAGTAATAATTTACATAAATTGTGTGTTTATACTTTATTAGTTAAAACGGAGAAAAAGGAATGTAAAAGTCATCTGTCGCTATTGTGAAACTTAACAATCTTAGCTTCCGTGTTTGGCATAGTGCTTCCCAGTTTAATATTACTTTCCTATAGTTTATTGAAATCTCATTTTGGATTGACACCTTAGCTCGAGAAAAAAGATATATTATGGAGCAGACTTTAAAGAGAACATGAAATGGGAGAGCGAGGTGGTTGTCTCATGGAGTCGAGGAACGAATCTCGCGGACAAAGGAGAGTGAGTAAAGTGATAGAGTTTTATTAAGTGAAGGTAATAGAAAAAGTTCTCAGAAGTGAGAGGGTTGCCACTGAGGGCTTTTAGGGTTGGCCTTTTATAGAAGGCTAACCAGGGAACTTAAATCCTTTTAACATCTGTATTGATAGCACCACTGAATAAGGACTAGTGATAACACCTTCAATGGCTTACTTCCATTTTAAGGCCCAGTAATTCTTTGTTGGTCACAAGTAGCCGTTATAACAAGACCCCACCTCTGACACCTAGGACAGGATGGTCTGGTTTGGTCCCTTATCTCTGGTTTCAGTACACCTCCACATTTTTGGGACTTTTGGGAGCCTGATCCCAAAGCCCCCTACCTATCCCTCCCTATCTAGCCCCACCTGTCCCTTACTCACAGATGATATAATATGTTTTATAATAACTTAAGTCTGCTAAGAGAATTATTCCCATTGCCTTAGTACAGTATAAGATAAAAGGATACTAAGTTTAACATGAAGCAAAAGCAATGCCTTTGTGAAATATTGAGAAACCCACATAATATAATAAATTAAAGCACAGTTGTGTAGTTGTAAAACTACGTTGTTGATTTTATTATCTAGTTGCTGTCAGCACAACGTCACTGTGCATACAGATGACATTCCATTGTATACTAAAAAAATCCCATCTGATACATACTTGTGTTTTTGACTGTTCCTTTTTCTCTTTATCCTCACCAACACTTGTTGTTTCTTGTCTTTCTGATGCTAGTCATGCTGACTGGTATGAGGTGATATCTTATTGTGGTTTTGATCTGCATTTCCTTGGTGATTAGTGATGCTGAGCATCTTTTCATGTGTCTGTTGGCCTGTATATCTTCTGTATATCTGTATATCTTCTTTGGATAAATGTCTCTTCAGTTTCACTTCCCATTTTTAAAGCAGATTTGTTTCTTTGGTGTTGAGTAGACTAAGTTCTTTATATATTTTGGGTATTAACCGCTTATCTGATATATCATTTCCAAACATCTTCTCCCATTTATCAGGTTGCCTTTTTATTTTTCTCAGTTAAAGAAATGTGAATTTTTCATCTGAAAACAATTAGAGGCTAGACATAATTGGAATGTGAATTTCACTGGCCTGTCTGACTTAACTGATAATATTTTATGGAAAAATATTGCTTATTATTATGAAATTTAATGTAGTAGAGGAATGTTTTAAATAACTGTATAATTAAGTCTTTTATTCATTTTTTGGTGAGTGGGTCAGAATTGTATTTGACAAATAATTACAATGGGCTATTCATCACTTAACTACAATTGGATAGGAAGCTTTCTTCACAGGTATTTCTGTGGAAAATCTGTATTTTCACAAGGGATAAATGGTTCTATTGAAGGTCTAGTAACTATTAGATGATGTCAGCTATTTGAGAAAAAGGAAAAAGGAGGTTAAATTGAAGGAAACTATAGGAGCTACCCCTAGAATACTAGACAGATGTTACCATTCATTGTGTTACCTTTCCTAAATCAGATGTTTTGCATACATAATTTGCTGTTGATCATTTTAGAAAAGGTGTTGTTTCTATGAAAACTGAAGAGGAGTGTCAGGTTGGAGTATTATCTGAAGGAAGAGGATGGACAGTTCAAGAGTTCTGCTCCGCTTCACCCAGCATGACCTTCAGCATTATATTGATTCCGGACTCCTTCACCTACCATATTGGAGCCATGGGCTGCCTTCTTACTGACCCATCAGGTTTTGTTTTCTGAGTGAGAGAAAAATACAGCAACACCAGTAACTAAGTTCAAAGATACTTTACTGTCTTATAACATTAGTTCCAACATGAAAAATATGCCAGGACCTATTCTATTTTAAGCATCCAAATGAGATATAGACATAACTTATGAAATAATTTATATACTCATAAAACATCAAACATGGTGACTATCACTCAAAATTTAATTATAATTTGAATATATTTTCTTCTTCCACGCAGGGCTAAATTTAGGATTGAATGACAATTTGATGCAGGAATATCAGAAGCTGTGGAATGCAGTCTTAACCTTTTCAGGGGATGATAACTTTGGAAGACCCATGCCCTTGAGGACAACATCCAGACCATTTCTTACACAGGAAGACCCATGTCACCCAGAAGTGCTGACAACATTTTCAAGTTGATCTCATTCAGGACAGAAAAAGATTAGCAGTATAACCCTTGTACAGAAAATAGATCTTGCCCTTCAAAGTTTTGTCTTTTTGCAGCATTGGTCCTGCTGCTTAGCTGCCATACCTATCGCACCTTCTTTGCCTTTCTCTTATTTTATTTGTTTGTTTATTTAAGTGAGAACATGAGAAAGGGAGCTAACATTTATTAAGCACTTATTCTGTTAGGTATTGTGCTTTGCCCTTCACATGATATTTGAATTTGTTTTTCAAAATAGCCCTACTCATATTAGTGTCATTCTCATTTTACAGATAAGATCTTGGGAAGTTGTCTTAATCACATAGCAAATTCATGGTAGAGAGAAGATTTGGATTCATTTCTGTTTGTCTCCATAGCCAAGCAGAGAAGATACCTTGTGGTGATATCTTCAGTGTATTTTCTACAAAAAGTAAAAGTTTTGCTCAAGTATATTTGCAGAAACGAGCTTGTATTTAAGTAGATCTCGGGAAATTGTGATTGACAGATTAGACCAGTCTGTTTATATAGAAAAACTTTATTTGGGATTTAATGAAATATATGAAGGTTCTTTAAGTTTCAACTATTCAGAGATACAGAATCAACTTTATTACTATTTCATTTTATTAATACTGATGATTAAATTTATAATTTTTATAAACTTTACAACTTGCTTCTTTTGGTCTATGGAAAAAATAGGTATATTTCTTACTGTGGTTCAGAATAAATACTTGTTTTTTCCAGATTGCATAGTGATCTTTTCACATTTCTCAAATGTGTTCAACTGCAGTTGAAAGGAAAATTCTACATTACTTCACTCAATATATTTTTACATTGTGATTTAATAGGTGGAGTATAAATTTTATTTAAACATTAAACATTTAAACATTGATTTGCCAGAATTCTATCAAAATATTATTTATTTTGCAATAAATACTGAAAATGTTTAGCTTTGTTCGTTTAGAAACACTTGCATCACAATGGTAAATTCTTTAGAATTCTGTGTTCAAATATTAAGTGTATTCCTAAATACTACCAGAATCAAATCAAGAAAATCATAAATCAGGACTCATTCCCCTGAAAACTGAGATTATAGAAGATTATTCTGGAGATATTTTGTCAGAACTACTTTTTCTTTTTTCTTTTTTAAAGATTTTATTTATTTATTTGATAGAGAGAGAGACAGCCAGAGAGAGAGAGGGAACACAAGCAGGGGAGTGGGAGAGGAAGAAGCAGGCTCCCAGTGGAGCAGGGAGCCCGATGCAGAACTCGATCCCAGGACCCTGGGATCACGCCCTGGGCCAAAGGCAGACACTTAATGACTTTGCCACCCAGGTGCCCCAGAACTACGTTTTCTAAGAAAGCACTTATAGAAAAACTTCGCCTTGTTTGTGGTATTTATTATCTGTGTCTTTGGGTATAATTAGCTGGATTTATTGTTGTATATATTGTACATGTATGATTAAAATTCATACTGGGAGATAAATTTTAATGAGAATTTCAGTGAATTTTACTTTGTACATAATTGATTATTATGATTTTTAAAACATTAAAAAATTTCTTCAGACAACGCTCCTTCATCCCTCACATGTTGAGATATCTCTTTTACCTTTATTTTCTATAATGGGCATGATTTGTTAAGGGTATAATCAAAGGGGGTGAGTGACTGAGGTGCCGTGGTAGCCAAGGCATAGAATTTAAAGGCCAGCTGTGAAATGAATCATCAGTGTGGATCTTGAAATCATCAGGAACAATGAGAGAAAAAAATAATTAAGGGACAGACATTTTTATGTCTTCGGTGAGAGAAAGGGAATAGCAAGGAGGCTAACTCAGCAAGGAAGGGTAGTTGGAATTGACACTGAAGTAAGGCTGCATGAGGGATATTAATGCTGAAGTGCATCCACATTTTATCTGAAATTCAAATGTGTCCTACATTTTTGTTTGCCAAATCTATTGGTCTTATGTCAGAAGCATGTATTTCCATGGAGTGGAAAGGGAAAAAGAGGTCGTGAAAGAGCAAAGAGGACCAAGGAGTGTATTCAATTGCCTCTGGAAACAATAGTAAGGGATGAAGAAAATGAGGAAAAATTAGGCAGACTTGAAGAAGAAGCAAAGGAAGCAGAAGCATCCTCAGGAGAGTCGGGTTTTAGTCAGGAACAGTTGGGGAAAAGGAATATTCAGAGTTTATGGATATAGGGAATTACTGATGAGAGTCCCTAAGGTCTAGAAGATACAGGGAAAGGGTTTAGTGAGGTTACAGAAGTAGATTCATAGGAACATTAGAGTCTGGTAATAATGGATAGTGACCTTGTAAATATAGACGTTGGGTGAAGAATGAGATAAACAGAGGAGTCTGGCTTGATGAAACTAGGTGGTTTAGGTAGTCCAAATATTAACCATCATTCTAGGGATGGGTCTTTAAGGCAGTTAATGGTGATGAGACAAGGAATGCTAAAATGTGTATGGTGGGGAAAGTGTGAACATTAGTGGTCTCACAAGAAGATTGGTGCCTTTGGAAGCAAAGGCGATCCTACCAATTGCATAAATGGCAGATATGACAAATCACTGTGAAAATAACAAATTATTCTGCAAACATTATATGTTTTTTTAAAAAAATGAGTCTATCCCTAGACGACACTTGCAACAAAATAGGTTTTAAGTTAGTAGAAATCTAAATGTAAAAGACAACAGTTGCACTTGTGGAAGAAAATATAGGAAAATATTTTAATGATCTCAGGGTAGAGGTATTTAGAGCATTCAGATGCTATATAAAACTTACATCATTAAGAAACATGTGATACACTTCACAATATTAAAATTAAATACTGTAAGACAAAAATTGTGGAGATGTTTAAAATATATGTAACCAGCACAGAATTTGTATAAAGGATTTAGTAAAGAATTCCTAAAATTCTTAAGAAAATGATGAATGAGACAGAAGAAAAAGAGCAAAGAATAGAGGCAGTTAATTAATAGAAGAGTAAGTGTGGTAATAGCCAATAAAACTGTGAAAAGATGTTTAACTTCACTGTAAATCAAGGAAATGAAGATTTAATTAGGATTAAAGCTACAATTGACCGTTACTCAACACCCTACATTTTGGTAAAATTTACAAGACTGAGCGATGCCAAAGATGTGTGGCAATGGAAACAACCTAGGGAAGCAATGGAAACATTGTTTAAACATTGACCTGGAAATAGAAATTGGTAAAACCTAGTGAAATTCAAGATGTGCATTCTCTACAAACTGCAGTTTAACTAGAGAAGCTCTTGCACATTTGCATAAGGAAACATTGCATTTATGATCATTGTAGCATTGCAGTAAGCTAAATATCCAGCAGTAAGATGATGAGAAGTCAATTTTGGGAAATTAATATAATGCAACACTTCACAGTAAAAAGAAATAACTGCACACAAACACACACATATCAACATGTATGAATCTCAAAAGCATATTGTTAATGCAACACAGAAAGTTAGAGAATGATATACCTGTCATGACGTCATTTATGTGCAGTCTGTTTAGGGATGGTATGTAAATATGCTGGGGAATGATGGATACAAGGTAGCAGTTACTTTTGGGAGAGAGAAGAAAGGGCTTCTTAGAGGTAACTAGGAGGCTTAAAATGTATCCTCAATGCTTTATTTTTTTAAAATGAAGATCTGAAGCAAACCTATTTTTTTTTTTTTTTTTTGCTATAGTATCAGCAAGTCTTGAATTCATACTGTTGTGGAAAAATAAGAATCAGACCGAGAGAGACCAAGTGACACTCGGAGATGTAGGAGAACTCTGATTTATTTTACGTGTACCCAGATGATCTCGTGCTCCAAATTCTGGGCCCCGGGCAACGGGGTTACAGAGGTTTTATAGGGGACTTCAGGAGTCAGGCTCCAAGGGCTCTGCTGACTGCTGGTAGGTGGGTTTGAACTGGGGAAGTGGGGGCTGCTTCAGGCGGGAACAGTAGTGCAGGGAGCCTGTGGCGGGAAGCCTGTTCACAGAAGCAGAAATGGCTGGTTATCTCTTGTTCCCAGTAGGGCTGCCAGCTTCTTAAGATATAATTGACATAAAACATTGTGTAAGTTTTAGGTATAAAACATGATATAGTGATACATGTATATATCTCAAAATGATCACTATAATAAGGTTAGTTAACACATCCATCACCTTACATAATTGCCTTTTGTAGTAAGAACATTTAAGACCTATTCTTTTGGGTGCCTGGGTGGCTCAGTTGGTTGAGTGGCTGCCTTTGGCTTAGGTCATGATCCTGGTAGTCCCGGGATCGAGTCCCACATTGGGGTCCCTGCTCAATGGGGAGTCTGCTTCTCCCTCTGACCTTCCCCCCTCTCATGCTCTCTCTCTCTCTCTCTCCCCCCTACATTCTCCCTTTCTCAAATAAAGAAATAAAATCTTAAAAAAAAAAAAAGACCCACTCTTTTACAACTTTCAGGTATGTAATACCGTATTGTTAACTGTAGTTAGCATGACAGATATTAGATCTCCAGAACTTACTTATATTAAAACTGGAAGTTTGTATCTTTTGACCAACATCGTTCCATTTTCTCCATCCCTTAGCCCCTGGCAACCACCAAACTACTCTGTTTCTATAAGCTTGCTTTTTATTTGTTTGTTTTGGGTTTTTGTTTTTTGTTTTGTTTTGTTTTGTTTTTTGGTCTTTCTTTCTGGCTTATTTCACTCAGCATAATACCCTCAAGGTCTAACCATGTTGTCACAAATGGCAGGATTTCCTTCTTTTCTTATGACTGAGCAATATTTTACTGTGTATGTTCACCATATTTTCTTTATTCATTCATCTATTGATGGACACCTAAGTTGTTTCCATGTCTTGGCCATTGTGTTTCTTGAAAACAACAGTTGTTCTCCCACCTCTCAACCTTTCTTCTTGCTGTTCCATTTGTTCAAAATGTTCTGACTCAAACAACCTTTAACCTAGTGCTCAAATACTTTCTCAGCAAGGCTCTTCCTGACTATCTTGCTTGGAATCACACCATCTCTGCCTCCCAGAATTCACTATCCTGTCTCCCTGCTTTATTTTTCTCCTTCATGCTTTTCTAATCATCTGGCATAGTGTATATTTGTCTTTATATTTCTTTGTTTTCTGTAAACTTCTGTTAGTATATAAATTCATAGAGATGGTTTTTTGAATATTTTAAGTCTGTGTTATTCACTGACATAGTCTTGGAATCTGGAAGAGTACCTGGCACATAGCAGGCATTCAATGAATAGCTTGGAATGAATGAATAGTATGTTCATAGGTATCATTTATTCTCTAATCTTTTCTTCATGTTTGAAATATTTTACAATCTACACATACCCCACAAATAAACAAGCTAAAACAATCCAGAAGGGTCTTTCAATTTCAGAAATACCATGTTTTATCAGTGAGGCTATATATCCTTTGACATTATTTGGTATTTAGTTCAATCTCACATACAAATAAATTCTTAATATGTACTTTTTATCACCATAGAGACAATTTTCAGATATTCCTGCCCCCTTCTTGACTATTTCTTCAATAAATATATTATTTTTTAAAACCTGTTTTGCTTATTCATAGTTAAAAAATTGAGGATGGAGGCCCATTAAATAAGTTCATGGCTAGAATTTTTAAAGTAGAAACTAAAAAAAAAAAAAATATGCAGGCATATGTATGCCTTTTTTTTTTCCCCAGTGATGACCCAGCTATTTTATCTCTTTTTAAGAAGAAAGAATGTGATGAACTCACACACTGGCATTCTTTTAGACCCCTCAATGATGATTTTGAAAGGACTAGGTGCAACAGTGATGGTAAATATAACTAATATCTAGCAAACATTTTCGACATTCTTATTTAATAAAGAATTGTATCATATGTATAAGAAAAAAAAGACTCATCTGAGATGAATGAAGTTTAATTTATACTCTCTTTTTCTCTCTCTGACACCATACAAATTCCCAACCTTTTGCAGCAGAACTGGGAAGAAGCTGGTTTCTATAGTATGAAAAATGAGATTTCAGTTGATCTATTGGGCTAAAAAGCTGTTTTGTCTAGATAGGATCTTTAACTTTTTATTTTTCTTAGGTTGCTACAACAAACTTACATGTTATTATTAAAGTTTCTTTAGTTCTTTGTTCTTCTTGGTTAAAAATTCTTGTTGTGTTATCTTGTAAGACCCAATGCCTTCATTAATCATGTTATATTGTTATTGTTTCCCAAAAAACTAACTGTATTAGTTATTTGCTCTAAAATATTGTTTAGTAATTGTATTTATTAAGTGAAATAAGGTTTAAATGTTCAAATAACCTAATAATTATTTTGGCAGTATGCTATCATGGACCAGTATGGTTTTGTAATCTTGTTCTCTTCTTGTATTTCAAACTGTTACAGGAAAATCAGTGTAGGAAAAATTAAAAATCAGTTGCTATTGGGTTTCTTATAGCTTGGGAAGTGGCAGCCAGATTGGTATTGCAGATCTCTGACACACTCATTCAACATCTATCCTATGAATTGAGACCTACTATGTGCACAGCTTTGTGTCAAGTTCTGGGAATGCAACAGGGAACATGAAAGATATTTATGCTCTTGTAGTGTTCACAGTCTAGCAAAGCAGATATTAGACAAACCGTTACAGAGATACTTCTTTAAAATTATGAATACTACAATTAGGTGCAAAGGGTAGGTGAAGGATTGGGGAATTTTCAAGCCAAATCTGAAAGATGACGGTAATTAGCTGGGTATGTGGTACTGGGGGCAAGGAGGGGAATGCAATCAGTAGAGGGACGCCATGACAGGAAGTGGCCAATGAGCTCAGGGTACAGAGAGTGATGTGAGATGAATCTGGGTCATGCAAACTTCTGTAGGCCTTAATGAAGATTTTGAATAATCAAAGAGCAACAGGAAGACATTGAAATGTTCAGGCCACATGAGACACATGATCAGGTTAACATTTTAAAAGATTTGCTTTGGCATCAGTATAGAAAAAGGATACATCCCTTTTAGTTGTATGTACTCCAAAGTCTACTCTATGATATCACCTGGAATTTTTTTTAAATGATTTTTTATTATATTATGTTAGTCACCATACAGTACATCCCCGGTTTCCGATGTAAGGCTCGATGATTCATTAGTTGTGTATAACACCCAGTGCACCGTGCAATATGTGCCCTCCTTACTACCCATCACCGGTCTATCCCATTCCCCCACCCCCCTCCCCTCTGAGGCCCTCAGTTTGTTTCTCATAGTCCATAGTCTCTCATGTTTCATTCCCCCTTCTGATTACCCCCCCTTTCTTTATCCCTTTCTTCCCCTACCGATCATCCTAGTTCTTACGTTCCATAGATGAGAGAAATCATATGATAGTTACTGTCTTTCTCTGCTTGACTTATTTCACTTAGCATTATCTCCTCCAGTGCCGTCCATGTTGTAGCAAATGTTGAGAACTCGTTCTTTTTGACAGCTGAGTAATATTCCATTGTATATATGGACCACAACTTCTTAATCCAGTCATCTGTTGAAGGGCACCTTGGCTCCTTCCACGATTTAGCTATTGTGGACATTGCTGCTATGAACATTGGGGTGCATATGGCCCTTCTCTTTACTACGTCTGTATCTTTGGGGTAAACACCCAGTAGTGCAATGGCTGGATCATAGGGTAGCTCAATTTTTAACTTTTTAAGGGACCTCCACACTGTTTTCCAGAGTGGCTGTACCGACTTGCATTCCCACCAACAATGTAGGAGGGATCCCCTTTCTCCACATCCTCTCCAACCACCTGGAATTTGATTAAATTGCTTTAGCCAGTTATTTCTGACTTAATTCTGGGGTACTTTTCAGAAACTCCATTTCCAAATCCAATGCTCTTACAGAGTATTCATGTGTTTTGTTCCTGAGCTTGTGCTATTGCCATCAACAATGCCAAAGAGCTGGTGTTTTTTCTAGTGGTTTTGATGGCCTGGAAGAAAAGAAGGGCATAAGCTCACCATCAACTTATTCTATAAGATATACGGCCTAGTAGATTGTAAGAAAGTGAAAATGCAAATACCAGATGCTGAATTAGATCTCTCCAAGATATTTAACTAATTTGAGTTTCTATATCTCCATCTCTAACATGTTTATAATTAGATTAATGTGAGTTGTAAGGGTATCTGTCAACGTCTTTTTCATTAATGAGATTCATAAATAGCATTGTCAGGCATATTTCAATAATTTATTTCCTACGTCTAAATCCAAAGATGCCAAAGAAAGAGGAGAAATACAGAAATTACATCATTTTTATCACATCTTTGGAAACTCTTTGGTAGGAGGTAACAGATCAGTTAGGATTTTAAAAGAAATATCTCTGCCACCTCTAGAAAATTCTTCTGTGTAGAAGGAAAGAAAATACCAGGTACATTCTTGACTAGCAGGACTTAGGCATGTGGGGGTCCTAATGTTGTGGAAGAATAAGAATCAGACCTAGAGAGACCAAGTGACACTCAGACAAGTAGGAGAACTCGGATTTATTTCACGCCAGCGGACCCAGATGAGCTCCTGCTCCAAATTCTTGGCCCCCCGCAACAGGGTTACAGGGCTTTTATAGGGGACTTCAGGAGTCAGGCTCCAAGGGCTATCCTGACTGCTGGTAGGTGGGTTTAAACTGGGGGAGTGGGGGCTGCTTTAGGTGGGAACAGTGATGCAGGGAGCCTGTGGCGGGAAGCCTGTTTACAGAAGCAGAAATGGCTGGTTATCTCTTGCTCCCAGTAGGGCTTCTGGTTATCTCTAGCTTATTGTTAGTAACTTTCCATCTTCTCGGGCCTCCTGGCCTGGGCCTGCTCTGGGCAGTTGCCCACTTGACTAAGGCTCTACTCTTTCCATGTGAGATCCTCATTAACAATATCCAGCATTGTACATATTGATAATCTTGTGTTGTTAGAGAAGAAAAGACTCATTTTTCTTGTGGGAATTCACAGTGCCTGGATAGGCAAAATCTGATTCGTAGGTGCCTCCCTGGAGGAGACTAATTGAAAAGCAAAGGAGGAGTGCCTACAACACTGGGCCTCCTTTGAAGCTTCTTGGCTGAAAACGGCGGGATTCTTACCGCGGCTCAAGGGTCTCATCTAGGGAGTAAATGTTTAAATCTCGAAGAAAAACAGGCACCTGTGGTGGTCACGTACGTCACGGACTCCTTGCCTCCTTGTCCTTATCTCACGCCGCCCCATATATTATCCTGACCATTACGGTTACGCCCTCCTCCTTGCTTTGCGCTTGCGCATGATAATGTTGCTAAGACCCTAATAAAAGTGGAGACAAAGCTGGCTCAGGGCCTTTTGCCACTAGAGCTTCTGGTCCCCAGGCCTCTCCTTTCTCCTACGAAGGTGTCTGGAGCCATCTTTTCATTCGCGGTCTCGGGCTTTGCTCGCCAAACGCGACGGGTGGTGCCCCACGTGAGGAACTTGTGGCTGTTGGCGGCGGCTGAGCTCTCGGAAAGGAAAGCACTGCGCGCAGTCAGTCAGTCGTCGGAGGCCTGCTTGGGCTTGCCGAGTTCGGGGGAACTTTCGGGCTCGGGTTTCCTATCTCTATCATGCGTCAGCATTTCTCTGTTGAACAAAAGCAACACATTAAGGTTCTTAAGCAGCTGCTTAAAAGGAGCGGGGCCTCTGTATCGGAAGCCCAACTCCGGGGTTTGTGAAAGACTTATTGAACATAACCCCCGGTTCCCTGATGGAGGAACTTGAGATTTAGAAGTATGGGAAAGAGTTGGACAACATTTAAAACGGAGCCATGAACAAGGAAAGAGGGTGCCCCTCGCCTCCCTTACGTTGTAGGTGCTAGTAAGGTCAGCTTTGACTTCTTTGCATATTGAGGATACATCTAGCGTTTCTAAGGAAGCAGAAAGAGAACTCCCTGTGCCTATGCTCCCTGCTCCCTCAGCTCCACCCTACCCCAGCAAGACCAGATAGTCCAGTTAGTCGCCAAAAGGGAAGACCCCCTCCCACGGCCACCCCCTACTGAGAAAATTCCTCAGTCACCACCTAGGACCCCCGCCCAGGTGACAACCATTACTGAAAAATTGCCTTTCAGAGGCTTTGCTCACAGGAGAGCTCTCAGCTTTTCCCATTATAGTGGGACAACAACAACAATGCATTTACGAACCACTTGCCTTCAATGCCTTTAAGGAAATTAGAAACAGCATACGAGAAAATGGTGCCGTGAGCCCATTTTCAAAAGGCCTTATTGCCTCTCTCGCAGACCATTATGACATGTCACCGTGGGATTAGCAAACTCTGCAAAACGGTCCTTGAAGCTCCTCAATACCTTATTTGGCGATTAGAATTTGACGATTTGTGTGAGCAACAGGCCACCCAAAATCAGACGCCTGGAATCCCTATAACAGCCCTATGTTACAGGGCCGAGGACAATATTCTGCAGTGGACCAGCAGCTCAATTTTGATCCTCGAGTGTATGACCAAGCTTCTGTGCAAAGAGAGCCTGCGAACGCATCCCTGAAAATAATGCGACACAGGGTTGCTTTGCTAGTATCGAGCAGGGACCACAAGAGCCCTTTGTAGGATTCATTGACAGACTACAACAGGCAATAAGGAGACAGGTCAATCATAATCAGGCTGCTGATATCTTACTGCTTCACCTGGGCTTTGAAAATGCCAATACAGACTGCCAAGATGCTATTAAAGGGGTAAAAGCTAAAGCCATTGCAGTTGGAGACTTTATCAAGGCCTGCCAATATGTAGGGACAGAAACCCATAAAACCAGGGTTTCACAGTGGCTCTCAGACCCCCAAAATTCCAACAAGAAAAAAGAAAGGAGGATTCCAAAACCTGTTTCCAGTGTGTCAAGCCTGGTCACTTTAAAAAAGATTGTCCTTCCAATGCTTCCTCCTCTAAAGGAGAACTATCTTTTAATCCTCCTAAGGGTGTAATGCCCCCATTGTAAAAAGGGCTTTCATTGGGCTAAACAATGGAGATCAAAATTTGATTGTGATGGAAATCCCCTTTCTTTGGGAAGCTTCCAAAGGGGCCCTGCCCAGGCCCCTCAAACAATGGGGCCAATGGCCTTCTTTCTTGGACAGATGGGAAAACAACAGTCCTCTCCCACTTGCTCAGGATTTTCATCAACACAGCATGCTGAAATAGGAACTTTAATCCTTGCCCTAGAAACTTTTCCTGATGAGCCTATCAGCATTGTTAGTGATTCAGCTTATTCCATGTTTGTTCTCAAGCAGCTGGAAATAGCACATATTAAACCCACCATAGACCCAGAAGTCCTTTTAGTTTTCTGTTCACTCCAGCAACTCCTCCATATGCGCTCTCATCCTATTTTTATTTCTCACATTAGATCTCATAGCGGCTTACCAGGGCCACTCACTCATGGAAACTCACAAGCAGATAAGCTAGTAATGATGTCTCTTCTACAGCAAGCTCGCTTATCACATGATTTTTTCCACCAAAACTGGCGTTCTGTACACAAACAATTTCATTTAACACAACAACAAGCTAAATCTATTCTACTCCAATGCCCTGATTGCCAAGCCACTTCTTATCCACAGGGTACCAACCCTTGAGGTTTCACAGCCAACGATCTGTGGCAAACTGACATCACACGTGTCCCTTCCTTTGGAAAACTTCGTTATGTACATGTCTCAATTGATACATTTTCCAGCTACATGTTCACCTCAGCTCACAAAGGCGAATCCACAAAACAAGTAACCAAACACCTTCTCATGGCTTTTTCTTCTATGGGCATCCCTAAAGCCATCAAAACAGACTATGGGCCAGCTTTCAGTAGTGTATCCTTTAAAGAGTTCTGTACTCTGGGGAATCACACATCACACCATCACACTGGCATCCCCTACAATCCACAAGGACAAGCCATCATTGAACGAGCACACTCCACCCTTAAAAACATGTTAGATAAACAAAAAAGGGGGAATATGAGCCTAAGCAGTCCAGACCCCGCTGCACGATTACACAAAGCACTCCTAACTTTAAATCTTTTCAACTTGAATGATCAATTTTTAACTCCTGCCCTAAACACTTTACAAAAAAATCCTCAGGGCCTTGCTCCTTGGTCCTTTGGAGGGACCCCAACTCTAATCTGTGGCAAGGTCCCCATGAACTCATAACTTGGGGCAGAGGCTATGCTTGTGTCTCCTCACTGGAAGGACCGCTTTGGCTCCCAGTGCGCAATGTCAAGCCATATCATGGCCTGGCATGGACCACACCCGATCCCTCAGATGAATCAGCTAAAAAGCTGTGCAAGACTCGACCCTAAAACCACTTATTGCTGAAGACATGATGCCACTGAAATAACTTGGGGGAAGCCTGAAGAAAACGACTTAAAAGATTGAAGAAATCCTGCAGATGACAGCACAAGCCCACACACCTGAAAACACGTTCTTGGCCGTGCTCTCAGTGGTAAGTACAACTTCTGTCGTGATGGGTACATTTTACTGTCTTATTCCAGGAGCTACGGCTACTGATTACCGGGCATACATGCTCAACCCTCCTCTCTGGAAGCCCTTAACTTAGGCTGATGCACCCTTTCCTATGTTTAATAATAACTCTACCTGGATAGGAGGGACTTCTTTTCCTTTTACACAACCCCAACTCAATGGATCCTTCTGGGCCCCAGCACCCAATGATATGGAGTTATATGCCTCCAGCCTTCCAATATGTGGCGCCTTGTTTGACCCTCTTTGCATGACTCCTCAACTCTGGTTACATATGGTGCCAAAAGATCCTATTAAGAGAGCCCAACTGACTTTTATTTCTGTTGGAAGCATCCAACATGGCAATGAGACCACCTGTAAGAGCCATACTTCTCTCCCCTCCTGTGAGAGAAGCACTAAAAGGACTCCCTCTTCAGAGAGGATTTCCTGGGAAACATGTAGAGGCGTCTATCCTCACCTTCTTAAATTAGATAATCATGTCATTTTAGGACGTTTCATAGCCAATAATATGGAAATTAAAGTCCACCTGGTGGGTAATGGAAGTTGGACTGGTAGAGCTACCTCTCCCATAATCTGGCGTGAAGGGGGCCTCAGGTATCCCCTTCCCCAAATAGAACCTCTTCCCATTCAATCATCTCTCTGGAGATTGGGACATTTATTCTTTCCTCTTTCCGTATGGCATGGAAGGTATAGCAGTTATTCTGGCAGCTACTCCATAGCCTTTTATGGATTTCATCCAGTTATGTATTCCTCACTTTTTGTTTTTCTGTTTGGAGCCAATATATCTCTATTTAAAAAAGGACTGACTATATTCTAGCAAACCCTCTGGTAGCCAGAGGGCATATTATGCAGCTTGCCTAAATAATTACAGTATTACTCACCACAAGGCTACCCATGTCTTTGTTTTAAAAAGGCAGCCTTATGCTTTTATCCCTGTCAACCTCACTCGATCTTAGGAGGAGTCCAAATCACTCAGTATTCTTAATCAGGCCTTTAGTGAATTAAGAAGGCCACGTAGGTTTCTAGGATTGCTTATAGCCAGCATTATAACTGCTGTCTCTATTTTAACGGCTACTAGTGTTGCCATTGCTGCCCTTACTCATACTATTCAAACTGCTCAATATGTCAATCAGATAGCCTGTAACTTGACCCAGGAATTCCAACTACAACAAACTGTTGACCAAAAACTATTAGGGAGGCTCCAACTTATGGAAGCCGCAATAGAGTATCTGGGAGAAAGGCAGGAACCACTTACCTTCCACCAAAGCCTTGACTGTGATTGGGCCCATAAGGCCATTTGTGCAACCCCCCCTACTTTGGAACAATTCATTACATAATTGGGAGAAAATTAAAAAACACCTTCAAGGTTCTCTTCATGATAATTTAACCCTGGATATTCACAATCTCAAGGAGTAAATTTTGGCCCTCCCTTACTGCTATTAATAAACATGAACATGATCAAAATACATAGAATATCCTCTTGGATAATTTACAATAGTTAAACCCAAAAAATTGGTTTTCTTTCACTAAATGGGGACTTACTGGCCTATCTGTTGTATTACTCACTTCTTTGATATTCTTTTCATAGTCTGCAAAATTGAAATAGAGGTGCTTTCCCGAGCTGGAAAAACCCAGGAATTATATCTGGCACAAATGCAACGAGACCTTCGCTCTATTAATAAGAAAAAAGGCGGAAATGTGGGAATTCACAGTGCCTGGATAGACAAAATCTGATTTGGATGTGCCTCCCTGGATGAGACTAATTGAAAAGGAAAGGAGGAGTGCCTGCAACACTGGGCCTCCTTTGAAGCTTCTTGGCTGAAAATGGCGGGATTCTTACTGTGGCTCAAGGTTCTCATCTAGGGAGTAAATGTGTAAATTTTGAAGAAAAACAGGCACCTGTGGTGGTCACGTACGTCACGGACTCCTTGCCTCCTCGCCCCATCACATGCTGCTCCATATATTATTATCCTGACCATTAAGGTTATGCCCTCCTCCTTGCTTCGCGCTTGCACCTGGTAATGTTGCTAAGACCCTAATAACAGTGGAGACAAAGCTTGGCTCAGGGCCTTTCGCCACTAGAGCTTCTGGTCCCCAGGCCTCTCCTTTCTCCTACTAAGGTGTCTGGAGTCATCTTTTCATTCGCGATCTTGGGGTTTGCTCACGAAATCCAACATTTTCCAAAAAAGAGAAATAACTGCAAATCAAGTATACTAACCACGAATTATAAAAGATAAAATAATTTGTTCTCCTTTTAGGATAATTGTAAAATGCAGAAACATCTAATGAAGCAAAGCATCTTAAAGGATTTCACACAGTTAAGCGCTGTTAACATTTTGTGCATTTCTTTGTAGTCATTTTCTCTTTCTTATTAAAAACACAATTGAAACACAATTTTGTAGCTGTATAATTTGTAATATGGCCATGCTATTATTTGCTTATTTCCTTTTGAAATATGGAAAAATAGATAAGAAAAAAAATTTATACTCTCATCTCACAGATAACTACTGTTAACATTTTGACATATAACCTTTCAGTCATTTTTATTCATATAGTGTATGTTTTTTTTTTACAAAAAAACCCCCTTTCCATATTTTTAACATATTTCCCCACCTATCAACATATAATGGACATTTTTCTGTGTTATTAAATATACTTCTGTAATAGCACAGTTTCCCAAATTTTAAATAGCTTTAAAAAAAAAAAAAGATTATACAGGCCAAACAATAGGTTATCTGGAAAAGTATCAAAAAAATGAGAAATCACTAAAATTTTACCCCCCTCCAGAGTTACGTCTATCAACTTTCTGGTGACTGTCCTTCCAAATATTTCAATCTGTACATATTTATAAATACACACAAAATTTTAAAATGTACATGTGGTTTTATTATTTTTCCCATTATACAATGTATTTTATAGAACCTTCTGTTTCAATGAGCTAGAAATAACATTTTCCTTTTAGTATTTGTATTATATTCCATAATGTATTTGTTTATATTATTGTTTATTATGTTTTCATTACTGTGATAGCCTGTGCTATGAGTCTTTCTATCCTTTTCTAATTACTTAAAGAAGTAATTGCTGGATCAAAGACTATGGAACATATTAAGATTTTTCATATATACTGATACATTCTTATTTAAAAGACTATAACAGTTTTTATCCTTATTTTAATACTAATACATGTAATAATAGTAATATATTATCAATTTATCGAACTCTTATGTGAAGAACACTGTGCTAAGTTACATAGTGAGTCAATGACCCAGGCTGGACGGGAGAACCTGTCCTTTTGACCATTCAGCTATAATTACCATCATGAGTGGAAGAGATTTTCTGCTTTTTCCTCCTGGAATTCCTCTCAACAAGGGTTTTTAATCCCAATTCTTTGAACACCAGTGACACGAGTATCTTTTCAAAATTTAGAGTTCATTTGTGTCTCTTCCTTATTAGCTTCTCTTTCATGTGCTTTATCTGCTCTTGCTGTAGGTTCACCTTATTCATTGTTTGGAGCTATACATATTTGAAACACAATATTCCTTGTCATCAAGGATGAAAATATTTTCTTAGTCTCCGTTCTCGTGCTTAAGGAAGCCATGTTTCTGGGTGCTACCACACTCTCAAAGGATGTCCTTTGACCCCTGGTTAGGTATGTGCTCCTCCTCAGGAGCTAAAATTACTTCGCTGGTACTCAGGAGTCCTTGAGTCCATTGTTTCCATTTTGAGGAGGTAGAGGGGGAAGGGGAGCTGAAGAAGGACATGCCTGAGTTCTGGAAAGGAAAGTTTGTCACAGAGATTGGCTATGGCAGCATCTCTATTGCATATGGTAGTCTAGATAGTAAAATATTAGAACATAAGAATGCTTCTATCCTACCCCATTCAGACTGATTAGATTTCTTCTGGGAATCGCTGGGCAAAAGTTCTATTCCTTCTATGAAGTGCAGAATGCAACATGCCTGGGCAGTTTTTGTGATTATACCACAATTTGTCTAGTCTTATAAATGATATTGATCTCAACTGAATATTAGTTTGAAATAGACTTTTTTCTTAAACTCAACCCCACAGACTTGGAACGCCAGAACACTGATTTTCAGCATAACGGATTAAGGAAATAATACCTGAGGAGACAGAAGGGAATGGAAATTATCATGCTTGTATAAAGCATAGATGTTTGCCCTTTATTTGGGAACCCCAATAGCCAATTTGATGTGCTACTTGAATGTCCTAAATGGTAAACTAATGGTCTGAGATATTAAAGATTTGTCTCAAAAATAGCAAATGTATTATCCTAAAAACATTTGTTTTATTGTTAATTTTTGTTCTATTTCTTTGTCTTTTAGAAGGCAAATGCAGTAGGACTTATTGAAGAAAATCAAAAGAGACTAGAGAAAAGAAGAAAGATGGAATAATTTGTCCCTATATATCAAAAAGGAAATTAAAATCATAGTTCTGGAATAAAAAGACTAGAAGGTTTTCTCCAAACATGTTCTGTTAAATCTACAAAACTTACTGCAGAAGTGGTAGAATTGGATGCCTGCTTCATACTATGATAGAATACTGTTCAAAACCAGGTATGTAAGTATGTTAATTTTAGACATGTTTTTGAATTAAGAGGTCAAAAGAATTGGTATTGGCCACATAATTCTTATTCTTCTGTCCTGTATGACTTTGGGAAACTTTTTGATGTCTAAAGAATAAGATTTTCTCTTGTTTAATCCAGTAATAACATCATAGCTATTTGTTTACATGATAGGTGTTGGTGGGTGGATTCAGTTTGAAATTCAATTCAGAAAGCAGTTCTTCAAGATGAATCATGAGTGAGTACCTTGTTAAGTGCCCATGGGGCTTCTGAAGAGAAGAGCACTTGCTTTGTTCTGAAGGTGGTTAATAATCAGTCTCTCAAGGGACTCAGGCACATGCCGAACTAACTGCAACATAATGCAGTGAACACAACCATATATATAATTATATATATTTAATTTTATACATTTATAGAATAATAATAATAATTTATATATAAATTAGAAAGAATTTTATGTATGATTTATTTATATAAATTATTATAGCATAAAATAATATATAATATTTTATTAATATATATGTATGCATTCTTATTTATTTCTCACAATTCTTTGGGCTAGGTTCTGTTACCCTGATATTACATGTAAGAAATCAAGTTTCCAGGAGAACAAATAATGTCAAAATGTCAGTGGAAGAGCAAGGATTTTAGTATAATACTCTTTCTCCAAAGAATATGCACAAATCAAATAATTGGCAAATTGGGGCAAAACCATGTTATGAATTAGGACCAGAGAATGAACATTTTTGATTGGAGGGAAGATAAAGGATAGTCACCTCTTAATTATGGTCATGGGAAAGTAAATATTAAAAGAGTAAAATATGGAAAGACCATCTTCTTTAAAAAAATGTCAGTTCAGCCCATACTCTTATGGGTTCTTCTATACTCTTATAATTAATAGTAACTCTGCCATTATGTATCATTTTATATGGATTAATTTGCTTAAATCGTATAATAGCCACATGAGGTGAGACCTATTATTAGTATCCTCATTATATGTATAAAGAAAATAGGGCTTGGAGATGTAGGTTTCCAGCTTCCTAAATCAAGCACCAGCAAGTTAAATTTGAATTTCAGATAAACAATGAATTTTTTAAATACGAGTTTGTGTCATCCAATAATATATATCCCAAACTGGGTCTTTTATATTTTTATTTGCAAAAGCTGGCATTACTCCTCTAACTCAAGAGCTTACCCTCCTAACTGCTACTGTTGTTCTAAGCATTAAGTGAAATGATGTATGTAAAGCATCTAATATATTGTCTGGATGTAAACAATGATCAATAATTGGTACCATTCACACTTGATTTTTTATTCATTTTATTGCTTAAAACTCTTAGGTCCAGCAGTTATTAAAAGATAGGATTTGACACTTCTGAGAATTTTACTAAAGGAAACCATTGGATGTCTGTGCCAGGATTACGTGACTTAAGAGAGCATGGACAGCAGCGCGTGGGTGGCTCAGTCGGTTAAGTGTCTGCCTTCAGCTCAGGTGATGATCTCATGATCCTGGGATGGAGCCTGCTCAATGGGGAGCCTGCTTCTCCCTCTTCCCTGTCCTTGCTCATGCTCTCTCTCTCTCTCTCTCTCTCAAATAAATAAATAAAATCTTAAATAAAAAAAAGAGAGAGAGAACATATTCAAGTTCACGAGAGGGAGAGAGAGGGAGGGAGAGGCAGCTATTCTCAGTTTGGCCCCTGCTGTGGTTGGATAAATGCTCCGTGGAATAGCCACTGATGACTGTAGGCTTCTTCCTTCCCGGCAACTGTATAAAGCAGTCAAGAAGCTTGTGGCTAAATTAGAACTTTTCTCTTCACCCAGAAGGGACTCGATGTGTTCCTTCCTCTTCTCGTTCCCTAGGAGAATCCTTAACTGCAGGCCTTAAAGATGCACTGAGGGAAGAGATTCAGAATGCTGATGTGGGAAGGACCATCTCTCACTTTATAGGTGAGGAAACTGAGGCTTAGTGAAATTAAGTAATGCATCTATCATTGGGTAGCTGATTCAATTTTTTAATACAGAATCATCTGCTTAACATGGATGGAACTGGAGCAGATGATTCCTCACTAAAAAATTGAATCAGCTATCCAATGATAGATTTATTACTTAATTTCACTAAGCCTCAGTTTCCTCATCTGCATCAACATGGGTGGAACTGGAGGAAATTACGCTAAGTGAAATAAGTCAAGCAGAGAAAGACTTATATGGTTTCACTTATTTGTGGAACATAAGGAATAGCATGGAGGACATTAGGAGAAGGAAGGGAAAAATGAAGGGCGGGAAATCAGAGAGGGAGACAAACCATGAGAGACTATGGACTCTGGGAAACACACTGAGAGTTTGAGGGGAGGGTGGGGGGGGTGGATTAGTGTGGTGATGGGTAGTAAGGAGGGCATGTATTGCATGGAGCACTGGGTGTTATATGCAAACAATGAATCATGGAACACTACACCAAAAACTAATGATGTACTGTGTGGTGACTAACATAATATAATTTAAAAAAAATCATCTGATTTCACTACAGATATATATCACATTTATGTGGCATAGATTGTTGTTTATAGGTTCTAGCTGTCACATCAATAAACATTGTGTGATATATTATACATCAGGAAGAACTTTAAAATGCAACCAGCAGGAGCCATTTAGGGACAAAGTACAGTTGACCCTTGAACCCAGGGGTTAGGGGCACTGTCACAGTCAAAAATCTGAATATAAGTTTTGACTCCCCCAAACCTTAACTGCTAATAGCCTACCGTTGACTGGAAGCCTTACTAATAACATAAACAATTGATTAACACATATTTTGTATGTTAAATTTACTAAAAAAGGTATTCTCATAATAAAGTAAGCTGGAGAAAAAATGTTATTAAGAAATTCATAAGGAAAAGATAATACATTTACAGTACTGTACTGTATTTATCCCCCAAAAAATCTGCATAGACGTGAACCTACACAGTTCAAACCTATGTTGGTTCAAAGGTCAGCTGTAATTCTTTTATTAAGAAAGAGTTGTATAAAATTAGTACTGCACTTTTCTGCATGTAAATTGTTCCAGACATTGGTTTACTTTAAACAATTTTTTGCAGTCTAGTCAATAATTACTGAATAGCAGATTATGTCTTTTATGATTTAAGGTTCTTTTTAGTCAACTGGTAGGAACTGTCTGCAATTTATTTACCAAAGCACTGCCAAAAGGGCTAGTGGTGTGTGGTTTTTACAGGAGATTACTGTCATGACATCTTGAATGGTCAGGTCCTTTGAAGACATACACACATAATGTGTATTAACATATATGATGGCACTCCATTATGCACTTGAAGGTTTTAATGTGAGGATAAATTCAATTCACAATTACCCTGACAAATACATTTGAATGGATTATTTATATAATTTTTCTTATTTAATAGTTTGGTCAACTTTCAGATAATTAGATTTTCTATACAAAGTAGAATGCTTTCCTTATCTGCCATTTTAACATGAGTAAGTAACTTCCTTCAGTGGTGATAGTTTCAAACTGTAATGATTTCATATTCCCAATGTTTTATGTGAGAGAATATTTTTTAATGAAATAAGCTTAACTCCTTTTGAATGTATGAACCACAGTATACACCTGTTACACAAATTCATTTCATTTTTCCACAAATGAGATTGTCGTTTTAATGGAAATGTCAATATGCTCATACTGTGCCGTCTAGAATATTTTATTAATGTTTAAAAGTCAAAGCTTGATCTTTTTTTCAAAATCAAGTCAGTGTTTCTCTATTTTTTAAATTTAATTTTAAAAAAATTTTCTTCAACGCTTTATTTAAATTCTAGTTAGTTAACTTACAGTGCAGTATTGGTTTCAGGAGTAGAATTCAGTGATTCATCACCTATGTATAACACCCAGTGGTCAGCACAACAAGTGTCTTCCTTAATACCCATCAGCCATCTAGCTGAAGGAGAAAATTCTAGATTAAGAATGACAGGAGCAGAGGGGTGCCTGGGTGGCACAGTCCGTTAGGTGTCTTACTAGTGATTTTGGCTCAAGTCTTTACCTTAGAGTCATGACATAAGCCCTGCATCCAGCTCCACGCTGAGTGTGGAGTTTGTTTGGGATTTTCTCTCCCTCTCCTCCTACCCCTTCCACTGTGCGCTCTCTCTCTCTCTCTCTCTCTCTCTCACATAAAGCAATGAATCTTAAAACAAAAAAGATTGACAAGAGCAGAAAAAAGGGATCCCAGAGATCACTGGACACACCAATGACTATTAAGCAAATAGATTTTTTTTTCTTTCAGCTAAAGAACTTTTATCCTACTGAACTATCTTTTTTTAAATTAACATATAATGTATTATTTGTTTTGGGGGTACATGTCTGTGATTCATCAGTCTTACACAATACACAGTGCTCACCACAACACATACCCTCCCCAAGATTCCTGTCTCACATTTAGGTCTTTCATCCATTTTGAATTTATTTTTTTGTGTATAGTGTAAGAAAGTAACCCAGTTTATTTCTTTTGCATGTTGCTGTCCATTTTCCCCAGTACCATTTGTTGAAGAGACTGTCTTTTTTCCATTGGGTATTCTTTCTTGCATTGTTGAGGATTAGTTGTCACATAGTCGTGGGTCTATTTCTGGTTTTTCTATTCTGTTCCATTGATCTATGTGTCTGTTTTTGTGCCAATACCATACTGTCTTGATGATTGCAGCTTTGTAATAGACCATGAAGTCCAGAATTGTGATGCCACCAGCTTTGCTTTTCTTTTTCAACATTACTCTGGCTATTCCAGGTCTTTTCTGGTTCCATACAAATTTTAGGATTATTTGTTCCAGTTCTGTGAAAAAGGTTGATGGTATTTTGATAGGGATTGCATTGAATGTGTAGATTGCTCTGGGTAGCATAGACATTTTCACAATATTTGTTCTTCCAATCCATGAGCATGGAACGTTTTTCCATTTCTTTATGTCTTCATCAGTTTCTTTCATGAGTATTCTATTTCATGAGTATTCATTTGCCTCTTTGGTTAGATTTATTCCTAAGTATCTTATGATTTGGGGTGCAATTGTAAATTGTAAAATTTACAATTTTTTTAAATTTAAAATTTAAATTTTACAATTTTAAATTTTAAATTTTTTGTAAAAAAGAATCGGTTCCTTAATTTCTCTTTCTTCTGTCTCATTGGTGTATAGAAATGCAACTGATTTCTGTGCATTGATTTTATATTCTGCCACTTCACTGAATTCCTGTATGAATTCTAGCCGTTTTGGGGTGGAGTCTCTTGGGTTTTCCACATAAAGTATCATATCATCTGCAAAGAGTGAGAGTTTGACTTTTTCCTTGTCAATTCAGATGCCTTTTATTTCTTTGTGTTGTGATTGCTGAGGCTAGGACTTCTAATACTATGTTGAACAGCAGTGGTGATAGTGGGTATCTGTGCCATGTTCCTGACTTTAGGGGAAAAGCTCTCAGTTTTTCCCCATTGAGAATGATATTCACTGTGGGATTTTCATAGATGGCTTTTGTGACATTGAGGTATGTGCCCTATATCCCTACACTGTGGAGAGTTTTAATCAAGAAAGGATGCTATACTAATGTAGTGTGTCACATTGATGGATTTGCAGATGTTAAACCAACCTTGCCTCCAGGAATCAATCCCACTTGGTTGTGGTGAATAATCCTTTTAATTTACTGTTAGATCCTATTGGCTAGTATTTTGGTGAGAATTTTTGCATCCATGTTTATCAGGGATATTGGTCTGTAATTCTTTTGGTGGGTCTTTTTCTGGTTTTGGGATCAAGGTAATGCCAGCGTCCTAAAATGAGTTTGGAAGTTTTCCTTCCATTTCTATTTTTTGGAACAGTTTCAGAAAGAATAGATATTTTCTTTAAGAATAGATAATTCTTCTTTAAATGTTTGATAGAATTCCCCTGGGAAGCCATCTGGCCCTGGGCTCTTTGTTGGGAGATTTTTTATTGCTGCTTCAATTTCCTTTGCTGGTTATGGGTCTGTTCAGGTTTCTATTTCTTCCTGGTTCAGTTTTGGTAGTTTATACGAGTCTCTAGGAATGCATCCATTTCTTCCAGGTTGTCTGATTTGTTGCCATATAGTTGCTCATAATATGTTCTTATAATTGTTTGTATTTCTTCGGTGTTGGTTGTGATTTCTCCTCTTTCATTCATGATTTTACTTATTTAGGCCCTTTCTCTTTTCTTTTTTCATAAGTCTGGCCAGGGGTTTATCGATCTTATTCATTCTTTCAAAGAACCAGCTCCTAGTTTTGTTGATCTGTTCTACTGTTCTTCTGGTTTCTACTTCATTGATTTCTGCTCTAATCTTTAATAGTTCTCTTCTTCTGGTGGGTTTAGGCTTTATTTGCTGTTTTTTCTCCAGCTCCTTTAGGTGTAGGGTTAGGTTGTATATTAGAGACCTTTCTTGTTTCTTGAGAAAGGCTTGTAGTGCTATATACCTCCCTCTTAGGACCACCTTTGCTGCATCCCAAAGATTTTGAACAGTCGTGTTTTCATTTTCATTTGTTTCCATGAATTTTTAGAATTCTTCTTTAATTTCCTGGTTGACTCATTCATTCTTTAGTAGGATGTTCTTTAGCCTCCATGTATTTGAATTCTTTCCAAATTTCCTCTTGCAGTTGAGTTCCAGTTTGAAATCATTGTGGTCTGAAAATATGCAGGGAATGATCCCAGTCTTTTGGTGCCGGTTGAGACCTGATTTCTGATACTGCTGGTAGGTGCTACTTTGGAAATTGTTTTGACAAAATCTAATGAAAATGACAGCAGTTTATGGGCAAGGAATTATAGTTCTAATTATATACCTTAGCAGTAGAAAAACAAGATTTAAGATCTTCAAAAATAACACAGTAAAGTAAGACAAATTAATACAACACAGAATAATTGTAATATAAAATTGAACAAAGGAAACTAGACACAGAAGAAGACATGCTATGTAATTCTAATTCCACTTATAAAAACCTACTGAACTGGCAAAATCAACTTGTACTGTTTATGAATACACACATACATGTATATAGAGAGAAGTATAATGAAAAAGGAATCATAATTTTTTTTTAGAAGCAACATAACTTTCAAAGAAGGGGGCTATTATAATGTGGATTTCTGAGGTATTGGGAACATTTATCTTGATTTATGGGAATGTTTACTGTGATAATCTGAATGTTGCTTTGTTAATATGAGAGTGTATATTTTATACAGTTTGTTGAATGTTATATTTGGCTGTAAAAAAAAGATAAAAAGAGTATGAGATTGATATCAATCTTAGATGTGAATAATTATAGTGCAGATATTACTATACATAAAATAATATCTATTATTATTTTAATGTTTATTATGCGCAGTTTTTCTAAACAATTTCCAGCTATAAAGCCATTTACTCTTCAGAAAAACCCTGTGAGGTGAGTACTATTATTATAGCTACTGAATTGAGCCAAAGAGAAATTAACTTCCCCAGATTCACACAATGTTAAGTGGCAGAGGCAGGGTTAGAATGCAGACAGCCTTCTTCCATTTTTGTACTTGCTATGTCACATTGCAGCACAGAAATATAGAGTTGTCTCTGCATGTAAAAAGAGGAGATTAAGTGTACTCAAACATAACACTGAATTTGAAAGCTACAAAATGTTTATGTTATTTTAAATCTTACCATTTACATCTTTGATTAAAATACTAGCGAGTGATTCTTACCCAGTTCTCACTTCATCATTATAACTTCTATATTCATCTCTGATTATCACTCTTTGGCACAGCAAATGCACACTCATAATTGCCGAATTCTATTAAAATGATCTTGTTATCAAGATATTTTTATGTCTTTTACACACTTTTCTTTTCCTTTTTTCTTCCTGTTTTGAAGAAAAGTCCTTTGAAACCTTCTCTTTACTTCTTCACGGTGCCTGTTTCACAGTGACTTTTAAAGGATAAATGTTATGGTAAAAATCAGAAATAAAGCATGCACATAGGACTTTTGAAACTGAATTATTTGGGGTTTTTTTTCTTTCTCTTTTTCTTATTCTATTAGATACAAGACATAATATATACAAGGATCTAATTTTACTAAATAAAATTTCTTTATTAGTTGAGAATTATATAGAACTTTTTTAAGGGGTGCCAGGGTGGCTCAATCAGTTTAGTGTCTGCTGTTGGCTCAGGTCATCATCCCAGGGTGCTGGGATCGAGCCCTACATTGGGCTCCTTGCTCAATGGGGAGCCTGCTTCTCCCTCTCCCTCTGCCTACTGTTTTCCCTGCTTGTGCACTCACTCTGTCAAATAAATAAATAACTAGAAAAAAATTTTAAAATATCAAGTGTCATAAAGTTGTTCCTGCTCTCATATGTTATTATTAATCGCTTGTTTGTTTATTTATTATTTATTTATTTTAAATTCAGTTAGCCAGCATATAGTACATCATTAGTTTCAAACATAGTGTTCAATGATTCATTAGTTGGGTATAACACCCAGTGCTCATCACATCACATGCCTTCCTTAATGCCCATCACCCATTTACCCTATCCCCCCAAACCACCTGCCTTTCTTCAACCCTCAGTTTATTTTCCAGAGTCAAGAGTCTCTCATGGTTTGTCTCCTTCTCTAATTGCACACATCACTATGGCAAAGTTATAACGAATCATTGCATTTATCTTGCCTCCATTTACAGTCACAGGACTCAAACTTTCTCTAGATTTCTAACTGGTATAGAATAAATGCTCTATGTACATTTACAGACTAAGGCCTGGAGTAGCTAATTGATTTCAGATTGATTTTATACACATTTTGGTCTGTATTTCAGTGGTGGGATTGTGGCACATGAGTAAATATTTTATTATGTAGAGTTTTTCATGTATTTTCTTTTCATGAAAGTCTATAATTTAACCAAAATTTCATTTGTAAATAAAAGTTACAAAATGTGTGTTTTGTGAGGGAAGGGGTTGTTCATTTGTTCTTATTTATGTGTTATTACCATGGCATGTAGTGATCTTTATTATTGTTAAGCTGTTGTAATGCATGGTAAAGCAAGTCATTTTTCAGGATATATTGGTAAAGTCTCAAATCCACTTTTATTCTTCTCAAAATCATGTTGTAGTCTTTGACCAACTTTGTCAGTGGATGAGTGAATTACTGAATGTGGAGAGAGAAAGGAATAATAAGTTCTGGTAGTATAATGAATTAGGATTTTTGGAAAAAATTGTAACTGATTTTATATTGAGTCTATTTAACCACATTGCCAGGTTCACTGTCTGGGGGCAGAAATTGGAGTAGAAGTTTGGGAACATCTTCTTGTTATGATTTGGTGTCCCTTCCTGACACCTACTGCTAGTGTCAGTAATCCTGAACATCTGACTAAGCCTGAGTTTTACATTCATTATTGTCACAGTTAGTAGATAGCTAATTCTATCCGGTCATGGATTATTTAAAATAACCTCTAAAACAAAACAAAAGCAAACCTCTCTTCAAGACTTGTTTTCTTTGAATTTAGTTGCATTTAACTAGAAAGCATTTTCTCTCATCCTTTGATTAGATGTGATTTAGATACTTACCTGATCCCTTAAGAACTTTGTATGAGAGTGTCTAATTTTCCTGTTTACAGCTTGATGTTTAGATTCTCAGAGAGCAGCAGAAGGGACTTAGTTTAGAACTACCCTTCCAATACACTTTGCATACTATTTTCCTATGCAAAACACCACAAAATATTTTCAAAATGGGACATGTATAGTGGAAATGGATATGGCCAATATATTTAGTCAATGCATATCTTGAGGAAATTCAAAGCATTAGTTCTTGGTATAAAAAGTAACAACTGACTAAACTTTGTGAACATAAATATAGGTTTTATTGTTTTTGTTTTTATTTTTTTGACAGAGGGAGCGACAGCCAACGAGAGAGGGAACACAAGCAGGGGGAGTGGGAGAGGAAGAAGCAGGCTCCCAGTGGAGCAGGGAGCCTGATGCGGGGCTCGATCCCAGGACTTTGGGATCATGCCCTGAGCCGAAGGCAGATGCTTAACGACTGAGCCACCCAGGCACCCCATAAATATAGTTTTTAATGTGTTCAAAATTAGAGAAGATTTTTATTGTTTTAAAAGTCACTTTCTAGGGGTGCCTGGGTGCCTCAGTCATTAAGCATCTGCCTTTGGCTCAGGGCGTGATCCCAGAGTCTTGGGATCGAGCCCTGCATCAGGCTTCTCTGCTAGGAGCCTGCTTCTTCCTTTCCCACTCCCCCTGCTGGTACTCCCTCTCTTGCTGGCTGTCTCTCTCTCTGTCAAATAAATAAATAAAAATCTTAAAATAAATAAATAAATAAATAAATAAATAAATAAATAAATGTCACTTTCTAGGGGCTGGCTCAGTAGAGTGTGGTATTCTTGATCTTGGGTTCATGAGTTCAAGCCCCATATTGGGTGTGAAGCCTACTTGAAAAAAAACTATTTTACTATCACTTTTTAATGATTTTTATTAGAAAACAAATGATACTACAGAATTGTTTTTCTGTGACAATAATACCTTTCTTTTTTTGTTAAAACTAGATGGTTGGTATGAACTAAAAGGTCCTGGCAACATCTTGAGAGTACATTGGAAAATTCTGGTTCATGACAAAAAGGCTCAAAGAAACAATGAAGAAAAAGAATAGAAAAGCCATTGTACAGAGTTAGCCTGGGCGTGACTATCTTAACCGAGGACAAGGGGAGCTCAGAATTACTGAGCACACTCTTATGTGCTTGTGACAGATTAGGGTCTCTTATACATTTAAAATAATTTGGTCCTTAATTCTGAAAAGAAATAAATTTTATTTTAATTTACAGAGGGAATAAAAAAAGAAACTTAGCTCTAAGAGATTAAGTAACATGGTGAAGTCCACACAGTTAATGGTAAACCTGTTAAACTTGAAGATGAAACTCTTTCCCAAAGATTACCTATTTAAAAATAATGTGATTTCCTGCAAAATTTAGTGTGACTAAGGATAATGTAGCAAGGGTGTTTTACACCTTATTTTATAAGAACAAAACCAAAGTAGAAAACATATCTGGAGGGCAGTTTGGGCTTGCAGAAAAATAATTGCTTTGAAATACCTTACTTCACTTGTGGTCTGGTGCTATGCTGTCATTTCTGTTTCATACCACAGGAATCTTTTTCATGAATTTTCTTGATACCTGGATTATTCATTGTTCCTCTAAATCTTGCCTTGCTTTTCAATTCCTTTATCTGGAACGACTTTTCCTCCACACTTGAGCAAATCCTATCTATTCATTATTTAAAAAATATTGTCTAGAGGCACAGCTCAAATACTACCTTGATTCTTTCAGTTCAAGTGCCATAGTATGCCCTGCATTATGACATTTTCTACTGCCTGTTGTATTTTCATATGCTTTATTTTCTTTGAAAAATGCTAGACATTTAAAAAATATGTATTAAATAGACAATATTATTTATATAATATATTAAGTATATATATTTGTTTTTATCTATATCATGGTATCCTATATTTTATATGTACTCCAAATATTTTACTACTGAATTAATGAATACGGCTATATTTCATACACTTATGACTATTTATTTTCATGAGGGTTCTCTAAAGTAGTATAAAAGCATACTTTTCTGGCTATTTTCCAACCAAAAGCTGCAGATCCCTGTAACATTCGTGCTTTTACTTAACAAATATTAAAGTGCCTAACATGTGCAAGCCCCATTCTAGTCCTTAGAGATAGAATAGGAAACAAACTCTTTGTTTTCATGGAGCTTAAATTTTAAGAACATAGAGATTAAAGCAAGATAAATAATAAGTAAAAAACAAACAAAAACCACGTAAATTAAAAAAAATAGCATGTTAGGTAGTGATAAGTGCTTGAAAAAAGTCAAGTGTTATATTAATAGAGACATATGGAATATCACTGTCTTAGATTTTAAAAAATGGACAAGGGATGAAAGAAGACACATATTCTTTCTGTGACCTAGTAATAGTATTCTCAAAGATGGGGGATGATATAACATTAATAGTAATAGTAACACCTACTGTTCTTAATTAAATGATTGTATGACTATATATGAATTACATTACACAAAGGCATGCTTTACAAGAATACATAGAGAAATAAATTAGAAACTCATAATTAAATACCAGGAACTGAAAAAAAAAAAAAAAAGATAGATTGTAAGTGAAGATTAAGACCAGGAGGAAAAGTAAAGTAGAGGTCATTGAACCCTCTTTCTTTTTTTAAAGTAATTTATTTATTTATTTATTTATCTATCTATCTATCTATCTATTTATTTATTTATTTATTTATTTATTTATTTATTTATTATTTCAGAGAGAGAGCAAGAGCGCATAAGTATGAATGGGGGGGGGAAGGGAGAGGGAGAAGCAGACTCCCTGGTGAGCAGAGAGCCAGATGCAGGGCTGGAGCCCAGCACCCTGGGATCCTCACCTGAGCTGAAGGCTGACCCTCAACCTACTGACCCACCTCTGTGCTCTCTTTAGAATCCTCTACCGAGTTTTTCCCACTGCACAAAAAACGGTTCTAGGGTTTTACTAACAATGGGCTCATTGTAATTGTAACGTAATTACATCATTGTTTTGAAAGCAAATAGGTCTTAGCGATCATTTCAATCCTGTATTTACAGTATGTTACAAAGAGTGATGCAACAATCTAGAAAAGTACCCGTGTTCCCTAAAAGATAGCAACCTTTTCATTGAACGCTATCACCCATGTGCGCACTTACAGTCAATCATGTAAGTATAAGCCACTTTGGAGTAAGTATCAAGATTGTTAAAAATCTGCATATGGGATATAAAATTAATGATTTTGCATTTTATGGTTTTTAGGTAGAGAAACGTGGAATGCCTTTAGACCTTGGATTTCCTCCTTGGGAAAGCATACTGATTGATGGTGCTGTGGTACACATTTGACCAGAATGGCCAAGAATGCAGGTGTGTGTGTATATATATTCTGTGGCTGACGTTTCTAGTTCTTTGCCTATGATAGTCCATCAGAAACGAGCATATTTACAAATGGTATTTATTCTGGATTAGATAAGAGCAGCATATTTCATTGTTAAGAGTATAAACTCTAGAACTGAGCAAATTAGTTATATTTCCTTAAATGCATTTTTCCCTGCCAAAAAAGGGTAATATCTCCTTTATAGAGTTATTATGAAGATGAACTGAGTTGTTATTTGTTAAGTGATTACAATGGTGCCCTGCCATATTTAGTTTTAAAATGAGAATTTTAGGAATTTTAATTTCTTTTATCTCTAAAGCTAACTGCAATATTAAAAAAGATTTTTGTGTTGGTAGGTTCTTCTGAAAAGAGAATAACATGTAACCATTACATAGAGAACAGACCTGTTAGCCTACATGCAGTTAACTCTAACTGAATATGGGTGGGTATTGACTGCTTGAGAGATTTACTTCATAGTGGTATAAATGGAAAACTTTAGAAAGAATGATGACTTCATTTTCCTTGGCATTTGTGGTTCTTTATTTTCAACGAGTTGGAACCCGAAGAATTCAGCTGCTTCAAAAATAAAGTAGCCATCAAGGGGGCAGATGTGAGGAAATATGAAGAGGAACTGAAAAAGGGAATGATTCATTGGATACCGCTGGACCCAAACAGTGTAGTTAAAACCATTTAGAATTTATTTAAATGGAAGATTAATATGAGTCTGACTTCTTCATTTAGGTTCAGGAGAATCACTCATAAAGCTCCTGTGGATTTGAAGGTGGATATCTCATTACCATGCTTTGTTTTTCTACCTTAAATTTAGTTAGCTGGTGGTGGAAAAATGCAAAAGATTATTACTTATGCCCTACCTTGGACGACGCATACATGCTGGTACCGTATCCTTTTTGAATCTGAGTTTCAGACAATAAAACTCAAGTTGGGCTATTGCTTTTCACAGAAGGTAGGACTTCTCTGATTTCTGATACCAGTAAGTCATTACCCTGATTTTTTCTCCAATATTTCCCCAACGAAGACCTTTTGTCTACTTATTTGGAAAGGTGAATGCCCAGTTTCTCTCTGTAATCAACAAACTGGATGGATAGGAGGAGTTTTTAAGAAGTATGCTATTTATCTTACTTCGGGTTCTATTCTTTGACTTTACTATATTCTGTTAATAAAAAATCCCAATGATACTTCACTTTTTGAAAATGGGTACTGCAATATTTTAATGGCATGAGCAGTGGCACATGTCTGAAGTTACCCAGGGCTAATTGACTGGACTACTAGAAGGAGAAGAATATGGATAAACTCATTCATATATGTCAGCAAGTAATAAAAATCAAATAATTCTGACCACTTGAGACCCTATATCATGGTTAAGATGTAATCATTTTTTGATCAGCATGATCTCAGGTAATGAAAGAAGTATTTCAATCCATTTCTAGTCCCCATCTCCTCATTCCTTGTGGGAAGCAACCCTTTTTTTCTTTTTAAATTTTAATTGCACACTGACTTTGGCAGAGTACCTGATCTGCCACCTAAAGTCAAGAATTATTATATTAAATAGACATTTGCAACACTAGCTGCTTATTAAAATCACCTGGGAGCTTGGTCTCATTTTTAAAAATTCTGGTTTGTTTGGCCTTGCATGGGCCCAGGGTACTGGAATTTTAAAACAATGTTCTATGAAATTTTAGTGTACAGTTAGGGTTGAGAATCTTTGCTTCAATATTGCCATTATCTGACATTTAATACATTGGGACATATAGATGTCAGCCTAGATCAAACCTAATTTTGCTTACTTCTCCTGACTTGCTATCTCTTAGGAGGTGACAAACTTCTAGGCTCCAATTAGTGCCATTCAGTACCCTCTCCAGCAGACACTAACCTGAAATTTCCTTCCTTTTGAGCTTATGACATGTCTCATGGCAATAAACTGCCATTCATAACTTGAAAATCCTCTTCTTATCTATTGTATCTTGTCTAATAATTTTTGTCTGGTCATTTTACATTCTTTTCACCTAAAATTTTGGTTTTAAGTCTTCATTTTTTAATTTTTTTAATTTTAGACATTCTGTTAAGAATATGATTTATGGACCAATAGGATATGTATAGGGCATTGGTTGAATGAATAAATGAATAAAATTGTCTCTTATTTTTATTTTTTACGAGGTATCCTCTGATATCACGAGTCATGGTATAGTAAACTAAATTGTGTTTTCATTGGGGCACCTGAGTGGTGCAGTTGGTTGAGTGTCTGACTCTTGGTTTCAGCTCAGGTCGTGATCTCAGGGTCATGAGTTTGAGTCCCAAGTCAGGCTCTGGACTCAGTGCGAAGTCTGCTTGAGATTCCCTCTCCTCCTCTCTTTGCCCCTCCCCTGTCCCTCCTCCCCCCCCCCAATAAATAAATAAATCTAAAAAAATTGTGTTTTCAATCAAGATTTATGTGGACAACTTTTTCTTTCACTATATAATTTTCATTCAAAATTCATTTTTTCCAAATTTTTATTTAGATTCCAGTTAGTTAGCCTAACAGTGCAATATTGATTTCAGGAGTAGAATTTAGTGATTCATTACTTACATGTAACACCCAGTGCTCATCATCACAAGTGCCCTCCTTAATACCCATCACACATTTAGTCCATCCCGCACTCACCACCCTCCATCAACCCTCAGTTTGTTTTCTATCATTAAGGGTCTCTTATGGTTTGCTTGCCTCTCTCTCTTGTTCCTGCTCCCATACGTTCATCTGTTTTGTTTCTTAAATTCTACAAGAGTGAAATCATATGGTATTTGTCTTTTGAATTCATTAATTTTAATTGGAAGTTTGTTATAAATGTTATCTTTTTCTAGTCATTTTACTAGTTAATCCTTTAATCATTTGCTTTTTTAGTTATATCATTACTTTGTGGTTTGATATGGCTTTGCCTAATATTACAATTTTACATGATGGGGATGTCAATACGCTTTCCAATTATGAATTAGGTATCAACAAATATTTAACAAGTCCAAGTTGACATACTTTCGTATTAGCCTTATTAACCTTTTTTCTTGCATCGGCATCTATAATGATCCTTTGTTATTCTGTGGTTCGTGGAAGGTAATTCCTTCAGAAAGTGTAGTTTTACTATGTTCAAGAAGAACTTTCATTGTAGGCCCCATTCTTCAATTTTTTTTTCTTTTTCTTTTTTCCTTTTTTGCATCCCCCCCCCCCACTTTTCTAGTTCATTTTCTTACCCATGTCCCTCCTCATTCTGTTCTTTTGGCCCTGAATCTACTTATTTATATTTTTCAGGGCTTCTTATTCTGGGATTATTGTTCTGTTTCTAAATCCTCATCAGATTCTTGCAATCATTGTACTGGAACTGTGTTTATTTTCTTTCCTCTTGAGAAGGGGTAATATTTCCCTTCTTACAGGTTAGTTATTTTGGGGTTGTCTTCTGAGCATTGTGAATGTTATGTTGTGGGAATTCTGTATTCTGTAATCGTCCTCTGAAGAGTACTTTTATTTTATTATTTTATTTTACTTTATTTTTTTATGAGGCAGTTAAACTCAAATTACAAACCCTCTTTTCTGAGGAACAGCTAAAATCTTCATCCTTTCATCCTTAGTCGATATGCTTAGACTTTCCCTTGCAGGGGTGTGGGTCAGTAATTAGATAAATTTGAGCTTACATTATTCACAGATATTAGGGATTTCCTTTTTTAGTTCTTTCCTTTCCGGGGTTCTCCCCTCACTTCTTAATGGCTATTGTTCTGAGCTCTGTTTTCTCTTTCTTCAGACAAAAAGATTGTGGGATGTACGTGTGGGAGAGTTTATCAACATTTTGGCTTCTCTACATGTTCCCAGGCTAAAAGCCGTGGAACTGGGGTTTTCTGCTTCTGCTGTCTTCTTTTCCTGTAAGCTCTCCTCCAGAACCTGTCTGCTTTGTTCACTCTTCAGTGACTTCGGGTTACCGTTTTGTATTTTTCTCAGAGGTTACCGTTGTACCTGCAGGACGGTGGGAACTCATTCAGCTGTAACAGAAGCAGAACTGCTTTTCTTTTTGTTTTTAGAGAATTTCTCTCACACCCCTGAAGGGCGAGATACATATTCTAAAGGATTGCTGTAAATTTCAGGAAATTCTGCTGGTATTTTTCACACGTACTGGCAGTTTTCACATAAATCTCTTTCTGCTCTGTTTTACCTGTAGAATAAACTGACCGCTGATAAATGCACATCTATTTTTTTCCTCAAGATATTGAGCAGTAGTATCATTAAAAAAAAAAAGACTTCCAGTACTGTGTTGAACAACAGTGGTGAGAGTGGACATCACTGTCATGTTCCTGACCTTAGGGGAAAAGCTCTCGGTTTTTCCCTGTTGAGGATGATATTTGCTGTGAGTCTTTTGTATACGGCCTTTATGATGTTGAAGTATGTTCCTTCTATCCCTACACTGTGGAGGGTTTATAACAAGAAAGGTTGCTGTATTTTGTCAAATGCGTTTTCTGCATCTATTGAGAGGATAGTATGGTTCTTATCCTTTCTTTTATTAATGTGGTGCATCATGATGGTTAATTGGTGGATATTGAGCCACCCCTGAAGTCCAGGAATAAATCCCACTTGGTTGTGGTGAGAGATCTTTTTAATGTGCTCTTGGATCCTATTAGCTAGTATCTTGGTGAGCTTTTTTGCATTCATGGTCACAAGGATATTGGTCTGTAATTCTTCTTTTTAGTCACGTCTTTGGTTTCGAGATCAAGGTAATGCTGGCCTCATAAGAATAAGTTTGCAAGTCTTCCTTCCATTTCCTTTTTTGGAACAGTTTCAGAAGAAAAGGTATCACTTCTTTAAATGTTTGGTAGAATTGCCCTAGGAAGCCTTCTGGCCCTGGACTCTTGTTTGTTGAGAGATTTTTGATTACTGATTCAATTTCTTTGCTGGTTATGGGTCTGTTTAGGTTTTCTATTTCTTCCCGTTTCAGTTTTGGTAGTTTACATGTTTCTAGGAATTTATCCATTTCTTCCAGATTGCCTAATTTGTTGGCATAGAGTTGCTCCTAATATTCTCTTATAATTATTTGTATTTCTTTGATATTGGTTGTGATGCTTCCTCTTTCATTCATGATTTTATTTATTTGGGTCCTTTCTCTTTTCTTTTTGATAAGTCTGGCTAGGGGTTTATCAAACTTTTTATTCCTTCAGAGAACCAGCTCCTAGTTTCATTGATCTGTTCTACTGTGTGTTTTTTAAATTTCTGTATCATTTATTTCTCTCATCTTTTTAAAAAATATTTTGTTTATTTGCCAGAGAGAGAGAGAGAGAGAAAGGGAGAGAGGGAGACAGCAGAGGGAGAAGCAGGCTCCCCAATGAGCAAGGAGCCTGATGTGGGATTCGATCCCAGGACCCTGAGATCATGACCTGAGCCGAAAGCAGATGCTGAGCCACCCAGGCATCCCTTTGCTCTCATCTTTATTATTTCCTTTCTTCTGCTGGGTTTAGGCTTTATTTGCTGTTATTTTTCCCCCTCCTTTAGGTGTAAGGTTAGGTTGTGTATTTGAGACTTCTTGTTTCTTGAGGAAGGCTTGTATTGTTATATACTTCCCTCTTAGTACTGCCGTGGTTGTACCCCAAAGGTTTTGAACTGTCATGTTTTCATTTACATTTGTTCCATGTATTTTTTAAATTCTTCTTTAATTTCCTATTTGACCCATTCATTCTTTAGTCGGATGTTCTTTAACCTCTGTGTATTTTTGGTCCTTCCAAATTTTTTCTTGTGATTAACTTCAAATTTCATAGCATCATGGTCTGAAAATATGCATGGTATGATCTCAATCTTTTTATACTTGTTGAGGGCTGATTTGTGACCAAGTATGTGATCTATTCTGGAGAATGTACCATGTGCACTTGAAAAGAATGTGTATTCTGCTGCTTTAGGATGAAATGCTCTGAATATATCTGTTAAGTCCATCTGGTCCAGTGTGTCATTCAAAGCCCTTGTTTTCTTGTTTATCTTCTGTTTAGATGATCTGACCATTGCTGTGAGTGGGGTATTAAAGTCCCCTACTATTACTTTATTATTATCAATGAGTTTCTTTAAGTTTGTTTTTAATTGATTTATATATTTGGCTGTTCCCAAGTTAGGGGTATAAGTACTTACCATAGTTAGATCTTCTTTTGGATAGACCCCTTTATTATGATAAAATGTCCTTCTCCATCTTTTATTACAGTCTTTAGTTTAAAATCTGGTTTGTCTAATATAAAGACGGCTATTCCAGCTTTGTTTTGATGCCCAATAGTGTGATAAAATGGTTCTTGACTCCCTCAGTTTCAATCTGGAGGTGTCTTTGGGTCTAGAATGAGTTTCTTATAAGCAGCATTATCAATGGGCCTAGTTTTTTGTTTGTTTTAATCCATTCTGATACCCTCTGTTTTTGATAGCATTTAGTCCATTTACATTCAGAGTAATTATTGAAAGATATGAATTTAGTGCCATTGTATTACCTGTAAAGTCGTTGTTCCTGTAATTGTCTCCATTCCTTTCTGGTCTTTGTTACTTTTGGTCTCTAGTTACTCTCAAAGGGTCCCCTTTAATATCTCTTGCAGGGTTGGTTTAGTGTTCATGAATTCCTTTATTTTGTTTTTCTTGGAAACTCTTTATCTCGTCTTCTACTCTGAATGACAGCCTTTCTGGAGAATGTATTCTTGGCTGCATATTTTTCCCATTTAGCACATTGAACATATCATACCTGTCTTTCTGGCCTGCCAGGTCTCTGTAGACAGATCTGCTGCCAGCCTTATATGTCCACCCTTGTAAGTTAAGGAACTCTTGTCCCTAGTTGCTTTCAGGATTTTATTTTATCTTTGTAATTTGCATGTTTCACTATAATATGTCATGGTGTTGACTTATTTTTGTTGATTTTGGGGGGAGTTCTTTGTGCATTTTGGACTTGAATGCCTGTTTTCTTTTCCAGATGAGGGACTTTCTCAGCTGTAATTGGTTCAAATAAACCTTCTGTCCCTTTCCCCCCCCTTCTTCTTCTAGGACTCCTATAATACACATATTATTTCACTTCATGAAATCGCTGAGATCCTTAAGTCTACCTTCATGATATAATATTTTTCTTTTCCTCTTCTTTTCAAATTCATTACTTTCCATAATTTTATCTTCCATATCACTGATTTTGCTCTTCTGCTTCATTCATCCTCATTTTTATGGTCTCCACTTGGGACTACATTGCAGTTATAGCATTTTTAATTTTGTCCTGACTAGATTTTATTTCTTTTGTCTTTACAGTCTCTAGTGTCTTTTCAAGCCCAGTAATATCTGTATAGCACTGTTTTAAATTCTAGTTCAGACATCTTGCTTATATCTATATTGATTAAATTCCTGACTGTGAGTACTATCTCCTGTTCTTTCTTTTGGGGTGATTTCTCTGTCTTGTCATTTTGTCCAAAAAAGAAAAGAAGAAAGAACACAACAACAACAGCAACAACAAAACCTAGATCCTGGGTGTGTTTTGGTCTGCTTGTTACAAGAAACTAGATCCCAAAATAAGAAAAGGAAGGAAAGAAAGAAAGACAGACAGACAGACATATATGTATATATATATATAAAATAAAATGAAAATGAAAGGAAATAAATATACATATATAAAGGATATATAAAAATTTAAAAAGAATAAAATAATTGGAAAAATAAAATAACTGAAAAAAAAAATAAAAGACTAAAGAATGAAAATACAAAGAATTCTATATACTGTTTTCCCTGAGAGCTGAAGCTTTGTAGCCCTCTATGGTCAGTAAACTCAGTGTGAGTGAGTTGTTGTGCTGTTCTTCTGGGGGAGAGGCCTGTTGCATTTATTCTCAGGTGGACTTGCACTGGTGGAAAGGCACCTCCAGGGCACAGGGAGGCAAGGCTCAGTTTAAGCAGCTCTGGGCTCCATGAGATGGTGCGCTTTTGCTCCCTGAAGGCTTTCAGCACCGATGGGTGAAATGAATATGGCAGCACCCTCTCTCTAGCCCTAACTTCAGTGAGCCCTCACAGAGAGCAATCAATCACTCTTATCTCCCCAATTTCTGCCAGAACTCTGTGTTCACCTGGCCTGTGTCTACGTGTTTTTACCTCAGGTACATGGCTGAGTTTCAAAACTTCAAATTTTAGTGACTCCCGTAGCACAGACCCACTTTGTTTCTCCTGGGGAGGCTCTCACCACACTTCTGGCTTTTGTTGGACCTGTCCCAGGAATGTGGTCTCACAACCACACAGTGGTGTGCAGTTTATGGCAACACAGAGCAGAAAGCCAGCACCTAGACTTGCTGTTCTCTGCCAGCTTCCATGCTCCTATGTCTGGGAACTGTGCCCCAGTTAGGTGCCACCCATTCTTCTTGCGACCCCAGGGAGCCTCAGACCATGTTGTCACACCTGGGATTCCACCCTGCTTCGCCACCTGAGCACTTGCAAGACAGGCACATCCCCACTGTAGCAGACTTCTAAAAGTTCCGATTTTGCACTCCGCTGCCTATAATACTTTGTGGTAGCCTCCTTAAGCAGGCTCCCTCCCCACAGCCACATCCTCAGCCATGTTACACTGATTCAAGTCTCCACACCTCCTACCTTCCGAACAGCAGTTGCATTACTACTGGCAGACTTGGCAGCATTTGTTTTCTCAGACCTCTGGTTGATTTCCCGGTGTTCAGAATGATTTGATAACTACCTAGTTGTATTCGAGGGATGAGACAAACTTAGGGTCCCCCTCCCCCTTCACCATCGTAACTTTTCCCTTTTAGCTCCTTTACTAATTCAAACTTGTTTATATGGTATGATGACGTGGCTTTTCTCCTTTCATGACAAATCAGGTGAGTTTAATTCTACTTCACTTGTGGGGGACATGCAAGAAAGGATTATTGGTTATTTTAATAATTATAAAATGTTTTACAATAATTTTCTTCATTATATTAGCTTCCTTCCTTTTTTTTTCTTAGAAGTGCCAACTACAAATTTGCTTTTTGACAAATTTCAAGTTTGCAACTTTGTGTAAAATAATGTACGAATGTTTATACCCACTTATAAAAAGGATCGCCATTAAAATATCAAACATCTAGTTACAGCAAGTTATCTAACATATTTGCCTTTTAGTATAACTTTCAAGAAATATATTCTTAGTTTTTTATTGTAATGTCTTAATGTAAAATATGCAAATGTGTAAAGAAATTATTTAATGTAAAATACGCAAATGTGTAAAGAAATTCTGCTTTCATTCTAATGTATAAATTTATCTGGGACATAAAATTATTTATGGTAATAGATGTAAATACCCACCCTCATTCATGATTCTTTCCTGGTATTTGTCCTTACCTACTGTTGAAAGAAATGACCATAAATAAATTATTCTCTTCTGACTGTTTTGGGTGTATTTCTGAGATGGGGATGTTTATACAGAATAGACTTTAGTCTGGAAAGAGTGAGATTGTACACATCTGTGCACCGAGGTTTCAGTGGCCCAAAGGCCAGTTGATCTCTTACAGGATGGCTGATACAGTCCTGTTCTAATGACCCAGAAGGCTCTTCTCCCTTCCTCTCTACATCATTCCACCCAAACAATGAATTATTGATTGAGGAATACCCCAACATATTTCAAGGCTAATTTTGGCACCTACAGAAAATCAGTTCCAGTGTATGTTAGAAAGAAGACATTCTGGAAGAAAAAATTTTTCTATACTTTTCCAGCTATAAAGCACTTGAACTTGTATGTAATTGTTAGGAAAATAAAAAATTTTCATCAAATTTAATGTTAAAAATTAGATTCCACTGGATATAGGAAATAAATAAAAATTTGGTAGGTATGAGAAGTGAGAGCGGTGCAGAGGTTTTAAAATTTCTTGTTAAATATATATTAATGCAAATTAATGCAAATTAATTAAATGGTAAGCTGATAAACAGACAACATAGATAACACCTGATGAATATTCTTTAATAGGGGCAGTTATGTTTTGGGCTTGAATTGCCTGGCATTCTTTTGACCTGGGGTACATAGGCATAACCTTAAAGTTAAAAAATAAAGGAACATGTTATAATCCATATATTTACTAATTTTTCTGAACATAATTTTATATTCAGTTCTTAAAATCAGTTTCAACTGCTTGAATTCAAAGAATAATTTCAGGATAGATGAAATAAAGGATATGAAGAAAATCTTAAGAAGCATTATGAAATTTCTCTAGACTGTACTTAAACTGACTGTGCAGTGTGGATAATCAGGTAAGAGAAAAGAAATGGGTATACATTTGGTTTGCTAACACTTGTAACAAAGACCGAGGGCTTCAACAACAGAAATTTATCTTCTCATAGTTTTGGAGGGTAGAATTCTGAGATGAAGGTGTCAGCAGGGTCGGTGGTTTCTGAGAGTTGTGAAAGAAGAATCTATTCGAAGTCTCTTTTCCTGGCTTGTAGATGGCTGTCCTTTTTTCTCTATCTTCATATCATCTTCCCTTTTTGTATCTGTGTCCATTCATCGGCATCAGGTTTCAAGCTTGAACGTTGGGTACTGTGGAACTGTTCTACTTAAATACCATGTATCAGATATTTTACAGGTTAAATAAGCTTTGGTTTCTAGCCTAAAACACAATTACTCTTTTTAGAAGTGTGTCTAACTCTGCACTGATTTCTAAACGTTATTTAAAATTTTTTTTAAATTTAAATTCAATTTAATTAACATATACTGTATTATTAGTTTCAGAGATAGAATTTAGTGATTCATCAGTTGCATCCAACACCCATGCCCATTGCTTCAAGTGACCTCTTTAATGCCCATCACCCAATTACCCCATCCCTAACATATGACACAATTGTTAAGTTGAAGAATAAATGCTTTAATTTGATATTGTGAACTCTGGGTATTTCAGACTTTAAGGAAGATCTCACACAGACTGAAAGGAATAAGACAATGCTATAAAGTGCCTTGTCTGTTACAGTGGGACATTGGATAGCATCATAGATCAATGGAATATAAATAAAAACAATTCATAGAGATGCTTTTCAGACTGAGGCACATCAAGGTTGGTAAAGTTTGTTGATCATTTTCCTAAAAGCACTGCCTTCATTCCTTTGGACTAAGTAGAGGGAAGAAATGTACCCTGATGGCTTAGAGGAAAGTCACCCCATGTATCGTCTTCACAATCCTTCCACTCTGCTCTGCTAGCATATTTTTAGCATATTTTAGCATATTTTATTCAAATCTTTTAAATGCATTTGTACATGGTTAATATATAATGTGTATGCACTTTGGTATCCTGTCTAGTTGCCTAATAGTAAATATTTAAGAATATTATTAATTGGCATGACATAATTAACATTTTAGGACTGCATCAAAATATACACATATATAATTTACTTAAACATTCTGCTAATGTTGAAACTTTTTGCCTATAAACATATATCAGCATTTCTGATTTTTGACTTGGAAATCAATTGATTCTGCAAAGTAAAGTAACAGTTCCAGAGGCCAAAAGTAATTGTAAGTCTCTGAGAATATTTTGCCAAATGTCTTTCCAGAATGACTCTGTTTACTTCACCTTGACAAATTTAGAGTATTATGGTTAAAATGTGGAGTTGTATATATAGTACAGAGAGTACCCCATATATCACACACCCAATTTCCCATATTATAAATATCTTACATTAGTGTGGATACATTAATTACAATTAATGAATTAATACAGGTAAATTATGATTAACTAAAATCCATTCTGTATTCAGCTTTCCTCAGTTCTTCCCCCCTAATGTCTTTTGTCCGAAAGTTCCAAGATCCTGTCCAGGATACCACATTACATTTGGTTGTTGGATCCCTTTAGTGCCTCTTGGTTGCAATACTTTCTCAGATTTGCCTCATTCTTGATAATTTTGGTGGTTTTAAGGATTACTGGCTAGGTGTTCTGTAGAACATGCCTCAACTGGAATTTCTCTGGTATTTTTCTCATGATTAGCCTAGGGCTATGTATTTCTTGAAGGAAGAGCACAGAGGTAGTGTCCCACTCTTACCATATCAAATCAAGGATCAGACTACTGACATGACTTACCACTATTGATGTTAATTTTGGGCACCTGGCAAAGATAGTATTTGTTATATTTTTCCACTATATTTTTCCACTCTACAGTTACTTTTTATTCCTGCTTTCATTACTGTCTTCTTTGAAAGGAAGTCATTCTGTGTAGCCCACACTTAAGGAGTAGGTAGTGTCACCTCTTTATAGTTGGAGTATCTATATAGATTATTTGAAATTCTTTTGTACAGATGATATCTTTTCTCCTCCATTTATTTATGTATGCAACATTTATTTATATCAGTATGGACACATGGGTATTTATTTTAAGTTTTGGATTATAGTTCAGTGCTACTTTACTTTTATTTATTGCGCAAATTCTTCCAGTTTTGACCATTTCACTTGCTTCCTGCATTCCTTTGGCATGCTTCCATTGTTGTGTGTTGTTGTTGTCATTGTTGTTGAACACTTTCTTACTTTCCAGCAAAATAAGATGTTGCAGGCTCACTTGTATATTTCTTGTCCCAGACTTTTTTCCAAAGGGACCTGATTTTTTTTTTTTAAGGCAAGTCTGAGAAACTTACAGTTGAGAAGAGCCTAGTGACACATGTCTACTAGTAAAGTGATACCCTGGATGGATCCAGGAAAAGAACATTAGGTAAAAACTAAGAAAATCTGAAAAAAGTATGACCTTTAGTTAATAATCCAATTTTTTTTTCATTAATTGTAACAAATGTAAGTACAAATTTAAAATGTTAGTAATAGGGGAAACTGGATGCAGAGTATTTAGGAACTCTATGCTATCTTTGTACATCTAAAAAGGTTCTAAAAATAGAGTTTATTTAGAAATGTGTTCCACACACAAATTAAAAGATGTTTTCTACAGGGACTGGATGTAGTGTCCTGTCAGGGCTCTTAATTTAAATCTGTATTAGTTATGATTGTCTTTTGGTCTTCTATCAATTACTGAGAGTGGGATTATTGAGAATAGAAAGTGTTAAAATCTCTCAATCTTAATGTAACTTTTCCTATTTCTTTTTGTAGTTCTGCCAGTTTTAGTTTATATGTTTTAACATAAACTATATTGTATAAGAATATAGCCTTAAGGACAAAACACACTGAAAGCTCCCCCAAGAAAAATGGAAAGATTACTGGAACAGAGTGCCATCTGACTTCCTGAAAAGAAAAATAAATCCAGATATAAGTAAAAATTTACCTGTAATAACTGGGAGAAAATAATTGTCCACTTAGATTTTTATGCACAGTAAAGCTATCCTTCAAGAATGAGGGCAAGTGGAAAATTTTGGACTAATAAAAACTGAGAGAGTTCATCATCTCACCTGATCACCAAAATGAAACTCTATAAACAATTCAGACAAAATAAAGATGATTTCAGGAAAATAAAAGGTGGTCAAACATAGACAAAAGAAAGATTCTAGAAAATGGTAAATGGGGGTAAATTAAAACTATTATCTAAATAAAAAAGTTTTAAATAGTGTCTTAAAATAGATAAAGAGATAAAATATGTTACAATAGTGTATGTTTCAGAAATGGGAGTTGTTTGAGGTAATGTTCCAAAGGGAGGATAAAATTATTGATCAATTTTGGACTTTTTTATTTTAAAGATTCATTTCTTTCTTTCAGAGAGGGAGTGGGGAGGAGGGAAGGAACAGAGGGAGAGGGAGAGGGAGAGAGAAACTCGAGCAGACTCCAGGCTGAGCGCAGAGCCTGACTCGGGGCTCAGTGCCATGACCTATGAGATCACGACCTGAGCTGAAACCAAGACTGGGGTGCTTAACTGACTGAGCCACCAAGGCATCCCAGTTTTGGACTTTTATGAGATAAATTCAGATTATGTAAATTTGTCAGTACCCACCGAGAGAACAGAATTTGAGTGTATAATATCCAAACTGAAGAGGAAAAATAAATAGCATGAGAAACATCTTAATCAACAAGCAGTCAAGAAAGCAGACAAAAAGATTTACAACACAAATAGAAAGCACAATATAAAATGGTAGCTACATCATCAAATAGATCAATTATATTAAACATATTGTATTGGGGTTCTTGCTTTGCCACTGATTTTATTCTCTACTCTTTTCTCTTAGAAATCTTTTAATATAAGGGGCGCCTGGGTGGCACAGCGGTTAAGCGTCTGCCTTCAGCTCAGGGCGTGATCCCGGCGTTATGGGATCTGTTAGAAGTAGAGGATATACTAAGCCCCCCAAGATGAAAAGGAGAGGAGTGCTCAGAGAAAATGGAAAGGTGGCAGAATTTCCCTTCCCTCACTTCCAGAAGCAAGGAGAAAATAAATGAAACAGTAAGGGCTGCTTTGGTTTATTCATATTTCTGAATTTATTTCTGACATTTGGTTTATTCAGATTATTATGCTGGTATGTAGAGGCTTGTGAAGGACAAGAGAAAGTGGTCAGTTTATTCAACCATGGAATAAGAAATTAACTAATAATGACTCAACTTCATGGAAAAGAACTTGAGCGTTCCAGGGCAGTTGCCTGCATTTGGGACTTAGAGGGGTGAGTATAATTATTTTTCCCTCTGTGTTTTCCTCTGGGATGATTTCTGTGGTAGGCAAAATAATCCCCCTCCCCTAAAAAAAAAAATGTCTGGATCCTAATCTTGGGAATCTGTGAATATGTTATGTAGCAAAGAGGGAACTGACATTGCAGACTGGATTTTCTGGATTGATCCAGTGTGATCACAAGGGTCCTTATAAGTGAAAGAGAGGGGCAGGAAAGTCAGAGTCAGAGAGTTGTGATATGGTGAAGATTTAACTGATCCTTGCTGGCTTGGAAGTGGGAAGGTTCAAGGACTGTGCCGCAGCCTGTAGATGCTGGGAAAGGTAAGGCAATAAATTCTCCCCACTGGCCTCTGGGAGGAACCAACACAGGCCCGACTACACTCTGGTCCAGAACTTCCATAACAAATTTAGATTATGTTAAGCCAAAAGTTTTTGGTAATTTGTTACATCAGCATTAGGAAACTAATACAACTTCCAGGAAAATGGACAAGTAAATAAAAAAGAGTGACAAATAATAGGCAATATTTTTTCTTAAGTTTCTTTTAATTGAGGTAAAATTCATATAAAATACAATTAATCATTTTAAAGTATATAATTCTGTGGGCATTTGATATGGTAAAAATGTTGTGTGACCACCACTTCTAATTAAAACAAAAACAATCAGACGATTAGTTCAGTTTTTGGGGGTTTTTTTTGAAGTTTTTCTTTTAATTCCAGCTGGTTAACAGGATCAGATGATTGTGACTGTTAAAAATTTAGGGTTTCTTATTAATAAATCCAAGTCATGCATTTAATTTTGGGGGCTTAAGGGTCAAACATTAAACCCTTGTGTTTCTCCTCTAAAGTTGGGATTGACAGAACAATTAACCTGGAAGTGATATGGATGAAGCTGAATTAGCATTATTTTCTTTCTCAGTCAAATGTGGCTTATAAAGCATAGCCCTGAGTGAAACTGCAGTTATCTGTCTCCTAAATAAAACAGCAGTGGCCCCCTCCTTAGATTCTGTCTTTACTTTACTACATAATAGGGAGAATACAAGCGCGTATCTTCATAGTAGGAGGTGGGTCTGAAATAGAAAGACAAAGAGATAGGGACAGACAGAAAGACTGTTGACAGAGGAAGACACAAGGAACTGTGGTAGGAAAGGTAGAGCTACATATGGAGAGAGAGAGAAAGACAGACACAGAGACAGACAATCAGAGAAGAGAAGTAGGGAGAGATAAAGAAATGAGACACAGTAGGACGCCTTCTGCCATAGGCTCAAGTCAACTCCTGCATCAGGCTCCCCGCTCGGTGGAGAGCCCGCTTCTCCCTCTGCCTGCTGCTCCCTCTGCTTGCACCCTCCCCACTCTGACAAATAAATAAATAAAATCTTTAAAAAAAAAAAAAAAGAAAGAAATGAGACACAAACACAGAAAGGCAAAGAGAGATGGACAGAAATAGAAATAGAGACGAATATATGGGCAAAAAGACAGAGTGAGCCAGACATAGAGATTAACAGAGAAATATAAAGAGAATGAGACAGAAAAAAGACACAGTACAAAGTAGACCAGTGAAGAGGACAGCCATGACAAAGAGGTAGAGAGTGCAACAGAAGAGAGGCAGTGGGTCATTCAAAGAGAAACGATGAAACACACAGAGCCAAGTGTGTTATTGTCAGAGAAAGAAGTCAGAGAAGAGAAAGGAAGGAGGAACTGGGGGAAGGAAGAGAGGGGGAAGACACAGAGAGAGGATGATTTGAATCAAATGACAATAGCTCCTTCTCCCAAACTCACCACTCGGGCCTGGGGTGACAGGAGTGAGTTTGACAAGAGCTAGAAATGTTCCTCTATTGCTTTTGCCTCCTGGTGACTAGCAGGAATTTCTTCCCTTCTGTTAGAATATGAGAGTGACCATAAGAAAGCAGGTAATTATGTCAGTTTTAACTCTATTATGAGAAAATTTGCAGTTTTTGTAGCTTCAAAGCATCTTGAGAAGAATTAGCTGACAATGAAACATATTTTAAAGGACAAGTGGATGGTGCTGGTTCTTGACCTGAGATCCTGAGATCCAGTAGTATCCAATGAAGCATGTTTCTTACATTGCAAATGGTGTCTATCTAATTTCTGAGTGGATAGATATGGAATTATCCAACTGCACCAGCTGATGACTACAAATAATGCCACTAGCACATGCCAGAATGAGTTTAGTGGAGGAAAAAAGTTTTCCCAGTGATGATCCAGCAATATAACTCTCAAAATTTTATCTTAAATATTTTCCATTTTGTAAAAATAATTTGCCTAGTAATAGTAGCATAAAAAGTATAACTTGTTTTAAATAATTTGTGTTTAATAGAACTGTTTTCAATTCATTTATTTGCTTTTCTAATTAATTTCTCATTAGACTTCTTTGGTAAAGAATGTGAAGACTCTGAACTGGTTTTTCATTTGCTGCCTGGGACTGAAAATAGAACAGCCATCTTCCCGTTTGCTTGCCTGCCCAATATAAGTGATCAAGATTTATTTGATATGAATGTGGTAGGTGATGTATGCGAATTTTGGTGCGTAGCTTTATTTCATCCCGTGTATGCATTTAAGGGAAATAATTTTTATGTCATTGTAATACTAGCAAAGTGTCTAGTATAACAAAGCCATCTTAGTCTTATTCCAGAATAATAGTACTTTGTACTGAAGTGGAAAAAAAATTTTTTTTAAACTATTTGAGTAGTTTTAGAGCAAAAAGAATTGATATAGATAAAGAAAAGAATGTTAGTTTCTCAATTAATCATCACGTATGAATTATATCTTGCTGTGTAAATTACTACACCATAAGCCCTTGCCACTCCAGGTGTGAACCAAAGACCAACAACATCAGTGTCACCTGCTAGAAATGATGAGTCTTGGGAGCCACCTCAAAACTAGTGAGTCCAAAATGCACAAACATTTGAGAAGCCCTGCTGTAAGTCTTTGAGGGCAGTTTGTGCTTGTTTACGATCCTTTCACCTAAAAATGGTGTATGGTACAGAGTAGAAACTCAATAAACACATATAAAATACTTTAATTTTTTAAACTAACATAAGAAACACTTTGTTTATTGCCCCACATGATTGGGAGTAATGACAATGCCCCCCCCTCGCTGGACTCCTGACAGTGTATCCATAGCACATTGATAGGAAATAAATTCTAATGACTGTACTCATATCATTTGCCATAATCAGACGATTATATCCTGAAAAAGAGTTTAAGAAAAAATAGGTGTGTATGGATAGGGGAAAAACAAGCACTATTACTGTTATGTGTATCTGATACCAACATAAGTTTGTGGGCTCACAAATACTTTTTCAAGAAAAATGGATTAAGGGGCTCCTGGGTGGTTCAGCCATTAAGCGTCTGCCTTTGGCTCAGGTTGTGATCCCAGGGTCCTGGGATGGAGCCCCGCATCGGGCTCCCTGCTCGGCGGGAAGCCTGCTTCTCCCTCTCCCACTCCCCTTGCTTGTGTTCCCTCTCTCATTGTCTCTCTCTGTCAAATAAATAAATAAAATCTTTTTAAAAAAATGGATTAAAAATATAGTATATTTCTGAGGTTAGAAAAGTAACTATGTAGCTTCAAATTTTGAATGAATTAGAGACACATTTTCTGTGATTTCAAAAATAGTTTTAATATTTTAAGTATTGGCGTTTTTACTGATTTTATTTGGTCATTTAAAGTTTGGAGCATCTTAATACATGGTGTATTTGACAATCTTTCATTAAAATGTATTGGGTTATTGTTTTAGTTTTCTATATGTAATGAACCACAATAAGCTAATTTTATAGATTAAGGTATATCTCAAAAGAAAAATGCTAACCAAGCTTAAATTTCTGCATATCCACAGGCCATATTACAAACAGTTGATGAGCATGTAAATAGTGTGTCCACTGAATGCTTACTTATTGGACTTCTAACATGGTTCCATGTTAGCTCTGACTGAGGATAATTGGTATGACCTTTTCTATTTTAATGTTCTTTATAGACATATTTGCATAATTTATGTTTAATGTGCTATGACATTATGACAGAATAATTTTAAGATGCAATAATTAAAGAGGTCATTAAGATCCAAATTATTTTGGACTATTTTTAAAATACGATTTACTATTATTATTGTGCTGAAGTTTACATAACATAAAATAAAGCCCTCTGAAGAGAACCATTTAACAACATTTGGTACATTCATAATGTTGTGCAACTACCAAGTCTATCTAGTTACTGAACATTTTCATTGACCCAAGGGGAAAGTTTGTACCCATTAAGCAATAACTCCCATTCTCTCATTCCTTCATTCCTGCAACCTCTGGAAACTACCAATCTGTTCTCTGTCTGTATGGATTGACCTACTCTGGATATTTAATATGAATGGAATCATACAATATAGGTAACCTTTTGTGTCTGCCTTCTTTCACTATAATATTTCAGGGTTCATAACTGTTATAGCATTATTAGTACTGCACTCCTTTTTCTAGCTGAATACTATTCTTTTGTAGGTTATATTCAGGTTGCTGTTTAATTTCCATGTATTTGTCAACTCTCCAATGTGAGAACTGTATGCTTTGAATATTATAATGTAATTCTAGAATTTTTTTTCTTACCATTTGTTTTTGTTTCTAGCTGTTCATTGTAGCTGTAGTTTTGTTTAGTGACTTTTCTAAACAATTTTTATAATGTCTATACTCTTCATCATATGTGGTCTCTGAAGTCCTTGTTTCTTTAGCTTGTATTCAGCTACTGTTTTGACAGATTTCTTTGAGCACAGGAATGAACAAGAAAGAGAGAAGAGGAGGAGGAGGAATTAAGAAGAAATTTTCTTCCATATTTTATAGATTGGCTCTGTGCTGGGATACCCCTTTCAACACTTAGACCATTTACAACTCTGCCTTTCCCTTCACTTTCCGTTTGGACTAATCCTAGAGACCAGTCAGTTGAAAGCTTAGGATCTTCTCAAGTGTTTTTAGCCGTGTGTCCTGCCTTAGGCATGTACACGGCTTTCTAAATCACCCTCTATATGGGGAATATATAGATTTCCCAAATTTTCTTCACAGGCTTTCATTGCTTAGTGGTACTGCTTCAACTGTAATCTTTTGCCCTAGACAGCTGCAAGTGGTTCATTTGTCTTATGATTTTTCCTCCTCAGGTGAGTTCTGAGTTGACAAAACAAAGACAAGTGCCTCACCTTGGTCCTTTAGGGAGTTCCCAGACAGAACAGACAGATAAACATATTCTTTGATAATAAGCCAGGTCTGCTCCTTCTAGAACAAGGAACCAGAGGTCCACCTTGGGGACAGGCTGCTGTCTTCAAGACTGTCACTGAGCTGGGAGGAGGATGGGGAAAGAACAAATAAAAATGTCACAAGCTTTTTCTACTTTCTGTAACTTTTTTCTTGATTTAGAGTTAATTACTCTTTTCCAGAGTTCTGAAAAAGTTAATTCTGACAGTTTTTGCATGATTATTTTTATGCTTCTGTGGAAGGATGGGCCCTTACAGCAACCTACTCTGCCATTTTCAGTGACATCACATATTTGGCACTGTTTTTAGCATACGTGAAATATTTAACTTTGGTAATAATTACATGCTATTATATAAGAACACTAAAAGTCATATTTTCTTAGCTAAATTTTTAGCCTTTTTACAAGTTTAACCTACTTAGGGCTAAACTGAGCATAATAAAATACTGAATGTAATGGACAAACACCTCTCTGCAGTGTTTCCATATCTGATTTTATTTTGTCTCTGGAATGGCTAGCAATTCAGTAGTAATTTATTTTCCTTTACTGTAGATTGGCAACACACCAAAAGCAGATTTATTCCTTTAAATGTTTTTTTTTTTCCTATAGGTTAAATATGGGAGATCTCTAATTTAATCAGAGATATTTCACTTGTTATTCAGTCCATCAGGTCTAGTAAACATTTGAAGATGATATAAATAGCTAAATATCATTAAACACAAATAACAACGATAACAATTTAGACACTTAATTTTTCACAGGACTTCACTAAGTGAATTATGTGATGGTAAAGATGATAATGTTGTATTGGCATTTAAACAATTAAGTGAAGCATTCAAGACAAAACTTTGGGAAAAAAAAGACATTGACAATGTTAATCTTTACCCAAGCACTGTGATCCTGGAAAACAGAGATGATTAAGAAATTTTCCCACCATTTTGTGTTTCAGAAAATGGCTTATAACATAGAACCATTCTTTCTTATATGACTCAGATAAGACTTCAGATGACCCCCTGCTTACCAATAACAATCCCCAATACATCCTTCAAATTCCTGTTCTTTGCCTCAAAATGATTAGCTGAATTGTTTTCCCCTCCTGACCGATCTGGACAAAGTACATGCTAACCTGACTAAATTTTACTCAGGTTTCTTCCTTCCCCAGAGGTCCCTGCACTTTAATCCACCCTTTAGCTCCTGCTGAAAACTGACTGGAGGCATTCCCAGATCAACTGTCCCAGATCAACTGTCCAATCTCGATCAATTACTGGCAATGTTAACCAAAGACTTTTCCAGATGAATTGTCCGATCACACCACAGATTCATCCCATTCCCCACACCTGATTCTTCCTAGCCTTGTTTATTCATCCCTATAAATTAAAAATCCTTTTCTGGCTGACCCTTGAGACCCCTGTAAATCTCACAGTCAGAACATTCTCTTTGTTGCAGTAGCCCCTCTTTCCCTATTGCAGCCCCTCTCCCCACTTAATTGCAGTAGTCTTTTCAAATAAAACCCCTCCCTATAGAAGTCCGAATTCGTTTTTGATTTGACAACACCATGCCTTACCAAAGAAATAAGAGGTATTACCCAGCAAAAGTATAAATTTCAAAATTTATTGAACTACTTACACAAAAATGTCCTAGCAAGGAAAATTTTTATTTAAATATCTAAATTCTCAGTAGGAATTCTAACATTTTTCTTGTATTAAAACTCTTATCTAAAAAAAATTATCTGGAAGAAGAGCTATGCTAAATATCTCAAATAATTGAGACTGAAATCTTAAAGATACATTTTTAAAGATAAAAATCAAAGTCAATTTAAAATGATGTAACATCATACAACATAGCAGTAAGTTGACATCTTGAAAGTGATTTCAGAAGTCTAATTATTCTTAAATGTTTCATGTTGTGCCCAATCACTGTGTTCTAAATGTCCTGTATCATTTCGCCTATAAGAAAACAGGTTCTAAATACAGTTTTCTTCTCCTGAGACTGGTGACGACAGATCTACAGGGACTGGGCTACAGGTTATTGGGAAAAACAAACAAAAAAAAAGCCCCCAAACATTCCATGTGTTGCTCTTGGAACAGAGCACTCCTTCACCAGGTCCTCTAGA